>NC_139345.1:14976438-15576438 GCF_055883805.1 Amblyomma maculatum | reverse complement strand
GCGACAGTTCTGGTCGCGAGTTGGTGGCGTTTAAGGAGGCGCTGTATGGCCGTAGCTGTTGCATCTTGTGAACCCGGAGTAGCGATTTCCTTCCAAGCTTCATAGGAATCAGTAAGAATACGAATTGAACCAGTTCCGGTGCAAGGCACTTCTGACAAGGCTCCCCAAATCGCGAGGAGTTCTGCATGAAGAGGGGTACCTTGAGGTAGGTGGCAGGCATAAGCGCCTGAAAGGGAAGGCACGGCCGCTCAATGGAGGTCCATTGAGCGGCCGTGGGGAAGGGTTGTCATTACATACCCAGCCCATAGATGCAAAATCGCTTGTAATCGATGCGTCGGTGTATATGTCAGTCGTATCAGGGATTCGCTCTTGTCGGTGATGGGCAGCGAGGAGCTCCCGGGGAATGACAAAATCGCGGTTTATAGGTCGGCGATGGAGGCTTGTGACTCATCTCCCAAGGGGGAAGAGATGCACATAGGGCTCGTTTTGTCGTTACGCTGTTCATCCCAGGACAGCAGGCGACGTCCTTGGACAGTGCTCTCTAGACGTATTCGATGACGAGTCTGTGACTCGGTTTAAACTATGGTAGTTAGCGGTGGAAGAGCGGCGAAACGCTCAAGTTCGGCTATAGGAGTGTGCTTAGGTAGACCGGTAATAGTGCGTAGTGTTGCGCGATGAAGGCGTTCGACCTTAGCGAAGTCAGTCTTCGACAGTTGGAGGACGGGTGTGCCATTGAGTATTTTTCCGACCGCCACTGCTCTGGCCATCGCACGGCAGGCATGTTGCCGCGCACCGCCGGGCCGGTTGGACAGGCGACGAATAGTATGTAGCAGTGCTGGCCAAAGGCGTTGTAGCTCATGAACCCACTTCTGGGGACTGTTGCAGCTAGAGATGGACAGGCCAAGAATGCGGATTTGCCCATTTGAGGAGGCGATGTGAAGATGGATCTGCATACTGGGGTTGGTTTTATGTTTTGCGTAGATACTAATCAATTCTGTTTTATGTGGTGCGAGTTCGAGGCCAATTTTGGTTAGTGTATCTTCAAGACAAAGAAGGGCCGCCTGAAGTTCAGTCTCCATAGAATATTTGTCTGCGTAATCTGCTGCCTCAGTCCAGACGGTAATATCATCGGCATAGCGAATCTTGCGCTTGTGCTGATTTCCAGATTCTCGGCGACGCGTGTCATGGCCAAGTTGAGCAATATGGGTCCAAGAATGGAGCCCTGAGGTACACCCCTATCCAAGTAATAGGTTTTGGGCACCCATCCCGGAGCTTTTCCATGTAGCTGAATGGGTCTAGATGTAAAAAAAAAATGCGGATCCAGATTTGGGCACAAGTACTAGGAAAGCGTTTGGCGAATTCCTCCAGGATAACCTCATGGCGAACATTGTCAAAGGCTTTGTGTATATCGACAACCAGGAGATAGTTAGGTAGCGCTTTACGATGAGCTCTATTCAGAACTCTTCGCAAAAGCCAAAGGCAGTCATGCGTTCCGAGGTTAGGGCGGAAGCCGGCCTGAGCTGGATGAAATCCAGGACTGACGTATTCAATGTAGTGACTAATTCGGGTATGCAGCAGGCGCTCGATGAGTTTACAGAGATGTGAATTCAGGGCGATTGGACGCAAATTACCAGGAAGTCGAGGGTTTTTGCCAGGTTTAGGAATAGGAAGAATAAGAGAAAGCTTGAGGTTATCCGGTACCGTTCCGGTCTCCCAGTAAGAATTAATTATGTCGAGAAGGGCATCCTGGACTGCCGAGTCGAGATTGCGAAGCTCCTGCCAACTGACTCGGTCAGTACAATATTATGGCAGAACACGCGCTTACACCAAGCTTCGCACATTGGCAGTGTGTACACATCGGCCGAAAAAAAAAAGAACAATTTCATTAGGCCCGTAGCATGGCCAGAGTAGCAAGAAGATTCGAAGAGCTGAAGTGAGAACGGAACCGCTTCACTGACTTACCAGTAAGCACTGCAGAGCCTAAATGTCGTTAAAAGCTTGTGGTTCCCGTACACCGGCCGCACGCAAAAGTACAGAGTGCCCGTGTTTGCGCCTTGTCTTTCTCTCCCCTGTCTATTTAGCGCTGTTTTGTCGGAGACCTCGCATCCGTAACTGTGCTCACCGTGCTAGTTGTCTTCCTCGTATTTCGACGGTAGTTGTCCACTGAGCTGGCGAATTAGCGTTCTAAGGAAAGTCTCGCAAATACTTCAATGGTGGCTGCGCGAATCCACCAGTGATGGCGCGAGACGTGAATTCGACTTTACGCCAGTTTTGCGCTTATAAGAGCTTTTAGAGTGGCATGTTTGCTAAAGTGCGGCGCTGGTGCTTCACCAAGGAGCGTCATCTGCGGCATAAAAGTAAACGGCGAACTTCGCCCCCGAACCGTAAGTGCGACCTGGGACAAGGCGCTGTACCCGCTGTAACCAGCAACCAGCCTTACTGTAACCATGCTTACTGCTTTTATCGGCGCGGTATCGTGTGGCCTCGTGTGCGTTGTGCAGGAAGCGCTTGCGTTGATGTTCTGGCAAACCGCAATGTGCTCTGAGCAGCTAGGTTTTGCGAACATGTCAGCTCTGCGCAGAATATTGCTGCAAAACCACCTTGCTTGAAAAAATAACTGTTGTCGATCGCGCCTATGTTCCTCGACGACGTAGTAATGAATGCAAAATGTGCCGCATCACAGCCATAACGTCGTAATAATAATAATAATAATTGGGTCACAGGAAGGCAAAGGCGCAGTATCTGTCACATTTGTGTCTGTGGACACCTGAACCGCGCCGTAAGGGAAGGGAGGAATGTGGTAGTTAAAGTGGAAAGAGAGAAAGAGGAGCCGTAGTGGAGGGCTACGGAGTAATTTCGACCACCTGGGGATCTTTAACATGCGCTGACATCGCACAGCACACGGACGCCTCTTCGTTTCGCCTCCTTCGAAACGCATCCGCCGAGGTCGAGTTCAAACCAGGGTATTCCGGACAGTAGTCGGGCATCTTACCACTGTACTACCCCGGCGGGGCGTCGTAAAAAGCTCATTTGTCGAGGTCAACTAGGTATCTAAATCTTCCAGTAGGCTTTATGCCTCAAGGTTGTTGTTGTTGTTGTTGTGGCTGTAGGAAGAAAGAAAAAAAATGCACGGGCCTGCTACTGGCTCTGTAGCTGAGCCACCTCCGCTGCCTCGTGCAGATAGAAGAGAATATAGATAAGAAAGAAAAGGAAGAGGGAAAGAAAGACGCGCGCCGCAACAACAGCCGTCGTCCACCACCAGCGGTGGCGTGTGCAATGACGGCCTAGAACAGATAAAAATTCGGTGCCAGGCTAGCCCCCGCCACAGGCGGCGGTGACCCACCTGTACCAGCCCCCGCGTCATTTCTCAGCGCTGTTACTGTGTTCGCGATGCTAAACATTTCGGAAATGTCCAATTTTGACAAATGAGCTTTCTCATTTGTCAAAATTAGACATTCCCGAAATGTTTAGCATCGCGTTAAAGCTCATTTGTCAAAATTGGACATTCCCGAAATGTTTAGCATCGCGAACACAGTAACAGCGCTGAAAATAACCGCTAAAATAAATAAAAATGCTCTCGATAACCGGTAGCCGCCTTCAGGCATAAAGCCTACTAGAATATTTAGATAGCTAGTTGACCTTGATATAGGGTGAACGACAACAACGCGAAATGACAAAGTCTAATGACACGTACGGGTGGTGAGAACAGTGCTCTTCTTTTTGTGCCCTCTCACCCGTGTCGCTAAAGAAAGGAAAATTCTTCTCTGGCGGTGCTCCTGTTCCCCACGTGCCAGTTCTGACTTTGAATCGTTGGCTTGTTGCGGCCTCTTCCGCCAGATGGACGGTGCGGTGCTGGATCGCAGGGTCCGCGCTTCGCAGCAGGGTATCCCAGGCTTCTCTTCTTGTAATATTTTGCCCTATCCCTGGAGATTGTGGGCACTCCCAAATTATGTGGTCGAGGGTCCCTCTCGCCCCATAGTGTTTGCAGAGATTATTGTCCCTAAGGTCTGGTAGTGCGTAAAACGCCCAGACCGGGTTCATGAACGTATTAGTTTGTAGCCGCCTCCACGCGACAGCTTCTCTATTATTTAGTCGAACATCTGGCGGGGGTACCAGTCTACGTCCCAATTTATAATGGTCGATGATTTCCCCGTTATTTTGCAGACGCTCGTCGTATGCCCAGTGTTCGAGGGGCTCGACGGCTACCCGGAAGTAGAGAGCTCGGGCTAGCTCGTGAGCCGCCTCGTTAGGGACGGCAGCGTGAGCGGGTGTCCAAATTAACTGAAGTTTCCTATTTATCGTTCTTTGGGTGAGGATTTTGGCCGCCTACGGCAATATCCTCCCCTTCTCAAAATTTTGAATGACAGTTTTTCTGTCGCTAATTATGAACTTGGCTTCTGTTACTACGCAAGCTAGCGCTATCGCAACTTCTCCGCAGTCTCTATGTTGCGGCCGAGGGGATTCCTGTGTCCCTCGGCCATCGACTACCGAAGCTACCGCCGCACCTGTTCTGCCACTTGCCGCACCAACATAGACTACTTACTTTGCTCCCATGTTCTTGAACCGTCGCTCTAGAGCTTCGGCTCGTTTGACCCTTCTTTCGACATTAAATTCTGAATGCATATTATAGGGAAGGGGGGATATACCAAGGCATTCCTGATTTCACTATTAATTGTGACTTTTTTTTGAACTCCTCTGTCTGGGTTGAGGCCTACTTTTGCAAGGATTACCCTGCCCGTCTCGGTCGTGCTTAGTCTCTCTAATCGGGAGACTCGCACTGCCTCCGCCAATTCTGTCCACGTGTTATGCACCCCGAGTTCGAGTAGTCGTTCGCTCGAGGTACCCGTGGGCAGTCCTAGCGCCTTCTCAACGCATTTTCGAATTAGGCAGTCTAACTTCTCTTTTTCGCCGGCCTTGATGTCCAGGTAGGGCGTGACGTAACTGATTCTGCTTATTACGTATGCCTGGATTAGTTTTAGTAAATTTCTCTCCTTGAGGCCTCTTCCTTTAGTGGCGACCCTCCTCAAGAGCCCGAGGGTTTGCATCGCGTAACTTTCTAATTTTTTCAGGACCTCTCCGTTATGGCCGTGGGATTGAATGACCATCCCCAAAATCCTGATCTGATCTACTTTTGGCACCGGTTTGCCCTCCACCTGAATATGAAACTCCCCGCTAGTCTTGCACCGGAGGTACTTTGGGTTATAAATGAACAACTCAGATTTATGCGGGCAGCACGAAAGTCCCCTTTTAGCCGCGTAATCGACAATGATGTCGGTCTCTGCCTGCAGGCGTTCCTCCGTACTCGCATCCATGGTTAATCCAGAGGTTAATATCGTCCACATACATGCTAAAATTTAGCCCTTTGATTTGGTTAAGTTTACCCGGGAGGCCTCTCATTGCCACGTTGAATAAGAAAGGCGATAGCACTGAGCCTTGCGGGACGAAAGTCTAAGGTAAGCGGAACAGCATTCTTCGCAATCATACACTTGCTCAAGGAGAGAAATTTGAATTACAGGGAACATGCACGCTCCATCTGATGGAACACTGCCGACTGAGTTCCGAGGCTGCTCAACTTTAAGCATTGCGAAGTCAAACGGACTTCGCTCTTCTCAATAATTCGAATTCGCAGCTTGCCTTTGTAAGAACATTGGCTTTGCAGACGTAAATCTTGCCGTGCAAACTTCCCGTTCCCTGTTAGTGGTGCTGAACCATTAGCTACCTGCAGTACCGTGTACATAACACGGTTCCTAACTGTCCAAGTATGTGTAAATACACACTCGCGATATGCTACTGCTTATATTAGAAAATCGTCGACCAAACTATTTGGCCTCAATATTCTGTCATCTTGCGCTTCTCGAAAATTACATCAAAGCCCAGGTGGTTGACATGTTATCAACTGAAAAAGATATGTGACAGGTTACACGAGCATTTGTCTCGTATAATAAAATGCCCCACTTTGCCACCTCGAAAATGCAGTCTGTGTAGCTTAAAAAAAGTATAGCTTTGCGGCGTGCAAAGTATTTTATGTTGTATCCCGCAACACTGTTCAGTATGAACTCTCATGTGCGACGCACCTGTGGAAAGCTCAGCGCGACCCGTGGCTAGCGGAGGCGCGACGACAGGACAGAATTGCGTGAGAGGAAGAATAGCTTTAGGGCTCCCCGCCAAGTTCATGCGACCAAAGGTCCAAAGCAGATTTTAGTTCCCGATCCTCTCAAATTGTGCATCACTTGTATATATGCAATCCCTTGACAAATAGTATGCAATGCAAGGAGACAGGCACTCTCAGTCAGTAAAGCCACCCAGAGAGAGAGAGAGAGAGAGAAAGGCGGCAGGCGCCAGCTGAAAAGGCTAAGCTGCCGTACAGCTTCAGCTTCAAAGGGTGTTTCTTTTTTCTGTTCTTGTCGATACTAACCACGCTGCCGTTGTACTGCCTGTATGATTTTCATCGCAGACGCCATGTTATCTCCGCTTCATAGTGCCGAGTAAGAAATTAAATAAATGTTTGCAGTAATACTTACGACAGACGCAGATGTTGCACAGGCTGGGGAACGCGATGCCTAACTCGCAGGGGTAATCACATGGAAAGGCCGGCGCACAGCGTCCTGCGTGACGTTGTTTTATTCTTTTATTATTTTTAAACCTTCATATTGTCACAAGACAGAACACGACGCCTGCATGGGCGCAGCGCAAAACACTCGCGCTAGACCTGCCGGCCATCAACATCTCAGTGCTAAGCCTCGCGAATTCTCGATTTATGTACTTACACCGCGTGCGCATTAGTACATGAAGCTTGCGAGTATGCTCGCTGTCAACGCGCACTCAGTATCCAGCGCTTTACAATGAGCTTGTTTGGAGTCCCAGTGCGGGGGGAACGTATAAGAAAAATCGCCGTGAATGTGCGAACTTCAGCTATAGCTTTCAACAAATCCTTCTCTCTTATTTCAAATCTCTGGGTTCAATATCGTCATAGCCATATATTGCTTAAGGTATGACAAGTCCGCAATAACCCCCTGGTCTTGCATTCACGGCGCCGAATCAAGGTTTATTTTATTTTATTTATTGATTGATATAGGTACTTGCAGCGCCTCGAGGTCATTATTGCAGGGTGGGACAAGTGCCGGAACATACAATCATTAAATGGCTAATGTCCACAGAAATCAAAACAACTATGCACAGTCGTCCGCAGAAAAAAAAAAAAAATTAAACATCAATAAATAATTTCGGTGCCAACGGTCTTCAAGGCAAAGTGCTTCAAGAAATTGCAGCATAGTAAATGGACAATTGTATCAGGCTCAATACCACCGACAAAAGAAATGAACTAAACGGAAATATATGCATCTAGGGCAGACTGTGTCACACACACACAAAAAAGAAAAAATCGGAAACTCCAAATGCATTTTACATTCACCAATGCTCTTCTGAAGCTTATTCCATTGCGCGGAAGTATAAGGGGGAAAAAATGACTTATGATAGATATCTGTTCGAGAGCGGGTTTCAAGAACTTTCAACTCGTCATCTAATCGTTTAGAGATGAAATTGGGAGACAAAATGTAAGAGTTCTTTATTCCTGTATGAGCAGACTAAATTCGGAAACAAAGACTTAATTCAGCAGTTAATCCGCGGTGCGCTTCAATTTTCCTACCAAGATTCTTTTTAAGTGATGTTTACTGGTAGGGAAGTTATAACAAGAAACAAGCCTTGCTGCTTGGTTATAGATGCGTTCAATCTTTCATGTAATGATAGAGTTTTGAGGACCTCCTATCGCGCAAGCGTACTCGATGTATAGAACGAACATTTGTTATGTAAAGCAGTTCTTTTAATGTCGGCGGAACAATAGAAGTTACACCTAACGAAGTTTAGGACTCGAAACGAATTTAAGGTTAAATATTAAGCGAGTTTGTTCAGCGTCGAATTTTATGAAAAATAAACCACGAGATATTTGCAATGGTGTACCTTTGCAAGATGTAGTCCGTCAAAATTATAGGCTGATCTCACAGGAAGGCATTCACGGGCGAATGACACAAGTTGACATTTGGAACTGTTAAAAGACATGTCGCACTTAGTGCGCCAAACCTGAATTTAATTAAGAGCACCCTGCAAACTGCTAGCATCTTGATCATTTTCTACGTTCCTCTAAGTAACACCAATCATCCGCATATAATCACACTTTGCATTGGAGATATTGTATCTGTCACAGAAAGGTGACTCCCGACAGCGGATAATGTCACCAGACGTGAACAGCCCCTGCTTAATTGACGAATGGCTTCTGAGTTCCCGCAGTCACACATTTACACAGTCGCTAGTATGAGATATACGCTCAAAGAAATAAGATATGCTGCAAGCCGTCACAACAAGAGGAACGGGAACTAATGTGCCGTAAAATAAAAATAGCAGAACTAAGCTGACCGACTAATCGCATGGACATGTAAAAAGTCAATGTGATCAACGGATGAGACTTCTCGAGCAGCAGTCTTGCTCTTCCGTCTCGCAGGCGACGGTCCGTGTGAGGTCTCACTGGGCTAATTTAGTGTACTTCAACCTGTTTGGCCGATGTGTGCATGAACGTCCACTGTATGCCATAAACAGTCGCTTAACAACGGAACAGGATCAGACTCTCCTCTTCCCTGCAAGCAGTATTGGAATGATGAACAAAAGATATATGAAACAAGGCCTCAATGTACTAGCACTGTGAGCAAAAGCAACGTCACAATCACGCGTGAATTGATAAGTACGCACATGATTAGAAAGAGTGGGGGTGCTTGCATTACCACCCATCGGTCAAGATTTATAAGACAGAATGTACGTATATGTTTTAGACGTATACCTTTATTTGCCTAACTGCGTTCCGGCGCGTACTCATCTACTTGTTGCTCCCTCCTGCCTCTTTCTCCTACAGTGACTATAATGAGCTGTTTATGAAATTTATCGAGTTGCAAGTTGCGAAAGTGCAGTCGGTTCTCTTATACCTCTGCATGTGTGCTCTTTGTGTTGCATTTCTTCATCTATAAACTATCTGACAACTGTTCCGCAAGTATTTTTTATAGCATCTAGAAATTTTCTTTCAAGCTTTTAATTGAGCGCAGCCGACAGTCGCAGGCAATTTGTTTTCAAGTAGTCAAGGGTTCGACGAATGTTCGTCTGGTCAGGCATGGTAGTAGGGTAAAAAGAATTGCAGTCACTGAACAAGCCAACATGAAAAGAGACTTTTCGGAACCCGCATGGGTTGAAATTGCAGTCACTGAACAAGTCAACATGAAAAGAGACTTTTCGGAACCCGCATGGGTTGACTTGGTCAGTGACTGCCATTCTTTTTACCCACCATTTTGTTTTCATCGACCTCCAAGCGTGTTTGCAGCTGTAGCCGCCTCTGAGTTCTTTGGGGGTATACGAGCCAGCGCAATCAAGAGTTTCATTTAAAGTCTTTCGGTTCCTACCGGACTACCGGACGGTCTTCACCACTGTTGTGACAGTATAACTTTTTACAAGGGTGAACGCCCGAAAGTGACTAAAGGCTCGACTCCATAGACACCTCTGCGTCCTACGGGCCGGGCGCCGTGCGCGCCTGCGCAGTGAGCACCGGGCCCCGGCGCGCAAAAAAAGTGGTACACAACTTGGTACAGACCCCATAACCACTATACCACCACGATGGCTGATGGGACAAAATACTGAGAACGTAAGTCTGCTATGCTGCCTTCGCTCCGGGGCAGGAAATTTGCAGCGTGACCACCGAGGATGGTACCCAGTGTATACTACGGGAACTAAAGCCTTTTCGAGACTTAAGGTCTTTCACAATATGGCCCATGATGCCTTTTTGACAATATTTAGGATGAAGCCGGGAAGAAGGAGGGGTGAGGACCATTCGGTATATTAAATATGTCTTCAACGATAGAACTGCTGATGTTGTGGGGGATGTAAGGTCGGACAGAAAGAACAAGCGCTTATGCCGAAATAAGGTTTTTTCATTCATCTATTTATCGGCTATATACAGCCGCCGTCCTCCTGCTTCTAACGCTCACTGTTTTATAGCGTTGTCTTGTTTAGCCAGTCTCCGCCATGATTCAAACATTATTTTCGAAGAAATTCTCGCCTCCTCAATGTCCATGTTACGCAGGTTATCATGAATGTATTCCAAGAAACAAATCACATTAAACACCACTATTGCAATGAGTTATAAGTGGTCAGTGGCACATGCATGTCTCACCTTTTGCCATAGCCACCAGGACTGCAGTAAGAAGAACGACATAGATAGACTTCAGGGACATCGTGGAACACTGCAAGAATACAAGGTGGCTTTAGGTGTACTCTACCGCGGAACTCAACTGCAGCTTCCAATACGACTTGTGCAACAAGTTCACATTTTTTATTTTGAAGCGAAAAGCTTCACTACGGGGGTCGGAGCCAAGCTTCGCGTGGGCCGTATGCTGAAAAAGCCACATTCTGCGCATGCGCTAAACCGAGTGACGTCATGCGCACCGCAGATGGCCGCCGTCGCCGCCGCCGCCACACCACCACCTGATCTTTCGCCGCAGCCGCGCGCTACTAGGGAGCCTACATATGTTGCGCCGCGGCGCCCGGCGCGCTACTGCGCATGCGTGGCCGCTATATACTACTGCGCGCTCGCCTCGTCGCCACCATTTGACCTTTACTTGCAGCCGCATGTTTACCTAAGTTACTAACCTACTACACGTGCGCAAGGAGGGCTATAAATGCGCTTGCCAGAAAACCGGCATGCGCACTTGCCATGGAAGGAGAAGAGGGTGTGGATGCTGCTAGACGACGCAGAAAATCTACCGATCCAGGGAGTTGGCTGAAAAGCTGCGAAGAAATGAAAAGCTCAAAGCTAAACCAACGGCCGAAACACCCGAAGAACGGGAGGAAAACCTCGCTAAACGACGCAGAAAAGAAGCTGAAAGGCGGCTTTTAGCCGCGTCCACGGCCATTGAGACCAGCGAAATGAGTGAAAACGGTTGGTTTGTGGGGTGTAACGTCCCAAAGCAACTCAGGCTATGAGAGACGCCGTAGGGGAGGGCTCCGGAAATTTCGACCACCTGGAGTTCTTTAACGTGAGTGAAAACGACCAACCAACTACGCATTGTGTGTTGTTGAACAGCGGCGAAAAAATGAAAAGCACACCCAAGCTTTTCGCTTCTGATATCCAGGCTTAACCAAACTAAGCCACTGCCAATTGTTTTTGTTTGTTTGTTTGTCTGTTTGTTTGTTTTTTGAAGCTAACTAAACGCAAGTATTGACGAGCCGAATTTCACGCAGATTTCATCCCATAAGGCCAGTGAAAACGCCCATGGGCGATAAGCGTATATCTAATAACATAACGGTTCATCTTAAGGTGACGCTAATTTTCTCCCTGTATACAAGATATTTTAAATACTCACTATTTTGGTATCATCTCTGATCGATTGAAACACTTCTTATATGTAAAGCTCTGATGGTGAACTTTGCTCTAGGCATATGGGCGGGCATATGTGAACCTACCACAGTCACGGCGACCAATGCGGGCGTTGGTTCATTTGTTGTCGACCGCCTTAAGGCTTGCTCGTTAGGCCTGCATCGACAAAATCTCCGAGGCTTGCCCAGAAGTTACCAACCTGCATGCTTTTCACTTCTGCAGTGAACCCGTGACTGAATTGCCTTGAGATCAAACGGATTCGAAGGGGAATAAAAAGATTTACCCTTACTTTGTAGATATTAAGGGCCTATGAGGTGACATACGTGTTTTTCTGTACGACTAAGGAGCAGACAGTTCATTCGGGTTAATTTTGGCAAAGACGGCTCTTTGTGCTCTCTGCTTGACCCACGCCTGTAATTGTTACAAACTCCGCCCAACTCGAATCGATTTGAATGTCGCTGCTTGGTCAAAACGGCTGCCATAAATTCCATCTGGTCGCTTCCGATGGAGATTTCGTTTCAATTCTTAAATGCTTCGCTGTAAAATGTTTTCTCAGCCTAACTGCCTCAACCATATCGTCTTCTGGTCGTAGGCTCTATGTTTTTCTCAGGTCATGCATGTACCTTCTGCATTATATCGGCCCTTAAATGTATCTTCATGAACTAAATACATAGATTTTCAACGTTTTGATACTTCAAAATGTTTACGGAACGGCTTAATATTCGAAAACTGACTGGTTTATTCGGTGCGGAATCTCCCCAGTTTAACGAAAAGCAGCATCGCTAATTTAAGCTAGACTGCATCAAATCGAATGCGTATCCGACGTAAAGCAGGCCACCAATTCAGGAAGTAGGGAAATAAACAAGCAACGTACCTCTATAACGTCAGTCCTAACCTGGCGGTATGACAGTGCCTGTTGTAACCTATGGAAGGGCAGCCGCTTTTGTACTCCCCAAAACGTCTGACAGGTCATTTTGTTTACCATCGGGAAACGAGCGACACAGGGTACGAGACAATAAAACGAAAATAAAAAATTCGAGAAACAGCGCTCGTTATCAGCTGTCTCCCCTGAGTTCCTTTGTTTTGGCCTCACGCGGTGTCTGATTTCCTCGACGTAAAACTAATGAGCGTTCGTTTACGATCGACTTTGATATTGAATAATGAAATGCTAGGATAATGATAATCATTATTCGAAACACAGCTATTGTTTAATGAACGTTTTTTCATCTCACGTGTAAAGATGCGAATGTCAAAGAATCGGTGTCGCCCGTAGCCAGTCCAGTATGATGTGTTGAGCCGTCGGTCGGTGATTTTGTTTTCTAGAAAATGATAAAAAACAAACAAACAAATGAAGATCCCCTGAATCATTTTAGTACCTTAAGCGCTATGTCCATTGGTGAATACAAGAACGAGGAAAATGGCCTAAAAAAATAATCTGCAAATCTCCTTTGATGCTGTCTTGTGGCGACATAACACTAGAAGTAACGGACAGAAGAAAAAGTGCTCAACAAAGTTCTGGTGTAGGCCAGGTGGTTATCGACGTCTAAAAAAAATGTCTAGGTGAGGCAGACAGGCAAGGGACGACATAAGAAAGCACTTTGCAGTGCAGTTTTTATTTCCGACGTCTCGTCTTTGCCTACTCCGCCGAAGCAATTCTTTAAAAAAGAAAAATAGCAACGTGTGTTCCACGCCGGTGTTTTTGGCTGAAAAGAATCGCACAAGCATAGTTGGTCCTTATGGTTTTTGTTTTATTACCAGAACGATGGGCTCAATTGCAACCAGCTGTATGTTTGTAGGTGTCTATACAGTGTAAGCTATTGTCAGCGTCACAACGGCTTGACTTTCGTTCGATTACATCTACGTTCTGTCATTGTATGTCTCGACAGTATTTTCTGCATTTAATTAGATAGTATTATTATCATCATCATCATAATCATCATCATCGTGACTCCACCCACTGCAGGCCGAATGCCTCTCATATTCCTGCAGTTAACCCGGTTCTATGCCACTTGCAGCCCCTAATCCTCGCAAACTTCCTGGTCACATCCGCCCACTCGAATTTTTGCCCACACATGAATGATACGCTCGCACTTTGAGATTCACTCACTCATTTATATATCTTGCATTTGCAATACGTGCCCTACTAATACAATGATTTTGTTGATTTCTACTGGTATATCATTAACTCGCGTTTGCTTCCTTGATGAACTTTACACGCGGCCTGTCTCCTAACGTTACACCAACCATTTTCCATTTCATAGCGGTTACGCACGAGAAAAGACTAGCTGTTGAAGCTTTTTTCGGAGATGCGAGTGTTTGGATCACATTTCATAAGGTAAAAGAGCGTACCATTGATAAATGACCCTTTGGAATCTTGCTGCATCTTGTTAGTTTTAACGCTTCACTATTAAAATTTTGTTAAGGCGAGTTCCTTACGTTGCCTTTTTGTTTAAGGCCCCGCCGGGGTGGTGCAGTGGTTACGGCACTCAACTTCTGTACCCAAGGATGCGGGATCGAATCCCGGCCGCTTCGGCAGCTTCTCGATAGAGGCGAAGCGCTAGGCGCCCGTGCACTGTGCGATTGCACGTTAAATAACCTCAGGTGGTCAAAATTTCCGGAGCCCTCCACTACGGCATTTCTCATAGTATGAGTCGATTTGGGACGTTAAACCCCATAAATGAAACTAACCGTTTTTCTAAAGAAGTATCCGATTTATCTGAGTTATCACTCGAAGACTTAGTTATATGGAGAGACAGAGAGTAAAGTAGCTGTCATGAAGTTAATAGTAGAAAATTGTAGCATAGTGCATGGTGGTAGCGCGAAGGGAAAAGAAGAAAGAAGGAGAGTGGAGTGGAAAAAAAAAGTAAAAGTGCGTAGGAGCGTGTTCGCTTGGCTTCATTGTTCTGGCTCGGGGTTTTTATTATTTGTGGCCATCCCCGGGCGTCTGGAGCGGACCTCTATGCGTCCACACTACAACCATAGCCACGTCTTCGCAGTGTCCACGACAGCACTGGATCCGACTACACCGCCGACTGACAGGCGAGTGGAACCCTTCGCCTTCCTCCCAGCACGAGTAGACCAATCCTAGGCCCTTAAACCCATCACAGTCTGACGAGCCTGCCAGGATTCGGGCAAACTTCATTTCCTGCCGTGCATATCTGAGCCGCCGTGAGTGGTACAAATGAAACTAGAGAAGTCAGCTGCTATAAGGGACTCAGTTAGGTTTGTCGGGCTTAGAATTTCGTACCTGGATCCATAATGAACGAACATGTTTGACGAACGACAGGACGTCGAATGATTATAACCTGTAGTTAAAGCATTCGAAGTATATGGGAAGCATTTGAAGCCATAGCACAATCAGTTATTAAGACTGCGATGGCTGAAGAAGTAAAAACAAATCTACCGAAAGCAAAGCCCTAGACACAATGTCCGGTGGCATCAAAAAAAGAACAGCCAAATGTGGGCGAAGGAAACAAAAATAAAAAAGTATATCACCGTCTGTGACGTCATCACCACGCTTCTTCGCCGTCCTTCCGTGACGCGAGGCGAAGGTCGCATTATAATCGTCGATTACGTCATTCGTTTCAATGTTAGTGCGAAAAGGCTTTCCATGCTTCACCTACAGCCTGTACGCATTTGTTTCTTTGAATATCGCGGAATTCTCGAAAAATTAAGCAGCTTTCTTTTAAGAAGGTTGTTTGAAACACACAGCGACGAACAGTAAGCAAGAGGGAAAAAAAACACAAGCCGCCAGTTCAAACCTCAAAAAAAAAGAAAAAAAGGAATTAAAAAAAAGCACTAAGCAAAAACCTTTTGGAACAGTTCGCCCTTTGCGTCACGTTGTTCCTCGCCGAACAACTTGCTGTGTGCACCTGGTGCTCGCACCTTTTCTGCACGCATTCCCAGTTATGAAAACAGCAGGTATTCTGAGATCTTTGAGCACAAAATGCCACTGTTTAAGCTACACGCACACAGCCGTGGCGGCGGCGTGCGTTTCTCAACAGGAAAACTTGCAATAGAAAACATCCACTGCGCCATTAACAAATAGCGTCAATTGCCACGCAGACATAAAAAAAGCGAGGCCATGCACATTCTGAACCATGATGGAATGAACTCGCGCCTGATTCATAGTTTCTTGTTTTCATTCGCCGACATGTTTTTATAACGCGGACACATGCTGCATATGGCGGTGACAGAGCACGCGCTCTCGTGCCTCGAAGTATGCTCGGGTAATGGCACAGTGAAAGGGTCGCGTTCCCAGATCACGGCTTCCTCTTCCGCTCACCTGCCCAACGTGCTGCATTGCGCAGCTCCTGCCAGCATGAAAAGCTTCAGCAAATGTTCCCTGTGGAATAATGAAGAACCGCAAAGAAGAAGCGTCAGCTCAGGGGGACGCAGGTAGAGAAAATCTACTTCTTCTTCTTCTTCCTTCTGCACTGCCAGCACGTGTTATTTATGACCTCTGTTGCATACATGGGACTATTCATTGGCAGTCTCCCCGTGAGAATGTCTGGCTACAACGAGTGTCAGTAAAAAGTGAATTGGCAGTTGTGTACGCTGGAAACTAGACTGAAGTGCCACTGAAGTAGTTGAAGAATCAGTCGAGCACGCACGGTTTTTGCCAAAAGTTTAGAGTCCAGCGCACTCGCTTCTAAATCTTATAGTGGCACTCGTTTAGCATTCATGGAAGTCGCTTTCTTTGGAGATGGTGAGAAAAATATTTTTTTACCTTCAGAAGATTTCGAACACTGGAAATGCATTAAGAGTTACACGGCGTGGCTGAGAAGCAAACCCCCGTGGGTTCTAAACTCTTGACAAAGACTACGACACTGGCTTCATTACCACATATTTTTTTATTTAAAGGAAGTTTGGCCCTCTATCTTCCGGTGGGTTTAAAACATTCTTCAAATGATTCCGCTTCCATCCGCAATCTAAAAAACTTGTAGCGAAAACAATCAGGAGATCTCATCAAGCTCCCGTCAGCCATGCTGGCGTCCTCTCGTGTACAACCGACAAAGAGCTTTCGGAAGCATCATACTGTACTGTGAAATCGCACAGCACACGGTCGCTTTGCTTTTTGAAAAAGCCACCGGCCGCGGCGGCAGCTTTTCGGTAGAGGTGAAAAGCAAGGCGCTTGTGTGCTGTTTGATGTCAGCGCACATTACAAAATCCCAGGTGTTCGAAATTTGCGGAGTCCTCCGTTTCGGCGTGTTTCATAGCCCGAGCGTCTTTCATAGCCCGAACTTTAGGACCATCAACCCTTTGACATCATTTTCCTCCTTGGACTCCACAGCCTGCGGAAAACGCGTATGTTGGATCGGAATGCTGAACCTCTCGTTTCCCCCAGTACTCATTTCGGCCAGATGGTGCACCAGCTTAGAGACACTTACGAAGATAGTGACTATCAACCGGTCTGGCTGCCATTGTTGATGTGTTGTCTACTTGTCTTTCCTTGCCACCGTTTTAGTGGAGTTGTGCTAACTCGTATTCTAGTTGTGTGGTGTTGTGTTGTATGTTTCAAATGAACTTTTCGGCTACAGGCTGATTACTTTGTAAACAATGTATAGTATTGTTCTTTCCTGCATTTAAAGCCATGTAATAAATACCATGCAGAAAAAAATAAAAGTTCTCTGGCGCAGTGTATTAGCGCTCGGTTTTGAACGTGAAAAACGCTGGTTCGAATCCACTTCTTCTGGTCCTTTCTTTTTCTTTTAATGATCTATCGGATATTTCTTTGAACATGCAACAAAACTTGGGGGTGCCCTAATGCGTAGAAAACGTCAGCGTTAAGGCATCCCCCAGTACACCAGCGCGGCCGTTCATCAGACTTCTATGTTTGGCCGAAAGACATTCGGCTACATCAAAGATTTTCTGTCAAACCGAACAGCGACCGTCAGGATAGGGGAGGAGAAGTCAGACCCTGTCGAGCTCGGTGATAGTGGCACCCCACAGGGATCGGTCTTGTCGCCCCTTCTCTTCAATCTGGCCCTCCTGCCCCTTCCCGGTCTACTCAAGCAAATCGAAGGCTTGGACCACGCTTTCTACGCCGACGATATTATGGTGTGGACGGCTCGAGCCGGGTCTGATGTCTGGATGGAGGAAGTCTTGCAGAAGGCGGCAACGACCGTGCACGAGTACGCAAAGTCGTGCCGACTGAACTGCGTTCCCCAGAAATCAGAGCTGCTTATGATCGTCACCATCGACGGAACGGCCATTAAGCCAACACAGCAGATTAGGATCCTCGGCCTACTACTTCAAACCGACGGGAAGGCACACGCCGTCGTCACAAAGATCAAGACTACAAATACTCAGTATGATTAGAAGGGTATCTAACAGAAACCGAGGCCTCAAAGAGGAGGGTGCCATGCGCCTGATACGCGCGTTCGTCGTGTCGCGGGTTACCTACTCCGCCCCTTATCTCCAGCTGACGAAGGCAAATAGGGACACCCTAAACACGATGCTTCGTAAGGCAACGAAGCAAGCACTGAGCATACCCATATACTCCTCCACGCAAAAACTGCTAGACATGGGCGCCCACAACACGGTGGAGAAGCTCATTGAAGCCCACCTCTCTAATCAGAGAATCCAGCTCAGTCACACGAAACACGGACGAGCCGTCCTACGCAATGTAGGATGGCAGATTGAGCCAGTACCCCTCAAGGAAGCTCTTCCGGAACACATGAAGACGACCATTCAGATCAAACCCGTTCCCCGGAACATGACGCCGGGCAAGGACGACGAGAGGCGCACCGCGCGGGCCAAAGCCATAGCCCGGAAGCTGAAAGAGAACTCCAGGGTCCTTTACGCGGACGCCTCGCTCCGAAAACACGGTGACCGTGCAGCGGTGGTGGTTACGTGAAAAGACAGGCTGTTCGTCAGCGCCCATAAAGACAACAGACCCCGCAGTTGCCGAAGAAGCGGCCGTGGACCTCGCACTCGCACAGCCGAGCGTAGACACCGTAGCTGCCGACTCAAAGACAGCCTACAGAAGGTTCCGCATAAGGATGATCCACTGCGCGGCCCGAGCCATTCTATCCAAGTGCAAGCCCCCGGGAAGAGCCATAGACCTCGTGTGGGTCCCGGCTCACTCACAGGTACAGGCAAAATAATCGCAGACATGCCCGAGAAATGTCAATCCGGGGCGAGCACGAGCCGGAAGAGCCACCGCATCCAGTTACCAGCTTTCTGGAGATAACCCGTATATACCGAGAGGAAAGGTGCAGCCCCAAACTCACCAGGCAACAACAGACGATCCTGCGTCGAGCGCAGGCGGGATCGCTTGCGCATCCCGTACTGATGAGCCGCATGTGCCCTGCGGAACACGATATGCTCTGCCCTTTTTGTAAAAAAGAAAAAGGCACCCTGCCGCACGTTTTGGCAGAATGCACAACTCAAGACCCCCCCCCCCCCCTCCTCCCCTTCCCGCCAATATCCCCAATCGCCAACCCCTTGAGCGATTGGAGACCTTGTTATCCAGCCCCGCCCTATCCATCCAGCTCGCACTGACGGAGAGGGGCTAGGAGCTGCTGGGAACATACGGGTCCCGCAACTAGAGAACCACCCCGTCTGGTGCAAGCATGCACCACCGAATTATTTCGGGCCTAATAAATGTTGATTCCTCCTCCGGATGCCGTGGAGAATTGCGGGAGGCCCAGAATAAGCTTGGCAAGAAGGTTGACCAGCGTCAACTATGTTAGGATGGCACAGCGAGCCACCCTACATGCGTCAATTGCGCAGACGGGGATGCCACTCAAGCTCAAGCCATTTACGGGCGCATGACTAGCTCAATAAAACTTTTTTGAAGAAAAAGGTATCTCTCGACCTTATGAGTGGTTTCCTTAATTCGGAGCTCCACTTTCTTGAGATCCCCGCGGGCCTGCTTAATAAGAATCGTTGGTGCTACAGGTCATCGCTGGTCAGCAGCGCTAACCACCGCTGAAGTTGCGTGTTTTGCGCCTGTAGATTTTTGGTTTGGCACAGCGTATCTCCGCGAAACGTGGAAGAGAGCGAGACTTCAGGCCTGGCATCAGGAACATGTGTCGATGTATGATGTTGGGTGTGAGGTGTAGTCGACAGACGCTTCAAAAAGTCTCAGCCACAAGAAGACAACTTTTGGGGTGTTGATTTCACTATGGAGGATGGGAAGGGGGGGGGGGGGGGGGGGGGACTGCGCTTGCGCTCAAGATGCTGAATTTCGAGATATTCGGTATAAGTGCGCGGTAGAGTGATAAATGTGGATATCGTAGGAGTCCCTGCTCAGTTGATAATGCCTCTCGAGCTAGAGCATGTGCCCGCTCTTTCCTTCCGGTCACTTGTGGCTTGGTGTGAAATTATTTATATTGTGGAGTTGATGACGAGGATGTGCTTAGAAACTAGGCAGCATGTTTCTAAAAGCGTACTGTGAGTCAGTGACCACATTTTCGCTTCAACCTTCAGATTCGTAATGCCTAATGGCAGTGGCTCAGGTGGTGGCCTCTGCGGTCGCCATGGGTTTCGGCTGTTATCGGGGCAGTGAGGACAGTGGACAAGCGGTTGCCCACTGCCTCTATTGTCCTGTTATCATGGTCCGGGCATGCTGCCGCGTCGAGCTAAAATCCTTCACGGAATGCAAACCCTGCGACCAGTCAGTGCCCAGTCATGTCGTGTCCAGCTACCTACTCTAGTAGCTATGCCCGTGATGTCTCACTCCCAACGCTGGAAACGCCAACGCTGTATTTCCTATAGAGGGAGAAAAAGAGAGAGAGAGAGAGAGAGATAAAGCGTTACTGGGTCTTCTCAGTGTAAGAGCCGAGGGTTGGGGAAGGAGTTGGTCTGTATCCTCCAGACGATTTCTTGTCTTGTTAGGGATTTGTGTAGTATACTCTCCTAGAGAGTTTCATAGAAAGAGAGAGAGTGAGGCATTTAACGCTATCGCGTTAAAATGCTCAAAATTACAAGCACGTCTATTAGCATAAGCGTTTTTGTCTTAACAATTAACGGACAAATAAACAACACATAAGCAACATTAGTATATTAGGAAAACTATAATCCAGTGAAAATAACAGTAAAACTTATAAAGAAATGCGGATATCATAAAATTACGAATTTTGTGAATTTCCTTAAGATGCTTGCATATATGTATGTGCAGTTTTTTTTTTCTATTCCATTCGAAGACGGCCATGTAAGTCGTGGAGTCTATTTTCTTCAAGAAACCGGAGTAAGCTCCGGTTCTTAATATTGTTTATTAGCCACAAGTGTAGGTCTTCCTCCTTTGTAGCCGACAGTCTAACTTCTTGTAGTCTTCTTATTCTTGACGGCTGCATTCCTGGGCACGTCCATGAAAGGTGGCGAAAATCCTTCTCGGCGGCCGGGCTTGGACTCTTAGGCATATGCTCAGCACTGCGTCTTGAGAACCCCATCGGCACGTCACCGACAGGGTAAGGGCCGCCCCAGCCCTAATCTTGGTAAGGGACACCTCTCCTCCATTCTCGTTAGGTTATGAGAGAGGGGGTAAGTGCACGGGGTAATAAGGCGCGTGCGCTTTACCTGCAGCTAAAGAGCACTTTTTATTTTTATTTTTGGCCTTTTTTTGGGAAGGGGGGTGGGGGCGGGGCCTTTTGCAGAAATTCTTTCTGGTTCGTTCTCGTGGCTCATGGCTCTCTTTCGCTTAGCCACAGCGGCAACGTACCAGCGGCGATGCGGCTCAACCGTCAAAATGGCTCACACATAAGATGATAATGATGACGTCCTCAGTCGTGATGGCACGTATCCCAGGGGGTATTTTGGCCGGGGTGAATTTCTGTGTTCTAAAAATGCACAAGAAAGGCGAGGATGGCCTCTTTCGAACTCGTGGTGTTAAATGTATGTTCTACAGCCTCGTGTCGATTTTGTAATATACGCATTTGCATATGGCTGTGGGGGTGTTTAATAACAGTTTGAGAGGGGGAAGCTCCCACGAATGTTTAGCTTACGGATAGACGAACGCTGGAACATGTCATATCTCGCAACGCAGAAGCGCGCACGAAAGAGCACGCGCTCTGAAAAACAAAAACAAAAACAAAAACAAAGACACAGGAACAAGACACTGAGGAGTGTCTGGGATCGTCTTTGAGACCGCTGCGTTGCTGAGCAGCACGTGGCTATCCGTGTGACGTGTACTGTCTTAGATAAGCGCCTTCCTTGTCACTCTCTGTACTCGTGTTTTACTCGCAGCGTTTTACGCGTCCATTCCGAACCGCTCTGCTTATCTGGACAAGGCGGGTTTTCTTAGGCAGAGAGAGTGTGAGCTCTTTTTACGTTCTCCTTTATAAGCGGCCAGTACCCGTGGCAGCCCCAGACACGCCGCTAAGGTCAGCCGCTGTGCAGACAAAACGAGATGTAGTGGCTTGCCTTAGCATCGCCGTAGCAACGGTGCCTGTCGTAAGGCTCACAGAGACGGCTGACACCTTGAACAGCGCAGGATCATGGCCATTGTGTCAGGGTAAGCCACGGGCGCCGGAAGTTAGTTGAGCAACAGTCGATCAGCATGTGCCTGAGATTCGCATGGTGCGTCTGTGACAATAGCAAACAGTCACATGACACCGATTCAAACTTCAGTCTGTGATTGATCAGAGCCTTGCCTGCTGGATTCAGTGAGTGAATGGCGCTGGTCAGACGCGAGCCTAACAAATGTAATAAGGTTTGTCAATGCGGATCTTTAAAAGAAGAAAGTGCGTAATATTTTGTAATGGTTATTTTTGTGGATTAATTGTTCGTTCTTCTGTAATTCATTGCTGCAGCTTGTGACGTCATGACTGAAAGCTAAACGAGTACTGTCAGTGGCCGGCTTTGCATGGAAGGCACAGCTGGCTCTTCACAATGAAGCCGATGTATGAAGTGCAAAAAAGTTCTTTGCCGAATTGCCCTCCACTCATTTCGCCCAGGACGGTGATGCATACAGATTTAAATTAAAAAAGTTAAACATTTCAAATATACAGTGTTGCCCCTCACGTCGTAGACTGTCAATGTCAATGTCTACTGCGACTTCTTTGTGGCCATAAATTGGTAAGGCAAATAGGTACCACGTGGAGGTTCTATGAGAATACAAAATTTGCATATAGGTTTTCTTCTTGAGTTTATCGCTTGTATAGTTACGTCATGCTGTGATGCTATTAGCTTAGAGGACACCAAAAATTTCCAGGCATGTCCGGGAACCTTGAATGTGTATTTTACTAATCCACTCACCCCGATAAGCCCTAAGCATTTTTCATCTTCATGCATATTCCCTATCTGCAGAAGGCTTAATCACCTTTTAAGTTTACAGCTACGCATTGACACCATGTTCCAAAATTTAGCACGGTAATTGTGAATCAAATTTGGAACACACTTCAGCTGCTGCTTTAATGGTACTAATTGTACTATGCGACAACTTCAATGCCTTTGGTTTGCGGGGCCTCGTTCGCGTTCATGCACTTTGCGAATCTCCTAAGCCCTAACCTCGGAATTTCTGCCTCTATTATTTCACACATACTCAGTGTCTAGTCGTAAGCTATATGTAAAAGACCACTCGACCTAGGCATAAAGCCCACTTGAACCAAGCCGTACGAACGTGTTTCAATGGCCTAGCGGTAGTCTGAATCGCAATACGAGGGTCCTGGGTGGTTCGATTTCTTTCACCCTACAATCTTAATGGAGAAACTCCAGTTGGCAGCTCCTGGCAAATCGGCGATGTCACATGATGGCATGACGTTACGCAACCCAATCAGCTCCCGGCCATGCTAGCTGCCAGCTAGCACCTTCCACAACCATGGCCGTGATTTTTCGTTCACAACGACAACTACGCCGGCAGATTTTCGGGAGAACACAGCATTTAGCGCTATCGCGGCAAAATAGGCAGTCATGCTACTTCCCTGCTCATGCTTTGCGTACTCCTCGCGCCAAGGATCAGATATAGATGGCCTATCCTGAGAAATTTTTCGAGGATAGGGTATTAGCTAGCAGCTCGCCAAGGGCAGAGTTAAGTGCAGTGAAGGAGGCCTTTGTCCCGCATTGGACGTAGTTAAGCTGCTAACTATGACAAGTATGTGGGGAACCTTTCAGACGGAAATTTATCCTTTTCAGCAACAGACATCACAGAGAGAGGGCCACCGGAGTGAGCGCTTGCCATTGAGCATAGCAAGCGGATTCGGTCGCTAAAGTCCATAACAGATTCCTATACAGCATCTGCAGCCAAACCTCTAGTCAAGGCAATATGATCGGGAGTTTTTAAAAATAGAAGCGCCCATTTAGGGAGAATAAAAACATTCGCTGGGAGTGTAAGTGAAAGCAAAGTTTGCGTGCACAATACGAGCAAACAACATTTATTTGCTTACCAATCGGGGTTCCATATTGGCTTAATACTAAATTTCGTGAGTAATGAAACCGACATTCAGTATTTCAGGAAGCGGTACGTGCCTATACAATGTACCGCATATCTCAGTTGAGTAATATTTGTAGTTTTTGCAGTGGCTAACTCAGAATGGAAACCATTTTTTGATGGTGTTTAAATGCAAATTTAAGTAAGCACTGGGCAGTATTGGGTGAATACGTCAATGAAAAGGAATTACAGTCGTCCCTTAATGAGAAAGAGCGAGCAGTTGGTAATAGTTTTGAAAGTGCCATAGCACTGGGCCCAGCCGAGTATTGAAGCTAAGGGATGTGTAGAGGGGGCACGTGGAGCCACAACTCCAGGTCTCTTGCGCCACATTGATTCTATAAGAAGCCATGTAGCACGCAATGGCGCCTTTAGGATAGCGACTAACGGTCCGCGTGTTCACATTAATAGTGGGCAGCCATACACATGGAATTTCCTGCACCACGATCGCAGTGACAAAGGCGACGGCAACACATGCACATAGACGGAAATGCCGCACAAAAGCATATAAAAGGAACCAAACGCTAAAAAAAAGAAAGCCGCAAATAGCGACGTTCTTTAGCAGTTACTCAGCGCCGCGGCCCGCTTGTTGAATTCCTGCCAGTCTGGAACGTCAGGCTCGCGCCGGCATGAACTGCAACCGCCCGCTTTTTTCTTGATTTATTTTGTTTTCTGACAATGAGATAAGGGGCAATTATGGCCCCACGCGCGAGGAAAAAATATAACAGAGATTGTCAGACTGCGTGTCTGCGTGCTTCTCTAATCTATTCGCCGCAAATAAAACAAAGAAAACGGAAATTGTTCCACCGAAGTGACAGCCTACTGGCTGGCAATGTTTCAGAGGGGTTCCGGAAATATGGGGAATGTTTGTCACTAATGTCAATAAATAGACTTGTGCCGAGAGTTGACGCTAATGTATGCGTTGCTAAGCGGCAACAAGGAGCGCATACATAGGCACCTGTGGTAGTAGAAAAGACAACTGGGATACTATGTTGTTCGTTACAGCCTGAAAGATAACAAAATGCGTAGTCCGATTGGTTTTAAATGATATGGAATAGTGAATAGGTGATAGTGACGAAGGCGCTGCAGTTAGACCAATGGGGCAAATTTTCCGCATTTCGTTCCGAAAGCGATTAATGTAGAACCACCTTGAACGCATCAACTCTAGCATTGCGTGGTAGCTGCTTGGAAAGAGCATTTAGAGCATCCACATTCACCGTGGTAAAGACCGTGAAAAGAAGAGTATATCACTGCGCGCATTTTATTCAATATCCACAAAAAATTTTCCCGAAACATAAGGCGATCTGTCAGAGTATCTGATACTCTTCTCAAGAGGATGTATCATAGTGGGAGGCGAATACTTACATTCAGCAACACAGGATAGGAAGCTTATCCGGACCGCGGAGGTGTAAGAGCACGGCAGCGAGGAGGATGGCGGAGGTTTCTCAACGTTCACCTGTCTTGCACATCGCACTGCACGCGCAGGAAGTTGGGAGCGTCGCTGACGGGCAAAACGCCGCCTCGATCATCGTCCGCGTGGCGGTCGGGCCGGCCGGGAACTGGCGGCAGCTTCGAGGGCGCCCTACATTGCAGCTGCGGCGACGACGGCGAGTGCATCGCAGAGCCAGAGTCGAGCACTTACCGCAAGCGCCTCATGACCTTCGACATTGACGATCCGCTGCACAGGGACTTTCTGAAGGTCGTTGAGGACCGCGCCTCCACCGTCGTTGTCGGTGAGTTGGGGGTTCGCGCCGCGAACCGGCAGGCTGGGAATTTTCATAACTATAGAACGCAGCTGCAAGTTTGCAGCAATACTGGATTAGGCTGCAGATAGTGAAAAAAAAAAAAAAACAAAAAAAAAAAAAACAAAAAAAAAAACACGCACACTTTAGTCAGAGTTAACCAGGATAAATTCGTCATTAGGATTCCGACTTGAGCTAAAAAGCGAGCGCACGGTAATAGTTTTGGCAATGATACAAATGTGGCAGCACTGTAGGCGTTTCCCCCTCAGCGTATAGCCGAGTATATTGACTGGAAACTCCTGCGAGTGGGAGGAAACCGTTGAGTTTGTTTTGATTCTTGAAGATATTATCCCATCCAGCTTTAGAGAGGGTATAATTGCGATCTCTTTGACAAACATTTATATCGCACACTCGTAGCTTACGTGGGGAGTGGTGATGACGGCGACCGCAATGAAAGTACAACAGCAAGAGCGTAGAAAGTTTGACACTGCAGATAATAGCAGGCCTGCTGTGAAGAAAGAGCACAGCTATAAAGCAATTAAGCATGCAGAGTCTAGGATGTTAAGACAGAGGTCGCTATCGAGCACTTTGAAAACTGACATGAATAGGGCGATATATAAGAATAGGCGTTGCAGAAAATTCACCTACTATGTTGCTTATCGTGAGTGAAGGCGGAGTAGGGAGCATACAATAAGAGGGGCCTACAGTACTCTGCAGTATTCTATTCCCACCTTCATCTGTTACACAAAGGTGTTTTGAGGTGTCCACCCTGGGGTAGGAGGTGAACTGTGCCTTCCGAATAATTAGTTATTACATGGAGGAATATGGGAGAGGCCTTCGCCCTGCAGTGGCTATAGTCCGGCTGATGATGATGATGACATTAAAACGAAAGCTGTACTACGTCTTTCCATAGCTTGGTCATTCCATATGCATGACCATGGCGCTGGCAGCTGACATGGCCGTGATTGACTGGCTGTAGGGTTGCCTCTCCTTTATTTTATTGCGAAAGCAATACTACTCTAGGTTTCAAGCCTTCAGCGCGGCGCGGCGGTAGCCCCGTCTTACCCACATGACGCTGTGACGTCACACCCCACGCGACACAAAAGCGAGAGATGGGCTCCCAACTCAAGCGGTCGGCGTGGCGCGGTCGGAGTTGCAGCTCAGTTGGCAGGAGCTGCCAACTTGGGTCTCTCGTTTCACATGGGACGGTTATGTCAGAATCAGCCTGCTAGGACCCTGGCATTCACGTTACCCCTATAGGCCACTAAGGCACGTTCATAAGGGGTGGCTAAAGCGGGGCTTTATATCTGGGCTGAGGAAGAAGAAAAAGAGAAGAACGCTCGGTCACCCGCAGTTAACGCTTTCACTCAATATTTGGTTCAGCAGCGTTGAATTTTTGTAATTTTATTATCCATATATATTTTATCGGCTCTATAAAGGAGGACTTGCAACGTAATCTGTTCCTTCTATGACTGGTGACGTCTTCTCTGGTAGTTCCTTAATCTGTCCAATTTCTCTTTTTCGCGATGCCTTCACAACTTACGATATCAACAAGCCGAGCCTCAAGTTCCCTTGACGTTGGTGGCAGTAGCCTGCAAACATCCACACTCTTTGGAACTTGGATGCCAGAAGACGACCGAAAAGGCCGAAAATGCGCTCAGTGCTCTGTTCTAACTGTTGAGATCGCTCGTGAAGCTTCCTTCTACTACAGACGTCGTGCAAGTGCCACATCGCTGCGGGGTAGACTGTGTTTGCGGAAGTCACTTGTCGCTCTCGTAGCGACAATTATACTTCGCTCTAATGTTCTTCATTTGGAAGAAAACTGAAATTTACATCAGACATTGTCTCTACTTGAGTCGGCCCCTGCCTGTCAATTTTCTCTTGCCTTCTGTGAATCCTCCCCTCCATTCGGGGTAACCTTGCCGAAAACGGCATATGTTTGCATGCTGCGAATCGCACAAAAGCAAAGGCCTTCGCGTTCACTACAACACGCGAAAATGCGCAGCGCACTCTGGTCACCTTATCTCTGCCGCCTTCCGAGGGAAGACGACGACCTCCCTGTTTGCAATCAGTACTTCATCTCAATAAGCGCTTTGTCTACGAAAGACGTCATAAGAAACAGTGAAGAGCACAAGGTAAAAGTTCTGTTGATTTATCGTTGGAAAGGGGTGGCGTAATCGTTTTGAACGAGATGCAGGTTTACGAAATCGAAGAAAAAGTATGTATGATAAAACTGTGTGTTTTAATTACAGACCTATTTTTATACTTCCAGTATTTTCAAAAGGACTTGAAAAAATAATATTTCGATGTATTTCAGTTTTCCTTGAAGAACACAGCCTGTTAACGGACTGTCAATTTGCTTTCCGAAAAGAACGGTCAACCCAGCTCGCGTTACTAGCACAAAAGAAACTAATACTGAGAAACTTTGAAAAAACAAAAAGCGGCTCACATTAGCAGTTCTAAACAACTTCGGTAAAGCGTTCGGCTCTATCAATCATGAACTTTTGTTAAAGAAGCTGAAGCAGTATGGTATTCGAGGTATTGCTTTAGATATAGTCAAATCTTATTTAAATCCACGAAATCAACTTGTGGAAACTAATGGCATCTGCTCTCAGCTCAAACAAGTAACAGATGGAGTTCCCCAAGGGAGCATACTGGGCCCCCTTCTTTTTAATTTATATGTAAATAATCTTGTTTATGTTGATAATGAACCCAAGTACATTATCTAAGCAGATGACGCAGATGATACTACGGTCCTTATTTTCGTCGAACAATATCGCGAGCCTGGTTTGAACCGCAAACTCTGTTCTTGCAAAAATACAGAGATGGTCACAGGATAATGGCTTAAAAATTAATACTCACAAAACAAAACCTATTTTATTTCAACCAAAAAATAAAGGTGTGAATTTACAGTCCGACATTGTTATAGGTCTCTCAAGAATTGAGCTTGTCCGGTCTGCGAAAACGTTAGATGTGTTTTTTGACAGCCATATGTCATGGGCTGATCACACAGGCTTTCTTGCAGGGAAACTTGCGCAAGTCGCTGGTGTACTGTTCAGTTTAAGACCGCTGTCATGTAAGGCCAAACGTCTTCTATATAACGCTCTTTTCCTGAGTCACGTACACTACTGCTGTCTCGTGTGGAGTACGACGTCTGCTACAAACATAAATCGGTTATTCTTGCTTCAAAAAAAAAAAAAAGGTAATACGTAGTATCTGTAATGTTCCAGTAGACGCTCATACTGCACCTCTCTTCAAACAGTTAAAATTCCTCACCCTGCACTCTCCGTTAGATTTCAGGCTGCTTCTAGCCTATCGTAAAGACGTAAAACAAAACCAGTCTTTCATCACGTCCTTAACGCAGTTAATTAGAAACAGAACAGAATACAGTACACGGTCTCTATGTGCCGCACCCTCGCACTAACTATGCTCTTCAAATGTTACACCATCGCTTACCACGCCTATTAAACACCCTCACACGCAAAAGCATTGATGTCATTTCTTGCCCTACCTCGCGTTTATATGGGTATTTCCTTTTGATATCAGCCTTCGTCAATGGCTGAAGTATGTCGTTTTCTTTTCTCGCAGTGTCTACTTTGTTAATAGTTCTTTCACTATTTTTGTTGCTCAAGTGTACGCTCTGGATTGCGCGGCTTTACTTTGGTTCTTGTAATATTTTCTTATATTGCATTTTTGTTTGCTGGCATAATGTCTAAGCCAACATGTTCTTATTTTTTTTTTTTTTTCTTGAATCAGTGCCTGTGTCCGCTGCCGCTGCCCTCACACTGGGTTTAAGGCCCGTCAAGTTGCCGTGCAAAACTTTTTCCTTCAATCCCCCATAAATTGTATGTCTATGAAAATAAAGGCAATTCAATTCAATTCAATTCATTCGAATATGAATATGAAGTCATGCCCGGCGTCGCCAAACTCCCCCAATGAATCATTTGCCGGATCTAGATTTAATAACTTATGAGACATAAGAAACAGTTAGGAAAGAAACCTATTCCGGTACAATTCATCTTATAGAGCTGAAAAAATATATAGGGATAATAATTATACTAACTGATTATGAGGCGAAGGAAGGAGTAGTAACCGCGTCTACCACTGCGTGGATACCGCAACCACACCGTCGAGGTGGAGACGAGGGTGGGAATGAGACGGAAAGAGTAAGCTCACTGGAGATATCCGGAACACTTTGGTGTTCCTCTGACATCGCACAGCACAAGGGCGTCTATTCCATGTCCCTCCAACAATACGCGGCGGCGACGTCCGGGATTCAATCTCGAGACGTTGGGTTTAGTAGCTGAGCACTCATAGCCACTGAGCCACCGTGGCGGGTAAAGAAATTGTGCATCTGGTTTACCAGTGATTGGAAGATGTTGCTTTCCTTTTTCTTTCTTTTTTCGGAGAGTATAAAATAAGAAAGCGCAGAATATATAAATATATTTTCATATCTCGTTTGCTACAGTAAAAGAAAGAAGTCGTTAGGGCTTGCATCCGCGAATTTCTTTTACTGGGTTCCGTTTTGCGCGTCTCAAATTCTCAGCCACGTACCAAATGGACAGGCTACTCACTTCAACCATCAACCTGACCTGGAATTTTATTCTACATCCCCGTTTTTGTATGTGACTTTGGTTGAAATGTTACCTCGGCAGCTGTTCCGCCAACTCGCTCTCAGCGGCAGTAAGCTCTCGTTGATGCGTCATACGAGGACAGGGTTATATCATGTCAGTGTAACATTATTTTGGAAGCAGCATTCTTTTTTTTTTTTTCATCGATTACGTGGATCTCTGGTTTGAATACGGAGCTGGGAAATTATTGCTGAAAATAAGTATTTCCGGCCTGGAGTATCAGACTACCCATTGGTCCCGCACAGCCGAACATGCGACCTTTTGGATCAAATTTGCGCCGCTGCGAAGCTCAATCTGTCACATAAAAACAAACGGCCTCTAGAAACCCCGCCGGGGTGGCGCAGTGGTTAGGGCGCTCGACTACTGTTCCCAAGGACGCGGGATCGAATCCCGGCCTCGGTGGCCGCTTTTCGGTGGAGGCTAAAAGCAAGGCGCCCGTGTGCTGTGCGATGCCAGTGCACGTTAAAGAACCCAGGTGGTCGAAATTTCCGGAGTCCTCCACTACGGTGTCTCTCATAGCCTGAGTCGCTTTGGGGCGCTAAACCCCACAAACCAAACCAAACCAAACGGCCTCTAGAAAAAGGTACGTACCACAACGCGCTGTTACAGTAGGTTGTAAGTGGAGTTTATGGTACGTCTGTAAGTGGCACATGTGGCTATGAAGGTATAATGGTGGAGGGCTCCGAATTAAGTTGGGGTACTTCAGCTCGCTAACACGGAACAACATACGTGCTTCTTTACATTCCATCTCCATCGAAATGTGGCCGAAGAACGCGATATTTGATTCAGCGACCTTCGGTTCAGTAGCCGAAGGCAAGATGAAACAACCATTGCGATGGAGGGGTACCTATTTCTTTCCTGTGCAGTCTTGTGTTCTCGTGCTCACGTCTCTCGGATTCGAAGCTGACATCCGCTAGCACCTAACCCGTGCACTTGATATATCACGGCGACACATGGGGCGATAGAGAAGGTCGTCATTGTACTTTAACTACGTGTACGCTCTTTTACATTAGGGAACTCTCTGCGGTGCCCAAACCAGTCAAGCAATAAAAAAGGCGGGCATCTACTTCAGCCTCTGTAGCATGAATACATTTTAAGAAAAGAGGAATGAAGAAGAGAGGGAGAGTAGAACCGTAATTCTCCCATAAAGGAGCCTTGAATGAAAAGACTAATTCGCTCCTGCTGCCTGTACTTCAAACCTCGGGACTGTTATAGGCGAGGAAATTGCTTTCTTTATAACTTTAAGAACTTTCTGTTCAGTTGCGAAAAAGAATTCGTGGTATTTAAGATAAACTGAGGCATGCGAGGGGATTTTTGCGTAGCATACTTTTTTCAGTTGTAAGAGAACTTCATGCGACGTCCGAGAATTCCGAGGCATGTGCTCTTGATATGAGCATCGCCAACTTTAGGGTTTTTCCCAACTGTTGCCATGGAACTACCAGATATCGTCTTTATCGGTATGTGCCTGGCCGTGAGGCACAATTGTGAGTACCGCCGACGTTAAGACCGATAAAGGGCTTGCGTTTTAGTGTTTCAGCCAAATGACCTGGAGAAAGGAACTCGAAGCGGAATGGCGGCTGACGTGGCGTACGCATACATAATGTGATGCCCTTCAAAATTGAAGTAGCATATCCTTGTGGCGCGACGCATACCAGCATGCATGAAAATATCTGATAAGTATACATGAAATATATGTATAAGCAGAGGGCTTAAATTGCTCTTATAAGCATGAAACTTCCCGTAAAGCTTGGTATAAAGACAGCACCAGATGAGGCGCCGACATTGATTGGAATAGAGCAAGCGGCTCATTCTTGGTAGTGGAACGGCCGATGACAGATGCATTTCGGACAATTCATACCATGTCTCAAGGCGTCTAATAGATGATGGCAATGGTACTCGAGAAATGAGAAGCCATCAGCCGCTGTTCTGATATAGTTGAACAGCGCCTTCTGCCCCCTTCGTCCCTTAAGTATGTGGCACTCAGGGGCCTCCTCTTCGGCCGAACAACGCGTGCTGGTACCATTTCGGGCTCCACTAGAAGCTCTCCTCTCACGACGCTATTGAGGCTTCCGCCGGAAATGAGAAAGCTATATGTTTTGCCTTCTTCTTCTTCAAAACCGATTTTTCGGGTGCAGTACGAATAAATGAATAACAACAAAAGCACAAGGAAAATTAATCGGCAACGCTGTTTCGCACCATAAGAGTATAGGAGCCTTTTTAGAATTACTCGTTTCGCTCATTGTGCTTTTATACGCATCTGATTACAGCCACTTTTTAGCAAAGCTGCTGTTTTTGTGACATATAATAAAAGGCAGCATAAGAAAGCTCCTGTTCGCATAAGCATGACCTAAATGCAAAATGGCCGCAAGGGTATGTATGATTTAAGCGATAGTTTATACAGCTTGTTCGGTCGAAAAGCACAGTGCGCCGAAAATAATCAGGGGCTGCTATCATGTTACTTCTTTCTAGTAATTGTGATTAATTGGTTTCTGATAGCTAGGCGATGACGTGTTGATGAATCATTCGAAATAACTATGAAAAAAGAAATAAAATAAGAAACTAGAAAAAAAAATGGTTTCATAGGTGTCAAATGCTCAGAAATAAATCCCTTGTTTGATTATACTAATTAAGGAAGTTTAGAGTTTGTAATCGATCAGTTAATAATTGAAATATTCTAAGAATGAAAATCAGAAAAAAAGCAGGTTCAAATGTGTGAAATGCTCACAATGAAAAGCCACTGATTGATGGTGCTAATTGTGAAAATTAGAATTTGTATTTGACCTGTTATTCAATTAATATAATTGATAGAATTGAAAGTGTGGAAATGTATTGAAAGGTTTCGAACTTCCCAGGGTGGAAGCCTTATTTCTGATCCTAAGTATCGGTATATAAAAAATAAAATATATTGAAAAGTAAATACAATAAAGAATAAAATAAGAGAGGAGAAAACATTGTTCTTTCAACGCTACCGTATGACGTCCTACCCGTAACAGCGGAACTTAAGTGTCCCCCTAATTTGTTTATTGCATTCGTTTTGCTAGGTGGCCATGCTTAAAATTTATTGTCAGAAAAGGTGTGGGTGCTGGCAGTAGCTACGTAGTACCTTGGTCGAGCCTTTAAGATGTCTTTAACGACGTCTATTTACCTGTCCAGTGAACTCCGTCGATTGCCTTAGCAAGGTGCAAGCAGACAGAGCTCAGCAGCTTGGTCATAGCGGTCGTCTATGAGCGGGAGTCTCCTTCAAGCTTCAGCGCTGCACAGGATCGAACCACCACGTGTTGTGCAAACTTTTCCATGGCACCGACACTACGTTGAAGCAGATATGGCGCACATATTTCGAATACAGGATGTATATTGCAAAAATGGCAGAAGAAACATTGCAAGCGCGCTGAGGCTGATGTGCCGAACAGAAGCTCACACCGGGCGACATTGTACTTTGCGAGACCACACGTCTCGTCCACGCACTAGCAAACCCTGCGTGGTTCAAATAAGCAATGGTAAAGAACGAGGAATAATGTGTACTACTTTCTTTGCGCCAGGCACAAAGCACGTGGCAAGATGTAAGACAAATTTCCAATTTCTTGTCTTGTTTCTCACCATGGCATGCACAATTTATGACAAATTTACCGTTTTTCGTCTTTTTTCTCACTTATTTTGAACAGATGCGAGAATTCAACCGAGGTTGCGTGGTGCAGAAAACGCGATTTTTTTGCCATTTCACATACCCCGTTGCGGCTTTAAATATGTTCGAGATTTGCATGGCTCGGCTACCGTGCACAGCATCCCCTGTGGATGCTGTACGCATGCCGGGCAGATGAGCCACAAACTTGTGCTCCCTTCCCGCTCGTAGAGCGGCATTATACTGATCTGCCTCATCAATATTCACACTGTAACGAAGACGATGATACAGCGGCGACACAAACAACGATGGAGACTGCTGGGTTCCTGGCCAATCAGCTGGCGCACTGGAAGCTCGGAATCGTCTTGCGACCGCTGACGCAAGACGATTGTGGAGTGAAGCAAGCTTGTTACTAATGGGCCAGAGTTAAATTCAAACTGGATGTCACACAACTTTCCCGATTATCTATTTTATTTCAACAGTTTAGGACGGTGGACCGTCCTTCTTCAAGGTAGAATTGAGAATGGAGAACAAGTCCGCACATTACGCCACTGTTAGGAAAGGGAGAAGGAATTATCGCTCTCCGTTTGTGGAGAAGCAAACATTACTGAACAGATAGAAAGGGCGAAAAGCTCCCGTTGATTATTGGCTGGTAATGCAACAAAGACGGAGAGAGAAGGAAAAAAAATGGGGGGGGGGGGGAGAGGGGCAAAAAGAGAAAGTGGAGAGCTGACGAATGTTATATATATATATATATATATATATATATATATATATATATATATATATATATATATATATATAGAGAGAGAGAGGGGGGGGGGGGTCCGAGCTAACTTGAACAAAGTTCTAAAAAGTACGGTTTGCCCTTGCACAGTGAAACAAATTCAGAGATGTTCAGAGTCGCCTATGCTAACCTCCAGTAGTTTTTTTCGTTCACTACAGTTGATCAATTAGTAAAGACTAATTAGCTATTTTTTTATAATTGGCTTGAGAGAAAAAGTATCAATGCAAAAAAAGAAAGTTGTGAATCTTCTAGAAAAACGGATATCTATGTTGTTTCCATCAAATTGGCTTTTACGTAAAGTTATAGTTTTACCAGTCAAAAACGACCGCCTGGGGCTATAAAAAAAATAAAAACGTATTCGGGACTGCGGCGTTTCTTTAAACCCTCCGAGACGCGTCGGAGATAACAAAACCCGTTTTTCAGCATCATGTTCTCTGCGATGAAGCTGGCTGTACGCACTTGGCGAATGATTTAAAATAAAAGCTGGTCACGCGACAGCATTTTTTGAAGGCCTATAAATAGGACGTCGTTGGGCATAGCGTGATGGAAACAACGTAGCCATCCGCATTTGCGCGATCGCATGGAAGACTGAAGTGACCATATATATTTGCATCGTGCGGTTGTCAGCATGACCGCGACCGTCACTTATTTGTGCTGGACAGGGTTTTTCTTCCTGTTTTTCTTAGCTCAAATTTTCTTTTTTTATTTTTGCAAAATCAGTGCGTGTAGCACCGGACGTGTTGAGAGTCGGCACGGCGCGCGCTGGAGAGTTTTAGGGCGCGGAAACCATAGTGGCGAATACCAAATAGCAGACAACGGCAATCGAACACTCCGGTTTTGACAATACCAACGAGGACACGCATAGAATGTTTTTACGCGTGAATATTTTTTTTTTTCATATAAGTATATAAGTGTGTATAAGTATGCATGTTCAATGAAAAAAGAAAGTGGTTTCAACAGCCCTATACTGTATTTGGCTAACAGCAGAGAAGCCCATCTCATAATCCGGGTAAATCTCTTTACATTCACATATTTTTGTGCTCGTTAAGTGCTATTTGTAGCAAGCATATTGAATATTAGAGAATGTAATTGAGATAATTATACAACGCATGTCTTGCAAAATTTCGGTGTCAAAGAATGTAGCTCTGCAGTCGCTGTCTCGCCTACATTGTCTCATTTGGCCAGCATGCTTAGAGCGTCCGTTACGGATGAAGTGTACTATTAGAAACTCGCATAGACGGTTCCGCCAGCTTTCTCTCCAGATCGCAAAACTTTATGGTCGAGAAGCGCGACTAGTATTGCTGAGTACTGGTTTGACAACTTTTTACTCTAATATAAAATAATCAGGAATTTATTACGTCTGAAACCGGCGGCAGAAAGGAAAGCCGGTATGCGCACGCAAGCAGTTCCGACAATTGAACTGGCTTTCTTATTTCCATCCGAAAGAAGGGGATACCATTACAGCAAGTGCAAGTTTTTTGCATTCTCCATTCGAGCTAGGAGCACAGCCGCTAGAATTATACAGCTGCACACAAAGAGATTATGTAGATTGCCCACATAATAGGCGACGTGTCCAATGTCGAGGCGGACTCAAGACGCGCACATTGCGCAACTTCTAAGTATTTCTCGTCGCACGCCTCACGGATCACAGTATGTACAGCCTTTGTCAAAATTGTAGAGCCCAGCGGGTCTGCTTCTCAGCCGTGTAGTGGCGCTGATTTAGCATTCGTGGAAGTCCTTCCTATTGGAGAGGGCAGGACAAAAACCTTCTGACACGGAATTCATACCCCTGGCACGTGCAAGCCGCACAAAGTGGCTCAGAAGCAGAGCCCCTAGGCTCTACACTTTTGACAAAGACCAATCACTCACGCGTACAGACCTGCATGGCTTAAACGGAGCCCTCCATACGGCAATCAAGGCGGCGACCGTATTTTCGCCGCATGCTTGGACGGTTGTGGATGCCTATGCCATGCAGGTATATCTACAATTCGGCCGAACAGTTGACTGAAGCACAGCTCGCCGTCCAACTTGAGCAGCTCCGAAGGTCATCATCACATTTTCTTCCGGCATTCTACCTTCATTCGCTATCCTACCCAGTTTTCCACGCTCCGTGTAAAAATACATCATCATCATCATCATCATCGTCATAATCATCATCATCACCCTGACTATACCCACTGCAGGGCGAATGCCTCTCCCATATTTCTCCACTTAACCCGGTTCTGTGCTAGCTGCATCCACTTGACCCCTGCGAACTTCTTAATCTCATCCGCCCACCTAACTTTCTGCCGCCCCCTGCTACGCTTTCCTTCCCTTGGAATCCAGTTTGTTACCCTCAGCGACCATCGGTTATCCTCTCTTCGCACTACATGTCCTGCCCATGTCCATTTCCTCTTCTTAATTTCCGCTAGAATGTCGGTAACTTGAGTTATTTCTCTGACCCACTCTGCACGCTTTCTATCTCCTAATGTTACCCCTACCATTTTTCGTTCCATAGCCCTCTGGGTTGTCCTCAACTTAAGTAGAACTCTCTTGGTTAGCCTCCACGTTTCAGCCCCAAAGGTGAGTACAGGCAAGATGCAACTATTGTATACTTTCCTCTTGAGCGATACCGGTAAGCTGCTAGTCATAATCTGCGAGTGCTTGCCAAATGCGCTCCATCCCAATCTTATTCTTCTTGTTATTTCCTTTTCATGGTCCGGATCTGCGGTTACTACCTGTCCTAAGTAGACATATTCGCCTACTACTTCCAGTATTTCGCTACCTAATGTAAACTGTTGTTCCTTCCCGAGGCTGTTGAACATTACCTTAGTCTTCTGCATATTGATTTTCAAGCCTACCTTTCTACTTTTTCTGTCTAGGTCATCAATCATTATTTGCAGTTCATCCCCCGAGTTGCTTAGCAAGGCAATGTCATCAGCAAATCGCAGATTACTGAGGTATTCTCCACCTACCCTTATCCCTAACTGCTCCCATTCCAAGTCTCTGAATACTTCCTCTAAACAAGCTGTGAATAGTACTGGGGAGATTGTGTCTCCTTGCCTAACACCTTTCTTTATGGGAATTTTGTTACTTTCTTTATGCAGAACTATGGTTGCTGTGCAGCCACTATATATATCTTCCAGCACTTTCACGTACGGCTCGTCTACCCCCTGATTTCGCAATGCCTGCATCACCGCCGAGGTTTCAACTGAGTCAAATGCTTTCTCGTAATCAATGAATGCTATGTATAAGGGCTGGTTATATTCCGAGCATTTTTCTATCACCTGATTGATGGTATGGATATGATCGATAGTAGAGTACCGTTTCCGAAACCCTGCTTGATCCTTTGCTTGATTGCAGTCTAAGGTTGTCCTGATTCTATTAGTGATTACCTTAGTAAATACCTTATACGTAACAGACAGTAAGCTGATTGGTCTGTAATTTTTTAAGGTCCTTAGAGTTTCCCTTCTTGTGAATGTTTGCGTTCTTCCATGGTTCCGGTACCGTCGATGACACCAGGCACTGCGTATACAGGGTGGCCAGTTTTTCTAGCACGATATCCCCCCCGTCCTTCAGCAAATCTGTAGTTATCTGATCCTCTCCAGCTGATTTCCCCCTTTTCACAGTTTCTAGTGCTTTCTTGACCTCGTCCTTCGTCACTAGTGGAACGTCTGACTGTTTTTCCCTACCGCCAATCTCATTACGGTCCTGACTACTTTGGCTACTGTAGAGATCTGTATAGAACTCCTCGGCTACTTTGACTATCTTGTCCATATTAGTGATGACGTTGCCCGCCTTGTCCCTTATCACATACATCTGGTTTTTGCCTATATGCCCAATTTCTTCTTTACCGCTTTAAGGCTTCCCCCGTTTTTTACAGCATGCTCAATTTTGTCCATGTTATACTTCCTTATATCGGCCACCTTGCGCTTATTGATTAGCTTTGATATCTCGGCCAATTCGATCTGGTCTGTTGGATTGGAAGCTTTCATACTCTGGCATTTCTTAATCAAATATTTCGTCTCCTTAGACAGCTTACCGGTATCCTCTCTAACTATCCTACCGCCTACCTCTACCGCGCACTCAGTAATGATATTTCTGAAATTATTGTTCCTTGCCTCTAGGGAATGTCGCCATCCTCAGTTAGAGCTGAATACCTATTCTGTAGCGAGATCCTGAACTCTTGTGCCCTCCCCCTCATCGCTAATTCGTTGATGGGTTTCTTTCTTACTAATCTACTGCGTTCCTTCTTCAGATTTAGGCTAATTCGGGACCTCACCATCCTGTGGTCACTGCATCGCACTTTCCCGATTACCTCTACATCCTGCACAATGGCGGGGGTTGAACACATTATGAAGTCGATTTCATTTTTAGTCTCTCCGTTAGGACTTTTCCATGTCCATTTCCGGTTCTTCCGTTTGCTGAAGAAGGTATTCATGATTCGTAAGTTACTGCGTTCTGCAAACTCAACTAGTAACTCTCCCCTGCTATTCCTAGAACCAATGCCATAGTCACCTACTGCCTTGTCTCCCGCCTGTTTTTTCCCTACCTTGGCATTGAAGTCGCCCATTAGTACAGTATACTGCGTCTTTAATTTTCGCATTGCCGATTCTACATCTTCATAGAAGCTTTCAACTGCCTGGTCATCATAACTACATGTAGATGCGTAGGCCTGTACAACCTTCAGTTTATACCGCTTATTAAGCCTAATTACGATGCCTGCAACCCTCTCAATAATACTATAGAGTTCATCTATATTACCCGCTATATATTTATTGACAAGGAAACCTATTCCTAGTTGTCGCCTCTCTGGTAAACCTCGATAACACAGTACATGCCCATCCTTCAGTACAGTATATGCCTCATTCGGCCTCCTAACCTCACTAAGCCCTATGACATCCCATTTCATGCCTTGTAGTTCCCCTAACAGCACTGCTAGACTAGCTTCACTAGCTAGGGTTCTAGCATTAAACGTTGCCAGAGTCAGTTTCCAATGGCGGCCTGTCCAGCGGAGCCAGGCTTTCTTAGCACCCCCTGCTGCGTCACAGGTCTGACCGCCGCCGTGGTCAGTTGTTCCGCAGCCGCTGGTGACTGAGGGCCGGGGTTTTATGGAGCTTATCATAGGAGGTTGTGGACAATTACTGCACCAGGGTGGCCAACTCCTGTTCTGGTGAGGGAGTGCGTTGCCGGAGGTGTTCACCGGCATCAGGTCGCACCCCGAACCTGTGTATGCAATTCCATCGACACGCGGAATTTTTTTTTTTTCCGGTGGAGAATTGCGCGGCACCGGGATTTGAACCCCGGTCCTCTTGCATGCGAGGCGGATGTTCTACCGCTACGCCACCGCTGTAACTACAAGCGGCAAAATACAAGCGGCAGCAATTCTACGAAACATGCACCCCGACCCCCACGAAGCAAAACGATTGGCCGGAGTGCGAACGCTGATGCGCTCAAATTAAAAGCACCCGTCCACAGTCTACACAGATGCCACCTGCTACTCCAGCAAACCATCCACAGTCCATACGCATGATGGTCACATAAGAGGAAAGACACGCACAATATACTTCGAGGGATTGTCTTGACTTCGAGCCGGTCGCTGGAAGATGGAGCCATCGGCTCCATGGTGTGAGCCCACACATAATACCCCGAGCCCATTTCAGGTCTTCAGTGGCTCATAGGCCGCTTGCCTGGCATGCGGACCGCTCACTCCATACGCGCAACACGCGCTGAAGAATCTCTTCGATGCCAGCAACTCTCCATGACGCGAACCGTCTAGACTCTGGCAACACGTCCTTTCTCTGCTGCGAGCGCGCAATCTGTCACCGCTGAGCTTGTCAAAGCGTATACCCTTGAGATGAGTCTTTAGTGCCTATAATTAGACGCACTGTTACTGACAAGATCTAGCATGCTTTTGTTACGTATAACTGCTACCACGAAAAATCGTCGTGTGCCACCAGAAATCGAGCGGTTTCTCTTCGTTCCTCCGCTGGAAATCAGAACATCTAATCTTACCCACATGCCCCGCCGTTTCGGCGTCATTTTACTGAGAGTAAAAAAAAAAAAAAGAAAGAGAGAGAATAACCGGGCTATCAAAGTAACGAGGAGCATTGCACTGAACATCAGCACGAGCAGCTTCGGCATGTTGAAATGCAGTTGTGTTGTTTATCTTTCTGTGCTGTATCGGAAATGACAGCGATCTCCAGTTGTCGAGAAACCTGATTCGCTGTCCGACTTGAGCCGGAGCTGTGGCGCTCCAAAAGCCGTAATTACGAAGGATGGCGAAACAATCTGCCGCTAAAACGATGCTTATTAAGCACTGCTGGGATAATGAATAGTAATGGGAAATTCCAGTACAGCTGTTCCGTCTGTCCTGCTATTGATCATTTCTTTTTTATATCTCGCTCTTGTTATTCGCAGGGTGGGACGGTTCTGAAGATATATTCCTCTTTTCAAAACAATTCCCGGGTGAACGCCTTGCCCAGTGTTTTAATCCTGAACTTACAGCATTGGTGTAACCTCTCAGCTGCCAGAGCTCTAGTGTGTATTTTCTACTCCGTATGGGAGTAAATAAGAGAGTAAAAGGCGGAGTAATCTGTTTCCGCACGTTTCTCGTACCGTGCAACAAGATCCCCAGTGTATCATTCCGCTTCAAAGTTGTGCTAAAGCCTCTGGCGTTTTGTCACAGTGAATAAATAACTTAGTTGAGGCCAAGCGCTGAGTATGGCTGTGAGCGAGATCTGCTGCGGCACGTGGGCCGATGCAGGCAAGCGCGTCATCGCTGAACTTTGTATGCGAGGTCAGCAAAGAAATGGCTTGATGTATGGCCGCTTCTTTTTGTGATACTCGACCGCCTTTGTATACCGCAGCTACAGATGTTCAAGTTGCCTGAGATCGGTTCAGGATATCTATTCAGTGAGTGAGAACTTGAGTTTTGCGGTCTCCAAGTGAAATAAATGCACTTTACGACCACCCGACACCGCCAGCCACAGCAAGGCTATGATACGACACCATTAGAGAGTAAGTTCTTTAAGTGAACAGTTTTCAAAAATTTATGAATTTTTGTGTAAACTTACATCATATTATACATGACGCCATCGCTCACAATCAACGTCGCGACGAGCTTACATTTATGTGTAATACCGGTTTGTGCTAAATGTTCACTCGAAGGACGCGCGCGTAGTTCGAATATTGTAACTTAATGACACTTTTAATATGCACGCCAGAAAAATAGATAGCAATAACGACCACTAACACAGCAACACATGTATTTGTCGTTCCTCCTGTTTTGCTTGGTGTTCTTATGCTTCGTACTTCTGCAATTAATGACACACTGACGAAGAATTTTACACCAATGTGAATTTGGTAACTGACATTGATAATGCGTCTCTGAATTTACATTTATGTTTATTTCTCCTACGCCTATGCGCATGGGGTCAGTAGCATCAATGGTTTTACACTGGACGTCGTGTCTTGAGCCGATATCTATTAATTACTGCACCGGGCGAAACGAAGATGACGTACTATTGCCCGCTATTCTTAGTGCAAGTGGGCAGCGTACATTACAGTGATCTCGCCTTTCGTGTTATTCATAGCGGCTGCGTGTGATGCCGGGACGAATGTCTATATATATATATATATATATATATATATATATATATATATATATATATATATATATATATATATATATATATATATATATATATATGTGAAACGTGCACTTTAAACGTACGTCTTTAAATGAAACGTACACTTCACTCTCTCTCTTTCTGTTCGACAAAAGCATTTGTTGGGCGAGTTGGTGTTTTTGATGATCCATAACTACAACGAAAACGACAGGACAGAGAGGTGTCCCTCCTTCATCTCTGTCCTGTCGTTTGCGCTGTAGTTATAGATTTTCTGTTCGGTGCAACAATACGCGCGTTATTTCCGCCGCCCGCACTTAATTCCACAGCCAATATGCCTAAATTCTTACAAAGCACAAAAGGGGTCAGCATAGGCATCCACGTTTGATTCAAAACAAGTCTCGAGTGGACACTTGGTCATACATTTTGATTCCGGCATTACAGCGTTCGATGGAATATTACAGGTGACAGATGTCTTATATTTTTGTACTCGCTTTGAAGGGAAATAACAGCTGGAGAGTAGCCGATGACCCAGCTAACGTTTGACTCAGCTTGTCAAGCCTTGTGACGGCAAATAATCCCAGGAATGGCGTGGTGACGTATTCCCGAGTTTGGCTGTAGTGAGCAAGTCCGCCTGTTATTCAAGAGAAATTCAATAAGCGTCGCGAACGGTTCGTGAATACAGGGGACGACGCCGAGGCTACTGTCTTCATGTCTGGTCATCCGTATTCCCGGGAGCTCAGTCACATGCCACTAAAAAACCAGCGCATCCAATCATCAGCACGAACGAAGTGAATTAAATATGACCAGGACAATGCAGAAACGATTATTTGCCGTTATCTGGAGTGAAACAAAGTGATTGGGAGCGATTTTTGTACAATTCTCTTTATACTCTGTCTGAATGACTGGAAATCCTTGAACGCTGTGCCATTGTTCCACATTGCCGACGACGACCATATTCTTCAGTGCGTCTTCCCAGGGCTTTGCTTTCCAGATCGCTTTGGCACTCGTTATCTATGTGCGCAGCTCTGTGACCCAAGGTGTCGTCGTAAAGCACAATGCTTGACAGTTTCTGCCTGCCCTGTATAACGACAAGGCGTTGGGGACATTGTGAGGCGCAACCTATGCAACTGCCGCGGTTGGCGCATATATCGTCATTCGTCTCGTACCTTGCCCTGGGGACTATGCGCTTTACGGCTGCCTGCAAAAGTTTCGGAACTTAGTTTTAAAAGTGTAAATTGTAACTATGCTTCATTCTGTCGCAAAGATGGGAGGAGCTGCAAATTTGGGTTGCTCATTGTAGTTAGGAGGAGGGCAGAAGAGGAATCAACCTTCCAGTTCTTTTGAGTTACGAGTCAGGCACGCTCCATGCAGGGAGGGACCTTCATACGCTTTATCTGAAACGAGAATTTAGGCCGGGTGGTTACTTACGAAAGAAGCTGGATAATGTGGTAGCTTATGACTGTCTGTCCATAAGAATGTATGAGATATTAGAGGCACAAGGTGCGCTGGCAATTAAGCGAGCAGAAACTATGCGTACAGGAACGAGGATCTACAGGAGGGTCCGGTAAGCGGGAGCCATCAACGATGTCGCATCATACCTTTAAAGGAGGAGCTTAAATGCCCACCATATGATTTGTGGCGCCTGTATATTTCTAACAATGTAAAATGAATTTAGTGAGCCTTTGCACCGCCCCTGCGCAGGATTGCACATATGACAGCTATAAGAGATCTTCAAGTCAATACTACGTAAAGACGGCATTCGTTTCCAATCCTAACGCTACACCAAATCCAGGATTCTGAACCACTTTTTAATCGCGAAGCAAATGTGAGATATATGATACTATTATGCGCATGTTGATGGGAGTAGTCAAAAGCTTCCGATGCGTAGCCAGACTTTTTCGTTTAAGATTTTTCTGCGATCGCACCAAGAAGGGGAAATCGCTTGCCAAAACCAATGAGCTGAATTAAAAACAAAGTAACTGTGGAATATTTTAAGATAAGTTTCATGAACACATTGATGTAAGTGGTCCAAGCTGGCGATGCTGACATTGCTGAGCAAAAGTTTGCTTCTGATGTTTGTTTTGTGTGAAATATGTGTAATTAGCTCTTGACATAAAACGAACAATGGGATTCGTTTGGAAATAACTTTGCGGCGGCTGTGAAAGTATGTAAGATACTTTTCTGAACTTATAAATATCTATGGTCTAAGAGCTTCCGTGGCGTACCAACATTTTGGTTCTGTATTTTGTCCAGCATCCGCATCTAACAGGTCACACTATATTAGGAGGCCAACTGGTTTGATTTGGTTTGTGGGGTTTATCATCCCAAAGTTACTCAGGCTATGAAAGACGCTGTAGTGGAGGGCTCCTGAAATTTAGACCACCTGAGGTTCTTTAACTCGCACTGACATCGCAGCGCATACGGGCGCCTTGCTTTTTTGCCTCCCTCAAAAAGCGGCCGCCGCAGCAGGGATTCGTTCCCGCATCCTTGGGCACAGTAGTCGAGCGCCCTAACCACTGCATCACCGCGGTGGGTGAAGACCAACTGAGTGCGTTATTGAAAATTACTATTGAAAAATTAGAATCCTGCCGAGGGAAGACCTTCGAATATATTGATTGTTATCAGGATATTTGAGAACAATACGTGAAAAAAAGTTACTTTCAAGAACTTTTTCTCAAAAAATGTTCAGAATTCACGGTCATGAATGTGACCTCCGCTTTTAGTGCTTCTAAATAGGCACATTAGGTTGAAGAGCTTTTGGTATTACTTCTGACTATTCATCTTGAATTCGTGGGATCGAATTCTAGCCGCCGGTGTCTCATTATACGGTAGAAGCGCATTGCAAATAGGGGATGCGAAGCGTTTGAAGAGGATTGGGTAAGAAGTCGATTTACGTATTTTGGACCATATAAACGAGTGCAATACATAAAACTTACTAGCTGTGTGCATTGGCAATGACGTTTTGCGATTGTTTGTTTGTTTTATTGCGAAAGCAATACTACGCCAGGTCTAAGCGCTCGTCGCTGTGTGCCGCGTCCGTGTCCGTTGTCCCTCATGTCATTTGAATTCACGTTACCTCTATCCCACGGGCAGGAGCTGCCAACTGAGGTCGCTCTTTTCATATGGGAGGGTGATATCCAGCCTGCCAGAACCGTTTGCATTTTCGTTACCCGTACGACACGCAGGCACGTAGGGAAATAATGTGGCAGTCAAAAGAAGATTCCGCCGTTGTTTTCGCAATTCAACTAGAGTTAACCAGAGCTAAACCACAACTAATTTTTTTTTAAATGACAAGCAGCAGCCTCCCTCCACTGGAAGGGTGGTACTTCGCAGTGGAGCCAAAAAGCCTGTCAGTCAGGCAGGCAGGCAGGCAGGCAGGCAGGCAGGCAGGCAGGCAGGCAGGCAGGCAGGCAGGCAGGCAGGCAGGCGGGCAAGCGGGCGGGCGGGCAGGCGCGCACGCACGCACGCACGCACGCACGCACGCACGCACGCACGCACGCACGCACGCACGCACGCACGCACGCACACACACACACACACACACACACACACACACACACACACACACACACACACACACACACACACACACACACACACACACACACACACACACACACACACACACACACACACACACACACACACACACACACACACACACACACACACACACACACACACACACACACACACACACACACACACACACACACACACACACACACACACACACACACACACACACACACACACACACACACACACACACACACACACACACACACACACACACACACACACACACACACACACACACACACACACACACACACACACACACACACACACACACACACACACACACACACACACACACAGTGCCGCGACCTCTTTATTGGTGGAAGAGCGCAGCTGAGTGCTTTCAAAGGTTGAGTGCAATAAAAAAGTAGAACTTTATATGGAGTTGGTATGTAATACTTTAGGAAGAAAAAAAAAGCAGAAAATGAGTGGAAATATACTTCTATTCGGTGTACTTGCCGCCATGGACAGCATGTCAGTGAAAACCAAATATTTGCGCTGAAAGTTCAAACGTTGTGGCTTGGATTGGTCTGTGGGCTTTAAGTGCCAAAGCGGTGCACGTCGGCTGTGAGCGGCGGAGCTGTGCAGGGAAGTTTCCACCACCTGGATTTCTAATTTCTAACAGTACGCGGGTGCATTGCGTTTCACCTCCATCTAAACGTCGCAGCCGCGGCATATATCGAACGCGGGTTTTCGAGGTCGGCAACCCTAACCCCTGGGCCATGATGGCGGCGCGCGGGATTGAAATAATGCACGGCCCAGCATGGCTTTAGTAAACTCTGTGAGTCAGCTGAGCCCACTGTAATTTCGAACCACCCCACGCGCCAGACACCTATGGTATGGAACAATGCAAATCGTTTTCTCTGTGGGTGGGTATCAATATGGCAACCTAGAACGAATGCGTCCTGTAGGATGACGTAATTTAATATTAATTTCAATTTTAAATGTTCTTAGTATAAATCGGTTTTTCTGTCTCTTATAATGAAAAAAACTTGCTGTAGCACAACCGCATAGTGCAAATATGTCTGGCACGATTTCCATGACACGAAGGGCCGCACTGGAATGTGGCTCTGGGTTCCGATCTATTACAACTGTGCGGTCATCGCAGCTGTTGAGGTTGCTAAATCGCACGAGTGTTTCACAGCCGCCACGCGCTGTCTTTGCCTCGGCGGCATGCGATGCCATCATTACCTGGCTCAAAAATGTAGGAAGATATTGACAAGGATAGAGCCGTGGCTGTAAGCTAGCAATTCAGGTTTGAAGGCCCACGTACACGTGCAGCGCACACCATGTACCGAAAGGCAATAAATGCCAGCTGCACTTTCTCTCGACGGCCCGGATCGCTGGTGACGGGCAATTTAACAAAGCGGTGAGTGACGTCCAAGGAATGTAGGGATTCCGCAGTGACAGAGGAATTGCATACCGCTACTCGACTACTGCCGCGCTTATCCCCGTCTGCAGAGGGTGAAAGTTATTTTTTAAATGACAGCCTCTGCAGCTGCACTCGCTGCAGAACGTGATCAAGCAACGGAAAGAGCGCAGGTTTCTGCACACCACTACGGGCAGTACTCGCGAGTTCGAGTAAACGCAATGCTGTATCACGTGGTGGACGAGCGCAAGCTAGCTGGCAATGGAAACGGCTGGACGTTCTCGTGCATGCGGGACTGGAGACCTTCCTTTTCATACAAGGAGGACGGTAAGGGACATTATTTTCGGGTAAGAATGGCTTATTTGTAAGGAACAGCCATCCTCCTCACGTAATGTCGAATGCTTGATGACATTGAAGCTGCCACTAATATCAAAATATAAAGCCCCGTTTTAACCAAGCTTTACGAACGCTCCCGCGTAGCCCAGGTGTAGAGTGCCTGACGCGGTATCCAAGAGCACTGAAAGGTTAAAGTGAGCAAACAATTATCTGGCGCTGATTATTCGATTGCTTGCGCGACTTAATGAGATCTCATGATATCAAACTTTTCGATATCATGGTTTCTCGTTAAGACGCACAAAACGATCAGCGCCCGTTCATGTCAGCTGCCAGCGACTACCTGTTGTGCCATGCCCGCATTTTTCCTCACAACGCCGACGCCGGATTTGGTGGTGAACGAAGCCTTTCACTCCACCAGCTAAATATGGTGGTTGGCATCTGCACCGAGGAAAATGCTTCGCCGGTGGTTTTCATTAAGCACGCGCAAAAGCATCGCCGCCTGCTAGCAAATTTACAAGCAGTACAAGGGGGTACATGAAATGAAAACTATACGAAAAAGAAAAATACAAGGTGGCTTTTAGATTGCCGTGAATATGATCCATCGTTAGCTGCCTCGTGATCGCCAAACCACGGATATATTGTTACGGGGATGCAAGCTGATGAACACAGAGAACAGAAAACAGAAATGATGTCCGATAACCATGAGATTTTAATGAATCGCGGCCGGCCTAGCGCGAGCGCTCCTGCTCGCGCCATTGCCCGCTTCTTCCTCGTCCGTAACATTACCCGGGTCCACCGAGCGATCGTCCCGATCGTGGACAAGGAAGTTTGTCGATGTTGTTGGCGGGGAGAATGTCCTGATGCGATATGTTGTCTTGGGTCGACGGGGTCCTCTGGTCAGCATCTCGGCAGTGGGGTGATCAGGTCAGTCTGGTCTCTCGTAGTGTACTGTGGTTGTGTGGGGCGTCTCGGGTCGGTGAGATCATTTGGTCTCTCCGTCGAGTCTTGTGGTCCGGGCAGGTGGCAGGGTGGAGGAACGGTAAGATCGCGTTGGTCGCTGCAGGCTGGGGAACAGCCAGGGATGAACTCCATGGAAAGCCCGCTGCCGACGGCGGAAGCAGACAAAGGGCGCCGAAGCTCCGGGCCAGTATGACGAGTGGTGATGACGTACCAGCACTTACAACCGAATTTTAGGGGGCGGTGAACCGATGAATACACAGAACAGAAAACAGAGAAATGATGTTCGATGACGGTGAGGTGATTTTAATGAATCGCGGTGGGCCTAGCGCGAGCGCTCCTGCCCACGCCATGGTCCGCTACTTCCTCTCAGTAACTATATAAAGAAAATATATCAGAATGAACACGTTAGGTCAATCACATCTTCTGCCGGAGATACTTGACAAGAGATGATGGGCTAATAGGTGAGGGTGGTATTTGTTGTTTTACCATATTGGTGTCTTGCCGTGGACGTGCAAACACCGACGACAGCGGCGTAAAGCTAAGAAAAGAAAGCGCTCCAAAAATAAGCGGGCTATACCCCGCACTTTTCTTAGATTATCCCGCTCTAGGAATACATGCGTTCTGTGTAAAGGTATTTATTATAATGACGACTGTCACTGAATTTGTATTTACGCACATCTTTCGTTTCGTCACTTGCAAGTACTCAATAACGACTCACTTAGCGTGTACAGCATGTCACCTGCTATCGATCATCTTTTGTCAGAGTATATATAGCGAAAGTGCCTGTTTAAGTTTTTATGTACTGCCTACTTTTATCGCGCGTTCCAGGTGAGAACCGTTCGACAGATGCCAGGAACGAGGACATAAGTGTTAGAGTCAGGAAAAACGAGACACACAAAAGCTATCAAACTGGAACAGAGAAAGCTAGAGTAAGCTTTCAGTGTTTGAGAAAATCTCTCAGAGCTCTGTGGTTGCACCCTTACTCTACGATTCCCACGGTCTTTGCTACCCGTCCAGCCTGTTCAAAGCTGACGTAACATATACCTCCGGGATACAGATAACACAACGGCACAGGAGGTACCTGGCTAAAAGTACAGATGCATTCTTTCCCAAAACCTGTTATCTACGCACATGCATATCCTGCATCATGCATACCATATTTTAAATTGTGCGAACAGAAGGCCAACCAAGAGCGCATTCTATGAACATAATCAAGATATCTCCCTCCGTAGAATCTGCAGCTCTCTACCTGTGAGCAGTAAGAGGCCGCTAAGCTCAGCTGGGACCCGTGAGTCGAAGCGGGCTATTGAGCGCACAACGCAGGTCTGCCCAAAGACTCCAGGACACCTAACGCGGAAGCCCCTTCATAAGTCTTGACGATGACAATGACGTCCTGAGCCATTATTGACTTCCTCCTTGACAAGTTTATCCTCCTCCTCCTCTTTCAATTCTAAGCTCGCACAGGGAAGTGCGGACTCTGCATCACGTAAATAAAAGCCCGCGCTAAGGAACCGAAAAAACTCGAACGTTTGAGACAGCGTATCACAATGAAATGCATTCAATGCTTCCCGAAATCATAAAGCGCTGCATGTTTACAAGGAGTCCCTAACAGGTCATCTCATGGAGATTTGTGCGTTCACAAGCGTTTAAAATTTGCCCTTCGTAGGGCGCCTTTTTATAACTTCTTGCTTTCACATAAGTACGTGAGTTTTGCTGCGTATATAATTAATGCCACTTTCTAGTAATTGTGTTGCCGTTGTCCTGACAGTTGCAAACTATTACGAGCTCAGGTGGCCTTTACATAACCTTCGATATTATCTCCAGCAGAGGGGAGAAGGTATTAGGATGTGGCATTATAGTAACCGTTTTGATACTGTTTTTGAGGGGTGGAGGAAGGGAGGGAGAGCAAGAGGGGGAAGGGGGACCTGTCAGGTATCACTTGTGCTTTTTGGGCTACAACCTGTTCTATCTTTTCAGGACATCTGCATGCTTGTGTCAACTAGTGTTATCTGCAGGCGGCAGGGATTGTGGATACCGGTTTAAAAGAGGTTATAAGGGGCGCCTGTTGCGGCAACAAAAGTTTATTTTTTTTTTTTTTGCACATGTTCCATTCAACAACTTTTTTTCTGAACATGGCAGGGAGAGTGGCGTTGTTACAGATTGTCCTTTTCTCTTCATGTGAACGGATTTATAAAAATATGCGAGCAGAGAGAGATTGAAATTTAACCGTTAAAATATATTCGTGTATTCAAAACCCTCCCTATTTTACATTTAAAGTAAGAAGTACTCATCGTCTTTATAAAAGACGATACCAACTGATTGAACGCCGCTGTTGCAGAGTTTGTCGGGAGCATCTCGATCACCTATCGCCTGTCACGGTTGCTCTTCCGTTTTTTCTGTCGCCTGGACGTTTCTACTTGGTGCTTCTTTAGCATTGAGAAACTGGCAGAGATTCATAACGCTTTAAATTACAACTGGTGGTACACAGGTCGTTGCTCCACAGCTTTGATACGAAAGAGGGGAAATGTGGGGCACATGAAAGTCCGTTAGTGATGCCGTACGAGAAAATGGCGCTCCATAGGTAGTAGGGGAGGTGGACCTGCCAGAGCGGTATCTCCAATGCAAGCCGTAGTACAGCTCGTCGCTCCGGTGGCTCGAAAACATATGACATCACAGTCGCTATGACAACTAAGGATGGAGGCATCACCTAAACATACTTGAGGAGAGTATGACGGGATATCATCACCGGAAAGCAGCACTAACCACCATAATCTGATCGCCTTCTACGACGAATTAACAGTAGAATGCGGAATTTAAAAGTGTGTAAAGTGATTTATTTGCTAAATCTGACAATCACTGTCAGTTTTACTGCTTGATTCAATGACTAATACATTTGAGTAACAAATATGTGACAGTTAACAGAATAGTACAAGCATTTGTTTATGTATGCTCACTGACCTGTTCTTTCTCTACGCAGTCGAGCCAGTTCACATAGTGACAAATGGCAAGCTGCCCTCAAGCCAGTACAATGGAACCATCGCTGCGGGCCGGGACCCGGAATTACACTCGGACCAGCCGAAGGAGACGGGCGAGTCCGAGCGTGCGGAAAGATGGTCGTCGGACTGCTGTGACCCCAGCACGGTGTGCCTGCCGTCGCGAAGGCGCCGCAACGCCAGTTTCTTCGGCAGCACCCAGGAGCTTAACCGCGAGCGCAGCCGTCAGGAGTCGTCGGGGCACTGGGTAATACACCCGTGCAGCGTATTCAGGTACCAGCGAGCTTATATTAGCGTGAAAACGTATCACTTTAACCACCATACTTACGCGCAATTTCTGTGTCACGCAAGAACTGTCCCCAATTATTCTGCACGAAGTACGAGGGAACGAATCACTATGAACACAGTGGAAGTGCAGTGACAGTTATGCTGACTCGCCGCTGTGGTTAAGACGCTCAACGTCTGTGCCCCCAGCATGCGAGATCGAATCCTGGCCCAGGCGGCCGCTTTAGGTTGGAGGCGAAAAGCAAGGCGCGACGTGTGCTGTGCGATGTCAGTGCACCTTAAAGAACACTAGGTGATCCAAATTTCCAGAATCCTCCACTACGGCATCTCTCATAGCTTCAGTCACTTTGCGACGTTAAACCCCATAAACCAATTTAAAGAATTTATGCTGAATAGCTCATGGACTCGCTTAAAAACATGGTGCAGAAACATATTAGGGCAAAGGGAGGTGATACTTGTAGGATGACGGCCAAATGTCCTACGCAGATAAAGTGTGAGTGATGGATAATTTGAAATCAATTACTCGGTTAGCAAAACACAAGAGATGTAGACAATACGGCAGCGAGCCGACATGCTTCACCTGAAATAGCCGACGGCGAAAAAATGTGTTTGGCGCTTTTTACCGAACTTCTGTTACTGCATGTAAAACTTCGACGACGCTTAGGTGACCATTCATAGTACAAGGCGGTAACATTTATTTTCAAAGTAAGTATGTAATTAGCGAGTCGAATGAACTAATTGTTGCTTTAAGTCACTGCTGTCAACTCTGCGATATGAAGCCATCGCATGCTGTACCCTTAACTATCGCTCTGAACTGACGTCCTTCATTGACGTAAAGCTACAGTGCGCATGCTCGCGAAAGAAACACAGTGGTTCGATTCCTCTCTCAACCACCATTTTTATTTTATTTTCATAGAAATGTCTTTTAGTCATGTCACGGCCTTCTCGGCCGATCGGAATCTCATGATCCCGCCGACTTTTCTCGAGAACGGGAGCTCTGCTGCTATCACGTTAAGATGATGGCCGGGCGTATTTAGTAGGCGGCTCAAAAACTAGCGAGAGTAGCCCGGAGTGGTTGAACTAATCTCTGCCAGTGTCCAGCGGAACTCGTCGTCATGGCCAAGCAGTCATATCGCTCGGTTGCTGAGTGCGAGGGCGAAAGATCGGTTCCCTACCAATCCCTGCCTCGGCGACTATATTTAGATGTAGGTGGCATTCGAAAACATCAGTGAGCTGCGCTGTGTCAGTGCCCCTAAAGAATATCAAGTAGTCTTATTCGCTTACAACACCGATAACGCCGACACAAAATTTTCTGCAGGACGGCGCTTATAACGATATTGTGTTAAAATTATAAGTCCTCGTTTTTTATTAATCGGAGCGCTCATTATTTAGTATACACAATACGGGACAATATATTTTCCGTGTTCGGCCCCTGTGAACCATCGTAAGCGGCGTTCTGTCTTCCCCGAACACCATTCCGCTTACTCCGCTATCTTTTAAGTATAAGAGATCGCCTCCGTATAAAAGATCATTTCTTCCCCGTGCAGGCTGTACTGGGACCTGTGCCTCACGGTGCTGCTGGTGGCCAACCTGGTGCTCATTCCGGTAGACGTGGCTTTCTTCGCCGACCCCGGCGATGTCTACTGGATGGCCTTTCACCTGGCTTCGGACACAATTTTCTTTGTGGACATCGTCTTCAACTTCCGCACCGGTTCGTTGCGCCCCTGAATTCATGGCACTCGCGCAGTTTGGAACTCGTGACAGCACAATATTCTTGTTTTCTTTCTGTCTTTTTTTATTAATGAGGGCAGAGCCAAGCTTGTATTATCTTTATTTCAAAGTTAGGAGCATGGAGGAGGAGAATAGTGTGAGAGGCCGTCAAATTCACTTTGTTAGGCAAGAGAAAAAAAGGTCTTGGCCTGTTGGGCGTACCTAAACTTCTGCGTCATTACATTGACAAAATTTCGGCTCTAAGATTATTCTCCGCCCCGATGAAAAAGAGGGCGGGGGAGGGGGGGGGGGGCATATGGGCAAGCAATTTAGGAGATTATAAAGTAACTTATGATTCATTTATGTGCCTTTTTTTTTTCTCAGACTGAATTACTTGTTAGAGAATCAGCGCTTTTTGTGCGCCTTACTGCGTGCAATATTTCGATCCTCAACGAAATGGGGGTCGAAATATAGTACTTAGGAAAGCACACGCACAGGAAATAATTTCGCCTTCATAACAGCTCGCATAGCAAGTGAGCCATGACGATTGACCTAATTTTGAAATGGCGTCAGTGAAGAGAGAGAGAAAAAAAAAAGGAACCAAGCTTGTATTTGTAGCATAAGGTTGTACGAAGTTGTGTCCAGAACCTTATAACTGCTCGGGAATGTGTGCGCAGCAATGCGCTGATGCCTGCCGAAGTTGAAGCTCTGCTCATCCAGCTTTTATAATAAGGTAACAAATCAGAAACAGGAAAAAAAAGATTAGCTTTTAGTTTTACTTAGCCCCTACAGAGGGACATAGCATTTTTCTCTGCAAAAAAAAAAAAAAAAAAAAAAAAAAAAAAAAAACGTGGAGAGGTCAAGGCTGCAAACCGACACGACAAATAATTCCTTTTGAAGTTTATCGTGCGCGCTACATTACAAAACTCGCTGACCTGACTCTTCTTTTTTTTTTTTTTTTGGCTTAGCTTTCGACCAACAGTTCTTGTTGAATGCTTTAATGTCTTACGGTCAAAATGTGGAAGAATGTGGAAGGACAGCAGGTGGCCGACCGCTTGCTGCCCATTTTATTCTGAGCTATTTTTAAAGGCAAAATAAGCATCTACATTGCACCCCCGATTTCTCCCGAGCGCAGTTTTATCGCTGTACCCCAAAGCATAACAACCGCTAACGTAGTCACACGGGCGCAGGCGTGATCACGACGGAAGGCGTGGAGCGGGTGAACCTAGACCCGAAGTTCATAGCGCGCCACTACGCGCGAACCTGGTTCCTGCTGGACTTCCTGAGCACCGTGCCGTTCGACTACATCTGCGTGATCATAGACACCGCGTTCGAGAGCTTGCGTCGTCCCGGAGCGTTCTCGGCCATCCGGCTGATACACCTCGCCAAGCTTCTGGGGCTGCTCAAGCTGTTCAGGCTTTCCAGGCTGTGCAGGTACCTCAGCAGCCTCCAGGAGCACTCGGTACGTATGTACTGCGATTGTTTCGCGCAGCCTCAGTGTGATCCCTTTGTGGCAATATCCAGACGCATACAGTATTACATTAAACACTTAAAGTTCTGAATAGATAAGCTCCTTGTGAGATAGGCTGCATTTACAAACAGATCTTTACAAAAGTACGCCCCGAAAAAACACAGGCTGTCTTGTACATATTGCTCGCTTATAGGTGATCGCATACAACTGGCCTTTGTGGGGATTCACAATCCCCTTCCTCCATTGTAACGCCCGCGCGTAATTAACACGCGTGATTACGCGCGCTGGCAGAGAGGTTGGCGGAGGAGAGGGCATGCTGGCCACCCCCCGCCGCCTCCCGGGCCCTGCGGCGACGCTGCCGCGGGCTTCCCTCTTTCCTGCCGGCGTAACCGGGAGGCATCCTCTCCCGTTCCGTGTCGAGGAGCGCGACTGTAGCAACTCGCTGGGGGTCTTCGGCGAATGGGCGCGCACGCGCGCGGTTCATGATTTCCGCCGAGGAGACCACCGCCGTCACCGAGAATCGCACACTGACCGTAGGCACCGCAACGGGATGTGAGCGAGAAGCTGTGTCAGGTGAGCAGACACTTCCTCTCACCTACTTGACGCGCTTCCCTATTAGGTGGTTGTTATTTCACCCCCGTACGCGGCTTCCGCTCGCTACACGGTGGTTGTTCTTAATTGCTATTCCTTTGCCGTGTACTCGAGCAGTGCAATAAACTCTTGTTCGAGTACGCAACTCGGTGTTTGTCCCCTCTGGCCCGAACCCGCCGCAGTGGCGATTTCTCGCACCGCGGGTTGGGGGTCACAGCTCTGTCTGCTAGGGCTGGCACGTCGGGGCTAGAAGGCGACTGTAGCGTCTAGCCCCCCCGTGGCGCATTCTCTCTTACGAGAATGAACACCCCCATATTATGGCGCCCAACGTGGGGCCAGAGGTGTGACAAATCGAGTGTCTGTGTGTGTACGACGCCACACATAGACTAGCCATGGCAGTGAGCAGGGGCCGTATCCAGCGGAGGTTCCTTTCGGGAACCGTTCTCTTTCAAGATGACGTCAATTTGACGTCAGCAAGACAGCGGGCGCCACCTCACGGCGAAGACGGGAAAGACAGCGGCCAATCAGCGATGGCCACAGATCGTAGGCGTGTCCATCACGAGCATGTGGCTTTTTCTGGTACCAAATACTTGTACCAAAGTGGTGTTAAGCACGAAACAAACCTAATAATTACATAGTAATGCAAACTAGTGAATAATAGACTGAAATATTCTTAGAAGCATCCTGTTAACAACTGCCAAGCAATTATCTTGGCTCATGAGTACCTTTCTTCGCCGCTAGATGGTGTTGCGCGCGCGGCGGCGTCGTCTGCTTTCTCGCTCGCTGTGAAGTTTTTGTAAGTTCTGCCTTTCGCACAGAGTGGCAAATATCCTAATAACGATGTCTACAACGCCCGTAGTATGCAGTCCGAATCACGCTAGCTCTTTGACGGAGGAGTTGCTGCCGCCGTTGCGAGTACGACCGAGCTGCTTGATACCGGCACCGCGCCGGCGCGTCCGCGCCTGCCTATGTAGCGGGGCAGCGTCCGTAGCCTTATCGGCCGCTCAAGCGTCGTGAGTATGCGAGACCTTTCCGTGAATAGCTGTCAATGTAGGACGCAGCCGATGACACATGGAATCCGACTGCACTCGACCCAGTCAGCCACCGTCTGCTCCCCTTCCGCTGATGTAGAAGGAGGGAAAACTCAGCCCGCACTTACGGACGCGAATTATTTGTCTCTACGACTGCCGGATTCAAATGGTCGCACTGCTGTTGGCCGAGAGCTCCCGATCGCAAAGTAGCGATCGAAGCGCGTAGAGCACCTTTGCTTCTGACGGCAGCCCGGCATACCCCTTCGTCCCCACTTCGCTTCGCGATCGGCACGCAGCCTTAGCCAGTGTTGCCGCAAAACCTCCTGAAACATGTAAAAGGCGTTGTCTCGTTCTTCTTTTTTTTTTTTTACTGCGTTAGTTTACTAAACCCGCAAAGCGCTGCCCCAAAAAAAACACACAAAAAAAAAGGATACCACGGCCGTACTCAAGCAGCTGCGCGGCGCGCGCCGTCGCTCGACTACGGCCATGAGGCGCCACAGCGAGCGCAGAGCGGTTCCATCTCGAAGCAGACCAACTCGTCGCGGTTCCTGCGCCGGCCGGCAAAACGGTTCCTTTCGGAGCGGTGGCCCCGCCCCGTGCCGCTCCGTGACGTAGGCGAAAAACGTGGAGCCGCCTCCGGAAGTTTTGGGGGTCACGCCGGACGTGACGCAGCAACCAATTAGGAGCGGCGAAAGGAACCAGTTCCCGAACGGAACCGTCGCGGGATCTGGCCCCAGGACTGACTTTTCAGTATCTTCTAATACTGCAGTGGTGATTGCACAACGGCAAGCAAGCAAAACCACCTTAACTGTTCTTATTGCGAGAGATCAGGAGCTGGCGCTAGCCACTGTGATCTTGTAATTTTCTGCGAGAGCAGGATGTCATACACGACTCCACCGCTCTGTAGCAGGGTGACGCGCGGACGCTGGTGTGATGGGCATTCTCTCGTAGTGTTTTGACTTACCATGCTCTACGGGAGAACTGGAAACGTTGTAGCGTATGTACTTTTGCACGCGCACGTTGAAGGCATGAGAAGTGTTATTACTATCCTTTCTGCCGCGCCCGTTAGCCAGTTCGTCGCGATGGCTCGCAGCCTCAGAGAAGGGCCGGCCTACCCGGCTTCTCTGAGTTTAAGTGCTGACCGTTTTAATTCCATCAGTGCAGTGGGGAGCCTAGTCAGCCTTAAGGGAGCTTTAGGAAAGCGGTAGGATCCTGTTTTTTCTTTTATTTTGTCGACCAGTGTTCGACGGGCTCCGGGAGCCGAGCGGCGCGGCCGCGGCGCACATAAGGGCACGCTGGTATTGCTGCCTGTGCGGGCGCTACACAGCTTGTATTGCTGTGAGCGCGTTGGATCCCTGCCGTCAGTACTACAGCACCTTGCGCAATCCTTTCCCCACGCGAAGGATACACTGAGTCCTTCGAGGTTGGTCACGCTGAGACGAGCTATATCGCACATGTGCATCGCTGAGCATGCGAACGGCCCTAAGACTTTTCTTCAAGTTGTGTCATTTCGCTGCCTAGTGATGTGCATGGTGACGTTGTCGAATGGGTAAAACTTGCTCTATAAGTTCGCAACAACGCCACGGTTGCTGCGTTGGGCACACGCCGACGCGCGACAGAGCTGCAAGCAAAGATGGCGGAGCTAGACTTTCACAAAGCGCACCGCAATCCGAGCCCCGCTGCGTGGCCCGAGGAGGACGCACTCCCCCACCAGCAGGCAGCTGCAGCGAGAGGCAAGGCTTGGGATTTCGAGCATCGCGCCTCGTTACGACTTGCGCCCACGGCAGACTAACTCTGACCAATGCGCAGGGAGTAATTTCTTGTGCTGAATATAGATGGGACGCTCTGTTAATATTCAGCGCATTTTACTTCCAGAGCAAGCACGCGCTTTCTCTTGGAAAAGATCGAGCGGGGGTAGATTTGAAAAAGAAAAAAAAAAATGTAACTAGGGAAAAGACAGCATTGCAGCCAGCAAGGAGGGGAGCCGGCGGAGGCCACGACGACCGTTGCAGCATCGAGGAGCAGGCCGTCCAAGGAGTGGCGTTCCCGCACACAGAGCCTGCTGTCACCGTCAACCGGGCCAAGACGGACGGTTTCCGGTCGGCTACGGAGCGAGCCAGTCGGAGTTCGTGGAACGGGCCCCTGCGTCTAGCACGACGAAAGCTGCAGCAAAGAGCCCGCCTTGGCGCCGTTCGGTGCTCGCGGCCGTGACTTCACCAGCGGGAGCAGCTTGGCGCCCCGCTGCCCTCGCCACCGGCGGCGTCAACGACGGAGGGAAAAGAGGCCGGCCGGGAGCGAGCGGATGACCCGCTGAGGGGGGCCTGCAACACGCTACGCGACGCGAAGACGCAGTTCCTGCCCTTCCCCCGGCAGGCTTCCCTGGCTGACCGACGATGAATGCAGCACCGCGCCTGCAGCCTTCGACACTTCCAAGGCTGGCCCGGTGACGGTGAAGAAGCGGGACCTGCGGCCGCCGCAAGTGTGTCCCCAGCTCCAAGGTCGTCTCCTGTGGTCGTCGGCCTTGCCTCCCCCCTCCGACACCCGTGGCTGTGAGCTGTCTGCAACTTTTTATATATTGGCACTTTTCTTTGGGTTTAAACGGTTTTCTTTGTGTTTAAAAGTTAAACGGCGTTTAGCCGGCCCCCTCGATATATCCCTCGGTGAACGTGACTACTTTTAGCCGTACGGCGGTTTTAAGGAGGGGGGGATGTGGGGATTCACAATCCCCTTCCTCCATTGTAACGCCCGCGCGTAATTAACACGCGTGATTACGCGCGCTGGCAGAGAGGTTGGCGGAGGAGAGGGCATGCTGGCCACCCCCCGCCGCCTCCCGGGCCCTGCGGCGACGCTGCCGCGGGCTTCCCTCTTTCCTGCCGGCGTAACCGGGAGGCATCCTCTCCCGTTCCGTGTCGAGGAGCGCGACTGTAGCAACTCGCTGGGGGTCTTCGGCGAATGGGCGCGCACGCGCGCGGTTCATGATTTCCGCCGAGGAGACCACCGCCGTCACCGAGAATCGCACACTGACCGTAGGCACCGCAACGGGATGTGAGCGAGAAGCTGTGTCAGGTGAGCAGACACTTCCTCTCACCTACTTGACGCGCTTCCCTATTAGGTGGTTGTTATTTCACCCCCGTACGCGGCTTCCGCTCGCTACACGGTGGTTGTTCTTAATTGCTATTCCTTTGCCGTGTACTCGAGCAGTGCAATAAACTCTTGTTCGAGTACGCAACTCGGTGTTTGTCCCCTCTGGCCCGAACCCGCCGCAGTGGCGATTTCTCGCACCGCGGGTTGGGGGTCACAGCTCTGTCTGCTAGGGCTGGCACGTCGGGGCTAGAAGGCGACTGTAGCGTCTAGCCCCCCCCGTGGCGCATTCTCTCTTACGAGAATGAACACCCCCATACCTTTTACCTTCAATTGGGGCTGAAACTGAAGACAAATGGTACTTTTCTCCAAAATTTGCTTAAGAAGTGGGTATACTGCGATGGGCCGCTTCCGCGCTAATAAAAAGAAATAAAATTAAAGCAAAAAGAATCTGTAATATCGAAGCTAATTAAAGTTGATATACCTTGCCTGTTGCCCACGGTAAAGTGAGTGTATATAATTTCCTTTGGAGTGGATTCTAGATGTTCCGAGCTATAGGGTGGCTCATGTAGTGTGGAGATGCATTCTCCGATTCCGACTCGTGACCTTTTGTGGGCAGAATGCAAGCGGAAGTTCGCATATGGTTGATTAACCGTAATTGTTACAGTGTGTAAATAAGCACATCGATTTCCATGTCCTGATCTCGCAGTTCGCCTACACGTCGACGGTGTACATCAGCTTGGCGAACATGGTTGGCCTGATGCTGCTGATTGCGCACTGGAACGGATGCCTGCAGTTTTTCGTGGCCATGATGCAAGGTTTTCCGGAGGGCAGTTGGGTCCAGAGGGACGGCATCCAGGTGCGTGTATCGAGAAATGCAGATCACTTAGCTGGTCCTGCATACTTTCGTTTCTTTAAAACGTCTGTAGCTCTGTAGAAAATTTCATAAAGAAACTTAGCAACACTAGTCGCATAAGAACAATTGTGGCTGTATATGTTAGCGCTCCTATATTAGATCGCTGCTTGCGAAGAGCCCACATTTAATTGTACGTCATTAATAAAACACTTTAAGAAAACAAGCTGTTGTTTGAAACGAGCATTCAATGGAGCCTTGCAAATATACAGTTAGGTTCGGGAATGTTTTGCAGCAGGAGTTGTCATGCTTGTTTTAAAAACTGTACTCAGTGATTTTTCTAACACCCTTTTATCAGCCTGACCACACACACTGCAGGACAAACGCCTGTCCTGCAACATTAATATGATAACCCAGCCCTGTGACAGCTGCCGCCAATTTATCCCCGAAAACTCCCTAGTCTCGACCGCGTATACCTTCCTGCCACATCCTCATAGGCTTGCATTTTCTTGGCATTCATTCTTTCCGTTAGCCTTAAAGATGATCGGTTGTCTTGCCATCAGGTTACATGCCCGGATATTCCCATTTGTTCTTGATTACGGCTAGAAAGAAATTGGGGAACTTCTTCACCTCAAAGGGAATGAGACGAGAGCGGTGATCGTTCCAGTACGCCGGCTCTTCATACGGATCCTCGTTCGTGTACATGCACATTCCTACTCGCCTGATCGCTAATCTCGAAGTATATGCCTCTATTCTCCACACGTATTGTCAATAAAGTCACAAGCTTCCACGTTTTGTGAGTAACCACTCGACATAAATACATGTAAAGCCCCACATTAACCAAGCCGTACGAAGTGTCTGCGTGGCCAAGTGTTTGACTCAGGATCTGAGAGTCTTTATACCTATGTCTGGCGGTCTTTCACAGAATGTGGCACTTGTCTACTGTATGTCAATACAAATGAGCGACCCGAAACGGAACTGAGAATAGATGTGCTTTCGCATCTAAATTTCATTGTTCCTAACCTCGCTAAATCGGTCGTCATTGTTCTCTTTTCATCGCAGCACCGACCGCTCTTCGAGCAGTACTCGTGGTCCATGTTCAACGCACTCTCACAGATGTTGTCCATTGGCTACGGACAGAATGCGCCGACCACCGTCGTGGACATGTGGCTTGTCACACTTGGTATGGTCACTGGTGCCACAGGCTACGCGCTGCTCATCGGGCACGCCACCACCCTCATTCAGAGCCTCGACTACACTAAGAGACTGCACCGGGAGAAGGTGCGACCTTTTGTTACCTGTTTTCAGGAATATGTAGCTTCAGCCAGCACAACGTGCATTGACGACGCAATCATTACGCACACTCGAGAACTCTTGCAACTTTGTAGCCCGGCGGCACATTCATCATAAGCACACGGAATGACGTAAAATTACGAAGAATTTTTGAAGGATATTTAAATCGCCACGAGGACTGACATGCATTCAATAGCCTTTAGAAAGCAATGATTTGTACTAGCATTGAATGGATAATCGTAAGGGCTAGCTGGTACTGTTTGAAGGCGTACGCTTTACTGAAGCGGCTAACCCAAACATAAGGGTTTTCTCCAAATCACTGACCATTGCGTGGCGCGCAGCGCTATATTTCCTGTGGTGATCTAAAGGCTCAAAGTACGCTGCAGTTGTGGCACTCACTAGACACGCGTAACATGTATCGCAAAGGCAGCTGCTGCCCGCCGACCAAAGAGCAGAAAAATAAATGTCGTTTAAGTTAGGGTAATTCTCGTAAAGTTTTCAAATTATCATCGCGGAAACCATGGGTTATTAAAAAAGGTCTGCCACGATATGTAGCCATTTGCGGTGAGACGGTGCGCATAATCCTTGGGTCAGTTACGGCGACCTTCGGGCATAATTTACGTGCTTCGTTCCTGCCCCACGCAGATGGAGCGCGTGGAGGAGTATATGCAATACCGGCGCATGCCAAAGGAGCTTCGTTTCCGTGTGCGCAACTACTTCGAGCACCGGCACGAAGGAAAAGCATTCGATGAAGACGCCATCCTCGCCGAGCTCTCACAACCACTCAGAGAGGTGAGTAAGCACGCGTGTTTTTGTCGTTCCCTTTTTTGTTGCGCCAATATTTTACGACACCTCAGAATACGTCCAGAGGAACCAATGAACCCTGATAAAGTATATATTTAATGCAGTTCAGATGTTCGTGTTGACTTCTCGCTGCTTCCAATACCAGGATGCTTGAAAGGTGAACGGCTATTCATAACGCTCTTTTAGGCGACTGCTTTCAAACGATCTGTGAAATCACCTTCTCTATGCACTAGTAGTAGTTGGTTCGACATGTTTAAAACAGAAAAACGCCGCGAATGAAATAAAGAGAGAACAAGGAACGTAAACGTTCCTGTTCCACCAGTCTTGTTCGTTTACGTTCCTTCTTGTCATTGTCTCATTCGCGTCGTTTTTTTTGTTTCAAACTTCTCTATGCAATGGCTCAGCCACGTTGTCTGACATCACGGACACTGCTCGCTGGCCTCCTGAAGCGAGCGCTGCTGCTGGAGGAATCAGCGCATAAGCAACAAATATGGCTGCTCATGTTACGAGCTGCTCTGTGCGTGGATAACGATGTGTTGTTCCTCCGTCGGCGTTGTGATCGAAACATCACGGGCCCTGCTAGATGGCAGCTTGCAGGTGGCACGGCCGTGTACTGACTCAGGTTATGGTTGGTTTGTGGGGTTTAACGTCCCAAAGCGACTCGGACTATGAGAGATGCGGTCTCCAGGTTATGTGGACGTCGCGGGACCGCATGGCCTATAGCACGATCAGTAACATCACTCACTGACAGTTGCCTTCGGAGCGCCTGTTACCATGTATTCATGGCTGGGAATAGTTCGAATACACTAGTTTTGACGTTCCGCGTCCTCAGGAAAGAAAAGTACAGGCTTTGGGACTGCCGGTGAAATTTGGCCGCCACAGCAGTATACAACAGTGCCAAGGTATTCTCAGTAGCCACTATCTTATCATGCCGCGAACTGAGGGCTTAGAATACCGCCAATTCTTGTTCTGTATGGTATCGCAAAACCCCTATGGTATACATAATATTAATATTGTTTGTAACATTCTGAAATGCTACAAAATGTTTTTACCCTGTATGTCGCAAGGGAAGATATGCTCGCTGTAAATCGAGGCATGACAACACTCAGCGAAAATCATAATCTGCTCTTCAGATCGCTTGCAAGCCGCTGTGCCAAAGCGTGGCCTTAGCCGCACAACGTTGACTCGCCACCGGAGTCAAACAAACTAGATGAGAAATATCACTCAGGCTTTTTGTTAAAACGCTTTTCGTGAAATGTGCGCGGACATGCTACCAAATTTTCAGCCTCACTGGCGCTAGAAGGGACCGCGGTGAACGTCCATTATAGTACAAGTTCAGCGACACGAGTGCGTGCGTTTGAATCTGATGAAACAAAGAAAAGAACGCTTCACGCGGGTCAGGCATAAGGTAACGGTCGGATCGGCCCGCAGAATTGTGACCAATTCTCAGTGAGGTGGCGGTACAATCGTAACACCCGGCAGGGAAACCATCGGTGAGCCATGAATCGGACTTAGGCCAAAAGGGGCACTGCTGTTGAGTGTGGTACGTACGATGCTATAGCGCTGGGTGTGAGTTTTTGAAAACAATTTTTGGCACAATTTTTAGCAGCTGTCTTTCCCCTAGCACAGCGTCGTCACATACATCACAATAAACAGATGACTGACGTATTACAAGCATTTTTAATGCAAGGATGTATTTCAGTTTTGTGAAATGATTAGCAAATATCTGTAGCAGCAATAGAGCAGGCGTGAGTGAGTCGGCATCGAGTTCGCAAACCTGCTAAACAGTGACAATGTTTGACAAATCGCTGCGATTTGCTGAGACTACCTGGATCTGCTTAGCCAAAAGTGGGCTTAATTGACTGTCGGGTGACTGTGAGATATGGAATCGTTACACATAATAAACGCAAGCGTAACGGCATGGCTTTAACTGTGGCGTAGGACGTGATGAAGCACAACTGCCGTGCCACGCTGCGTGCGGTGCCTTTCTTGTCCAACGTCGACCCGGGCTTCGTGAGCGACCTGGTGACCAGGCTTCGTTACGAGTTCTTTCAACCTGGTGACGTCATCATCCAGCAGGGGTCTGTGGGCCGCAAGATGTACTTCATCCAGTCCGGCACAGTTAAGCTCTTGCTAGATGGCACGCAATTCCTCGGCACGCTGTCCGAGGGAACCTACTTTGGAGGTGAGCACGTTGCACGCGCGGGAAACACTCCCACATACCCTATGCATACTTCCGCTGATGCTTATCGCGGTTTGCTAAGGCACAGCATGTGACTGCGGACAGAGATATGTTGTTAGTATCCAGCACGTAGGAGCAGTTTGTGTATTTAGAACCCGAAGAGGTCACAATGTGTCGGCACTTTTAGACGCCGAGGATAAAGTGTGCGATGATAGAAGCGCACACACATGGGTAGTGTGCTCATGCAGAGGGGGCTTAATTTATTACACGCTACCGGTGAAGATGTTCAGGCAAGCGAATACGATCGCTGTTTATAATTGCTTTTTAATCTTGCTGGACCTTGCTTAAATTGAATCACTTAAATTGAGCTCGCCTAGTTTAATACAAAAGGAAAATACGGAACAGTAAATAAACACCATTATATTTTAATCGACGGACATGCAATTCCTTGTGATTGGGAAAACAATTGAAGAAGGCGTGAAAATCTCGTGATGTATTGACCTAAAAGAACAGAAGATTGGTTTTCGGGGCGTACGTGCTCTACTACTTGGGGTGCAACTTAGATTTAGCCTCGCTGGCACCGAATGACCTTGACCTAATTAAGTGTAGGCTCCCACCGAAAAGTGAGACAGATGCAGCGTCTTCCTTTCTCCATAAACCAAATTAACCATCTTCCTCTCTTCTCTTACGCGTGGGTCAGGTCTCCACAAAACAAGTGTGATAGATACTGGGCCTTTACTTTCCTATGAGCCAATTATTATATTATTAACAAAATATTTTAAAAATTGAAATTAATTTAAAATTAATATTTAAGAGTAGACACTTGCCCCTAGTGCAAAGAGTCAAAGCATATACAACCTGATGTATTATGAAAAAAAAAAACAAAAAAAAAAACATGCTTAACAGAGCCGTACTTAAACTCCCACAAACTCATTAGGTAACATTTGATATACATGCCACCCTTCTGTATATTTTATTAAGCAACATTACAGTCATTATTTTAACTGCGAATTATAGCTGCCCTACGTCACATTGTATTTCTTCACGGTCCAGCTTTGTTGTGCTTGCATCGTATATTTTAATGTAATAACATTTTAATGTGTCCATTGCTTTTCGTAGCTGTAGGCTGCTTTCTAATGTCCAATGTTGTGAGTTGTAGACTGTTATCTTATTAGCCATATTATGCTCTTTTACGACAATCCCAAATAGGATTAGCGGTGTGTGCAAATAAATAAATAAATAAATAAATAAATAAATAAATAAATAAATAAATAAATAAATAAATAAATAAATTATATTAAATAACTTTGTTGTTGTTGTTGTTTTTTTACCTAGTTTCACTGCCTGAGGTCAGAACGATTCGAATTCTTCCTGCCATAAGCAGTTCTGAGACCGCGTAGCTTACTCGCTAATACTTTCACTTTTCCTTTTCTGCTTTTCTCTCTATCACGTTCCCTTCCATCTCATCTGCAGAGATCTGTTTACTCACAAAGACGACAAGGAATGCGAGCGTGATCGCGGACACCTACTGCGACCTCTTCTCGCTCTCTGTGGAGAACTTCAACGAGGTGCTGCTCCAGTACCCGCTGATGCGGAGTTCCCTCGAGGCCACCGCGGCGGAGCGCATCGCCCACAATACAGCCTTCCGGGCCTGCGATAGCGAGCACCTATGACGAAGACCGCATTTACTGTGTACACTCAAATCACAAATGCTACTTGTCTTAACGCGATAAAAGTGAAAGCCGCGGGCTCAGTCACAAAGCTATCGAGTAAGGCAGCGGAAACAATCAGGTCGGTGTTGTGCTGATGGCAGTAGCGTGGTTATGTTCATATTTATACTTTATTCGGGATAGTATCTGCCCAGATTTCGGCGTACAGCCGGAAATTAACCTACTTTCCCTCTGGAAACAGGCCCAATGCTTTTACTGCTAACAGCGGTGCAGTTAGGGCTGCCAGTCTAACGCGACATCGTTAAAGGCCCTGCTCTCTAGAAAATCGGGTGTCGGCTCTGTGAGGCAAGACATAAAATTCTGGCATGGTCCTAACAGGTGGTAGTTTGCAGATGACATGTCCAAACACTGATTGGCCGGTAGATCGCCGAAATTTTAAGGCGCAGCCAGTTCAAATACGTCATTTGAGATGGAAGTGAGGGATGGGATTCCAACCATCTGAGACAATAGGATCCCGAGTCAGGCATGCTATCCCAAGGCTACGCAAATAAGCACAATAGCATGACATGGTTAAAGTGGGGCTTTGTATCTATATCGGTTTATTTGTCGAGCTATCCGGTAGCTATCAACAGTATTCTATTGAGCCTGTGAGATAACAGCGGTACAAATTAAGAAAATCGTTGCTAAGAATGTAGCAAACTACACGCACACGAAAGATGGTCATCAAGGGGAGCCAGTAGACTATCGCGTCACACCCCTAAAGGGGGAGCTTGTGTCCCACTGTGTTTTTCATTTCATTTTACCTTGTACATACTGCACTGCACACGACACAAGTATCATCTTGTGAAGAATCGGCCACAAGAGGGTTGCTAATCATCTAAAGTAAACCTTTTTTTCTAGTTTACTTCTTTTTCTTTGTATAAAGAAAAAATGAGAGACGCTGTAATTAAAAAGAAGGCCTAGTAATAAAGTTTTGTACCTCTTTTTATTCAGCGCTTTGCTCGTGGTTTTTCAACAAAAATTGCAGGCCTGAACCGGGAAATGAACACACTGCAAAATAAACTTTCTACTTTTGTCATTTAGCTAAGCAATAGCAGCTAGTTAACCTTCAGCTTAGTCAACTTCCGGTTACGCTTCAAATAAGAGCAAGATATTTCGCCCTTTTATGTTGACATATTGAAGTGCAATCCAGCTAACAAAACTTGAAGAGCTGTTGTGGGGGATTGTCAAGTAGAAGTAAGTGCTGTTAATTTCCGATAGACTATAGGATTGTTAGATACAGGCATTGCCCGCACGATGGTCAAGCTTGCGTAGGGATGACTACTGCCCCTTCCCTATCTTTTCTATATGATTTTCATCCCATTGCTAAATATTGCCCTAAATGTTGCTCATTCGCTCGTACGAACCAAAGTATTCTAATCAGTAATCAGAAATGCTTGAACACTAATCTGGCTCAATGGCATCAATTGAAAGTGTTAATACTATTCATGTGCAGGTGGGTCGTGATGGCTTTGAAGAATACGTAATATGTGAAGCTCGCAAAAAGTTTTCAGCTGTTAAATAGATAAGATTGTTATAAAATAAAAATACGAAAGTATAAAGTAGTATTAGTTATTAGCACACCGCATAGAACATTACCAGGCCATCAAGATTTGATATAAGGCTCCTCGAAAAGTGCTGTTAAGGTACCATCGACCATAACTCGTTCGCGCAAAATCTGCAGTGCTTATCTTCCGTTCACTTCAGTGCGAGTTGAAATTGTCTGCGTAAATATAAGATTTTAATGTCGTATCGATATTTTAAATTCACGACCATGTCCTTAATTGTGTTCTAACGATGAAATTCCACAGACAGAAACTAAAATACGCCAATTACCCTATCTCGACATGTAAGCTGTAACTATTTTAGAGATATTTAAGCTCTACATTCCTGTTGCATTTCTTCCTACCGCCGCTGTGTGGCTAGTTATTGTAGCGTACAAAGTGCTGAACAATACGCGCATGGAATTCTCAACGATGTACGTATTCGTAGCGTCTTCAAACGTCAGGATATGAGCGAGAGCTTGTAAAAAAGGGCATTGTCTCTGTGTTTTGTCATGGGCCACTGTGTTGCGCTGATTATTTAAAAGCGTATGCCCATCTCCTTACTGCCGATGACGCCACGTGTTCTTTCAATGTTGGCCCACCACACACCCATGTCTGTTATATATGTCCTATAAATGTGTCATAAATTTGTAGTGCTCATTTCAACTCCTTTCTTGTCATCGATTGATAGTAAATTAAAGTGATTTGAAGAACGAAAGCGCTCAGTGAGTTTTCTTGCTTAACATGTGCTCTAACCTGCGATGTTACTTAAGCAACGAAGTAGCAATTATGCAACCGATATCATTAGGCTGGAATAGTTTATGATTTTGAAGCCTCTGAAAAGTGCGCATATTTCGGATAACCTATATGAAGCTTAGTGATAGCATTTTGAATACAGTCACTGCCGATTCCCGGAAAGATGGCAGCATTAAACTAATCCTAATCGGCGGCCACCGCTCTCACTGCCCCTTACGCTACTTACGCTTACAGTAGGTGCAAGCACGGAATGCATTGCAGGAAAGGCGTGGTGCATTCTAAGACAGATACAGGTTTCATAGGTGCTGTCAGCAGCGCTGGTGTCCTCCAAATACACATCCCCACCACTCAGAGAACCTTTAGTATACACACTCATCCTTGAATATACACGCACTAGAGGAGCTTACTTCGCCCCCCCCCCCCTACACACACACACACACGCACACACTTGTGGTAGCAGTAGCAGCAATAAACATTTACGCGTCTCTCATACCCTAAGTCGCTTTGGGACTTGCGTTAAGCACCATAAAGAAACCACCATAAACCTTTACTGATGCTGATGCCCCAGCCCATGCAAAGGCCTCAAAAGGGCGGATGAGCGGCTCTTTCTCTGCCTTTTCACCAATACATTGATGTGCCCAGCAGCCCTAAAACATTTTAACCCCTCCTTTAGTGGCAACTGCCCACACTGTGGAGCGGTGTCTGCTGACATCTATCACATTGTGTGGGCCTGCCCCTCCAACCAGGCACCCAACCCGGGAAAACTGAGAGGTGATCCTGCTCGGCTGCCACGACTTACAGGCCCAACAAGCCTTATTCGAGCGCGCCCGGGAGGCGGCAACCTCCACTGGGGTCCTAAACTAGGGACCTCCACCTAGTGCTTGCAAGGACCGGTCCTATGAGCTGATCCAAACATACATTCTGGCCCTTGTATAGCTAATAAATGTTCTTACCTCCACCTCGCCCTTACGACTCTGACGATGACGCATGTGTCTTGTCTGCATTGGCCTTTTCTAACGTTGCCGGTGTACAAAGCTTGGATCTTTCACCACATTCCCTTATACACCGTCTTACCTCTTACCTCTCTGATCCATCCCTCGCCTTATTTGTACTCCACGGGAATACGCTATACCGACGTAATATGGGACCAGATGGCGCTGACCTTTTACTCGTAATTCCTCAACATCTGCGCTCTACTATCCTTGAAAAGTTTCATGATGCTCCCACAGCTAGACACCTAGGTGTTCCCCGCACATACGACAGCCTGCGCTGACGTTTCTGCTGGCACGGAGCACTACCGCTGCGTCCAGCAATGTGAACTATTTCAGCATCGAAAAAAATCCACCGTTTTGCCTTCAGGACACTTGCAATCGATCCGCATACCGACTGACCCATTTTCCCGTGTTGGTGTTGACCTTCTTGGGCCCTTCCCAGTCTCCGCCTCGGGAAACAAATGGATCGCCGTCGCCACCGATTACGCTACGTGATACGCTATTACCCGCGTCATCCCGACCAGCTGCGTCACAGACGTCGCTGACTTTCTTCTAGACAACGTGATTCTCCATCATGGCGCCCCTCGTGAACTGCTAACTGACCGTGGCCGCTGCTTCCTCTCAAGAGTGGTTGACGATATTCTCCGTTTGAGCTCCGTCCGCCACAAATTCACCATCGTATCACCCCAGACCAACGGCCTCACGAAACGTCTAAGCCGTACGTACGCTCACAGACTTGCTGTCCATGCATGTGTCTGACGACAACCGGGACTGGGACGTTCACTACTACTCGTGGCGTTCGCCTACAATCCGTATTGTCATTCTACCGCTGGATACTTGCAATTTTACCTGCTATTTGGCCGACAGTGGCTACTGCCCTTTGGAACCTCACGCCACCAGTACTCACGCCAGTGATGCCGTCGCCCGCGTTCATGATGCCCGCCGGATTGCTCATGCAAGGCCCTCTGCATCCCAAGACTCCCAAAAATGCCGGTAAACTGCAGCCACCGTGATGTGCACTACACTCCCGGATCTCTGGTCCTGCTGTGGTTCCCGTGCCGTCGAGTCGGGTTGTGCGAAAAACTTTTGCCGGTTACACCGGCTCTTACCGTATCTTGCGCTCCATGACCAAAGTCACATACGAAGTTGAGCCTCTCTATTCCAAGTCCTCATCCGCAGCGCCACCCTCCGAAATTGCACATGTGCCCCGTCTCAAGTCCTATTATTCACGTTCTTTTTCACAAACGTAGAACGCACCGGAACTGTGCTTTTACCGAGCGGGGGTAGTGTTACTTTGCGGTATTCGCTGATATTGCGCCACAGTATGATGACGTGGGACAGGCTGTCTGAAAACGACGAATCTCAAGGTAGACAGACCTAAGCTGCCATAACTATAGTTGAGCGGAACACTATCTTGTAGATCTTCCCCGTAACAATATGCTCTGCTCCTAAACCGAAGTACCCGAGATTAAATCCAAACGTTCGAATCTGCTCCGATGGTTTTTCTTCCAGGCGGACTAGATAATTCAGCAGCAAAACGACGAAGTCATAGTTTGACCTTGCGGGGTATTGAAGGTCATTTTATCCCGCTGAGAGGCTCAAGAAAAGAAGACGAGGTGGGGCCTCGCGAAGAACTGAAGGTCATTGACCGACACCGTTATTTGAGGGCACAACAACAACGACCGACACCATGCGAACACGGGAGTTGCAGCCCGTAGAATGGAGCTTCCGCTCTAAAATGCTTTCATATTAACTGCAAAGAAGTCCTCTAAGTACCGTCTGCAGTTTTTATTGCAACGAGGATAGGAAATTTCGGCAGTCGGCGTCTGTATGACACGCAGTGATGGAGTTTGTGTCGCGGACGCATTCATTTAATCCTCAAGCACAAATCGCACCGTGTCTTGAGATTATATTTAAGCACTGAGAAGCTATGAAAGCGCGTCGCTATACATTAGCCAATGCATAACAGTTGCATAGCAACGCCGTTCTAAGGCAACAGATATTCCCGTCAGATGGCACTTCAGTCGCGCAGCCAAGCAGTAAAAGAAAGGATTTTATTAGCGACAACAGTGCGTTTTATCTTAGCCAACTACATAAAACCAGGCGACAGTACAACAAAGCCTGTGCAACCCCGCTTTTCCACAATATCAGAAATTTTGCCACAATTTCCTGCATTTTAACTTATAGTTCGAGTGACGCAAACGCTCTGTCCACCCGCTGACGCGGCTGAGTGTTATAGCGGTCAGGTGCAGAGCCCGAGGACGCAAGTCCGCAGCGGTCACGTTTAGATGCAGATGCGTGATATAGTGTAATTTAAAACAGCCACTCCTACGCATGTGCCAGTAACCTTCACTTTAAGAAATATAGCTCTGAGATAATATTTTAGTGATTAAAACAAAAAAGAGTGGTAAGCACGCAAAGGGGGAAGCACGTGATACTTCCCAGGAGTGCACCAACAGATGCGAAGTGCGACTTTAGTTGCCTAGGCGGCAGATACCTTCTGGTCGAGATAATGTAGAATGGTGTTAAGCAATTCCAAAGCATCAGAGTCGGACAGTAGACCTCAGACAGTATAACTCAGCAGTATATGAGTTTCGTTTATGGCGTTTTACGTCCCAAAGTGACTCTGGCTATGACAGACGCCGTTGTAGTGGGCTCCGGATATTTCCACCACCTGGGGCTCTTAAACGTGCACCGACATCGCACTGCACACGGGCGCCTTGCTTTTCGCCTCCACTGAAAGCAGAAAGCGGCCGCCGAGACCAGGATTTGATCCCGCATCCTTGGGCAGAGTGGGCAAAGGAGGCATACACTGAATCTGTAGATGGGCGCCTTAATAAACGCCGTGGCGCTTGACGTAACTTTGTACACTTGCATTTCACATAGCTGTGGCACATTAGGTACGATTTTGCCTCGATCCGTTTCTGCATCATCATTTTGCCCTTAATGATTGGCCAGGCGTAGTTTGCGAGGTCAGTGTTGAAAATAATGACATCCGCCGCCTCTGGTATTAAGTAGGAATTGACCAAGAACCGAATCAATTGGAGATAGTAGCGGAAAGAAAGGGGGATATTACTATGAAAAGCGACGTTGCCAGAATAGAGGATTCCTCAGCCTTCAGGGAAGGAATAGCGGCGTTTATTTGCCGAAAGTATCCAGCAACAAAAATGCAGTCAAATACGCTGCCCTAAAACCCCTCTGCAATGATGTATAAATATGTGCCGGCTTTCTAAGCTCCAGATGTCTGATCGCCGGTGTCATCGCTGGAGGCCTGCGGAGAATCAGCAGCACGGCCCTGGCGGCGTTCGAAATTCAAAGTGTCCGGCGCAGCTTCGTCTTGATCGCTGGCAAGATGCGGTGTATGTGGCATGGCGGCTGTAGCAACTTTCCTAGCTGGATGAATGTCCGAGAACGACTCGGGTGGCTTATGCTGCGTGCTGGAGCTTATGATGACGAAGAGCAGGAAAATGGCCGCGAGTGCCATCACGACGTACATCACCACGCAGACCATAATCGAGTGTTTAAGCTTTTGTCCAAAAGGATCACTTGCCTTTGGCTTTTTCGAGGTATTGCTGGCCCTTGGCTCTCACTATGGACTTTTCAGCGCCTTCTCAAGTGACCTCTGGGCTCTCAGTGACCGTGGCAACCTTTTCGAAAGGATGCTTCTAGCGGTTTGGCTGGCCACTTAGGCGCAAACGAAATGGCACGTACCCAACTTCTTCTTCTTCTTCTTCTTCTTGCCTCATATAGTGGCATAGCACATGCCAAAAGTTGAGTATTGGCTAGGGTTTGATGTAGACAAAAAAAAATTATTCACCCTGATTTCCGAGCCTGCTGTCTCGTCCCCTTCAGTGAAGGATTCAAAATATAATAAAAATCTTCCCTGAGAGTACATGAAGAAAGTGAAGAACATGAATATAGCGAGACGATAAAAATAAATGTGAACGCAGAAAAAAAAAAACGGAGGGAAGGTTCATTCAAAGCGGCACGAAATTTAGCATGAGCTGGCTCTATAGCTGTTGCGGCTTGACGCAATATTCCTGTCGTCAGCAGTGAAGGATTGCGGTGCGGAGATACATCCCACGATACACTGCAGTTCATTTTCTAAGGAATTTCTGAATCTAAATCGTATGTCGTGGTCATGCAAAGCAAGTAAGAGTTATAGCTTCGTATAAACCCAAACTGGAGCAGTGGGTAGAGATGCTCGTAAGCGCAGGTCAGGAAGATGAAAGCAGCGGCACGACGGGCAGGAAAGGCAGCCGTCTCCAATGGAGTCCAGTATACTGAGGGCAGCACCCACAATTTCCTCCTCAACAACAAAGTTTTAATCATTCGTCCATTCACTCACTGAGGAACTAGAGCCTATCACGAACTGCTCGCGAAGCTTAACGGTCTGTATTAATCTGATGCTGAAACACTCCGGCAGCGCCTTCACAGATGTCTTGCCATGTTGCCTCAGGCTCGCGGGCAGTCCCCGCAGAATCGTTGCGCTGAAATCCTCTTACAAAATCACGGACTCAATTGTTTTTTTTTCTTCACATCCGGTCAACATTACGAGTTACGCAGTTTAGAATTTGCGTGCATACATCGCAGAACCTCAACTGGGGATGCAATCGCCTCTGCTCAGGAGAGCGAGTGCCTTGCAGTCTTTCCGCTGTGCCACTCGTCTTCAGGGAGCACTAACATATAGGTCGATTCATCCTGTCTTGACACTGACGCATCCCAAAAGGAGAGAGGCACCGGTGCAAACACACATACACAAAAAAAAAAGAGAATATCCAGCGATTATGATACCCCCTAATGCAAAACTTCAGGGCAGCGTCTTGAACGACGAGCAGTGTCCAATGTAGAAGCGGTATACTATAAAGTCGGACAAATACTGTCATTTCCTGTGCATTTATATGTACTTCTTTACTATCGGCAGAACAAAAGTTAAAGTGGTGAACTCGCTCACTGCCTTTAAGTTGTTCGCACATCGCGCCACTGCCCTTTTCTGAGACCTCACTGTCTAGCAACCTCAGAAGCGCTAGATGGAGGGCACAATTAACAATATGTTAAGTCAAACACTACATCAAAAGAGCCACAACAGGGTATGGTCTCAAGTTTTGGAGAAACGAATATTATGGCGGAAAGAATCGTTTCGGGATGCTGCTCTTATTGTAAATTGCTGTAAACGTCCAACACATTTAATCTGATTTCGGGCAACGGGGCTAAGTTTCTATTCAGTAGCAGAACAAATATTCCGAAGATGCTTAATGTTGCGTACGTGTATGAATGCGTGAGCTCAGAAGAACCCACGGGAGAAATGTTTTCAAGTGACATTTTCGACTTGTATTAAACTTTTTTCTGCTGGTATTGTATGCGACGTGCATATTTGTGCATTCCACGTAAACTGTCATGCTTCACGCACCGTCTAGCAACCGCATTCTCCAAAACTTTGGTTTGAGAGCACACCATTGGAGGAACCGGCTGTTTCACTCTTGAAGGGAAACTGAAAGCGCGTGGCCGCCGCACATCGAAAAGCGCTGCCGACGACAGTAGAGAAAAAAAAAATAAGCAAAGCCAGCAAAGCGTCATAGATAACAAGCACCACCGGCTGTCCTTTCAGTGCATGAGTCTGGGGTCACTTTTTATCACAGCCTTTCGACGGCAGCGGCCGTGAAAACGCGACGAAAACGTGCTCCCAGATTTCCTATGTAATTGTGAAGCAGCTTGTACAGTACGGTCCACTGTTATAGGGAACGTTAGACGCATGGCTGCCGCGCTTTACAAAGCATTTCCGAGAGAACCGGCGACAAATGATCGCACAAAGTGCATGCGCTGCAAGCACGGCCGACTGCTCTTCGCGAGCATGCACATAGTGCCGCCCATTCTCGCCGCTTGTCGGTGGCAGCGCTTTGCAAAGTGTTTAGGCCACGTGATCGCGCGTTCCCTTTAACAGTGGACCATACTGTACATAAGTCGTTGACTGAAATCCCAGTTGTGAGCTAGGCGTTTCAAATTCTTCAATGAAAATTTTATTTCTGAAGCTATGAGAGATACACCAGCGCGGTCTCTTCGAGAGAACTGTGCGGTAAGAAGGACATTGTATAAATTAGAGAGCTTAGTGATTACGTTATTAACTGAAACTGCCTAATCAGCTTTATTATTTTGATTTTAAGGGGTAATATTATATCTCGAAATTAAACGTCGCCAGCATGAAAGGTGAGTGTCGTTTTTTTTTTTTTTTCTTAATCGACATTGGTAGCTGGAAATATCGAACTTCCAAAGTGCCCATATGAACGCTGCTGAGTTGCTTTTCACGCATTGCACATTCATAAAATGGCGGCGCTGCTCGGAGCATTGACACCAAAATCTCAGCTTCCTTTACACCTTCAAATACAACCATTGCGTCTTTGACTGATGCAAAATAAATTCAAACGATGGAATTCTTAAAAATACATAATGCATGAAACACTACCCCGCGAACTATCAGATGCTTATTTTTACGTTCGATATTTTGAGTTACATCGGCGATAACGCAATTTAAGAAAGGGACTCGTTTTCAATTTGCGGGTGTTCAATATAAAAATATATTATTGCCCATTAAAACAAAAACTAAAAATTACAGGACGGCGGTTATGTCTGCTTAAGAGCGGAAATTGCGAAAGCCACTTTACAGGGCTGTTTTCGCTAACTGCATCGTCATTGTCATTCCTACTATCATTATGCACTCAATGCACCGTCATTGTCATCGCTACTATGATCATCATCATTATCACTAGCTGCAGGGTCATTATCATCGCTACTATCATTCTCAAACTAGACAAGAATTACGATCGGCTTCTCACCAAACAACCCGATATGGAGTAGTGGTTTGCACGCTCGGCCGAAGATGGGAGGGATAGTGAACTGGTTCCCGGTCCAGACAAGTTTTTTCTTCCAGTTCATGGAATACTTCCGCAGCCCATGAGCCAAAAAGGCTTTCGTCTTGAAAACGTTATTAGGTAACAAATAATCTTTTAATCATTAAGCTTACAATGTATATAATCTCCATCTTACCATGCAGTCGATCCGAAGAGACCGCACTGGCTTATCTTTCATAGGTATTAAAAAAAAAAAAATGTTTTAATTTCAACTCCACCAGAGGTCGTATGTACCACCTGAAATAATATACGGCAGATGGTTGCATCATAATTTTGGTGCCAATGTCAGGAAAGCAGACGCCAAGTGGAAGTTGGCTAGTGGCGAGTATATATAGAAAAGCGACATATGCAGCATTGTCTGCAATGGCGGTGGCCTTGGTCACGGATGGGTCTGGATACATCCATTGATGCATCGTGGACGCTTGGCTTGCTGTGTGCGTCGTGTGGCTGCCTGATGACGTCCTCCATTCTTTTGCCATCATTTGTATTCTATTCAATGCGGATGAACACCGGATGTTTCATATCAAGGATGTCACCTTGATATCTGCCTCCGCCCGCATGGAGCCTCCACACCCCAGAAGGTCTTGAAAAAAGCTCACTAAGCTCTCACAGCGCAATCTTTAGTACAACCACCTCCACTCATTTACACATTCCGAAACTTCCAGCCACCAGATTTTCTCGCAGAAGCGAAATAAAAAAACTGAAATCAAATTACAACAAAAGTAAGCTGACGATGAAAAGCGAAAGGCGAAAACCTCCCGCGGTTCACCGCAACAGTTCGTGTGATCATCTATCAATTTTTATGGTGCTTTTTATAACGAAAAATTGGCAGCATATATGTAATCTATCATTTCCTCCAGGGACATGTTATCTTTTAGGTTGCCTTCATAAGCGCTTTGGGCACAAAATTTTTGTCTTTCTTTCGGTGACTCATTCCTCGAATACAATCACCGAAAAGACATGTTGTCTCAACGTTTCCTCAACGACAGTAAAACCACAAAGCCTTACCAATGTCCGACCTCGAGGAAAAATATGCCCGGAAAAATATACACATGAAATAAAAGAAAGCAATGACAAAAACAAAAATTTCATATTTCCGCCAGTACGACAAAAAGAATCGTCTCATATCTGCGCCACTTTATTGACCGCGGTTTCTTCGTCGCAGCACAGTAAGTTTAAATTACATTCAATGGGCCCAAGTTCAACTATCACAATAATAAAGTTGTATACACATTCACCTAAACAATGTTAAGCTAAATTAACTGTAAACCCAGAGTGTAGTGTAATGGCGAATTTTAAAACCAAACTTCCCGGTCTAAACCAATAGACCGGCTATTCCATGGCGAAGGTTTTCTTGCGAAGCCGCGTCGAGAAACCAGGGCTGCTCTCTTTCCATGGTGTCGAATCAACTAGACCTATTCTCAACTACCACATAATAATTTATTTATTAGTGTTGTTGTTTTTAGAACCGGAGTAGCAGCGTATGAAAAGAAGAACATTGACCCAAATTCATAAAATAAGGGGCAAGTGCGATATCTCCCAGTGGACTAATACTCGGCCTCTATAACCGCCGGCCTATGGCCCACAGTGGAAGGGAACCACAAGGACACCAGGAAGCCCGTGATCACAGTGGAGATGGCCATCGCTGAGAGAGAGGACATCCACACCGCCATGATCGCGAACTCGCCCTGCGAGCCATCCCACGGCCACATCAGGATTGCAGCCGCTAGCAGACCTGCGCACAATCGACTATGAGCAGGCCTGATGCGCCGGATGATGCGCCCTGGACACTTTATCAAAGTGTGTTGCTGGGCGAGTTAATGACTGATCGTGGTAGAAGAAAATAGCGCAAGAGATGGGACAAGAAAGTAGACACAGCACTCGTGTTGTGTCTACTTCCTTGTCCCGTCTCTTGCGCTATTTTCTTGCCCTTGACACTTACGTGTCAAGTATATGGAACCACATAAGGCATGTCCAAGGCACGTTGTAGCCCCTTACTTTGCTATTGCCATTGCGACCCAATACGTGGGAGAGCTAACCCGTTCGCCTGCCTCCAGCATCATGCCATGTTGAAGCAGCAACTGTTAACCCTTCCGCACTGAATCATCAAATATTACTGATATAATTATTTTGCTTCCATAAGTAATTTCCCGCAATATGTTTCTGGTAAACAAATTTACGGACGTATATCCATTTGGGCGAATTATCAACTATATGTCTTCCCCGCTCACCCGTTCTTTTTTACTATATTCAGTCATTTTGCTATATTGAGCAGCAGTTAGAGGTAGACGATATGTGTGTGCCAAGGCAAAGCAAGCCAGACCAATAGCAATGACGGAGAGAAAGAAGATGAAGAGAAGAAAGACGGAAAAGACGAAAAACGAAATGAGGAAGAAAGAACAAGAGAAGAGAAAATTCATTTCCCGGTCTCAACGATTGGTTTAATTAAACCATATGTTAGCGAATAAAACGCGCTGTGCTGGAAGCTGAGTTATCAGGCCCATGTCTTCACACTTTATTTTCAACTTCTAAAAAAACCTCAAAAGCTGTTCTCTTTCCTTCCGGCTCGAAAACTCACTGCGATCAGTTCAAGGCCAAGAAGACTTCATGCTACAGGGTCTGTGTTTAAATACTCTTTGGTTTCTGATAGAATTTTTATGCTGGGATTTCCGCTGATACGCTGTGCGGACAAGCTACTCCTATGGCGTAGAAATACCCACATGCAGTGATCACCTCAGAAGTGTTTCGGTGATTCTTTATTATACTCGACCGTACTTGCTCAAATGCTAAAGGAAGTGTTGATTTTGAGCACTCACTGCCCCGCACGGTGACTGCTGCTCACAGTGTACTCGCCTGACAGTGTGCTCTGGTGCCAGGGTGGCTCGACGTCCCCCGTCGTAGCAGCCGTGGTCCCGAAGGCGATGACCATGTGCGCTGTGCAAAACTGGCACCGAAGGGGCGTCACACTCTGGTAAAGGACCGCGAATGTGGCCAGGCAGGTGAGGGCGCCGCACCCCTTCAGTGCCGCGTTTGCTGCAGTGCCCGTCTTCAGTATGCCCGCGAAGGCCGCGGCGATCACCTCGATGGTCTGCGAGCGCGCAGCGTCATGCTCTAGCTGTACACTATCGTACGCACTGTGCACGCCGTTATCGCCTAGAAGAGCGAGTGCGCCGATCTGTCGCAGTGCAGGCACATCCCTTTAGGAGCGCGCCTTCGTTAAGTGCAAGATAAATTTAATAGCTTTTTCTCGGCAAACTGACACAATAAAAAAAAATTAACAAAGCGCGGCAGAACCTGCAGTGTAGAAATGCGAAAGCCTGAGCGTTGCTGCTGCACACGGCACATCGCGAGCGCCTTGTCGAAAACAACCGGCCTTGCGCTGAAAGCATCAAGTACTTTAGAAGAACTTCTTGTTGGGCGAGTTGGTGCTTTGCTTTAAAGGAACCAAGATGCGCTATAAAAAGACAGCCACAGGAAAAAGCCAAGGAGACAGACAGAGCGCTCTGTCTGTCTCCTTGGCTTTTTCCTGTGGCTGTCTTTTTATAGCGCATCTTGGTTCCTTTAAAGGAAAGCATCAAAGTTCCCCGGCGTTCTATAATTGATTTACAGGAAAGAAAAGGCGCAGTATCTGTCAGTCGCGGAAAGCTGGGTCCGCTATTCCTAGTTCGCGTCGATCGTTATTGAAAGCTTCAATTCACTTTATTCCCTTAAAGATCTAGAGGTGATATTACAGGCATGAAAAAATACAAGCACAGGTGTTTGAAAATGAATTCTTATGACTTCAAGAAAGGAAGATTGGCATGGGAGGGAGGCGAATTCGTGGGGACGAATTTGAAGGGCATTCCAGTCCACAATTTTTCGGGGGAAAAAAAGATCTTGAAAAAGTTTTTTGAAAACCTCAGCGAAAGGGCAATTGAACTCGTTGGCACAGTCGGCGTCACTAATCTCTTCATCTGCTGAGTTAGTAAGGGTAATGGCACTTGTCCCTTGTGGGTTTAGTATTTCCCAAAACTTTCTAGGGTTGTTGACGAGGATTTTTGGGAGGTCAGTTTCAAAAGAAGTCTTTTTGTCGCTACGGAGTGTTGTGCAGTAAGTGTCCTCGGCTGCATAATATCGCTGCCATACTTCTGTATTAGATTGCGCTTTTGCTGACCTATAAAGACGTTTTCTTTTTTTTTCAATCTTTTGAGAGTTTTGGTGAACCAAGGTTTTTGGTGATTGGCCCGAAAACTGGTACAAGGAATGAACTTGCAAGTTAGTCCGTTTATATTCTTTTCGAAGGCTAACCAGTTGTCCTCAATGGTTCGGTTATGAAACGTACATTAAAAAGACGGCAGGAAAGCCAGTAATTTATTATTAAAGCATCATATTTTTCTTTATTATAAACACGGATAGTTTTGCTGGAGGTTTGGCGGAGTGTAGGGGAGAATTTGAAGCGTCGCTATCGCCCCGCCCTCGAGTCATCTGGTTGTTGGACAAAGCAGAACCAGATACCACTACCACTTCCGGTTCCGGCGCTACCACTGATCAGATGACTCGAGGCCAGGAAGACAGCGACACTTTCGATAATGGCGCGAACTCGGAATACGGGCCCTACTACTATCATCCTTATGGTAGACAAGGAGAGTTATGATGTGCGTTTCACGATCCCGGGCGTGACGCAGTTGGTTAATGCGCTCAGCTGGGGATCCGAGGGATGGAGGTTCGTCAGTCAGTCAGGCAGTCAGCCGGTCGGTCGGTCGGTCGGTCGGTCGGTCGGTCGGTCGGTCGGTCGGTCGGTCGGTCGGTCGGTCGGTCGGTCGGTCGGTCGGTCGGTCGGTCGGTCGGTCGGTCGGTCGGTCGGTCGGTCGGTCGGTCCATCAACTTTATTTAGCAAAAGGGTGGTAGCTTGCTCCCCCGCGGGACTCTGCCTAAGCCGAAATCCCGGGGCCTGGGCTACCGAGCCAGGGATGGTGTCGTTGGTCGGTCAAAGTCTCGGCGCCAGGCTGATGAGTCTTTCTGCGTAGCAGGATCCTCGCTTGCAGAAAATTTTTATTTTTCTGATGACGTCGTCAGGATGATCGACAAGTGCAATCCGTCGTTATCCCGCGGAATATGTATATGCTGTGAGGTGCGGTGTTCGAGAAAGCGGCAAATGAAAAGCGCCGCACGGATGCCTGGATCGGAGGCCCGGCGGGGTCATCTTCGTATATGCGTAGATCGCCTGGTGACGTGTGATCGCATGTGACGACATCATGACGTCAGTTCTGGTTATTAAGGCGAAAGCCTTTATTGCCTCATCATTGTCGTCAGCAAAAGTGTCACGCTTTTGCTGCGGCTCTGATCGGTCGAGACGGGATGACGTCATGGAGGTATCGACCAATCGCAGAACACCACCACAGTATGCTCGAATACGTGCCTTATATGGCCATATTCCAATCAAAAATCAATTACTAATTAATGAATAATCACATAATTAGATACTAATTATCATTAAACTTCTAGTTATTAATTGATGACTAATTCATTATTCAATTCATAACTACTAATAATGACTGCCTAATTCGTAATTACTAATTAATGACAGTTGTGTAATTAATCAATTACTAATTGATGCCGCGCACTCGGTAAAATAAATCACACAACAGTCAACGTAGAACCCTTGCGAAGATACAAGCAGTGCGACCTGGTCGCTGCCAAGCAGAATTCACTGAATAAATGAACTTGCAGAATATGAAAGAGTAGTCGTTCGCTTTACTCGTAGCTGCATTCATCGCTACATGCGCAACAGTCGTGTAGCAGAATGCAGCACTATAGCTTTCGCCTTCATCACTTAATTCGCCAAAGTGTCCTCGAATTTTTAGACTTGACCGGATGTGATGTCATCATGATGTCACCAGGTGATGACGTCACAGTCTCGCGGAATCTCGTGGACACTTTTGACGAACGCACGGACACGTTGGAGTCACGATCCATTAATTGCTTTCGTCTTAATAAACAATAGCCGAATCCATCGTGTCAGTGCAAGTCAAAGGATATCAGCTTATGCGTTCGAAATTACAAATTTTTCGTAATCCGGAGATAAATTACTGGTATTGTGACAAATAATTTCCTTGATACTTCACCGCGTATGTGATGCCCTTTCTCATCTAAACAAGATATGAATGTCAAATTTATATAGGCGCAAGAGATGATACTACTTGTCGCTATTTCATTGATTTCAGAGGCAGGAGTCTCTCAAAATGAACAGACATAAACGCGGCATCTGAAAAATGACGGCTATGCGAGGAAGAAGGCGTAACCAATGCCAAGTTATGGTCCCAAGATCGACTGAACATCTTACTCCGCATTCGGCTGTACTCCAGATGGAGAGTGAAGTGCACCGGCCGAATAGGTATGCGTCCTGCGTTAGGTCCGATACGAAGCACTAAGAGAATGTTGTAATCTTTTTCCTGCGAACAGCACTTCAGAGTTTCTTGCGGGCAATATCGGATGTTCAAGCGGTATTTAGATTAGATTTTTGTGGCCAAAACAGCTCATTCACCTCGCAGACTATGCCCGCTACACGGTTCCTGCACAGTGCATGGCTAAACGTGGAAGGAGCTTTTAATGAACGAGCGCGCGACAGAAAATTTATACTCTCACACGACCGGTATTAACGCACTCTCCCACTTCGCGTGTAGCTCATGCCAAAGGTAGTCGGCTAACGCAATTGCTGCTGTCATGCTCATGCGATGTTGTAAGTGCAACTGGGACGACAATAAACAAACAAAAAACACGACGCGTTTGTTCGTGCTGTGATTTCTTAAAATGTTACCTGGGATCTCCCGAACAACGTTGAACAGCCAGAAATCAAGCAACGTTATTGGCGTCCAAAGCGGCTTCGTTAATTTCTAGGCGAATTCTGAGTCGACAGCAGCGCCGTCACTGACCTGACGGAAGAGGAAGACCGCGGCGATGGAAGTCACCATCCTGCCGCACGGGTACAGGCCAGCCACCTCGAAGACAGCGCGGTTCAGCACGCCCACAGCGTCCATCAGGACTCGCGCTATGCTAGTTGCCAGCCTCTGAGTGTCTTCGAGCGACTCGGCGAGGCGGCAGAGCGCTAAGTCCAACCTCTCCCTAGTTTCCTGGGCGGCGGCCGCCTTCGTGCCATATAATCTTCGTGACACGCAGCTCTGTAAATGCCAGGGTGACACGAAAAACGATACATTGCAGTGCACCAGATAGGCACGTTGTGAACATGAAGGTACAGAAGAAACCGCGACTCTCCCCATCCGCCTGCTTAAATCGCAACATTTTTAATTCCGACGTTGTTTCTCACAATATCAGAACATTCTGCTGAGACAGGCGACAATGAAGCACTTGAGATGCAGAATGGAAGTTAATAAAACAGAATCAGATAAAAGTATAGACGCCAAGTGTTTCCCTGTCGAAGTGAATACACACCTAATACAATTAGTGATTGTTCTCACAATCGGCACGGTTTTCTCAACGACAGCGTCTTTGCCGAGTATATTGAAGAGACGATTGCAGGTTAGAGATCGCGCTCACATCGTCGCCAAAAGCTTGAGGGATGCCGCATTCGCTAAAAGGGCGCCTATACCACGCATCCTCGACAAACACTTTTAAATTGACGGGTGCACTGCGCAGACTGCGAGTATAGTGCGAGTAGAATTGCAGGGATGGCGCGATAACTGCTATTTACTTCTTCGAAGGTATATTTCTATTTTTGGCGAGATGGGGTGGGGACATAGCATAGGCTGATTACCTGCCGTAAACAATCGACGATTTCTCGCCAACTCCAATTATTGTCCTTGTTTGGGTAATCATTGAAGAACTAGAGGATTGGGAAAAACAAGGTGCTTCTACCTTAGGTTATGTCAAGCAAAACTTTTGGCTAAAAATTCACGTTCTCATCCAACAAACGGAGCAGTTTGCCTGATGACATCTATTCCAAATCCCAGTTACTATTACAAATGTTAACATGTTGTGATAATGTAACTACGGGCAGTTTAAGACAATAAGCCATTAGTTTATTTGTTGAAAAACAAAAACACCTAAATGCGACTTAAGTTTAGCGACGCTCATTTCTTTATTTTCCCATCGAAGAAAATCCACTTTATGCAGTACCTGTAACATTGAAGATGCCACCACAATGTGATTCGTTCATTTGTCTGTTCAGTGCGCTGCAATACACGACTGAACAGGGACTAAAATCAGTAGCAAGAGTTAAATGAGTATCTATTTGATATTATAGCGATCTCACTGCTTCTTCATGAAAGGCTCGACCATAAAATATTTGTTGTAAGTCGTTACCGGTAAGATTGTATTTATTGGGAGCGTGCAATTCCTAAATAGGACGCAGCCCACAGCGGTGACATGCGTTTGCACGTGTGCTTACCAGCATACCCCCTCTGGCTATTATGCATAACCATAAGTTTATAATGGCACCCCACGACAGCAAGCTTTGATAGTTTTCGAAAGTCAAATGGACTTGATTTTTCGCGATGTCTGTGCTGGTGAATGAGTGAAGCTATGCAGAGGTAAGCACCGTTTTAATGTGTGTGAAGAAAACGCCAACTCGCATAGCACCGTGGTGAAATGACGGTGCCTTACGTGTACGAATGTGTACGTACTGAAATGCGCTACCTTACATTTTTTGTATGCGAATATATTTACAACTACCTAGCCGAGTCAATTCGATGAGTAGAATAACTGTAAATATTTTATAAGATAAACTATTCAACAGTGCCTGAAGTGCGCAAATGCAAAATTGGGGACCTCTATCGTACCGCTCAAGCGAGACTAGCGTGCTGTAGCTGCCGAGAATACAGGATGGTGTCTACAACGAGTAAATGAATGGTGGCTTTAACCGCTGCTATTTTCGGCGCTTAATGAATAGAAAGATTTAGGGGGCACTTTGGCTCACTAAAGTGCTTCAAGGCGGAAGCCGTAATTAGAGACGGGTGCCGTTCGACAGTAGGACGTAATTACCGGCTACCCAAAGTCCCAATTCTGTAAGCGTAAAACCTGTATGAAGGGCAAGAGGCCACAGTCAGAACTGGGCATGATCTTACTGATTGGTTTCCGATCGAGAAAGGAGTGAGGCAAGGCTGCATACTGTCGCCCTGCCTATTTAACCTATATGCAGAGTGCATCATGAGGAAGGCCGGTCTGGACGAGTCTTCAGCTGGAGTGAAGATTGCTGGAAAACGTATCAACAACCTTAGATATGCGGTTGATACCACTTTAATGGCAGAAAGTGAAGTGGAACTCAAGAGACTTCTGATGCGCGTACAAGAAGAGAGTGAGAAGTTTGGGCTTAAACTGAACATTAAAAAGACAAAGATCATGGCGTCTTGCCCTATCAAGTCCTGGAGCATCAATGGACAAGAAGTGGAAGCTGTGACAGATTTTCTTTTCTTGGGCTCCAAGATTACCTCGGAAGGAGACTGCAGCCATGAAATTAGGAGACGCCTGCTTCTGGGAAAGAGAGCAATGGTTAGCCTTGACCGCCTAGTAAAGAGCAGAGACATTAGTCTGCCAACCAAGATCCGTATAACTCCTGCTATGGTCTTTCCAGTTGTGATGTATGGATGCGAGAGTTGGACTGTGAAAAAGGCTGACCGCCGAAGAATTGACGCGTTTGAATTGCGGTGCTGGCGAAGACTCTTGAGAGTTCCTTGGACTGCCAGAAGATCAAATCAGTCGATATTGTCGACCATAAACCTCGACTGCTCATTGGAGGGTCCAATTCTAAAGTTAAAGCTCAGGTACTTTGGTCATCTGATGAGAAGAGTTGAGTCGCTGGAGAAAGATTTGATGTTGGGAAAGGTTGAGGGTCGCCGGAGAAGGGGTAGGCAGCGAACGCGATGGTTAGATGGCATCCTCGAGGTGCTGCAGATGAAGTTATGTGACGTTAGGAAGATAGTAAGAGACCGGAAAGCGTGGCGTGACATGGTCCATAGGGTCACGAAGAGTCGGACACGACTGAACGACTGAACTGGAAATCTAGCTCAAGCAAACTAATTAGTGTATTGTACAGTCAATTACCAGTACAAGGCATACTTATCAGTAATCCTTAGTTCCTGTTCAGCAAGCGCAAACTTGCGTTAATTAGCCCTACTATGCTAATTAGCTAATTAGAGTAATTGACTATCACTTCACGCCATTGTAAGTACACCCTCGCTTGATTATACGTCTACTGTTAGGAATTAGCTAATTATTAATATAATTATGTTAGTTAGTCTAATTGCTAAATAACTAATTAACAATACTCAATCCCAATTACTTGAGTCATCACTACACCATCCCTTTAATTGGTTTTATGGTTACTAGCCAAAGTACAATTGGCCCCGTTTGAAAATCGCGCATGCTAATTAGTGTAATTGACTATCACTTCGCTGAATTGTAAGTACACCCTCGCTTGGGTACGTCCCCATTCAGGAAACGAATTATTGATTAATTAACCTAATTAGGATGTTTAGGCTAATTATCTATTTAAATAAACTCAGCCTCACTTACTTGGAGCATGACTATACTATCCCTTTAATTGGTTGCATGGTTACTAGCCAAAGTACAACAAGGTTGACGACTGGGCGAATTGGTAATGATTCATTTTTAGCCAAAGTAAAATTGGCCCCGTTTGAAATTCGCGCAATGTGACGTCACGACCATTTCGACCAATAGAAAAGAGTGACATTTCTGTCGACAACTGCTCACAACGATAAGGCATTAAAGGCTTCCGCCTAAATAAACGGTTGTGCCGCCTGAACTTTTGATCCTGCGATCAATGGCAAGTCACTGCTTTACACGGCGTATTAAATAGAGCCTAGTTTTTCGACACCTGCCGTGACTGTAATGGCGTACTTGGTTGATGAAAAGAATTAAGAGCCAACAGTTTATGTAAGCAAAGTCTAGAGTGAGATGTCAACTTTCATGGGAGATATATGAGAGAATAAAGGTTCTAATTGTGCGCGAAAAAAAATGAGCCGAACAAAAGGCCAATAAGTGGGTTCAGCACGCTGACCCGTTGGTTGCATGGTTACTAGCCAAAGTACAACAAGGAAGATAGATTAATATTGTTACAGTGTTCACGCGAATAGGCGTGGTACCGATATCCGACATCGTTGTTACTTGTTGTTTGGTTACTAGCCAAAGTACAACAAGGAAGATAGATTAATATTGTTACAGTGTTCACGCGAATAGGCGTGGTACCGATATCCGACATCGTTGTTACTTGTTGTTTGGTTACTAGCCAAAGTACAACAAGGAAGATAGATTAATATTGTTACAGTGTTCACGCGAATAGGCGTGGTACCGATATCCGACATCGTTGTTACTTGTTGTTTGGTTACTAGCCAAAGTACAACAAGGAAGATAGATTAATATTGTTACAGTGTTCACGCGAATAGGCGTGGTACCGATATCCGACATCGTTGTCCCCGTCAGCGTGCTGAACCCACGCTGACGGAGACAACGATGTCGGATATCGGTACCACGCCTATTCGCGTGAACACTGTAACAATATTAATCTATATACAGGGTGCTCAAAATTAAACTTTCAGCTTTTTATGCTGTAGGAAGATAAGTAGAAAATTCGTTTGAGTAAAGCGCACACGCCCAAACGTACACAAACTGTGAAAACATATTGCGCTGTTAAGCTCAGTGACTTATTAAAATTCATTGTTTAGTTTTCATTTACTGCAGTTAGAACGCATATTTGGTTTGGAAACTTAATTGTAGGGAGTGAAATTTGGACGGCATTCTATTTTCTGCAATAATAATAACGTGTCTTGGTCCTTAGTATGCGCATACAAACGTACAGCCCAAAACAGTCTAATTACCGATGCGATACCCCGGCATTCGACATGAGAGTCCTCTATGGTGTGACGCAGTGGTGGCTGGACCATCGGTCGGCTCCAAAAACAGTCACCGACGACATGTATAATAAGGCTAGTAAGGATTTCGTCTTAAAACACAGTGGGATAGATGTAGATGTGTATCGTGCAGAGTGAACAATAAAGAATGGCGCGTCACCATGTAAAAGACAATGACGTTCTTGGCAATTTGAAAAACTCGAGGCGGCATCTCTTGGGTTATCAAGTTGGAGAGAATAAGAAAGCATGCGACAAGCTAGCACCGTCTTATAATGCACTGAGTTAGCGTCATCGTCTATGTTTCTTCTGTTTAAGGAAAGGAAGAATGAAGCCCTTACTCGCAAACTACGCATTGACGTTTAAACGACGAGGATAAGGACTTTACTCAACCGGCTGGGGGCGCTAGTTCAGAAGATTGCAATCGAGAAAGTCGCGGCATTCCCATATCGCCATTCACCACAAAAGTGCCCACTCACACTGTCATTGGGGCATTTTAACTAATTGTAGCCACCCACGATGACCAACTAAGCAGACCTTGAAAGCGCGTGCTGTCCTCTCTCTGCTCAAAGTAAAAAACGCAAGAGAAAATAGCAGTCGACTTTTCCTCACATTCCAGCCTCAGAAAAACTTTCAAACTTTGGTATTTTTATAGAAGTCCACGCCAGTTTTATCATTGCTGTTTCTTTATTTTACTTGCACTGCGCTGGCGTTGAGGACTCGGAAAGAGAGACGAACACGAACCGCGCGCTCGCAAGGAAATGCTTAAATGCTGCGGAAAGCAGACCACACGGCTGCGCAAAGCTTGTGAGTTTCGCAGGCTATGTCACAGACTGCGCCGGCACGTGATGGGCAGCTATAGTGCAGTGCCATTTGATGAAAGCTGTCTCCGCTATACCAACATGACCAGCAACGGTCGGAAGGAATCACTAGGCAGAATATAGCGACAACGATGAGAATTGGTACAAGTAATTTCTCCAACCTGTGGCCTGAGGTGTACCACGTCGACTGCCTCTTTTAAGCCCAGCAAAACAACCAACGCGCCGGTCAGGTAGAACGCGGACGCCATGAAGTAGACGCATTCGAAGCCGAAGCCGTACACGTCCACCAGCACACCTGTTGCAGCAAAGGTGGAGATGCTCACGTACGCCTGCATAAAGGACCAACAGTGACATTCTATTGCAGTGTTTCTGCAGTACAGTGAACTGAAATCCCACGAAGTCATTTACGTTCACAGTAAAGTCATTGTGTTGTGTCATTGTGCGATTCACTACAGATCATAGCAGGGTGGGGAAAAAAATGAAATACAAGCATATAAACACAACTTAAATTCATAAATATCATAACATTTGCAGGAACTTTTCAAATATTACTACACGATTCTGAGTAACAGTCTCGCTGTTAAGTTCGTTCCACTCAGTAATTGTCCTAGCAAGAAAAGAATATTTAAAGCAGTTATTTCGCGCATTAAAGGGATTTAGTGTCAGATCGGGCCTTTGTATTGTGTTATACCTTAGGAGTAAACAAAATAATTAGAAGCCTTAATATTATAGTGACCTGTTATGAGCTGAAATAAAAACTAATAACTAATAATCGTAATAAATAACTAAATATCGTTTGGTTCTGTGGTGTTTAACGTCCCAAAGCAACTCAGGCTATGAGAGACGCCGTAGTGGGACTCCGGAAATTTAGACCACCTGGGGTTCCTTAACGTGCACTGACATCGCACAGCACACGGGCGCCTTGCTTTTCGCCTCCATCGAAAAGCGGCCGCCGAGGCCGGGATTCGATCCCGCGATAAATAACTAAATAAAACTAATAATCCTAATAAAGAAAAATTACTGAGGCGTCTTTTCTTTAACAGTGAAAACAGCAGCACAGGCAAGGAGAACGAGGAGCGACGGCAGAAGCAAGCTCGTGAGTTGTCCTTCCTTGTACTCGTTGCCAGAGCTTCACTTGTCCTAGTAACCATGAAGCAACTACGCATAGTTTCCAGTTTGCAGCAGTATGCAATGAGCACGACGCACGCACCTGGAGATGTCTGAGGGGAACCACATGCTCCCTGAGGTCGAGCAGCGAAGTAGCCAGCGACGGGCCGAGCCCCATGACGACCGCAGCTTGCCGGTACAGGCCGCACCTCTTTGCTTCGCAGGCAGCCGCCGCGGCAACAAGGCACAGCATCATGGTGCTCCTGTCCCGCCATATGGCCGTGACAGGGTGTTAGTTGGCAGGCAATAGACTAGTAAATAGTCTGCTGACTGTCAGTCGATCAACCTCTGTTACATAGTGTTTCTTACTCTTACCTGTAGGAAAGCTCGCGGTTCAGCACTTCAGCCACTATGAGCACGCGCTAGGAATCATGGGCTGGTATTCTATTTCGTGCGGGACAGTCGAAGTTTTGGGGGAACACAGAGTGGCGTTTCTAAGGTGTCTCCTCTTCATCATCCCCATCATCTCGAGAGTGCAAAAGCCATAGTAGTGAATGTGCAAAAGCAGACGATGTCAATAAAACGTTTTCGCTTTCCGAAGTGCCACTAAAAAACTTCTGAAACTAATTGAGCAAACATATATATTTTCAAAACTTTTTTTTTCTTTTGGAAGTGTGCCTAATAGGTGCAAAATTTTGGTTTATGTACTGCTCAATACTTAGCCAACAGGAGACAAAGCCATCGCTTATTTAGAACAAATTTTACACTTGCGTGCTGTTTCGCTCATTTTTTGCACAATATTCACAATATTGAATGTTAGGACATTTTTCTTTGTAGAACATGCGTTTATTCTTGCCTTATTTTTGGTAAAAAGTTGTAGTTCTGCACTCGGTAGCTCTTCGCCCCATAATGCTTCGGGCGCTTATGGTGGCTGAACCGGTCGTCCATGAAAATTCTTCCATAAATGGCGGCACAGCTGTTCCTCTAGGTAAGAGTAAGAAACCCTATGCTCTGTTATCTTCTGAAGTAAAACGCAGTGCACGACCACTGCCTCGAGATACAAGGCAAAAAAAGTGCAACTAACGATAACATCGCTGTTACGAGTGACACGGCGACAAGGTGGGGTGCGACAAGTAACTGCATTCCCATTGCTGCCAGATGCACTAGATGTGGCGAGGGCATTGATGGTTATGACTGTTCAAAATTCCAATGTCCCAGGGCTAAGTCTCTTATAATAAAGATGACCTCTTCTATGTCCTCCAAAGATGATAGCCACCTATATAGGAGGCTATGCCCAAGGCCACTGAAGGACCTATAAGAAGATTACAAGTAGTGCATAAAGCAGTGGTCTTCTTCGAGCAATCACGCTGTCAAACATTTCTTGTAGAAACATTAGCTCTCTTGTAAAAGGCTCAGCGCATCATTTAAATAGATGTCGCGAAATTCATCATGCTAACTTGAATGTCACGAGCCCTTCAGCGTGCGGAGAAATTTTCATGCAGCACCAATTTATGTGGCACACTAGCACTCGTCGCTATGCGGTCGCAAAAACCGATCACCAAACTTAAGTACATCTACTTTCATACCGTAACATGAATGAAAAATTTATGTCATCAAGTGCAAGCGTGTGCACAGCGAGCGCGTCGTGTTTCGTGAAACGCTAAAGAAGCCTCAGAGCTCGCGAATACAGTTCTAGAGAGTACTGCACGCAATCGTACTGTGCGGGGAATCTAACTTCACTCTACCCGCGATCGCTTTATATAGTCACACCTGACAAAGCATGAAGGAGGTTGATTAGTCCAGTGTCGAACAACAGCATACTTGACGCTCATGGCAGATGCTGTAGATCTCTGACGGCTCAGCCATGCCATATAAGGTCCCAAGAGCAGCGCCAATTGCTGCATGCCCAGGATGGCGTAGATGTCTCGTCGTGCTAGTCCCCTCTGCCCGTAGAACTGGTACTCGTACGGCCACTGGCACACTGACCCCGCGTACGTCAGCAGGTAAGCGGCTGTGGCCACGCGAAACCGGAACGGCCTACGCAAAAACAGCATAACAAGACAAATTTTAACTGCGCTAGCACCACATACGTAAACAGCGTACAGAACGCCAGAATAAGAGTAAGTCTTGCGCATTAAGCTAGTCAGGATCAAGGAGGTTATAGCTTTTTTTTTTAACCTCCACCTCCTCAGAAGAGAGTTTTTATTCAGTATAGAGCTGCTAAAATCACCCTAACACTCGGATATTTTTGCGATTTATGCAATTCCAGATGGTTGAAATCGATAAGATGTCCAGTATGGCTCGCCTGATAACCCACGGTGCTGCATTAGAACTTAAAAATGCGTCAAACAAATGAAACATGCTGCCAAGCACTAGGAGGGAAGGGGGGGGGGGGGGGGGGGGGCTGCTTGCGCTTCTCAAGGAGCCCATTAGCCAGTATTGGCAGCTTCCACTACAAGTTTTTTTATAGCCTCCTTGATTGTTCCACGGCTGCGGCGCCGCGCGGCAGCAGTTCTTGCGGCCGCTGCTAAGCGACTAAATCCGCCGGAGCGCCATGTGACCAGCCTAAGCTAGAAAACTAGTCACGAGGAGGGGGAAAAACAGCACGAGTAGCATTTCCGGCTGCTGTGACAGGTATTGCAGAATGCAGAAGGTATTAGTCATGGCGAACTTATCAAAACTGTTATAATCTAAAGTATAAGTATCAAGTATCCAGAGACTTCCGAGCAGCCAGGGGGACTAAGGAAACGAGGGCATGGAGGCTAGCCATGAATAAGCCTTTTTATTACTCGATGAGTTCACAAAACTGTCAGGTGAAAGCAGTACTTCGTGAACTTTCATATCTTAGACGAATCTATAACGGTTGCGAGGATATGAAGGCACAATAAATAGGGATGCTTCCCAGCGCACAAAATGAACAAGTAACGATATGAGGCAGCAGGTTCGTCGAACTTCGCTACAACTCCTATCGCGGCGTAAAGAATAGCACTCAGATAAACAGCAAGGAAAAATAAGGCTTCCAGCATACCGTTGCCTTCGCTGAGTAATAAACTCCACGTCCTCCAATGTTTGGCGACTGAGCGCGCGAAGCCGAACGCAGCCCTTTCTCAGCAGCCTGCGGAACGTTGCCAACGCCATAGGCTATACGCTGTGCACTCAGGACACGATTTGGATAATGACGCCAGAAAGCACACTGAGCCAGGCCGATGGGGTGAGGCTGCGGAGGGGCATGAAGATGATTTCGTACGTTAGAATTGTGGCTCTCGTAGTCCACACCGATGCCTAGCTGGTAAGCTGTTGTTGTTGTGTCCTCAGCAGACGCAAATATTTTCATGCGATCTTCTTCCTCTTTCTCTTTGGTGACTCGCTTAGATCCAAATCGAGTTAATCTTCTGGTGCCAGTTTCGAGATACAAGCCCGAAAGCGGTATAAAGTCTATACCAACAGGATCTTTGTAATGGTTAGGCGAAAGCCTTTAGTGGCTCATACTGTCGGTGTTCGTTCAGTCGCTACTGCTGTAAATCAAATGACATCACGTTGACGCGACCAGAAAAATAAAAATATTGCCTCCACGGGGAATCGAACCACCACACCTTACATCCTCAGCTGAACGCTTTAACCAATTGCGTCACTTTTTTTTTATTGTACTCAACATATACAATACTTATGCAGGAACCGCCAGCCGTATTTAATTGACGTACCAGGGTTAAAATTCTTTAAAAGATTTCAAAATTTCAATGCGCTGGAGGCAGTCAGGTGCTGAATCCACAAGTTTTATAAGTTTACAATATCTTGCAACATTTTCCTTGAAGTATTCTCTAACTGGCCGTGCGTCAAGATGTACACCACGCACTGCCATCCTGCTTCTCCATATATTGTGCAGGCCCAACGCCATTAAAGGATCATATGAAATACCGTCCGTCCTCATTTTCAATCGGTAGATACCTGATTCCGTGAGGGTCAAGGGGGCCAGGACCCCGTCAAGCTGTTTTTACAGCTTTTAGTTCTGGCCCCTCCTTTTCTTGCTAAAAGGAAATAAACTTGAACTTGAACTTGAAAATCCTTTTTAAGAGTCCTTTAGAGGACGTCCCAGAAGAAAACTGCGTTTCAGCAGTCCAAGAAAACATGCTCTATGGTTTCATCCTTATTACATAACAAACAGCGGACTCCGCATGGGACAAAAATTCCTTTCTCTTGCAACCACGCTTTAACCGGCAAGCCCCGTTATGTAGTCGAAAAAGAAAGAAGTTTTGGCTGCAGGAATAATGCCGATTTATCGTGAAACGCACATCATAATTTTCCTCGTCTACTGTGAGGATGATAGTAGCGATGATAATAACGCTTAAATTAGTGATAATTACAGTGATGACATTAGCAGTAATAATGGCGGTGCATTTATTTGATAGTGATAAGGACTCCTACAGTTCTCCTACAGTTCTGGAAGGCGCTAGCAGACCCGACATCTGCTCCATTGAACTCAGCCACATGTTCTCGTGAAGTCACGCAAATCGAAGGCCATAAGTCCCATTCCATCAAGTCGGCATTGATTTACTCGGCCCGTCTCCAGAGTCCTCACTCGGTAACCGATACATTGTGGTCGCCACCGACTATTTCAACCAATATGTGAAACTAAAGCTCTTCCCCGTGGAAGCGCTGCTGAAACTGCGACCTTATTATTGCAGAGCATTGCACTTCGTCACGGTACACCCGCAGTCATTATAACTGACCGGGGAACGTCTTCCACCTCGGCGCTCACACAGGAAGTTATGCGACTCAGTGGCACAGGTCATCGAAGAACAACCGCTTATCACCCGCAAACAAATGGACTCATCAAAATGCTTAATAAGAAAATCAGCGATATGATTTGAATGTATGTCGACGAGGACCATCGGAACTGGGACGTAATACATCCCTATGTCACATTCGCGTATAATACTGCGCCGCAAGAAATGACACACTTCCCTCCGTTTCGTTTAGTCCACGGCCGCGAAGCCATGACTATACTGGACGCAATGCTGCTTCCTGATAATGCTAACCCCACGTCATGGCTGCTTATGAATTCCTTCTTAATGCCGAGGCCACCCGCCAACTTGCTCGACAGCGTATCCGGCGCCACCAAGAAAAAGGCGCTCACCGGTAAAATCTACGCCACAGAAATGCGACTTACGAGCCCGCAGAACAAATTTGGGTATGGAGCTCAATCCGTATGAGAGGCCGGTCTGAAAAGCTGCTTCGTCGATACTTTGGCCTGTATGAGGTGGCCCGCCAACTCAGCGAAGTTAACTATGAAGTTTGTTGCTCTCGACGGCCGACATCCGAAGTCGTACACGTCGCACGAATGAAGCCTTATCACGCCCGTTAACCGCTCGTTATTATCTTTTTGTATGCCAGATGCCTGTAAATGGCCGCGCCATCTAGAAGCGGTCAATAAAAGCTTTCTTCTATTGCCGTCTTGCATTCCTAAAAGCACTCTTTTTCTCTCCTCTCTTTAACATAAATTACCTCTAGGGATCTTGCGTCTAAGAATTTTTGCTATTGCAACTCTGGAACGTATTTTATTTTCCCAGTTATTGTGCAATTATCAACAATCTGAAAGTTTGCAATTTAGACACAGCTTCCTATTGTGGCCGCGGGTGCCGCCACTATTCGTAGACACGCGAATTTTGACCAAAAAAAGAAAACACCGTTTTTTTTTTATACATGGGACCAATGGGAAGTTTCGCAACTGCAAAAATTAAATAGCTCTGTTTTTTACCTGTCAACGTGCCCATCATTCATCTGCTCATTTCAGGCTCGCATTATGGCTCACGCTCTTTCAGTGCGGCATTCGTCATTGTTTCCGTCTCGAAATTTTGCACGACTTATGAATTCTGAAATGACTTTTATGAGCATATAAAAAGTTATTCTTCCAGATGAAGTGACAAAACATCTTTAGACGGTCATCTAAAGGACAGCAACCGAAGGTAGTTTTGGATAGTTGTCATATAGTTGTATCATGGGAGTTTCCTTGTGAGACAGCCAAGATGAGATTAAGGTTAAATCACCCCCTTTAATGGAATAGCTTCATTCGATATTTATTTAATTGGACCTGACGAAAGCAGACTGAAAAAGCGATAGCGCCTGTTAAGAATGTGCGCGTTTTGCACACACACTTCTCATATTTGTGCTATATGCAATGTGACTATATTCAGCAATGAACTGGAACAAGCGTGCACACTAGTGCGTAGTTCTCAAAGGACACAGTCGAACAATGTCCGAGAATCGGAATAAACAAAGGCATCATGTTCGTTACGAATATTGAATTGACGTTGCGTAAGACGAATATCTTCACGGGTTCATATGAGCGCTGTAGCTGCCCGCTCTTCGACATAATGCCATAATGCTTTCCTTTTAGTGTGCGGCTGAAACCAATGCGTTTAGCGTCAGCCATGCATATTTTAAAACTCGAAGCAGTATTTCCTTCAATGCAAAGTGCAGATCAATGTTCGCTGGAGCTGTGACGTGCCAGATTCAGATTTATAATTTCCAAATCCACCTGATTTCTGAGAGCTGCAGACCTCCAGTCACTTGCAATATGGTAGTGTCAAGATGTTTCAGGTCAACGTATACGAAAGACTATAGCGCACTAAGGAAAATATCTGACAGCATGAAGCGTACGAACAAATTATTCTTATTGATCCATACCAGCAAGTCCAACGATAGAGTGGCGGATATTTCTCGAGTTCGGCGGTACTCAGCCTCACAGAATTGTTCCTCTGTCATTCAGTCTCATTCTCCCTCAGAGCTGGCGTAGAGTTCTCCTTCCTTCGTCGGCGTCCCTACAACAGAAACTTCTTCGACGACGTAATGGCTCGAGTCCGTACTCGACGCGCTGAGGTTTAAAGTCACAGGATCAGGGGAGTGACAGTGCGTCGGGTCCCACTGCTCCATTGCAATCTGCTGCTCTCCGGTCCGGGGCTGCATCAGTCTAATTATGTACATGTAGAGGATCACAACGAATATGGTTGCCACTAACATGCAGAGGCACCCAATTATGTGCAGTATGCACCGTGCCCAGCCCCCTTCGAAGATATCGTCTTCGTCTGGCAAATTCGACCACGCTGATGAAATATTTTTGATGAAGAATTTTGGCTGGGCCTCCTGCATTGCGCGTGGGGCCAGAGGAGCAAACGGCTCGGCGAAAAAGCTTTTTCTTCCAGTGGTAGAAGTAACGTACGGTTTGTTGCGGCCCAAAATGAGCGCTGCGAACCGTCCGGGAGGGCCTTGAGGCTGTGGCGGCTGTGCCTGCTGTGCCTGCTGTGCCTGCTGTGCCTGCTGTGCCTGCTGTGCCTGCTGTGCCTGCTGTGCCTGCTGTGCTTGCTGTGCCTGCTGTGCCTGCTGTGCCTGCGGTAGCGACGGTTCCTGCAGTTGCTGCGGGGGCCACTCTTCGACTTCGGGAAACGTAGACACCTTGCGCGTCAACGATGTAAAATATTTGGTGGACGATGCACGTTTGCGGAACCGCTGGTCCGATGGCATCTGCATGTCTTGACTTGGAAGGTTTGGAAAACTTAGCTAGGAGTGGAATAGGCCTTGTCAATATTAGAACGCCACCGTGCAGGATCAAAATCAAGTTGGCCGGGACCAAGCTGGCAAGGCTTCCAAGAACGTGCTGCGCGAGTCCCGTGAACAATCTGCTGAAGAAAAAAAAAAAAGAACGTAACATTAATGATGGTGATTATGCAGATGTTAGTGGCGCCGTTTTGATGGCAGTACTGATTGTAGAGGGCGCTGCTCAACCCTATAAAGAAAAAAAAAACGTTCGCTCGAATAAGCGTGTTTGCGTATGATTTCGTGACTGCGGCTCCATCCTCTAGGCTGGATTCTGGTAAGCCTGGCGGCCCGGTCCTACTCTAACCCCCGAAGAGCGGGATAGTCACTTTGTTGGACGAATAAACGTTCTCTCTCTCTCTCTCTCTCTCTCTCTCTCTCTCTCTCTCTCTCTCTCTCTCTCTCTCTCTCTCTCTCTCTCTCTCTCTCTCTCTCTCAAGAACACGCTGATCTCCACAGCGTTGATACACACGCCACCCGGTGTTGAACCCTATGGTTGATTCATGCGACGCCATGTTCATTACAACATTGCTTACATTTTTTTTTTTAATTCGAGAAGTTTGCCATCAGGCATATTGAAAAGGGAGCGGGGAGTAGGTGAAAGCTGGAAGACAGAGTGCAAACAGGTCTTCCTTAAATAATCACCTAGGTTGCCGATAAACTGGTCGTTTAGCGTCCACTTCCTGTAATCACAGTCAAAATCCCACCGCAGTCCTACTTTCCGTAGGTAGAACTGTCTCACGGATGCCGTATCTTGCCGAATATTGAAGTCATGGTCTTGAAAAAATGATGGCTGACCCTCAGCAAAAGCAACCACTTTCTCCTCATACCTTGTATTTGCAGTGTGCTTCATAGTCCATGCGGATGACTAAAAAAGAATAGCGAGATTAGGAAATTAATTGGAATCTTCTAACCACGGCTGAGTAGGAACAGAATTGACTCGAAGGTATTGGTTATAGGTTAACAGCGCAAACAGCGTGACGGGAACACATGAGAAAGAAGATGACGCAAGGGGCGCTGCTCGTTTTGTCGTCCTCTTCTCCGGTGTTTCCGTGACGTTGTTTGCGCTGTTAACCCATAAGGAATCACCAACAAGCCCATTGTGCTGTTCTGGCGAATATATTGTGATTGGTATTTGCGCTCCAGTGATGAATAAGATTCACTGGGTGCGTTGACATTTCGCGACATGTTAGAATTTAGCGATGCTTACTTCTATGCATAGAAAAAAAAAGAATCGTTTTTGCATTTTGGCATCCCAACTGACCCTATTGCCTCTAATCATTTACCCCGCTATAAACAACCACGAGATACGTTAACGCAGAAAAATTTCGTACCAGTTCATGCCGACTTCATTTTTTTGCAATGGGTTCATGAAACGCAGGCCGCAGTGGACTTCCATTACGACGACATTTTCCCATTGCACGCGAAATTTATGCCTGCGAGGATTTTAAACGGTCTTCTCTCTGATCACCTTGAAAAGCATCGCTATCAAACTGTTTCTACTGATGTTTCAGTCAGCAGCGAGAAAGCTGCAGTTAGCATATTTTCGTAGCATTTGACATGAATCCGCTCCCATATTCTTTTCGGAATTCTGTCCTTGGATTCTCTATACACAAAATTTCATGCCATGCGTCACTAGATATTACCCTTGTTGATTGTTTATCAGCGTTCGTCTCGCTTGAAACCTCACAAAATATTTTTGAGTCAATTCCTGCGCGCTTTTTTTTTTGTTTGTTTGTTCCGCGTACCTTGAAAGAAGTCCGTTTTGTCTGAGTCCCTGGCCACTGTGGTGCGTTCGTTCAAACGAGGTGGCTGATTTCTTACCTAGATCAACCCTTAGTGCTTCTGTATATACCATCCCTAATTTTAGAATATTGGCGATTTCCCAGTTCGAACGGTTCCATCGTTAACCTTTCTCCGAAATTCTTTCAGGTTTTTTGCATCAAAATTATTATGGTTGTTATCAAATCCTAACCACAATTTATATCGCTACATTGTTATAATTCTTTACATTCTCGCTTTACGCCAATCTTTCGCCTGTAATCGACTTTGTGTACGACACCACTCCTCGGTCTATCCCACATGATGGGTACGTGCCACATTTCAAGAGACGAACGACAACTGTTAGTGCCGTCATGGGGCTGTGAAACTCTTTTTCGGAAACTATGCCCAATGGCATGCCGGTAACAAATAGCGAAGTAATGTCCGTATTTGTGGATTCTTACTCGACTTTGTTTAGTGCTGCTTCTAGTATACAAGATTCGGAAATGGGCGTGCGTTTCAAAACTTTCCTGATGCCTTTACCAGTAGATTACTCTTCTTTTACCAGCGACTATTTCGCAAGACAGGAGGTATAATTAGCAATCCGTCAGTTACCTCTCAAAAACGCTTAGTCCTGGTTGGATTTGATGTGATTTTTGACCATCCTGCTAGACGTCTTCACGATAAGTTTATCAAGATTGAAAGCGAATATCTGGACACTTATTCTCCTTCTTCCGCGCAACGAACTAGATTTAATGAGACTAGTTTTACCTTTCTCTAAGGCATCTTCCCCTTGGATGGCACCCCAGTGCCCTACACTCAAGCGTAGAACACCCCCCGACGCCGGCGGTTTACGCGGCAGCCGTTCAAAGCATGATCGGTCATTTGGAATCAAATCCAGCGCCGAGTTACGGCGTCAGCTCACGGCGTTTCCCTTTTCAGCAGGTGTTGTATACACGCTCGGGAAGCACTCGAACGCGCTGCTTCTCCTTCATTCCTTATGGCCGCGTACGCCTCTACATCGTTCAGAATCTCAACGCCGTCGCCGTCACAGCTGCTTAAGACGATCAATTAAAAAGCGACTTGAGGAAAGAGAGCGCTTTGCAAGATGTCCATCAATGCTGAAAATGCTCGCCCCTCCGACAACGTAACGTTTTCATGCTTGCACCTATTCTCGATTAATGGAGAGGCAGTAATTTTTACGCAATGGCCTGCCTGCATCCATTACGAAATTTCACCTTAATTTCAAAGAGTACTGACGGAGAAAATATTTGCTCAGCGGAAGGCTATTGGCGCAATATGTTCCAAATATTCATCGCAAGTTTCGCCAGAATTTTATCAAATCATCTACGATTCGCTTTGCCGGTTCTTACTGACCTCATTAGACGAACGGCTTCAGGAGCAGCATCATTTGGAGTAATGCGCACATTTGCGCGTTGTGAGGCTACAATAGGGAGATAAATACGTTTCTTCCGTCGTTTCGCGGCTTACCTTTCGGATCACTGACGTAACCGCATGATCGCAAGCGCTATTTCTCGCATGCCGACCTCGATGCCGAACTCGCCGGCGCCCTCTCTCGATAAGGTAACTACCAAGTCCTCGTGCGAAAGACGTGACTTTAGAGGCCGGAACGAGGCAAGTCCCCACATCGCTGCAACCTCAAATTAATTCACGTGCCTGCGAGTAAATTCTATGGAGGCGTTTTGGTCTTTTTGAAGTTGAGACTGGACTAGCATTTGGGTTGTGCCAATGTCATCCACGCAGATTTCCGCAGTACACCGAAGGGTAACGTGAAGGTCCCAGCAGGGATGACTGGCATTGTCCGAGTAATTCCGTGTCTGCTGGGCGGTACAAAGTGAGGCCCAATCGAGGGATGTGGCCGGGAGTCCGTAGACGCGGCGCCTCTGTCTAGAAGCCAGATACTAGATACCGATGGAGACTGACGCTACCGAATGCCGCGTAGGGTAGCGAGGCGAACCAGATGCCTGTAAATTCGAAGTACCTGTTATCCACGAAAGCAGACTGCGTATCCAGAGGATCCACGTTAAGAAGGCCGGCTAAAAACTGTAGGCCAGGATTCTGCAGCAGTTGCGTGCAAAGAAGCACGTCTGGCCCTTCTCGCCAAGGTAACTGCAGTCAGAGGTGAGTGCGGACTGGTCTCGACATGGCTAACCTGGTTGGATGCGTCGAAGAGGATAACTGCACCTCCTTAGTAGCAGCCGGGAGCGTAACTATGTGCATGACCAGTAAGCTTGAGTAGCTACGCTGAACCTGCATAAATGCCTTAAAGTTCTGCACATGGCTAAAGTAAACCGGGGTTAGGGTCAAAAGCGTCCGCATGGGCTTTGTGGCACCAGCAGAGAAGTCAAGCCTGAAGCATGCGAGTACTCACAAGTCGTGGGAGTGGTCCGAGTTTTGCTGTACACATTTTTTTTCCTGTATCTTTTACGGCTGCTAGATTTGCAGCTCTGGGAACCAGGTGTCCTATAGGGCCACGAGTGCCACGACAAGCCATCTGATATTGCAGCTCGGCACTGGGCGTTCCGACACCATACGACACGGTGGACGCCGACCACAGATCTGCTTCATGAAATGAGCAGGCTAGGGCCATCCAGCAGCTTTGTTGTCTTCTGCTGACTGCGTGTATAACCATTTGCGAGTGTTTGCTTTGTATGGCATTCGTCATAACGGTTGACAGGGCTAAGGCTTTTAGCAGTTGCCATGTCTGAAGAGCTAAGACCAACAGCATGGTGCTGTTGAAAGGGGGAGCATATTGTTGCCAACTTTTACTTGAGCCTCCCACGAACTGAGGAGCCTCGTTCAACTGAACAGAAAGGGCTTTGTTCGCTTGAACTTGGTTTTTGTAGCGAAAGCTACATTTGCCACAGTCTCGCTATTTCATGGATCACTGGATCATGGATCACTGCCTTGGAGTGGCGGAGGGGCTTGCGAAACTCGATGAAGTCGTGAGCTCTGCTGCGTAGGGCCACCCGAGATAGACAGGTCACGGCAGAGAGTTCTGACAAAATGTGATTCACTGGAGAAGGTAATGGCAACCCACTCCAGTATTTCCTGCCAAGAAAACCCTATGGCCAGTCACAATACCATTAATGATATGGCGCCGGAAGATGAGCCCCCCAGGTTGGAAGGCGTCCCACATGTTACTGGGGATGAACAAAGGGCGATTCCTAGTAGCTCCAGGACGAATGAAGCGGCTGGGCTAAAGCCAAAAGGACGCTCAGTCGTGGATGTGTCGGGAAGCGACCGGAAAGTCCGATGTTGCAAGGAGATGTATCACATAGCAACATGGAATGTAAGATCTATGACGCAAGGTAAACTGGATTATCGTCAAGCGAGAAATGGACAGATTGAACATTGATATCTTGGGTATCAGCGAGCTCAAGTGGACCGGAATGGGAGAATTTAACTCCGGCGACCATTATGTCTTTTATTGTGGGCACGAATCCAAGAGAAGGAATGGGGTCGCTCTCATAGTAAACAGAAGAATGGGCAAAGCAGTGCTAGGGTACAACCCCAAAAACGACCGAATGATTTCACTTCGGATCCAAGGTCACCCTTTCAACATAACAGTTATCCAAGTCTATGCATCGACCACTACTGCTGAAGAAGCTGACGTTGAGAGATTTTATGCGGACCTACAATGCCTTTTAGACCGCACCCCATCATCAGACGTCGTTTTTCTCATAGGAGAATGGAATGCTAAGGTAGGGAGTGAAGAAATATCCGGAATTACAGGCAAGTTCGGTCTTGGTGAGCCAAATGAAGCTGGGCAGAGGCTAGTAGAGTTTTGTCAAGAAAACAACCTGACCATAGCGAATACTCATTTTCAACAGCACAAGAGGCGCCTGTACACATGGACTTCACCGGACGGTCTGTACAGGAATCAGATCGATTATATTCTTTGCCGGCAGAGATGGAGAAGCGCTATACAAGCAGTAAAAACAAGGCCTGGGGCCGATTGTGGCACCGATCACCAGCTTCTTGCTGCCAAAATTAAGCTTCGATTGAGAAAAACGCAGAAAACTAGAAGGCCTTTCAGGTATGATCTGGATCAAATTCCATTAGAATATGCTGTGGAAGTGAGGAATCGATTTCAAGAATTAGATCTAGAAGACAGAGAGCCCGAAGAGATGTGGACCGATGTTCGTGATATAATACAAGAAGTTGCTACTAAGGTAGTTCCAAAGCAAAAGAAATGCAAGAAAGCAAACTGGTTATCTGAAGAGGCTTTGCAAATAGCTGACGAAAGGAGGATGGCAAAAGTTATGGGGGAAAGAGAAAGATACAAGGTTCTCAATGCGGATTTTCAGAAATTAGCAAGGAAAGATAAGAATGCCTTCCTGAACATACAGTGCCAAGCAGTTGAGGACAACAGCCAATTAAGGAACACAAGAGCTCTGTATAAGACAATCAAAAATATCAAAGGAAGCTTCTGTGCTAAGCTGGGCGTGATAAAGGACAGACGAGGCAAGGACCTCACTGAAGTCGCAGAGATAAAGAAGAGGTGGCAGGAATACACAGAAGAACTGTACAAGAAGGACGCGAATGTGCAAACCCAACATAAGACGGTTGCGATCACTGATCTCGAGCCGGGCACCCTGAAGAGTGAAGTTGAATGGGCCTTAGCCAGCCTTCATAAGAACAAAGCTAGCGGAATTGATGGCATTCCAGCTGAGTTGCTTCAAAACCTCAACCATGACGCTGTTAACATTCTGCATACATTATGTCAGAAGATTTGGACAACCCTGCAGTGGCCACAGGATTGGAGGAGGTCAGTTTACATCCCCATTCCAAAGAAAGGCAGTGCCAAAGATTGTTCCAACTACCGCACGATCGCGCTTATTTCGCATGCTAGCAAGGTGATGTTGAAGATCCTCCAAGGTAGGCGGCAGCAGTATGTGGATCGGGAGCTTCCGGACGTGCAAGCTGGGTTTCGCAAGGGCAGAGGAACTAGAGACCAAGTTGCCAACCTTCGCTGGATCATGGAAAAAGCAAGAGAGTTCCAGAAACCCATCTACTTCTGTTTATTGATTATGCGAAAGCGTTTGACTGCGTAGATCACAGCAGATTGTGGCAAGCTCTCCAAGAGATGAGAGTTCAAATTCACCTCATCTGTCTCCTCAGGAACCTGTATGAAGGGCAAGAGGCCACAGTCAGAACTGGGCATGGTCTTACTGATTGGTTTCCGATTGAGAAAGGAGTGAGGCAAGGCTGCATACTGTCGCCCTGCCTATTTAACCTATATGCAGAGTGAATCATGAGGAAGGCCGGTCTGGACGAGTCTTCAGCTGGAGTGAGGATTGCTGGAAAACGTATCAACAACCTTAGATATGCGGATGATACCACTTTAATGGCAGAAAGTGAAGCGGAACTCAAGAGACTTCTGATGCGCATGCAAGAAGAGAGTGAGAAATTTGGGCTTAAACTGAACATTAAAAAGACAAAGATCATGGCGTCTTGCCCTATCAAGTCCTGGAGCATCAAGGGACAAGAAGTGGAAGCTGTGACAGATTTTCTCTTCTTGGGCTCCAAGATTACCTCGGAAGGAGACTGCAGCCATGTAATTAGGAGACGCCTGCTTCTGGGAAAGAGAGCAATGGTTAGCCTTGACCGCCTAGTAAAGAGCAGAGACATTAGTCTGCCAACCAAGATCCGTATAACTCGTTATATGGTCTTTCCAGTTGTGATGTATGGATACGAGAGTTGGACTGTGAAAAAGGCTGACCGCCGAAGAATTGACGCGTTTGAATTGTGGTGCTGGCGAAGACTCTTGAGAGTTCCTTGGACTGCCAGAAGATCAAATCAGTCAATATTGTCGACCATAAACCCTGACTGCTCATTGGAGGGTCAAATTCTAAAGTTAAAGCTCAGCTACTTTGGTCATCTGATGAGAAGAGAGGAGTCGCTGGAGAAAGATTTGATGTTGGGAAAGGTTGAGGGTCGCCGGAGAAGGGGTAGGCAGCGAACGCGATGGTTAGATGGCATCCTCGAGGCACTGCAGATGAAGTTATGTGATGTTAGGAAGATAGTGAGAGACCGGAAAGCGTGGCGTGACATGGTCAATAGGGTCACGAAGAGTCGGACACGACTGAACGACTGAACTGACTGACTGACGCTATTTCATCGCGCCTGTCCGTGCCTGTCTGAAGAGCGAAGAAGTAGTCATGGGAGGCGGTAGCCGAGCACTAACTGGACGTAGGGCTTCCTGACATTGCGCTTGGCAGGAGCTGCCAACTAGGGTCTCCGTTCATATGGGAGAGTGATATCGCAATCAGCCTGCCAAAACTCTTGCATTCATATTATGCCAAAACCCTTGCATTCACATTATTCCTAGGCCACGCAGGCCCGTTTATACAGCTCGGTTAAAGCGGGGCTTTATATTTTGGCTGGTAGCTTACCCTATCGCGTCATCGTGAATATGGTTATCGCGAATGTGGTGATCGCGAACTGCAAAACTTTCATTTATGATCATGTAGCACAAAAAGTGGTTGAAAAATCCCAGCGCGAAGTGCAAGTACGACGCAAATTCCCCAATGTTAGTCATTCCCCGATAAATTTCTTGTACACCAATATCCGTAGTATTATATCAAAATGTGATGAAATTTGCAGCCTCAATCTTCTTCTTCTAGTGATTTGCTGCTTCTTACAGAGATATGGCTTAATTCATCAATACCCGACCTCGAGATTTTGCTTTCAATCCCTCATTTCGATATTTTTCGCAAGGTAGACCTGGAAATACACGTGGTATTGGTGTTCTTATCGCAGCTAACCGATCATTGCGCTGCATACCGGTCAGTATTCCTACCCCGCTAGAAATGGTTTGGATTAGTTGTAAAGCTATCTTTCCGCGCTTGCTAATTGGTGTTTGTTATCCTCCATCTAATGACGACTCCTTCATATCTTTATTTCATAGCTCACTGCAAGTCCTCGACTATGTATAATAATACCGCCGTCGTTCCTTTTGGTTATTTTAATTATCCTTCGATAAACTGGATCAATCCCGCTTCTATCGTGTCAAAGTGCAACACTGAAAGTGAATTCCTGAACACGTGCATGACTTTTGGTCTATCGCAACTTGTCCCTGAACCCACTCGTATTACTCAGCACTCATCTAATATTATTGACCTAATTTTAACAACACATACAGATATCTATTCTTAGCTTAATTTTTTTCACTTTCCTAGTGATCACGCTGTAATCTGTGGCCCGCTCCACTGCAGTTCGGTCAGAAAAAAAAATTAAGAAAAACTTTAACAATCTATGATAAAGGTGACTACACAGGTATAAATGCTGAGCTAGAAGTCTTTTGTGACACTTTCGCAGCCAATTATAAAGAGAGTCCTGTTGAAGTTAACTGGCAACTTTTTAAAACCAAAAACTGAACTGCTGACCCTCCTAGAGTACCTCGAAGGAACTGCTTTATCTTCCCCTCGACTCTTCAAGCTCAAATTGTCGTCGTCTTGCTTGTGGGGTGGTGTGGTATATAGAAACTGCGGCCCAACAAAAACTGTTTATCTGTTTGCAACCTACAACGCTTCATGGCGAAGTTCTGCGTGGAAACGTAAGGGTTCAGTTCTATGACAAGTACAGCGGCTATATCCGTAAAAATATAATCAAGTCCCGAGAGGCCCTTCCGCCACTATAGTCATAAGCATGCGCTGGTTCATTTGCTCATTTGTCATCGCCTTTACGGTAGTCACAACTTTTAGGGCTGCGAAAAACGGTGATGCGCCGGAATTGATTTCATCTTCACGCAAAAGAAGGAGAGTTACAATGTTTCTCACGAGCCCGGCGTGGCTTAATGGTTGGCAAGCTCGGCTGGAGATAGGAGGGATAATGGTTAGAGCTGTCTTTCTTTAAAGGAATTGTGTAAAAGGGGGCCATGGTATACTCATCCTTAAGTCCATGAGGGTGGAAATGCTTCAGCGTCTACATGAAGGTCATTTGGGCCTGATTTAAAGTAAAGCATGAGCTCGACAGCTAATGTTCTGGCAAAGACTCAGATCCGATATCCAGACACCTCGGGTTTTCCCGCACGTTAGCGCAGATACCGAAAAAGTACTACTGGCCCAGGCTTGCTACGGTGGTCTATCGCTACGTACGAACCTGCCGTGAGTGCGAGCGCCGGAAGACGCCGCAGTCTAATTCAGCCGGGCTGCAGGGGCCGGTCGATCACCCGCAATTTCCTTTTCAGCAGGTCCCCATGAACTTACCCGGCGCATTTCCGGAGTTCTTCCTTATCTGCTGCTGCCACTGTTGTCACCAGCCGAAGTTGCCCATTTCTTCATGCAGAACATTATGCTTTGTCACAGTTACTCAACAGTCATGTTAACCTAAAGAGAACCTTGTTTACGTCGGCATTTACGATTGAGGTAGTTCGACTCAGTGGCACCAGCCATCGGAAGACAACAGCCTACCATCCTCAAACAAATGTATAGACTGAGAATTTAAAAAGCCCATTGAAGATGTGATTTCGATACCTGTCGACGGCGACCACGCTAACTGGGACCGAATACTGCCTTAAATCAAGTCCGGGTAAACACTGCACTCCACAAAACGACGCGCTTCACTTCATTTAGTGCACGGTTACGAAGCCTTGGATATAACTGATGACATGTTTCTTCCAGAGCCTGCTCCCTCCTCTGTTGTGGACGCTGATCAATTTGTTTGTGACGCAGAAGCCTCTCGTCAAGGGCGCTATGGAAAGCTTCTTCGCCGATACTCTGCACACAACGAGACCTCACCGAGGTGAACTGCAAGGTACTCCCGCAAGGAACTGCCCGTTCATATATACAGCCTTATTCCTAAGTAGCCCATGCCGCGAGAATGAAGCCGTGCCACTCGCGTTAGCCCCTTTCCAGGGTCTCCCTCCACTGCTGAAGACACTGACGCTGTATAATTTTCCCCACTTACAGACTGCTTCCCTGCCCGTGCGGCATGGAGTCAATGCCTCTTGGAAGAGATGGGTTGATGCCAACCGGGTGACACGCTTCCGGTGTAAACATGTGGTCGAACCGTAAGACTTGGCCCATCGTCGAGCGTCTTGCTCCCTGGAATGAGAATGGCGGTTTGGCGAGCGTCGCCATATTAAACATCTGTGTTGTTCTGCTTGTTGCTACGTTTGTCAATGACGATATCCTAACCACTGATGCCACAAGAGGACTAAATAATGGGTGCGACTTCAAAACATCTTACCCGACATTTTATAGAAAATCATCTAGAACATCTGGTATGAAGGATTCCGGAACTTGGCAAAGCAGTTTCTTGCAAAATAAGCGAAATAATCGCAAAACAGTGGTCAGATTTTTTCAAATGTACTTTCGCTGACGCTGCGAGACTGAGCATACAAAAAGTGAGTGTGTGTCCTGTAAAATACCCGGCAAAACGAAGTGCACCAGATATTTACTTTTACTTCTCTTAAAGTGAAAATTTATAGCGATGAGCTGAGAATATTTTTACAGTCAGATATTATTCAAATGGCACAGATTGTGCGGTCGCAGTTCAGTCTGTTTTCTCTATATATGGCGCCAGGGTAGAGCTCTGCTCTTCGCTCACCACATCCTCTGAAATAGTAACGTTTTCGCCGACGCTATTGACGCTTTCGTTGCCGGTTACCAGCGGAGCAGGACAACAAAATGTCTCCTTCCTTTGCGCAGCTGGTGTCGAAGTCACGAGCAGGTAGACAATCACAACGGAGACAACCACCACCAGCATGCAAAGCAAGCCTAGTAGGTACATCACGCATTGTGTCCAGCCTCCTTCAAAGAGTTCGTTCACGCTCTTGGAGACATTTGTGGATTGCGCCGTCTTCCCGGTAACATAACTCGCCTGAGCCGCCCGCGGAGCGAATGGCACTGCGGCGAGGCTCACTCCGTCGCCCTTGGCGTCCACGTTCGGTTTGTTGGAACCCGAAGCGGACGCCCGAGGTTCTTCTGGAGGCGCACCAAGACGCGGAGACTGCGCTGGTTGTTGCGACATCGGTTCGGCAGAAGGTACTGATGCAGGAGGAGGCACGGCCGACGGTTTTTGCATGACTTAACGCAGAACTGGAACAATCGGCTGGGAACTGGTTTGTCAGAATCAGAACGTTGGATTGCTAGCTGAGCCAAGTGGGACATGGACTAAGCAAATGACAGACGGACCAGGTTCTTCCTGAGAACGTGGCCAACGTGAAACAAGCTACTAGTGCGGATTGGATTAGATTGGATTGGACTGGTAATGAGGCTTCCCTTTTTTACCAGGTGGACCATAAAGGTCCTAGCCAAGTAAATTTCTTACTGTGACGGAGTCTGTCCCGCCGTGGCGCAACGCCACCAACACCATTTATCTAGTCAGCCTTATCCAGTTCTCAAGGCGTCGTTTGATTCTGGTGACGATGGTGATGACTGTGTGGCTGACAACATCCGAGCAGACAGTTTCTATCGACACTCCGAGGAGTATTGTCATTTCCCTGAAAACTGCAGCAACGGAAGTGCTGGGTGACGTCACTAAAAAATAAAACACGACGAAAAAGAAGTCAGTCAAGCTATATGTTTTTTTTTTAGCTTTTTTTTTTGTGTTGGCCTATGTATTTGGGAAAACGAAAAAGCACCTCCGAAGGGAACAAGAAATGATATTCCAATTGACGCTCTTTCGCGCTTGCCTGAATCTTGCGAATAATACAATGTGGCGTACTTTTGCTTGTAAGCGATGCCACTGTCCTCGGCAATCCCTGTTGTCACATTCTGAGACGCGAGTCCTAAATGCGCTCGTCACTTATCCATGTTGGTCTAGAGTGGATGCTCTCGTATAAATGTATGGGCATAACTGCATAGCAAGAAGCTATCGGTATCTCTTCACCCTCTCTTTAGTTCAAAATGACAGTGCGATACAGCAGAACCAAAAAGGAACCAATTAAGCATCAATAAGCGTCTAGTTGGCTTCGGTTTTGTTTACATGAGATTCGTCTTTCAGACTTGACCGAGAACAGAAATAACTGGAAGATATTTTACGTGGTGACGCTTACTTGTACTTAAGGCAAAGGAAGCAAGTGTTACAAGGTCGTCACCAAAAATGATATATAGTTTTAGTACTTTAGCGATAAGCCAGCAGAAATACAACCCCGCTTATTCTTCGGACAAACAAAGCTGCTGCTCTTCTTCCTGTCAAGAAGAATAATCCTTTGATTTCTTCCGATTTCGGCTAAAACAGTTCATTCTTTGTATCCTTAAATTCCTTATAACCGCGCGCCAACCCTTTGTATGCTGTCAGCTTCGCAAATAAAATTTAGCGTGGAGATTTAATGTGGCTAAAGACAGAATAACGAGCGAAAGCACTAGTGTGATGTAGTTTATTCTTACATGGTAGATGTAGATGATGCTGTCGCTGTCTTCTCGGCCGCTGTTGCACACGCAGTCTAAACTGCGACGAGAGTTGAGTTTGTTTTAAGGGTGTGGCGTGAATGCATTCACGGTTCCCATTTGCCGGCTCCCGTTGCGGATTCTCGTTCCCGTAAATTCACTTTGCTACTAACCTTTCAATTTCTGCTTGTTATCCCACACATACTAATTAGCATATAATAGTAACGATCAAATTATACAAAAGACCAGCCGACGTAGATTTAAGATCTCGCTTTAAACAAGCCATATGAAAGTGTCTGCGTTCACTGGTGGTCCTTCTTGGAAGGCTGCACTACAATTTCACCCTCCTATCTCAATGGCGAAGCCCGAGGTGGTCACGTCGGCAGATGCTGAAAGGACAAAGGTCCAACTTCAAAGATCAAGGCTTCAGAAACCCCCTGGACAGCGCTGTGTCCTGTATCTCTTTCACGTCCCTGTCCCTTTTCCCCTTCAGGCTTCGCCGAAATGAGCAAACTTTTAAAATAAGCCTGCTTTCCTCACAAACAATAAAATCGTTACTGTGCGTTAAAACACGACAGGTCCATTTCATGCAAGTGAAGAAGTTGCATGCAGATACATCTTTTTGGCACTAACTAAAGCACTCTGAGGGAAATGTTTCGTTGTATTTTTCTTGAGCTTTGCTAACGTGCCCGAGATTATAGAGCACGCCCGGAGGAGAGAGAGAATAAACTTTATCGAGTTCCCAAAATTGTGTGGGTGATCACGTATTTGTAAAATACTGGCCAGTACAGATAATTCGCCTCGTAGCATACTAAACGAGTTCACTATTTTAATCACATTTTGACATATCAAGTAAGGAAAACACATACTGGGTAGATTAAAGTGCACAAAAAAAAATTGTATTTTGAGAATTTGAACTGTCGGCTTTGACTTTTATATGGAGTAAACGTGCAGCATCAGATAACATTTACTCGCTTAGTATTTTCTCTGTCCTATAATGGCATATATGGCGGTAATGTGTTATATTGTATATGTGGCAAATTTCACATATGACAGCAACTTTGTCTATTTTCTGCTTTTTCTGTCTTCATTCCATCCGACGAAGCTCGAAGCACATGACTATATTGAGAACAACAGTGAGCTAGTTGACACAGGGAATACATGAAATACGCAATGGGGCAGAGCATGCCTGCACACAAATGAAGCAACACATACAACAAAGATACCCGAGCTAGCATCATTTTGCTCTCGATCAGCCTTCATAGCTGGTGACGGCTTCCCAAAAGGCGGGTTTGAATTTCTCCATCCGATAAAGTGTCGAGAACAGCATAAAACCACGCTACTTTTTGTTTTATAACCTCGCAGTTGCTAGAAGCGAGAAGGGGTGCTGAAAGTGGGAGTAGCCGTCGAAGCATGCGCAAAGCTGCCCCCTCCTCCCCTGCCCCTTTGATTTTAACGCGGTAGCGTTAAGGAGCTCGTGTCGCAGAAAAGCCGGTGTCGTCGGCGTCCAGTGAGCGATAAATCCCGGCATGCACTTCATAAATAAACATGCACTTCATAAAAAAAGCAAGTTCCAATAATGGTAAAACTCGCAACAACCAGACTTCGGCTGTCACGAAAGGTTTAAAATTTTTTGAGGACAGCCAGTTCATCGAGCACACTGATCCAGTCAGGTGGATCAGAAAGCACCCGATACGTTTCTCTAAGGAGCAGCACACTCTCGATAAAGTTCTCGCGTACAGAACGCGTATTGACATCTGCATGTTGCACTTGCATCCTTGTTTTCCACAGGCTGTGGAGGCCCAAGACCATGACTAAATCCAAAGGAATACCCTCACTCTCGACTGGAAGGAACCGTATGCCATACGGATCTAACGGAAGGTCTTTCTTTAGTGTTCTCTGGAGAACATCCCAGTGAAAGACTGGGTCCCAGCAATCCAGAAAGACGTGCTCGATTGTCTCTGGTTTTTTGCAAAGGAGACAGTCTGTTGTCCAGGGAACGAATAAGCCTCTTTCATGTAACCAGGTTTTAACAGGTAACGTGTTGGAATGTAGCTTAAAGAAGAACGTTTTAACTGAAGGCCTAACTGGCATCTTTTTCACACGCTTTAAGACATCCTGTCCGGGGCCTCCACGGTGTGGTGCACGGTAAATCGGCAACGGTATCATCACATCCAGAAGATCTTTGTACAGCTTCTTCTTACACACTTTGCTCAAGTATTCCATTGAAAAACGCGCATGCAACATTCTGAAAGACAAGACAACTTCGCGCATGTACCCTTTTAAAGCGCCACTCATATTCTCACCAGAACAGACAACGTATTCTGGAAGCATTTTACACAGTCGTACTTGCATGACCGTCCTCAAGAATTTGTCGTTTTGATCGCGAAGGAACAAAAAACGCGAGACAACCTGTCGCAAAAAGAGATGCACAAGGCCCAAGCCCCCCGCCTTAACAGGAAGAAAGAGGTTGGTTCTGCTGCATTTTTCCCATGTTGATGCCCACATGAAAACGGCAGAGACACGATGAATTTTTTGAATGCTAACACGCGTCGCCGAAAGCACATTCATTACGTACCATATCTTTGCCACAAGGAAAACATTGCACACATAAGCGCGTGAGAACATTGACAACGGCTTGCCCTGCCATGAATCAGCTTTCTCTCTCGCTCTCTCTGCTTGGCCAGCCCAGAAAGGGGTGGGATCTCGGTACGATTCAAGCGGCACGCCTAAATACTGGGTCGGCAATTTTGACCATTGCAAACAAGAAAAGTATTCAGGCGTAACATCCCAGTCTCCATGCCAGAAACCGGCACTTTTTTCCCAATTTACTTCACAGCCTGTCTGTCGGCAGAATTTTTCAACAAGGGCAGTAACTTCTTGAATGCTTTCTCTGCTTGAACAGAATACAGCGATGTCATCTTCATATGCCAGCATTTTGACCTGTGCTGACTGCAGCATAAAACCAGTTATACGTTCATTGTTTATGATAGACCGGCAGAGAGGCTCGAGATAGGCCGCAAACAGTAGGGGTGACAGGGGGCAGCCTTGCCTCACTGACGACAGCACACGAATGCTGTCAGTGAGCTCTCCATTCACAATTATCCGTGTCGTGCAGTTCGCATACACCATTCGAACACCTTCCTCAATCACTCGCCCTATGTTTGAGTGTGTCAATACTTCGAACAAGGCATCGTGCGAAACGCGATCGAATGCTTTGGCGAGATCCAGCTGTATCATTGCCACTCGAGATCCAATCGCGTCACAACACTCCAAAACAGTTCGTACCACGTGCACATTAGTTGCGATGCTTCGACCTTTAATGCCGCACGTCTGGTGTGGCCCAACCAGACTCGGTATTACACTTTGAAGCCTTTTCGCCAGCACTTTCATGTATATTTTGTAATCCACGTTGGTGAGGCTTATCGGCCGATAAGAACCCACCAACAGGCGTTTTCCTGGCTCATCATACTTCGGAATCAAAACAATGTGCGAGGTAGAAAACGAAGGTGGGACCTGCTTACGTTCGTATGACTCATCTAGCACTTTAAGCAAAATCTGGGCTGTGTAATCTTTAAATGCTTTGTAGAAAGCAGCGCCAAGCCCGTCAGGTCCTGGCGACTTTCCCATTGGAAGGTCGTCTATCGCACTTTCTATTTCTGTCAAACTTATGAGTCGTTCTAGACGCGTTTTAACATCCTCATCGAGCTTTGGCATTTGGCGCAAAAATTCTGCCTGAAAGCCATTTTTGACTTCGCGTTTACGGCCAAGCAATTCATTGTAGTGTTCTATAAAGGTATTTTTGATAGTAGCAGGGTCACTAGTTACAGCACCTCGGTTGTCAATTTGCCGTATTTCCTTTTGATACGCGTGCCGTTTCTCATCTGACAGCGCTCGCTTAGTTGGCGTCTCCCCCGCCCAAAATTTTTCCGACCTTGCTCTTATCACTGCTGCCTTATACTTTTCAGTGTCAATGTTTTCAAGTTGTCGTTTCAAGGCTTTTGTTTCTTGTGCATATCTTCCCGGCTGGACGCTATCCATGCTAAGCAAAAACTCAAGCTCCTCGTGCATTTCTTTCTCTTTTCTTTTTTCCTCATATCGAATTGCGCTTGCAGTTTTGATAGCTAAAAGCTTTACTCTCTGCTTTAGCTCCTCCCACTCAACTATATAGCTTTCGGCCTGCGTCGAAAGTAATTTATCGAGTTCTTTCGTTGTCTCTCTTACAAAACTGTCGTCCTCTAAAAGCTTCACGTTAAATTTCCACAGGTGCCAGTTAAATCGTGACTTCCGCTGTTTCCTGCCAAATGTTCCAATTACTAGGCAATGGTCACTGAAGCTTAAGGGCTTAACGTCATACTATGTGCACAATGAAGCCAGTTCAACAGAGACATAAATTCGATCTAATCTGGCGTGGCTATCCCTTTGAAAATGCGTGTATTTAGGGTGTGCGTCGTAAGAGAACAAATAGCCAACGTCTTCGAGATTACACTCATTAATTAAAGAGTGTAGCAACTGAGCACTCTTATCCCTCACTGGCAAATTTTTTGCGCGGTCCTCAGCGAAACAAACACAGTTGAAGTCTCCTATCAATATTACTACCTTGTCGCACCTAAGATGCATTTCGAGACTTTCGAAAAATGTTCTGCGCTCGCTCACTGCGTTCGGAGCATAAACACAGACAACACGATAACTATAATTTGAAAACGAAAAGTCAACAACAAGAAGGCGACCGCATTGGGAAGCCACAACGGAAGCAACGTTGATGCCTAAACTTTTACGAATAAATAAAACGCAGCCACCCGACGCGCCGACGGAATGGCAGACGCATACGTCATACAAAGAAGAAAAGGACGACGCCATACGATCAGTTAGCTCTTCGCTTTCAATCTTAGTTTCTTGGATAGCGATTAGGTCAAGGTCATTTTCAGGAATTAGGCGTCGCAGCTGACTTTGTCGTCTTCTTGCTCCCAAACCCCGGACATTTAAAGATGCTAGACGAAGTGTTACATCGAGATTAACCGCCATGTTTAGTAACAAAAGCCCCGCTAATAAGAGTTCGTGGCGGGTAACAAAACACTAAACTCACAGTGCATAAAGCCTCCATGCAGCGTTCCCCAATCCAGTCTTTCGCAGGCGCCGTACAGATCACAGCCAGCACCGTCTTTACTGAGTCCACCTGGCCACACAGGCCAAAGGATTATGGAGGCGGTTTCACCGCCTGCCTTGGCTCGGACGGGACGTTCGGGTTCGGCCGCGATTTGACGGCCGGCCGTCTCCTCCCGGTTGTTTTTGATGGCGGCTCCCCGCTGCCACTGCCGTCCAGTTGCTCACTCTCGGTATCTTTCTGGTCACGCGGCCGCTTTCCGGGAAGTATACCGGCACCGACGCCAGCTGCTCCCTGAGTAACGTCCATTGCGGGTGCTTCGGCGCCCTCGATGTTCGATTCGTCGTCGTTCGTCGCGTTATCCAACGCAGATTCCTCTTGGTCGGTAACTATTTGTTTGCTCGGTGGGCTAGCGTGAACACTAGGCTTCTGCGGCACAAGGACTTGAAGATTAGGCTGCAATACTTCCTTGTCCGCTGGTCCTTTTCCTGCTTTCGAAGTCTCCTCAGCGTCCGCCTCATCCATGTACAGCTCGAACGCTTCATCGCTTTTGCCGGGACCGGTGACGCTTGCGTATGTGCGAGTGCACTGACTCTCTTCGTGTCCGAACCGACGGCAAGAGCTGCATCGCGGAATGCGGCACTCACGCCGTATGTGACCTGTACCTTGGCAGCGCAGGCAAAGCGGGGCCCTGCCAGGCACTACCACTAGAGCCAATTCGCCACTGACGCTCACCTGATGCGGAAGGTCGTCGAGCTTGACACCTGGATTCAACTTGAGTGTCACAAGTCTTGTTGTTGAACCCTTATCCGACACGCCCTGTGCTCTCCACTTCTCCTTTGCAACATCTGTCACCTTCCCGAAAGCAGCAAAGGCGAGCCGCACGTCTTCGTCTGGTACACTGTGCAGCAACCAGTGCACCTTCATTCGGACGTCTCGGTTAGCAGGATCGATGACGAGACACCGAGCACCTTTAACCTGCAGGTCTGCAAAGCGAAGTATCCTCTTCATCGAGTCAGCGTCCTTGAAGGTCACGGCCCAGACGTGGTTCATGCGGTACGCCCCCAGGGCGATAACATCCGGCATGAGCGAAAGCGGAGCAAGCGCATCACGAAAGTCTTCCACCCGGTATGGGCGGGCCCTGATGTCACCGTGCAAAAAAACAGTATTTTCAACAAATCGACCTGTAGGCAAACTTGGCAGTACAACCTGATAATCAGTCCGAAACAAAAAGCCTGTTTCCGCGGCCAGACATGACCGCTGTACCCGCTCCAACGGAGCCCAACATAACACGTCCGTTCGCTACGGCGGCCGGAAGTGGAGTCCCCACTCAGCCACTAGTTCGATGCTTGAAAGCGGTACAAAAGCGCTTCTAGTGAATGCGGTGTTGCCTTAGAAACATGCCGTAGAACGTTATACTGCAGTGTATATCGGTAATTATGAGCATGTTACTTACACAAGTCGCAGTTACACGAGTAGCGAAGTACGTTTCCGCTACATTTCTTCTGCGCTCTGCGCACATGCAGAGCCATCTTGCGGCAAACACAGAAGAACCCCTCCTCGCAATGTGCGGCTAGAGTGTACTAGAATTCTCTAGTGCGGCGCTGCCCCGACACGTGGCGCGCCACTCGCCCCTGACGTTTCGCCGTGCACCCTCACAGGTTGTAGAATCAAGCGTCTTTCCTTTCTTTAGATCACTATCTTCGCTCACCCGCTTCTCCCCTTCGGGCCGCGCGGGTACCGGTGCGAGGATGCCCCAATACCCTTGCGTTTAGCAAGTTTTCTCGACGAGGTGCAATAACGCTATCGCGTTCCACTCTTGAAGGCGAAGCTTAAGCGTCCTCCAAATTTTTTTTACTATAATTTGTAGCAATCGAAGGTCCGCTCCGGACCAGGTCCGCCTTCGACAGCATTCGAGCAGGGATGATAATAACACTAGAAATACCTTTCATAAAACAATATCCAGCCCCCCTGCTAACCGGCAATTCAGTGATGCTTGGACTTGAGATCGACCACTCCTGCTCAGACCTTGACAGCCAACGAACCAGTAATTTAATGCTAAAAACGCCCCTTTTGAAACAATGTAGAAATCCTTTCCATTCCGATCCTTTATATCTTAACGGTACTGCATTTTACAACTAAAGAAGTAATTGTGCTAAGCATATAGGAATTCACGAATAATAGCTCCAGCCCCCGCCGTAACGAAAATGCCTCATGTCTCTTCAATCCGCTAATGATGCGTCTCTAAAACAGTTCGCGTTCGGCCCGTAGTGGCGGGGCACCACAAGGACACCAGGACGCCCGTGATCACTGTTGAGACGGCCATCACTGTGAGGGAGGACATCCACACCATGACGACCGCCAACTCGGCATGTGAGTCGCCCCAGGACCAGAGCAGAACCGCCGTCGCCAGCAGACCTGTGAAAAATCATGAACGCGCCGGCGTGTTAGGGGCTCTGAGATATCAAGTGAGCCCAAAGATTAGAGCAGTACCCTATCTATGCATGCTTATGTATCATAAAGATTAGCTGAGAGATAGTGTAGCGAGTGCTGTTCCCGCATTGCGTGGGTTTTAGCACCTAAAAGGTATGCCGTTGCCCCTCTTTCTACCAAGGTTTCCACAAAGCCTACTCCTTCCACGAACTCGCACCAAATACCGCGAAGAGGTTACTCGTTCCCATACCTGTAAGGTCATTCTACGCCAAATGTACAAGCTTATGCCCGTTATTCCTTGCACTTGATCTCGAATGGCTTGAAGTCCTCAAGGCGCTACATGATGTAGGTTTTGGTGGAAGGGCCGGACACTTAAGTTAGTATTACAGTTGATTCTTAGTGATGGCGTTTATCACAGCTTATAGTCTGACGGGAAAAAATAGATTCCATGAGCTTCTTCACGGATGGCATTCGGGGGGCTGTTCGAACATTGGTAACTACCGGCGTAGTTCTTCCCGAACATCCTGAGGATAAGATTTCCCTTGTAATCATGCAGTGGCTTGTGGAAAGTACTTCGATTGCATGGTCTCTTGCACATCGAGGAAGTGGGCGCCCATGCTCACTTATATTTTAACTGCTGCTTTGCTGAACTAAGAAACGTTTCTCGGCATAGAAGGTGGCCAAGAATATTGTTTGTCTTCGACGCCGTGCATCAGCAACTTCTTTCTTTTCTTCGGTCATGTGAGTATGAGTGCGACGAAAGAGTTGCTTCATCTCTTCGACGTAGAGAGAGGGCGAGCTTGTTAGGAAATGGAAATTATGACTGAAGGAGGGACTGAGCTCTCTCTTTATTGGCGATGCGCTTAAAAGCGCACCAAAATATCTTGAACTCGTCTCACTTCGTCAAGGGAGTTTCATGATTTTCAAGCCATGCCCTAGCGGGTCCATAAAGTGCGAATAAAACTTACCTCAACTTCGCTACGTCATTCCACTCGCATAGTCTTGCCACACGTTCGAAGAGGTCAATCAATGTTTCCCCATACTCATCAGGCCGTCTCCTTGGAAGGTTCATGGGGCTGAGCGAAAACTGCAGGCGGTGACTGTAGAATTCAGCCTCTGTACCAAATATCCTATTATAATGACGGCTGTCTGGTAAGCAAGAGTGCGACGAACAGTTCTTAATCTTTTTTATATATTACCTAGCGCCCACGAAAAACTGCATCTTTCGTTGGCGATATATCCGTTGCAAATACTATTGAACCCCCCCCCCCCAAAAAAAAAATGCAAATAGCGTAGATACAAAATAATGCAGGCGCGTCTATAACGCCTCAAATTTTCGTCATCATCATCATCATTAGCCTGACTATACCCACTGCAGGGCGAAGGCTTCTCCTATATTCTTCCAATTAACCTGGTCATGTGCTAGCAGCCTCCACTTGACCCCTGCGAAATTATTTACTTCACCCGCCCATCTAACTTTCTAGCACCCCCTGCTGCGCTTTCTTTCCCTTGGAATTCAGTTTGTTAGTTTGTTACCCTAAGCGAACATCGGTTATCTCTCTTCGCACTATATATTCTGCCCATGCCCATTTATTCTTGATTTCCACTAGAATGTCAGTAACTTGAGTTATTTCTCTTACCCACCCAGCACGCTTTCTATCTCTTAACGTTACCCCTACCATTTTTTTTTTTGTTCCCTAGCCCTCTGCGTTGTCCTCAACTTAAGTAGAACCATCTTCGTTAGCCTCCATGTTTCAGCCCCATAGGTGAGTACAAGTGCATGCTTTCCTCTTTAGCGATACCGGTAAGCTGCTAGTCATAATCTGCGAGTACTTGCCGAATGCTCTCTATCCCAATCTTATTCGCCTTGTTATTTCCCTTTCATGGTCCAGATCTGCGGTTACTACCTGCCCTAACTAGGCACATTCGCCTACTACTTCCAGTACTTCGCTACCTAATGTAAACTGCTGTTCCTTCCGGAGGCTTGAATGGCTTGCCTAAATATTAGAAATAGTAGGGTCGGTTCACACACTAATTTGTACACAAACCTAAAGCTGTCAAAATTTTCTAATGATCCACTTCTAACTTGAAAGCGGCCTGTAAGCCGCGCCATACACAGCAGTGGGCATGGAAGCAGCAGGATAGAAAATGTGCTTTAGAAGACGAGCTTTTGAGGAAGCCGGTTGCATAGCTTCGACATAACTGCAGCGTAAAAAAGAACACAAACACATTGAAGAGCGTGTTCATGTATGTTTTTTTCCTATGTGGTTCGGTTTTTTTTTTTTCTTGCTCTGGCTATTATGAATAGATTGCCGACTGTCGAAGTTATCATGTTATGCAGGTTTGACTACCGTGTTCCCTCCGTACCAAGATACCAAGTATGTTAATGCAGTTATTTCCCTCTTGCATGTGCCATTGAAGTGTTTAAAGCGCCAGCAACAGCGAGTCAGGTGCGCCGCCCTTGGATGCTTTTGCACGAGGTAACTTCGAGAAAGATGATCTACCGCAGAGGTCTGGTTTTCATGCGACGCGAGTGGTGGGCACTCATAATTTAGAAGTCTCCCAGAGACCCTGCTTCAAAATAGTCTTGAGGCGCCATGTGTATCCGCTAGAAGAGAAGTACGGCTTTTTCGCGGAATCAATCACAACTGGCACTGCCACCAAGTGGCAGGCCAACATCAGTCGACGAGTCAAGGAACCGGAGAACACCCACGGGAGCAAGAGTATAAGGCAAAGTCGACCCTAGATGTTACACTATGCTCGATGGTAAACAACAACGCATGATCATAGTCGCCTCTGAAACATAATTGTCAGCAACCTCCTGTGTAAGGTCAAAGCAGGGTACCTGCACTCCGTCATTCTTCCGGCAGCTGGCCCTTCATCGTTGTTTTATCAGGTCAGTGAAGCCGGAGAAAAACCAGCATGCAGTTACTACCCAAAAATAGTTCCACTGGTAATGCGTTGCTTCTAGCGCTACTTTCGATGTTGGCATGGAGGAAGGAAAGAACTTCAGAGATGCCCTGATGTCTTTTTTTTTTTTTTTTTTTTTTTTTTTTAAGCCGGCGCGAATGCGCCGCGACCGGACGCTGCAACGTCTCTCCTCCTCTTTTACCCTCCACATTCTCTTTCTCCGCGACGCTCACGTACCTAGGGCCCTTAGCAACGCTGTTGCTAGTGGCCCGAGTTTTCATAGCAACAGCGATGCCGTTGCTAATGGCCCGACTTGGCTAACCCTAAACTTTGACGTCATTTCCGCCACACTTTCTCCAATGCATTGGGAATGGCAAGGGCCTCTCCTAAGTTCATGATGGAAAATAGCGCGAAAGTACACGAAGGACGGAAGGAAGTCCTTCCGTCCTTCGTGTACTTTCGCGCTATTTTCCATCATGAATGTTAACCAACTCGCCCAACTTTCGGCATTACCTCTCCTAAGTTGTTTCCTTCCTCCATGGCTGTTGGCATAAAACATTCGCTGCCCTTACATCGGTGGCGCTGCATACTTGCCTGAGAATGTGAACTGATGCCAAGGTTGCAGGACGTCCCCCGCAGTGGCCAAAGTGATCCCGAATGAGAGGAACATGTGTGTCGTGCAAAACTCACTCCGAATGGGCGTCACGTCGTGCAGTGCAACACCGAAAACGACTAAGCAGGCGAGAGCGCCGCCCCCTTTTAACGCCACGTTGGTAACGGTCCACGTCCGCAGTATGACCGCAAGGCTCACTGAGATGACCTCGATGATCTGCGAGGGCGCATGCATCACGCTATAACTAAAACTTGACTCAGTAAACACTCTACGATACCAAACTGGGCTCAGTGTGGGAGGGGTTGAGCACATTATCGACAACGTAAGTGCAAATTAATTTATAAAGCGCCATTTCCCTCCTCATGAAAACAAGCTTTTGTGGCCTGTAACTAGCAAAATTTTTGCACCATTCGCTTATTCTCATGCGTTAAACAATAGTCGAATTAACAATAGCAGGGGAAATTGAAGCTTATCTGCGATGTAAATTCAAAAATTATAGTCTAATTCATCGCAAATGTACGCGTTCAATGGATCAATGCAACGATTTTTGGTAATTTTACCTCATACCTTTTCTGGGCCGCCTCAAAACACAGTTAGATGGACTGAACACTTCAAACATGGCGGCGCCGCGAGGTGGAACAGACAACCAGCGCAGAGACGATCAGAATAGGCTCGGACATGATATCATATTAACCACTCAAAAATATTTTTCATTCCTGACGGAGTCAGCTACGCACTGAATCTACATGCACTCGACAGCAGGTGCCATGGTGGCACAGAGTTCGACGCTTCCATTTTGTCTCTTCGCACGAGGTTGGAGACTTCTTTAGGCACGGTGATCCGGCATGAAACAGCAGTTAGAATCGCCTTTTTTTGTCATAAAATCCGATATTTTCTGAGAGCAGTGGCTAATTAAGGGCTGTTGAAAAGGGCGGGTCATGCAGCAATAAGTTATCGTAAAGTATTGCCCCCCGCGCACCTTTGAAATATTTATTCATCAGCAGCCGGCACGCGGACTTATCACTGTAATTGTAGCGCGCTGAACGACCTTGTGCTTTTTGTTTGCTTCTACTTGATATCACGAAACGTTGCTTTATCACTTCTTCTGTAGTGCGAAATGCGTCGATCGATATTAGCCTAGAATGATTGCGGGCAAGAGCAACTGTTTCGACTTTATTCCAAACTATTCCAGTATCCATTAGCTGGTTTACGTTTCTGCTTCGACGTTAAATTGAGCGCTGCCAAATGCAAAGAGATTCGTAGTTGACCACCGAGCACTCTTGCTGCTAACGCCGCCACCAAATGCTTAGTTCTTTTGCTGCTGCGAGTCAACGCAATAAAGAATTCATTTAGTACAACGTTAGTCTCTTCGTTTGCTGCTTTCGGCATTGGCACCAAGATGGGACAATATTAAAACTGCCTTCCAATGAGCAAACACGTAATTACAATTTTTTTTAACCTATCCAGCAAATATAATATTAGTGATTCGTACTTTCCGTCGCGTAAATATGACGCAAATTGAACCGGATAATATAATAATTACTTTCCAGTCGAAATTTGTAAGTATAGTTTGCACAAATACAGGCAGGCAGGGATCAAAGAATAAGTCCAGGATTCAGGGATACATTTTAGTTGTGAGACAACTGTGGGATATTATACAGGATACTATTAGGCACATGTTGATTGGAATGGTCTAGGCTTCCAACACGGGACAGAAATTTCATTTTAAAATGTTCCTGCACTCGCAGCGAGTAGGTAACACAGCTTTGGAAAATAAATGAGCTACTATTTTGAAAATAATTTTGCGCCTCAGATTTGATTTGTGCTCACAAGGTCAGACTGTCATAGGAAGCCAATGGGGGACGTTTTTGAAAACAAAATTTATAGCCTAGAGCTAGAAGCCTGTTGAGGGGGAAGATGTGTGGATATGTTTATTGTTGGGATGTTAGGCGACACATGAAAAAAAAAAAGAAAATACGTTCAATACCCTTTCCCAGAAGACCTCCACAATTTCTGGCTACACTGCTTGTCCGTATTATCTATATATATTTTTCCTTTTCCGGTGCTCATCCCAGATCGACTAGCGACGTCCACGACACAATGAGTAGGCACAACCCATGCAGAGCATCTCATGCAGGTGCCCCCTGTGTTATCTCCAAACACTCTTACGTCAGCGCCACCACTCACCTGCCTGAAAAGGAAGACCACGGCGACGGAGGTGACCACTCTGCCGCAGGGGTACGGGTCGGCGAGGTCGAAGACTGCGCGATTCAGAACTCCCACAGCGTTCATCAGCAACCGGGCCGTGCTCGTCGCCAGCGTCTGGGGGTCTTCGAGTGATTCAGCGAGGCGGCAGAGCACCGTGTCCAACGTACGACTTACCTGGGCGGCGGCAGCGTTCACATTGAAAAAGCACTGCACCACGCAGCTCTATATCAACAGCTGTTGGACACAAAACGGTGTGCGCTTCAACGCGAGCTACAGGCATGGACGCGCGAATTTGTAGGGAGTCCTACTTGCGGCCTGAAGAGGACCACGCCGGCAGTCTCGTTGAAGTCCACGAACACGACCATCGCCGCGGCTAGGTAGAGCGCGGACGCCAGTGAGTATACGGACTCGATGCCTACGCCGTACACGTCCACCAGCACTCCCGTAGTTACCGAGGCAGAAATGGACACGTACGCCTGCAACATCGAAACACACTGTCATCACAGGGTGGCCGCGGGCAGTTTATTCGCAATGTCTCATCTCACAAAAATTTTCGTGTGCACTGTTACATACTTCAAGAATTTGTATTGTTTAGAAGAGAGATATTTGACTAGTAAATAACCGCTAACTGCTCAAGTCAATTCATCAAGAAGCACTGCGTTAATTGTTTACAAGAATAGGCATTTTGTGAGACGAACTCATATATCATCCTTTATCTGTCCTGCTTCACACTCGCAGGAGCTCCTAGCATCCTTCTTAGCAGATCCGCCACAGTTTGCGCCATTTTCTGAACTTCGACCTCGCACTGATTGTGCCGCCCATTTTTCCGTGCGCTCGTTTGTATTCTTTTATCTGCTTTATTATTTGACTCCCTCTTTCCCACCTTCTTCCCACTGACTGTTTCTCTTCTTCCTATTCCGAATACTCGATCGCCAAGGGTTATCACTTTGAAAAAATAGACCAACGTCTTTTGAAAATTCGGCTAGTTCAGATATGAGATAGCTAACCCTAGCAAACGTCCAAGCATTGTTCTGACAATCGCAAAAGAGTTCTTACTGATTATAAATTACCGAGACTTCTGTAACACAGAGAGCACAGTGCACGCACCTGGAGATGCCTGAGGAGAACGATGTGCTCCCTAAGATCCAATAACGAAGCAGCCATGGAAGGGCCCAGTCCCATGACGACCGCAGCTTGCCGGCACAGGCCGCTCCTTTTTGCCTCACAGGCAACCGCCGAAGCCAGAAGGCACAGAATTAGTGCGTTCCTGTCCCGCCCATTCGAGCCAGGCAAAGGGAAAATTAACAAGAAGTCGATGGGTACGTATACTGCTTCAATGGTCACTAGGTATATAGGGTACAAGAAACTAAGTGCTAAGGAAAATGGACTTGGATAGTGAGTAACGGGAACTAAATAGGGAAAGAGGAACTCTAAGTAATAGCTGTTGTCACACCTTATATGCCGCTAGTTAATTATAATTATCACTAATAACTAACAAGTAAATATCAATACTGAGTAGTAGTACGGCAGTGATGGTGATGATGATCCTCAAGTGCAGAAAATTATCTACATTATTAGACCTCCACTACGGCGTCTCTCATAGCCTGAGTTGCTTTGGGACGTTATTAATTTAACTCTCGCTCTCTAAAGCATGACACCCTCTGCCGACAGCTCTTGCTGACAACGATGAGAGCTTAAAGGCTTTCTCCTTAAAAGGTCAGAAGCAGCCATCATTATCCAGCCGCAACGAACACCCCTTTATTTTACACGAACACATCGACCACTAAGCAATCCCGGGGTTAAATTAGTGTGGATAAGAGAAAACGTATGTCCAATCGTCCGTTGTTTTAGAAATAGTATAGAGGTTTGTAAAAAATTAAAGAGCACTGCAAAATCTGCATTGGAGTAATGCGAAAGCGCGGATGCTGATGTTGGTTGCTTCTGGTTTCTTCTAGTTGCTTAATTCACTTCTTTGCCCATTTTAGTGTTTGGTACTTTCAAATTGCGCGCCAATTCCTTCTTATGCCCTTTTCGGCTATACTTCCGGTTGTGTCACATCACATCATCTACCTGACATTAATTTACGTCTTGTTTACTCATTTTAGTCTTTGGTACTTTTGGAATTGTGCGCAAATCCCTTCCTATACCCTTTTTTCGGCTGTACTTCAGGTTGCGTTAAGTCGCACCCATGACGTCATATTCACTACGGCATCCCTTTCTCTCTTTTCGCTTTCACTCCCATCTTCTTCCCTTCCCTTACGCGCGGTTCAGGAGTCCACAGAACGCGTGGCAGATACTGCGCCTTTCCTTCCTATGAACCAGTTGCTCTAATTATAAAGTAATCACGTTTTTGGCCTAATTATTTTTTCAGCAACATTACGTCTCCCTCTATCGATTGACACCACTCATTAACCTCTACCGCTTCTCAATTACTCACAACTCCTGCGGACACGATTTTGCGGACACGGTCCGCGGAAACGGTCTGCGGCAGGGGAGGTGGTGAAGGCTGGCTGTTCCTGGCCCTACGGGGCTGGGACGGTAGGTTAACGCCGCTTGTGGCGGGGGCTAGCCAGCCACCAAATTTTTATCTGTTGTAGGCCCTCATTGCACCCGCCACCTCTTAGGCGGTGGACGACGGCTGTTGCGGCGCTCGTCTTTCTCTCCCTCTTCTTTTCCTTTCTTCTCTACTTTCTCTATTCTGTCCGCACGAGGCAGCGGACCCGGGTTCGAACCCGACCTCGGCGGCTGCGTTTCGATGGAGGCGAAACGAAGAGGCAGCGCACGTTAAAGATCCCCAGGTGGTCGAAATTACTCCGTAGCCCTCCACTACGGCTCCTCTTTCTCTCTTTCCACTTTCACTCCCATCTTCCTCCCTTCCCTCACGGCGCGGTTGCGGTGTCCACAGAAATCAAGTGGGGCAGTTACCGCGTCTTTCCCTTCCTATAAATAAAATAAATCAGTGGCTCAGCTAAACAGCCAGTAACAGTCCCGTGCTTTTATTGCGAAAGCAATACTACTTTCACCTTTCAGCCCTTCGCGTAGCGAGGCGGTAGCTACCGTTGACCTTTAGCGTGACCTTTGGCGCGCGGCAAAGCACAGCTGCGCAAAAACAGGGGCCCCAACTTGAACCGTCAACTCGCGAGGCGGTAGCTACCAAACGCGGCCTAACTTCCGCTCCCTCCGTGAGGGAGCGCTACAGCCGGAGTGACGTTATCCCATCTGCCGCAAAAACAGGGGCCCCAACTCACGCCGTCAACTCGCGAGGCGGTAGCTACCAACCGCGGCCTAACTTCCGCTCCCTCCGTGAGGGAGCGCTACAGCCGGAGGGACGTCATCCCATCTGCCGCAAAAACAGGGCCCCCAACTCACGCCGTCAACTCGCGAGGCGGTAGCTACCAACTGCGGCCTAACTCCCGCTCCTACCGCAGCTACCGCCGGGGGTGCAACGGTGGATAATATAGGAGGTGGTCTATCGGCAGCTGGAACCAACGCAGTCTCCAGGGATGCTTTCATTTCTGCTGGCTTAAAGAATGCCGTTGCAGCCGGTGCCGGAGCGGCAGTTGTCCATTCTGCTCGCCGGGGGTGGGGGGGGGGGGGGTGCAGTGGTAAGACGCCCGACTACTGTCTGGAGTTCCCGGGTTCGAAACCGACCACGGCGGCTGCATTTCCATGGAGGCGAAACGAAGTGGAGTCCGTGTGCTGTGCGATGTCAGCGCACGTTCCCAAGTGGTCGAAATTACTCCGCAGCCCTCCACTGCGGCTCCCCTTTCTCTCTTTCCACTTTCAATCCCACCTTCATCCCTTCCCTTACGGCGCGGTTCAGATGTCCACATAGCGTGACAGATATTGCGCCTTTCCCTTCCTGTGAACCGATTATTATTATTATTATTATTATTATTATTATTATTATTATTATTATTATTATTATTATTATTATTATTATTATTATTATTATTATTATTATTATTATTATTAACCTCACCCACAACCAAGTATATCGTTACAGCCACGGCACTCCTTGCCTCGCTATTAGTTATACATAGAATAACCAGGTAGCACCCCGCAATAAACAATAGTTGAACCATATGCCGTGGCCAGAGTGAATCACTGCATAACCATAGGCATAACCACAAGCACCACAACCAGCTACACCACCAGCTGAACCTAGGCGTAGCCATAGCTATTGCTTTCGCAATTGCCAGGCTTAACCAAGCTAAGTCACTGCCAATTTTTTTCTTTTCCTTCTTCCTACAGCCACAACAACACACGGCCTGCGGACACGGTCTGCGGACACGGTCTGTGGACAGAAATCTGTGAACATAGCGAAATAATGCTTTCACATTAAAAAGCTCGCACACAACAAATTTCATTGTGCGGAGACGCTTACTTCGTCCTCAGTCAGACATACCAGCCCTACACTTCACAGCATGGACAAGAGAACAATTTGCATATGGTCGACTGTTCGGCCAAAAGTGGATTACCAGCTTCAAGCCTCGCAAGAGGCCTCCTTTCATTCAGTAAATTGGTCTGTTCCAGCATATTTGCATCAAATTTGTGATTTTTAAAGTACACTGCTTTTTATAGCTCGGTTTTGGACACACCTTACCTTGGTCTCATGATAGGCAGGGTGGACCTTTCGAAGCAGAGCCATACCAAGTAGGGTCCAAAGAGCACGGCCAATTGCTGCATGCCCAGGATGGTGTAGGTGTCTCGCCGTGCCAGTCCGCACTGTCCGTAGAACTGGTACTCGTACGGCCACTGGCACACTGACCCCGCGTACGTCAGCAGGTACGCTGCTGTCGCCACGCGCATCTGGAAAGGCCTTTGCGAAAAGAACGGAATTCCGCTTTGAAGTCTCCGACGTCGGCGCCAGAGACAGAGTTGGTGAATATTGTCTTATAATATTGTGCATTGAGGTCATCTGAATACGAGAAAATAGATTGGGTCATTTAGGCCGGCTCCGCCGTGGTGGTGGTGGCAAGACGCCCGACTACTGTGCCGGAGTACCCGGGTTCGATCCCACCCGCCGGCAGCTGCGTTTCGATGGAGGCGAAACGAAGTGGCGTCCATGTGCTGTGCGATGTCAGTGCAAATTAAAGATCCCCAGGTAGTCAAAATTACTCCAGAGCCCTCCACTATGGCAGTTATTTCTTTCCACTTACAATCCCACCTTCCTCCCTTCCCTTACGGCGCGGTTCAGGTGTCCACAGAAACAAGTGCAAGTGTGACAAATACTGCGCCTTTCCCTTCCTCTGAACCAATTATTGATGCGAAAGCATTACTTCGCTATGTTCATAGATTTCTGTCCGCAGACCGTGTCCGCAGGCCGTGTCTGCAAAATCGTGTCCGCAGCAGTTGTGAGGGGGAGGTGGTGAAGGATGGCTGTTCCTGGCCCTATGGGGCTGTGACGGTAGGTCAACGATGCTTGCGGCGGGGGCTAGCCAGCCACCGAGTTTTTATTTGTTGTAGGCCGTCATTGCACCTGCCACCGCTTAGGGGGTGGACGACGGCTGTTGCGGCGTGCGTCTTTCTCGCCTTCTTTTTCTTTCCTCTCTACTTTCTTCTGTCCGCAAGAGGCAGCTCAGCGCGCCCCGCCGGTGTGGTGCAGTGGTAAGACGCCCGACTACTGTGCCGGAGTACCAGGGTTCGAACCCGACCTCGGCGGCTGCGTTTCCATGGAGGCGAAACGAAGGGGCGTCCGTGTGCTGTGCGATATCAGCGCATGTTAAAGATCCCCAGGTGGTCGAAATTACTCCGTAGCCCTCCACTACGGCTCCTCTTTCTCTCTTTCCACTTTCACTCCCATCTTCCTCCCTTCCCTTATGGCGCGGTTGCGGTGTCCACAGAAAACAAGTGAGACAGTTACCGCGCCTTTCCCTTCCTATAAATAAATCAGTTAAAATCAGCTCAGCGCGCCCCGCCGGGGTGGTGCAGTGGTAAGACACCCGACCACTGTGCCGGAGTACTCGGGTTCGAACCCGACCTCGGCGGCTGCGTTTCGATGGAGGCGAAACGAAGAGGCGTCGTGTGCTGAGCGATGTCAGTGCACGTTAAAGATCCCCAGGTGGTCGAAATTACTGCGTAGCCCTTCACTACGGCTCCTCTTTCTCTCTTTCCACTTTCACTCACACCTTACTCCCTTCCCTTACGGCGTGGTTGAGGTGCCCAAAGAAAACAAGTGAGGCAGTTACCGCGCCTTTCCCTTCCTATAAATCAATCAGCTAGCGCACGGGCTGGTACAGGTCGAGAAGGTGTTTGTCACCGCCGCTTGCAGCGGAGGGCTAGCCTGGCACCGAATTTTAATCTGTTGTAGGCCGTCATTGCACACGCCACCGCTGGTGGTGAACGACGGCTGTTGTTGCGGCGCGCGTCTTTCTTTCCCTCTTCCTTTTCTTTTTTCTCTAAACTGATTTATTTATAGGAAGGGAAAGGCGCGGTAACTGTCTCACTTGTGTTCTGTGGACACCGCAACCGCGCCGTAAGGGAAGGGAGAAAGATGGGAGTGAAAGTGGAAAGATAGAAAGAGGAGCCGTAGTGAAGGGCTACAGAGTAATTTCGACCACCTGGGGATCTTTAACGTGTGCTGACATCGCACAGCACACGACGCCTCTTCGTTTCGCCTCCATCGAAACGCAGCCGCCGAGGTCGGGTTCGAAACCGGGTACTCCGGCACAGTAGTCGGGCGTCTTACCACTGCGCCACCTCGGCGGGGCTCTTATTTCTCTATATTCTCTTCTATCTGCACGAGGCAGCGGAGGTGGCTCAGCTACAGAGCCAGTAGCAGGCCCGTGCATTTTCTTTTCCTTCTTCCTACAGCCACAACTGCTCAGCGCACGTTAAAGATCCCCAGGTGGTCGAAATTACTCCGTAGCCCTCCACTACGGCTCCTCTATCTCTTTCCACTTTCACTCCCACCTTCCTCCCTTCCCTTACGGCGCAGTTAAGGTGTCCACGGAAAACAAGTGAGACAGTTACCGCGCACTTCCCTTCCTATAAATCAATCAGGTGAATCAATCAGCGGTGGTGGCTCAGTTACAGAGCCAGCAGGCCTGTGCATTTTCTGTTCCTTCTTCCTACAGCCACAACAACAACAGCAGTTGTAATTGAGAAGAGGTAGAGGTTAATGAGTGGTGTCAATCGATAGAGGATGGCGTAATGTTGTTGCCGAAACAATAATTAGGCCAATAAGTTAATTAGGTAATTAGAATAACTGGGTCGCAGGAAAGGAAAGGCACAGTATCTGCCACACTTGTTCTGTGGACACCTGAACCGCGTGTAAGGGAAGGGAGGAAGGTGGGAGTGAAAGCGGAAAGAGAGAAAGGGGTGCCGCAGTGGATATGACGTCAAGGATGTGACGTCATGCAACCGGAAGTAGAGCCGAAAAAAAAGGGCATAGAAAGGTTTGCTTTGGTTTGGTTTGTACGTCCCAAAGCAACTCAGGCTATGAGAGACGCCGTAGTGGAGGACTCCGGTTATTTCGGCCACCTGGGGTTCTTTAACGTGCACTGACACAATTTCAAAGTACCAAAGACTAAAATGAGCAAACAAGAAGTGAATTAAGCAACTAGAAGCAACTAGAAGCAACCAGAAGCGACCAACAGCAGTATCCGTGCTTTCGCATTACTCTAATGCAGATTCTGCAGTTCTCTTTAATTTATTATTATTATTATTATTATTATTATTATTATTATTATTATTATTATTATTATTATTATTATTATTATTATTATTATTATTATTATTATTATTATTATTATTATTATTATTATTATTATTAAACAATGCCGAACAATAGCGCTGCGGTACGTTCTTTAAGAGTGGTAGACGGTGTGAAACAACCCCCGCCGGGGTGGCGCAGTGCCATAAAGAAAGAAAAAAAAAGCCAGCGTGGCGCAGTGGTTACGTCGCTCGACTACTGTTCCCAGGGACGCGGGATCGACTCCCGGCCTCGGCGGCCGCTTTTCGATGGAGGCGAAAAGCAAGGCGCCCGTGTGCTGTGCGTTGTCAGTGCACGTTAAAGAACCCCAGGTGGTCGAAATTTCCGGAGTCCTCCACTACGGCGTCTCTCATAGCCTGAGTCGCTTTGAGACGTTAAACACCACAAACCAACCAACCGACCAGTTTCACAGCAACTTTTTTGCTTGGAGCTGGATGTACAGCATTTGTAAAAGCTTGAGTCTAACGAGTTTTGCATCTGTACCACATCTTGTGGCTCGTAATGCATTCCCAGTGTTCCAACTCTCATGAACGCAAGACGATTTTTGGTCTCAACCCATCCAGCGAGTGGGATTTTACGAACGGTAATGAGTCCCAGTACATATAGTTTAGATGAAAACCTCTGAGCTCTAAACTGACAAAGGCTACACCCCAGACTCTAGGTAATGCTTGTGCAGAATGAAAACCTGACTTGGAGGCGCATGCGGGCCATCATCTTGATATTCTTCCTGGATTTTATAAACAGGAGTAGTGCGTTGACGACATTCATTGAAAATGACCTATTCTCAACCAGTGAAAGCCTCTCTCTCCCTGCGCTGGACATGAATATGATCACGCAATGTGCCGACAGGATCGACGTCGACAACAGGTTCTGGTTGTCGTTGTCAACGCTTTTACCCGTTGCGTTGCTCCCAATTCTTTGCAATAACGCCGATGTTTGGCTCAGTTGGTGATTATTCATATTAAAACCCATTCGCAGCACGAATAAAACAACGACAAGAAAACACACAAGACAGGACAAATGCATCATTCGTCCTGTCTTCTTGTGTGTTTTCTTCTTGTCGATGTTTTATTAGTGCTGCGAATGAATTTTAATATGTCCCGATCCTTCCGAACTTCTCAAATGTTCGCGATTGTTCAAGGTCGCTTTTTTCTGCTGCGCATCAATGCGAACTGCTGTCGCGCCGTTGAGCGTTGTTCCTTCTAACGTCAGTCTCTCGTTGACTCTTTGGGATGCAACTCCAGCTGCGAACCGATCTCGTACCACTTCCTTCGAGCAGTCGCCGCCGTTTGCGATTTATTGAAAGCTAGTCACGTGTGCAGAAATAGATTTCTCAGGGTCCTGTCTCATCTGGTGAAATTTTTCACGTGCCACTGACCTCAAGAGGTATTTAAAGTAACTGTCATTTAATGGCTAAGGCCGCCTCTTATCCATCCCTCGCGTTGTCACCTGCTGTGCTCGTCGACGCTGTTAGCGCGTCTGTCCAAGCCATCGTCGCGTTCATCTATGTCATTGCAGCTGGTTACATTTTCTTAAATAATGCATACTGTTATCTTCGACTCCTTATGTGCTGCAGGATAAGTGATAGTTTGTGTTCCGCTGACAGGCTTGAAGGTTTTCTAGCGTCAGATGCATCTTGAATTTCTCTAGCCACTGTTCCCACAGCCCACGTCTTTCCGTCTTCTTCTTCGTCTTGAGTCTTTTCGCGCTGTGCGTTTCCTAGATGAACCAATACAACTTGCTCAATTGTCTATCCGTCTTCTTCTAAGGATGACTGGGCCGCGGAAGGAATGACAGTGGAGATCTAATATTAAATAGAATGTGCTATTGTGGCGTCATTTTCCACCTACTTTTGCAATGTTTGGCATTGAACGATTATTTTGTAAGCTGCTGTGCAGTTTTCAAGGACTTGCATTCAGTTATGCCAACTGACTGATCACTGACAGTCGAGCCACTATCAGCCCCGTTGGAGACACTGCGAAGCCTAGGAAAAATATGCATAAAACTCGGGGCACTTTAGTGCCGAGGTTGTCGACTCTTGGTGCGATGAAGCAGTGGAAGCGTAGGTGAAGGTGAACTCAGAACAACGCTTTAATCCTGGAAACATCTCTATATAGCAGTCAGTCACGCGACACAGTAGCATTCAACCTTGAAACACATACAACACATGAAAGTCACATAAGTTTGAAGCCCAAGCCAAACACACTCCTTCCAGTCCACTAAACATAACCATAACTAAAATACTACACAGACGAACTATGCAGGGTCCTCTAAAAGATGAACAATGAAAATCCGTGGAAGCGGTGTTGTTAAAGTGCAGGTTCACCGGTTATTGCGGCTGTAAGACAATCACTGAGATGAGAAAAAAAATTATTCAGATCATACCTTCTCTTTCGTTGCATGGTACACATCACATCCTGCGTGGTTTGGCGATGCATCACCAGGAGAAAAGAGTAGCCCTTGCTCACCAGCCTGCGCAAGGCCGCCCACGTCATCTCTAGCTGCCGGGTGCGTGCAGAACGCTTTAGTAGAGGCAGCGGTGGATATACTGAGCTGATTTGGCGCCCAGGTGATGGTGGCACCAAAATACTATGCGCTTGTAAGATTATATAGCAATCCACGGGAACGCCCTTCTTCTTGTTCTTCTTCTTCTTCTCCTCTCCCCAGTACTTATGGCACGTACCCACAGTGGGTATTTGGCCAGAGATAAGTGCAGGCACAAGAAAAGAATGCCTAATTCGTACTTAAGCTGCACTATATAAAAATTACGAATCAGTGTTGGTGAAAGATGTTTTGTTAAAAATGTTGAGGTAGTAGCTCTTCTCTTCTTGATTCCTCTTACTCTTCAATGAATTGCTTGCATGCTCCAAGATCGTTCTCGGATAATGTCCTGAGACACCAAGCAGCGGTAACGCAAACAGGTTCGGCAGAAAAGTACCGATAAAATAAATACGGTATGGTGCTTAAACTTGAGAAGTTGACGTGACAACATGCGTTCGTTTTTGTCCTCTACTTTTTTTTTTCGTTACGACCGACTACGCCGCAGTATGTTTTCTGTGGATAGTATGCGATTTCCTTAAAAATATATCTCCTCATTTTTAGCAGATAGAGTCCTATTCACTACCCCTAATAATCTCATACTTATTCAATGAGAGGAGGATGGGATGCATCGATGAAAGGTAATGACTGACGACTCAAGAAAAAAGATGCCTCCTGGCTTACTTGACATAAATAAAGGTGGTGTAGGTGCTAGGACGTTTTGCTCTTCTTTGACATAGTTTGGCTTTTGCTTACGTCGCTAGAAAATGTATATTTTGCGTTGCTGTTCGTCATGTATCCCATTTTTTTCCTAAAGTCATCTCCAGCGGGAGCAGGTTACGCTATCGAGTAAAAGTGGACGATGATTACGATACGCAGTAATTCGAAAGAAGCTTATATATATATATATATATATATATATATATATATATATATATATATATATATATATATATATATATATATATATATATATATATATATATATATATATATATATATAAGCGCATTTTCTCACGCCCTGAGGACTTTGCGGAAAACGCCAACCGTCTGCGGACGGTCCTTAAGAACCAACGCTATCCGGCGCCCATCATTAACGACGCTATTAATAAGGTTACCAAACTAAGTCGTGAGAATATTATTAGAAAACGTCGAATTGCACCTCCCAATCCTCACCCCTCCAACCTGATTCTAACTTTCACAAATAACGCCCCTAACATCAATAAAATTTTGAAGAAGCACTTTAATACCATTGAGCAGAGTGACCGACACTCCAAAATTTTCCCAAATCCTCCACGGGTAACCTACAGACGACAAAAATATACAAAATTACGTAGTTCACACTAAAGTAAACAAACCACCTCCCGCAGGTTACCTACCTTGTGGCAAAAGTCGATGCCAGTTGTGCAAACACATACAGACAACAAAACAGGCTAACAGCACACATGACATTAAAGAAAACCTGAACTGCGAATCGGGCCACATTCCAGTAGGCAACGTTGTATACCTACTGGAATGTGGCCGCTGCCAGATGCAATACATATGTCAAACCCACACTACCTTCAGAATCAGATTCAATAACCACCGGTGTTAAAAATGCGTTTTCGGAGGTCAAATTCTTTTGTGGTGCGAAATGATAAGGGGACACATAAAAGGGATCCGAATAGCAATTTAGCAGTATAATTAACTGCTATTTGTTATTAACCTTTTAATTATTGCTGTTACCTGTATAATTTCAATTTGGAGGTTATAGAGGACCAACAGTCAACCACATATCTATCATTATATTTACGAAAATAGAACTGCAGCGCTCAGAACCTCAGCTCTCCAGACGCGTGCAACAGGCTCAGTGCGGCAGTTGAGGACCACAAAGTGTTGACCCTTGTGTTGACGTCACTCACAGTACCAAACGTCATACGCACACCGCGCTTCATCTTCTGCCCGAAGTGCAGAGGTGGCATTTGGCATTTTTTATATTATTTTATGAGCGATATTTATTGTCTCAGGGCATCAGAGGGTTATGTAATGAAGGATGATGAAATGAATAAATTAATGGAAAGAGTTTTGCTGATTTTATGAAGTCCAGAATTGAACGATGAGGTGGTTCTTGAGTCCAGGAATATATGAAGTAGGATTCCTAGCTGAAAATCCGCTACCGTCAGTTGCCTGATACTTGTCGGTCTTAAAGTTGCTATATGCTTTGCCTAGTTACTATATCGGTAAAACCAACATAGTAACTCTAGTCGATCTCAGCACAGGGCAGTCCCACAGCAAGCGGTGTATGCCAGCTTCAGTAGTCTCACATTTGCATATCAGGCACACTGGGCGGTGATATAAATGCCGTTAATGAGGCCACGTCCGAGTAACGGCAGTAGTGAGGGCAAACCCGATCCGGATCCACCGAAGCGCAACCTCCTCTGCAAGGGTGAAACCGTGAAGGAGGGTTACCACACACGGAAAGATAAGAGCATGTGTACGGCGCCGGAAGTGCTCCTATATTGGTGAAAGGAGAGTATCATTATCCAAATTAAAGAGTCGAGGCAATGATGACCCTGTGGTCACGAGGCGAGACGCTAAACCTGTATATTGGATGGAAAAACAGCGCAAAAGACGAACACCACAGCAAAGGAACACAAGACGAGCACTGTCTGGTTCCAATATGTTCCACCAACTCTCCCGTTTGGCTATAGTGTTAAACCTGTATATGTTTGAGAGCGCAATAGGTTCCGTAGAACCCACTCAATACGTGTAGATACGCACCGTATGCTGGTGTATGTCCTGACATATTCCTGGGCAGCAGTCGACACGAGAGCGAGGTGTCGGACTAGCTGGCCTGTGTCTGTGGTTCTTCTTCGTTCGTGTTTCGTCTTGTTCCCAGCGCTGTTATTTAGATTAGGTAGCGGTTGACACGTCACAGCAGCCGGACTGGTTGCAGGCGCCAGTATACGGATAAGAACGTGGACCGCAGGAGGCATAGTTGCGGTAGCCACGGAGCGGAGTGCCTCTTGAACTGCAACGAGCTCAACACAAAATGATGTAGGCGGTTCCGTTATAGTTGGAACGTGGAGGTCTGATTAAGGCCAGGTCTGCATGGGCAGTAGACTGCTGTTCTTGCTTAGCAACATTGGATGCTGGCATCCACGTATACAACAATGCACCCTTAAGGCAGGTGAGCCTCTTTCTCTTCTAACCTCTTTCGAAGCGACAATGCTGAGTTGATAGACGTCGGTCTGCAATTATCTGTTGGCTTTTTTTCGCTTAGTTGCACAAGCTTCAAGGGAGGGAAAACTGGCGCTGGCGGCTGAAGAATAAGTGCGTAGGTGAATAAGGCATTAGTGTTTGCGCGGAGGGCTATAGACTGGCCTTAATTCTGCGAACATCTCGGCGCTGCTGCACCACCTCGTAGGTGGTCTTGAGCTGCAAACTCTCTTGCAAAGCCATCACCTGTGTGATGCGTGGAAGGCATGTGATGGTTCTCATAGCCTCTCGATTCACAGCCTCCAGGCGATCCCATCGTGCTCTTGTAATGTATTAAAACGGCACGATAAGCAATACGTGGCTGCAGAATTGCCCTCATTAATTGGCGTGCAACGGAAGAGCCAGAGCCGCCCTATTTAGGAGCAATCCTTCTAACCAATTGCAAAGTCTGAGTAGCTTGCTTTTTTGCCTGCGAAAGCCAAGCAGTCGTTGATCCTGATTGGTGAATCGTCAAACCCAGAATTTTTACACTCGGACTTTCCTTGTAGTGGGGTACCTGATAGACAGAGAGGAAATCGGCTTGTAAATTTACGACGTCCCCAGTGGTTGGCGACCGACGGGTATGTTGTTTTACTCCTCAAAAGGTGAAAGCCAATTGATGAACCGTAATATTAAAGGTAATGTCTGAGGCTGATTGCAGGCACCTCCTGAATGAACGAATTCGGTTAGTGCTCCAAACCGTGATATCATCCGTGTATTTTAAAAACTTTGTCAGGAGTTTCATGTAAGTGTCATGTTTACGGGATGAAAGAGATATTAAATATTATTGGTAACGACATCGATCCCTGGGGCACGCCCAGTAGCTAATGATCCAACCGCTTCACCGCTGAGGTGTATTGCAAATTTCCTCCATTATAAAATGGTTCGACAAAACTACACGCTCTGAAAGGGAGTTGGAGCATGTCAGTTGAATTCAGAATGCCAGTACGACTTCATGATGTTGTCGTACGTCTTTTAAATAACCATTGTTACAACGGTACGCGCATTGCGGCTGCGAGTAGATGACATACCTGCTGATGTATGAAAGAGCGCTGAACAAGGGTTGAGGGGGAGCCTCAGTTTGGAAACCGAAGCAACGTTTCGACAAGTGGACTTGTCTTCGTCTCGGCAGCGCGATAATTACCCGGAGGGGGGGGGGGGGGGGGGGATAAATAAACTTTAGCTTTCAAAGAAAAGCCAGAGTTGGGGAGAAAGAAACAAGGCAAGTAGTGAAAGAACGTTTCCTTTGGTATGAATTTGTGAGCCTGCAACGGCTGATCCCGTGGCCTGAAAAAGAGAATAAAAAAGCGGCAGCTGCAGGAAAACCCACAATGCGGCGGGGATGAGGAATCAGCAGTATTTTATTTTATTTTCTATTTTATTTTTAAGTCCCCAAGATCACCGGTTCCAGGCTCAAAAATCCATACCGAGGTAAACATTATTTCCCTCGTTGCCCTCTTTCTTTCTTCCCCGCCCTCCTCCCTCCCCTCTCTTTCTTTTTCGGAAGCAAAAGCTCTTTTAACACCCGCAAGTAATGATCGCGCTGCCCTGACGAAGACAAGTCCTCTTGTCGAAACGTTGGCTCGGCTTGCGAACTGAGCCTCCTCTTCAACCCTTGTTCACTGCTCTTTCATTCCGTCTAGCCATATTTCCCTCGTTCTACCCTATAACTGCTGGTGCCAAAACAGCCAACCCTTCCTCTGTATCTATAATGGACGAAAGCCACTTTGAACGGGGTTGTAGAAGCCGTGCTGCTCAAACCACCACGACAGTCGTGTAGCTAGCATTTTCTCTGCCAGCTTGCACATTGTTGGTGTTAGAGATAGGTCGTCTATAACACCTTTAAAAAAAATTACTTCAATTCTTCCTTTTGTAAGAAGCATTCATGCGTGGCATCATATTACTAACGAGTTTTTATCACAAGGCTAATTGCCCTTTTGAGCCTTATCTCTCTTTACGTAGTCAGTGATATAATTATGTCCTTCTGTTCTTATGTTGTTGTGCCGTACTTGAGCCGTTGCGTGTCATTTCAAGCAGCGAACAAGTTTATAGGTGTGTATCTCTTTACGTTGACCTTCCGTATTTTGTACATTTTTCGTTGTTTGTATCCACCCTTCTGAGGTCTCTGAAACAAGGCTGCAGTATTAGTAAATAAATTAATTAATTGAACCACATAGTTCACTCGCTTAACGGAACGCCTCAAATGCTCATTCTCCCTGCGTTTAACTGCCTATTCGGCAAAACGGAGAAAAAGTATGGAGCCGAGAGCGCCCTGAGGGGAATTTATTCACTTCTTGGCCAAACAGTACACTGCAGGTAGGGTTCGGTTGTTTCTTCTTTCGTTTTCTCTTCTCATATGTGTCCTTGTTCGGCCCAAGATGTCTGCAGACAAACTGATTGCCTCTTAGAAATAAACAGCCGCTGGTTTGTTACCAAGGCAGTACTCTCGTGGCAGGCACCGCGGGCACCGATCTTGGGGGAGCGGTTGCTTAAAGCATTGCGTATCGCATCTGGGACAAGGGTCTGAAAAGAGAAGGGAAGAAAAAAAAGTTTAGGTAAAATCGAAAACATGGTTCTGTTCCCATCAATAAAAATTGTCTCGCCAATTTTTTTTTTTTTTTTTTTTGTTTCCAGTCTATTATTGCTAGACCTTCTCCATCTGTCTGTGCAGACTCTTCCTATCGATTGTTTCGATTGCAACGAGCTGTACGGCTTAATGCAGATGCCTGTAAATAAATATAATTGCATCGTGGAAAAAAAATCCTCATAGCTGCATCGTTACGTGTCGCCGTGTCAGCAATTCCTTCCAGCATGACCACCAGAAGCAAGGCGATATGGGAGACTGTTTATGCCCCGTCCGACAGCATGGCTTCAACCCTCGCTAAGTTAATGCCAATTGCCATGAAATTGACACCACTCCGAAGCGGCCCGCGAATTCGTTCACAAAGGATTGACATGGGCAGAAGAGCACCCTTTGCTTTAATTATTGAGTGGTTCAGCGGCATCATCAATGCGATGATAGCATTAAAGGTGCCTTTCGAAAAAACCAAAAAAAAAAACGACGTGGTCTTTGCGTTTCGGCGTTACGAGTGGAAATCCGGGCTAATCGAGAGGGTCATGATGGCACAGCCACATGACTTCGCGTATGTATTTCAACCAGCCTGCAACCATCGCACAGAACAAGGATGATGACATCAGTATACAATTCTTCATTGGTCTAACAGGGTCACGACGTCGCGTAGAATTTAAATTCAATAAAACTAAAACATCATATTGCCACGTAATGAAGCCTGGTTACAATGACACCTGTAAATATAGGGTAATAGCATGGCTATAAGGTAAATATGGAATGCAAAAAATGTAAAGTTAATTGCACTGAAAAGAAAATTGCGGTTAGAGGGGAACCAAATTTGAGGTCTTCAGGCAATTGAGCCACCTTCAATATGGGCTTGGTTATAGGAAGGCCTTGTCTACAAGTGCAATAAACAAAAAAAAAAAAATAAATAAGAGGCATTGTACGCCTGTGAAATAATGAAAAGTGAATCCGCAGGCCGCTTTCATTTAGGTACTATAATTACAATTCGCTTATTATTACAGTCACAGTCTAGTTCTTGTGCACCAATATACGTTCTTCTATAGCTTGGTTCGCTCGTGGTACAGCGCGTAATTAGTATTGTCCTTAAACCAATTTGGCCAGTAATATCAGGCATTGCTTCGTTTGCAAGTGTGCAATGAGCCCTCACAAACTGTATATTATCGAATATTATTAAACCTGCAGTCTATTAATCAACTTGCACTCTATAAAGAGGATGAACCAGTTAAGAAGGTCAAGGACGAGAGGAGTGCAACTGTACTTAATTGAAAACAGCAACCTCCTAGTATGACTAACATAGTACGCGCAACGCAGTCAGCTGTTGATTAGTCACGAGGTCTTTGCCAATATAGTTACAATTAGTTTCGATGTCTTTTGCGATGTAATTGTCCGAATTATAACACTGATTGTGTTGCACATGCTCTGTTAGCCATGCTGGGAGGCTGCTGTTTTTATTAGAGCACGGTTACTATAGTTTAGTCGTCAATGTGTACGCCTCTCCTGTTGTCCTTGTCCTTACTTCTTCATAACGTACCAACTGGCCCAGATTTCCACTCTTTTGCACTCTATGTCAGATATCCAGCCGCATTATATTTTTCTGAAACCGTTCTAGGAGATAGTACAGAATGTACCAGCTGACGCTTCCAACTGTTGTAGTAAGACGTGGTATTGGTGCTGTCCTCGCTGATACACTCGCACACTCCGAACTGCCGGTGTACTATCGGCTTCATATGGACGTGTAGATATATGAGCTCATCGCGATTTGGTGCAAGCCCTGCGCGGATGTCGCAAAGTGACAGTATAAGAGATTAAAAGCACACAGGCCTGCAGCAATACTCACCACAGACGCATATGCCACACAGGCTGGGCGACACCATGCCGGTCTGGCAGTTGGGGGGACACGGCAGGAACGGGTTGCATTTTCCTGCGCACATTTCGACACAGCATTTCTGTTATTATAATTAGTGCGCATACTTTCAGGTGACAGAATACGACAGTGGCGCAAAGGAGTGCACATGATGTACATGCCTGCCGCCCGATAAATCATTTTGCCATCGTCACTATCTGATACGGTACTCCATTGTCTCCCATCATGGTAACCACGTGTAAAGAGCCCGAGTTTGACAGAACGTCTGCATTCCCGAAACCGCAAATTTACGCAACTGCTAGTTTGAACCTTATGTGTCAAGACGCAGTACAAGTTAACTACCCCCTGTAACAGTACAATTATTGGCAATACTTCGTGCTTTCCTTCGCGTTTTGATCAGCGCAGTGTGAGCCATTTTCTGTATCGTGCTCTCGAGTGTGACCACGTTGATCTTTTTTTTTTTTTTGCTTTTTAGTGCGCGCGGCTAGCAAATATATAAATGTGGCTCATGTGATAAAGACCTATATTGTTAACGGACCGTCCAGAAAAGAAAAAAAAAAAGTTTGTTTTTCGGGGCTCTCGTCTGCCGCGTTATTTTTTTTTTTTTTTACTTGAGATGGAGGAACCATTATGATCAAAGTTTTAATTAATATTTCAAATCAAACAATATTTAAGTTTATCGCCTTTTTTCTTTTCATTTAACGGGTCACGAATGTGAACATGCGTCTCGGCCTGTCTCGAGACCTTACCGATCCACATTTCTATTGCAGAGATAGGAAGTGAAAACGAATTAAGAGCTCTCTGCCCAGCGTCCTCTTGTTTATCGGTTGGAGAGTGCACAGTAAGGGCAGTCAACAGATATACAGTCATCGCGCGGATCTTCAGTCTCACAGACGAGGACAGCCACAGCGGCTCTATGTATGGTGAGCGTTATGAGCCGCTAGGCAGAACTTGCGACAGCGGAAGAAGTTTGCCTTCGGAATGCTGGAGCATGGACTACATTCTGTACAAGCCATCTTAATAAAATTAAGACAGCACAAGTGCTCGTGTCGTCTTCCTTCTTGGTCTCGGGTTATCTCTGCATACGAATTATTTATATCAACAAAGAGTCCCGCAGCTCATTCACAAGCAAAAAGCGTAGTGCCAAAACCCACGTCAGGCGGTGTGTCTCCTGCTGGCCGGCAGGTATCTCTTGGCATATATGGGGTGTGATTAATGACCTTCAGGAACTCTGTACAACAAATATTGACATAACATGACTAAAATCATGAACTAATCTACCAGCTTCAAAGTGAGAAATCGACAAAATAAAAGCCAAAATTAATATATATTTTGCTCGTGGTTATTGTGGCCTGCAAATGAAACTTTCCTCTCTTCTTTGTCCATATGAAGCAATTTTAATACACTTTATTTATTCCACTTCATCATTATTGCCATGTTGTATGTTGCGTGTTTATCCCTTAAAAAGAAAAAAACGAGGTATCGCTTAGAAACTGCTTGCAATCGGTGTAAAATGTTGAAGGCCTTACCATTTGCCATTACCACCAGGACAGCGGTAAGTAAAACGATGTAGATAGACTTCAGGTACATCGTAGCACACTGCAAAAAGGCAAGGTTAATTTATGTACATGCAACTGCAAAACTGGTCAGCTTCTCTCGATACCTCGTGCGCAGTAAGTGTCCTATATATTTTCGTTTTTAAAGCGTTTTTAAATTGACGCGTGAAGTCTTGATTGGTAGAAAGCAAAATGAGGAGAGAAAAACCTCAACCTCCACTTTCCGAAGCGAATGAAAATTAGAGAGTAAGAAATGAGAGAGGCTGTGAGAGGCGACGGGTTGCGAGAGGTGTGCATCATGTATTTTGAAGGAAGCTGCATTTACGCGATTGAGGAACCGCAAGAGGAGCCGGCAAACGGGACTCAAAAACGCTGTCGCATCGTACACCTAAAGGCGGGGCTAAAGTGCTCCTCTATTCTAAGCGTCCATCCTGTACTTTTAGCGACCGCCGTAGGAAGTGGTAGTTAAAAGTAAGGTGGACACTTGAAATAGAGGAGCTGTCCCGTCGTGCACCTAAAAGCGGCGACGGCTTTTTGGCGGAACTAGCTGTACTATAAGTTACCACGTAAAAGCACGGTATTATGATGTAACAGAGCAATGGTCTGTGAACATGTCTAATGTGACAGGTGAGTGCTCCGGTATCATATGTCACAAACGTCCCCTTTGCGCGAAACCAGGGCCCGCTTGCACAAAACAATCTTAAGACTATCTTAGCTAGGTCCAGACTTAACTCCAGTCTTAAGCGGCCATGCTAGTGGCCTATTCTTTAGACTCCAGTTAAGACTGGGCTTCAGTCCTGACTTGAATAAGTCGCTTGTATGATTACGACTCTTGTGCTGTCTTGGTTAAGACACAAGGACGCCAGGTGTCTAAGTAGAGAAATTAGGGAAATACAGGGATGCGCTGGCACTGTCCCTGCTGTAAGATGTACACATTCCGTCAATTTTGCGTTGTGTAAAATCCGTGCCATTGCTTTTTGCGGCTTAAGATTGTGTTACGAGGAAAAATGCCCCAAGTGGTTGCTGAGGCCGTTCTGCGAAGCCACTCTGGTGAACATGAACCCGAAGCGTTCGACGTTCGGAACCCGAGCCGTCTTAAATAAGCTTGGTCTTTCTAAAGACACCATTTAAGTCTGGACTTAGCTCGGACTTTATCGTGCAAGCCGGCCCAGGTTTTTACAGGTGAAGCTTTAAAAAGAACGTTTTTACGGCTGATTGAGCGCACATCTGTTGCAGTTAATTTAATACACTGTTGTCTTGAAAGGAACGGTAGCACAGAAAAATAGGTCGCAGTCAGAACTTTTGTCATCTGTCATTTGGAGAGACTGTATACAAGTGCTCTAAAACGTGCATTCAGTGAGGAAGGAAGGTGTGGCGCCTACTTCCTTAAGAAAGCCGCACCGAGGTAACTTACGTCTATGACCAGTGGCCTCAAGCGGAATAGGCAAATGGGCAGTTAACTGTCTCTTTAGCATAGCTGCCAGAAGGGGGTGGTTTGCCATTTTACAACAACAAACAAACAAAAAATCTTGAGGAAATTTGATGCTAGAGCGAGTGCTTACGACCAACACCCCTAGATACTAGAGGGAGAAACAAATTGTTTTGACGCATAGGCTTCCCTTGAGAGCGATACACAGATATTGCAAAAATTACATGTATCGCCCGTACCTTCCTCTTAGCACAATGCGACGCTTTCAGTAAATAAACTTCGCAACTCGGAAAAAGATACAAACTTGTGCTCGTGCAAACAAACATGTAAATGTCGAATATCCTGTTCAGATTGTACTGAAGTGCGAGTATAAATCTCGAGTGCGAATTTTATAAATTCTGGTGGCTTAAAATTTTTCATGTTTCTTATTATAGCCCATAAATCCCCTTCCCACATCTCCGGGAGATATGCAGAGTGCGCGCATGCGCGTTTCGGCTCATATTCAAACAGTTGGTCGCCCTGCGTTGCTCTCAGCTTCTCCGCTGCAGCGATAAAAGTTTCATTAAACTTATCACACAACTCTTGGTGGTTTTCTGATAAAAAATTTCGTTTCATGGTATCATCGACACCACCTCCTTTGGATCTGCCCATCAATTCATTCGCCGTTGCCCAAGTTTTTTTTTTCATGTCATTTTTGCTGCATGCAAATCTATGCATCATGTATTTTCTTTTTTCTTGCCTCAACTTTGCTGCCACTGCGTTTCGTAATATTCGGAATTCCGCTGTGTATTTTTCATTGCCAGGTTCCTTTCTGCATTTTTGCCATGCTCTATCCTTTTGAAAGCGCAACTCAAAAACTTCACGCGTAATCCATTTGTTATCAGGGTTCCTTTGCTTAATCACTACGATTTTAGTAGATTTTTGCATATATCGTATTGAAAGTTTCGATAAGCTTGGAATACAAGCTCACATGGTCTAAAACTAAAAGTGCATTCCAGTCAGTGTCCCTGACGTACTTGTCAACTTTTCCGTTATCTATAATCTATTTCTTTATTTTAGTACCACAGCCCTTATTGCCCTTATAAGACATAACTACAAGAGACGTAAAGTAATGATCGACTAGTTTGATCCTAATTACACCGCTTGTGTAACACTGCTCTTTCAGTCGGGATCAATACATGATATTGTTATCTTAGAGCCCAAGTCTTGTGCACTCGGTAATCACATTTAAGAGTCATATTCTGCGAGTAAACTAAGGTAGTCTGTCACAAATTTTTTGATACGTTCATTATGTCGATATTTAAGTCCCCAGTCAATATAAGCTGTGCTCATTCATGTACTTCTTTAATAGACAATTTAGCTCCTCTAAAAACGGATTTGTGTTCATGCTTGGTGGTCTGTATATCGCACATATGGTGTACGTAAAGTCTATTTTACTTATGGTGACAAGAATTACTTCTGCATAGTTGAATGTTGTCCCGATCTTATGAACCACCCAGTTATCTTTTATAAATATGAGTACTCCTACGCCTCTTCGAGTTGCCCTGCATAAAGCAATTTGAGAGTACTCAGCCAGCGTATACCTACTCAGTCTACTTTAGTCCATATTGATCTCTGTAATCACTATTACGTCAATGCTCACGAGCCTCGTGTGTAAGTACGCACACAACTGCTCCCAGTTCTTTTTTATGCTCCGCACATTTACATGTAATAAACCAAGGTCTACCTTTGTCTTGTTTTCAGCTGTGGTCTTGGAAACGTGAAAGTCCCAGTCGCAAAAAGTATTGAACGCAGCCATCTAAGACATTTTTGCTAGGTCATTCTCAGTGGAAATATTGATCACATTCACGCCTTCCGCTTTACGAAACGGCAAGATCCTGGCTTTACGAGCCAGGATCATGCCGTTTCGCGTCCAGATAAACTTATACCCCAGTTCTTTGCCGAGCTTTCTGCACTTCCAAAATATCTCTTTTTGTGCTTTTGTGAAACTTTCGTTCACGAAAATGTTTTCATTTCGAAGGGTGTGCTTCTTTATAAGCCACAAGTATCTTGTTTTCCGCTCTGCAAACCTTACAATTATAGATGCTATTCTCTCTGTCTGTGCCTTTAATCTGTGTACAGCTTCCACCGAGTGTTTCTCACTGCTAAGCTGCTGCTGCTGCAGCTTAGCAGTGAGAAACAGTCGGTGGAAGCTGTACCCCTGTAACCACTTGGAAGCTGTAACTACTTCACACCCTTACCATTTCTCCAAATCGTGCCCGGTGGCGGCCATTTTGGTAACGCTTCTATATAGCCATCTTCAACGCCGAACACCGAATACAGGGCGTCGCAACAATCTTTTCCGATAGCGTGGTACTAAAATGCACCATAAAGATATTTATTAAAGCGAAAACGAATCATGGTGCTCCAAAATGAAAGCTATTCAATGTGGAGAAATTTCGGTAAGTTGTTCAAGCAGTGAGCCATTACTTTTGGGTCTCCTTTGTGCAAGGATTTCCTGCAGTAGCCATAATCGATCCAAACGGAGTCAGCAGAGCCACAGACACAACTTCCTATTGCAACGCGCCGATTGCAACTTGTCTTGTCACTTGGTTAGTGCTCGGTCGGTTCTTGTCGTATCCTTAGGTGACGTGAGTAGACGGTGCACGCGAGCTCGTGTACATGCACACAACATTTTCAGGCGCAAATGCGAACCGATCACCTATGCGAATTATGAATATGAGAACAATGCATGATATGACAAAAATGCATGCAAACAGTGAGTGATCATGGCTATAATGGTAGCCTCATAGTAGATCTCGAAATGCACCCACGGCGGTGAAGATACCAACCAACGCTTCTCTCTATATATACCAGAAGCGATCTTTGCCACTATTACAATGTCCTCTTCGGTACATAATACATTTCAAATTCCATTAATAAAAAACAGTTCCATTTTCCTCCTCCAGGTCGCACTGGCTACCATTAAATCGTGCTGATCGGTTTGGATCAAGTACTTTTCTCATTTTTCTAGCACCTTCATAAATGATATGTTTTGTGACCACTATACTGCATAACTATTTTTGTTTTTGTTGCATTTCTTTCTTCTTTTTTTTTTGTGTGCGATCACAAGATAGGTTTTTTGAAATTTACGGGGCGTCTCAAAATTTATGCGAGCCACAAGTTTCCTGCACCAACTTTTTACTCCCCTCTACTACTTTCTCTGATAACCTGCCAAAAGCCGCCTCGATAGCGTAAGAGAAGAATGCATCCGATCGAATACTTACAGGGTGTAAAAAAAGCATATTCAGATAGCAAACAACTAACGAAGCAACTTACCGAGTGTTGGACGTAGACGTTCGAAGAGAAAAAAAGGGCGAAGACAGTGGGCCGCCGCAGTAGCTCTTTGATACCCTTGAGTGCTGCAACGTGTGGCAGGTCAGCGCCTTTTGTACACCCGCAGGCGTGTGAAAAGACTCATTTGTTTGCTGTTTAACGTCGCAAAGCAAGCGACGCAGGAGGGACAAGACAATAGCAGGAAGGAAAAAAATGAGAGACACAGTGCTCGTTTTCTCTTGTCACCAATGATCGTTATTGTCTTGCAATGCCTGTTTTACAATGGAAAACGAATAAACCCCAAAGTCAATAGCTTAAAAGGGATTTTCGAGTTTATCCCTGCGGTGCGAGAGATTGACTATCACTTGCCGAATAGTTGCCAGGTGTGCGACAATTCCTCATTTTCTTCCATCCCGTGGGTGAAAGTATGATATGTCAAAGAATCAACGCAGGCCTCTTGATGGACCAGCAAAATGTGTCCGTCGGCTCACGATGTGTCGTCTATTGTCGACTTTTTTTTTTTTTTTTCAGAAAAGGCGGTGAACGATATGATCTCACTTTTTTTTTTCTTGTTTTCTTGCTTAACCAGTTCGTCTATTGGTGGTTTCAGTAAAGGCATGAACGGTGGGAACAGAGCTAGAAAACTTTTTGGGGGGCTCTTCTTGTCGAGAAAAAAAGGAGCAACATAATAGGAAAGAAGAAAAACGAAAACATACGATTTCGCGCTAGTCTTCTCGGCTCAATAAAAATGCACAAACACTATAGCTCTTCGATGGTTCCTATATATTCAATTGTGACGGGTTGCGGGTTCGCTGTGAAAACATCTGTAAAGACTGAAGCTTTATTCCCAGTATATCCTGACACCGCAGCTAGCCGTGGCATCCTCTCCTGGGCTATTCTGCGCGTGTCTATACACTGACATAACACCTAGTTCCTCCTGCTGACATCCCATATATATCGGTTCCTTCCTTTGGCGCCCAACGGTGTCCTGCTTGAGATCATTCTTTTGAAGAATGGGTACTACCGCGGTGTTTCATTCTCTGGAGCTTTGTTTCGGCACTCTTCACGTCTCTTCCCTTAACTGTTTTCTCCCTTCCCTCGAACCATCCACGTAGAATAATGTTAATTTCTTCTCCCCTCTATTTCCTTTGCTGTAGACCAAGCGTGAGGGAGGAGAAGGTTGTTGTTTGTGATTTCTGCAGAAACCGCGATGAAATCCAGAGATCCATCCTCATGGGGGTAAGGCAAACGTAGCCTGAAGCGCGTGCAGGAGATAATGGTGTTCAGTTAAATGCGGTTTCACTACGAGAGCACTCGTACTGTCGTCAGAACCGAGCAACAATCTTGCGTGCGCCTCACTCCTGATTGGCCCGCTAGAGCGTGGTGTCATAGTCCATTTGTTCTGCGGCAGCGGACAAATGGAAATGTGAACTTTATAAAACCTCGCATAAGGACCGGGTATGGTATGCAGTTAATTCACTGGCAAATCCCTAACCTCTTGAACTGCTATCCTGACATATTTTATCTACTTGAAGAATCATCCTCCTCGTTAACATTAAAAAAAAAAATTAAGATGTACTTTTTGGAACATACGTGATTATTTGTTTCCTATTTCCGTTGTGTAATACCAATTACTGTTGACACTGTTACCTTGATGTATGTTACAGATTGAATTTTATGTATTTTGCCCCTGGTTTGTGTTTGTATTACATTCTCACATATGACTGACTATTTTGTGCTGCTCTGTGCCTGCTGCGTTGTGTTGCACATGTCATTTGTGGTGCCGAAGGCCCCGTCAGGTGACTAGTACGTCACCTTTAGCCTCGGTCCCACGGCAAAAATTGTATTTTTGCTACAAAGTGCAATAAATAAATAAAGGTTAGTGAAACGATGATTTCACACGATATCATCGGTCTAACCACACCGAAATGAGCCTAGCGAAATCCACTTCTTATGTTTTCATGATAATAAAAAATCGTCGGTGCGGAGCAGATTTTAACCCGCGAATTTCTCCTGGGAAACCTGTAAAAAACGTCATAGATTCTTCCTTCAGTTGACATGGCACATATGCACAATGGGGGATTGACCAGGGTTTAGTGCAGACACAATTAAGAAACGAATAATTCATCCTAACTTGCGCTGTACCGTACATAAGTTACGAATTAACTTTCAATGTTGCCTAAAATGGGAAGCATACCTCTGGCAAGAGAAGATATAATGATCATAGTTTTCACGTCATCTCATGACGAACAAACATTCGATGGAATGAATACAGAACGACATAATGATTGAGGCAAGGAATTCTGCCACGCAAGACGCCATGGAGATCTCACATTGCACGCCAAGGAAAATTTAGATGTTCGAATTCCGCAGTCACGAGGATCGACTCATGGCTCAGGGAGTGCAGAATATAGAACTTTTCAAAATGGGACATAATCTGCAGAGTAAATTTATAAGTACGGACCTGGCAACAGGCCCATAGAGAACTGAATTTGCTAAGAGATCGGCTCCTGTACCATAAGCAATGTCACAATGGCTGCAAAGTTCTGGAACCCACTGAAATAGTTATAAGCTATATTGAGCTGTACATTGCGTGTCCATCTGCGCAGCTTCAATCTGTGCGCAAAGGTTTCACGTGCAATCAATTTAGGTACGTCAAAACCCTGTCATTTTTTTTTATGTTTCTCACCGGTTTCGTGAAAAGCTAAGAGGTCCAGGATGCCACAACAAGGCACAGCGTGAAACATGGCATGGAGAGAAGTACAACAGTTAATGTATATAAAATCAAAATAAACTCAGAAAGTGTTAAAAATGAAGAAACGGGAAGCATATAGAGATTACGAGTCAGCACGGAAATAACTATGCTCTATTAAATAAACAAAACCATTAAGCCAAAACGCAAAAGGGGCTCGTGGGATTGTACGATGTCAGGAAACTTTGAAGCATATTATAGGTCGAAACTAATCCGGAGGCCTCCACTACGGAGTCCTTCAGGGTCAATATATCGCTTCAGAATATTATAACAAAGAAGAGAAATAAAACACCAACACATATTCGTCTCCAGGAACATACGACAGTACACTAATGACTGACGCGCAAGCTAAGAAAAGCAAGACAATCTTGAATTAGCAAAATAGTTTTAATGTCTTTTTTTATAGCCGGCAAAGTTCTTCGATATTTTTAAATCAGGAGAAAATAAGTGGAACACTAATTCGTATTTGCTACGACAATATGCTATCTCCTTGGCAAAATTAACAGTATGTCGCAGCTCTAAAGATGCCAAATCTAAGCAAAAATCCTAGATGGCACTTTGGACCACTAAAGTGCGGTGAGGCGAAAGCCATTATAACGCGGTGGATCGTAGTCCTCCACTATACGGCACCTACGGCTGGATCAGCCCCTCTATCTCCCTTTCTTCTTTCACTTCCACCTTCCCCCCTTCCTTTACGGCGTGGTACATGTGTCCTCGAATATTGTGATGAGGGTGGCAGTTCCAGGCCCAACGGGGCTGGGACGGTAGGTCAACGCCACTTGCGGCGGGGGCTAGCCAGCCACCGAATTTTATCTGTTGTAGACCGTCATTGCACCCGCCACTGCTTCGGTGGTGGACGAGGCCCTTTTCACCTTCAATAAAAATGGCTGCGCCGTAGCTCGGCTAAGCCCGGTTATGCAAACGAAAAATTGGTTGTGCTTGGTTACGCTGTTGGTAAGATAGCCGGGCCTGAACCAGCGAAAGCCCGATTAGGCATGGTCGGACACGATTTGCTGTGGTGTAATTCCTCCATGGTTGTCTACGAACGTCAAGGAAACGCAGCCGGAGCAGCGGTTTGAGCATGCGACTCCTCGATGGCTGTCTTCGAACCTCAAGGACTGCATCCGGGTCTAGACGACACAAAGGTGTCAAGGGTATTTTAAAGGGTGAGATACCAGGAAGCGAGCCAGATGGGCAGCGGTGGAGGTGGAGGGGCAGGGTAGGCAGATGACTGCAAGGCTGTGCGGCATTTTGCCAGGCAATGCTTTTTATTTGTTAAGAAATTGCTTGGTTTGGTTTTTAAGGTTTAACTTCCCAAAGCGACTCAGGCTATCAGAGACGCCTTGCGGAGGGCATCGGAAGTTTAGGCCACCTGGTTCTTCAACGTGTACTCGCATCTCACAGTACACGGGCACCTGGCTTTTCGCCACCACCGAAAAGCGGACACCGCGACCGAGATTCGATCCCGTGTCCTTGGGTTCTGCAGCCGAGCGCCGTAGCCATGCACTGAGCAACCACGACGAAGATTTGTGGAGATGTGTACCGGTAGGAGTAAAGATTGTCAGGTGTGTGAAGAAAAAGGACCAGGTGGTTGAAGTAGCAGAAGCGAAAGCCGCCGGCTCCGCGTGCCGCATGTGCGAAACGGGCGGCACAGGCTCCTCGCGCCGCACCTGAGGTAAAACACCGCGCCGGTGAATCTGGCTAGGCAAGGCTAGTAAAGCATTCGTTTGAAGTCTTTATCCGGGGAGTCAGAACGAATTCTTATCAAGACTGGAGCCAAAAAGAGGTGGAAATAATATGGGCGCCGATACACTCGGAGAACAGTGGAAACGAGTTGGCTCACAGTATAACTTGAGGTTATATGTCAGCCGAGCAGTAAACAAGATTGAATCCCCAATTTTTCGAGAGATGTAATCATATCGTTTCACCACTACACTGAGCACTAAGCTAGAAAGACAGATATATCCTCCACAAGCAAGAAGCTCGACAAGAGGCAGGAGGTAACCTGGCGTCGGCACCAGATGCGAGCCTTCTTTAGCCCTTCGAAACCAGCCTATATCTACCCAATACAATACAATGCAACTTTCAAAGAACGCGACGAGATAGTCCAATACGATCACTTACTATGGAGCTGAAAAAAAAAGCGCCGCCACTGACGGGCCGCGAACCTACTACTAGCCCCGTCTCTGGAATGGTGGCAGGCTATATTATTGGAGTGGTGGGAGGCTTATACCCGTTGACGAAAGTTCGGGCCACTGAGGGGACTCATAAGGTCGCCAAGAGTCAAGGACTCGAAGCCATCTTAGTATGTGTCCACATGTGGCTCAATGCTGACAATAAATGTTTTCCAATTCAATTCTCCATTGTCATCTTTAACCATCCTTGCGCAACGAATCTAAACACACCGCTGTCGTATTTCCCTCTTAAGGTGCGCATTAGAATTTTTTTTTTTTGCTATCTTCTATACTACTAGAGGACGAGTTCGAATTCTACAAATACAACACACCCTGAAAAATACAAAGGCAAAGTTCATTAACGCATTAGTTAAACAACGAACTATGAAAGCCTTTCTGTGTCTTACCTACACAATGCAGTCCTAGGGCTAAAAGAAATGTGAAGAACCTTCTCTTTCTGGAAAAATTTCGCACCCTTTAAGAGAAACACTCGGTATATTTATTCGAAGGAACTTCAAAAAGTATTATATGGACAATGGTCAGGGTATCACGTACACGCCCGTCCATGTTTCGTTGTAAATATTGTGCAAAGTGTTTAACATATATCGTATGTCTCAACTACCGCGGCCTGTACACATTACTAACCATTCGATCGGCAAGGATACTGTACGTTGAAAAGCAAGCTTTCAGACAGTACTTCGATTGTAATACTTAAACTCTCTCAACAATGCGGTATACACGGAATGATAGCTAGAACAGCAATTTAAAGAAAAAAGCTCGAACGCAGGCAGAAAGGGCAGGAGTAAATGAGCTAGGTGGTTAAAACATTTTTCAGCACCAGCATATATACTATGCACATTTAGACGAAGTTTTCTTCTATTCATCATCTCGTTGCTCACAACGACAGCAGCCAGGCGCTAGCGTCTATCGAAAGCCGAATTAGCACTCGAAGGCCGGCGATGACGGAGTGGTCCCACGACAAAATATGGCGACGCCCATGCACTCGCTATACAGTGAAATAGAACTCGCTACGCTCTGTTCACTATATTCTCGCGCTGTAAAGTATCTGAGGTCTTAGGCTCTTGGGCATTATTACATAATATAACGCTACTTAGGCGTGCGATGTCTTTAATAGGACAGAGCACCGGTGAAACGATCAAGCGGACAGCAGTTTCTAGAATCGTTTAATGAACTGGCTTCATCGACATCTGTGTGTCCACGTATATTTGCTGCAGTTGCAATTATTTGCCAAAATAATCTGATGTGCTAATCAAATGGCAGCGGTGCCTACGTCACCAGCTGAGAATGTATTAATTGTACCTAAAACTTTCCCTTCATTCGTGGGTACACAGGACTTCTTCAAAGCCGGTAATACTCACTGATGTAAGACACACCTCTTTAGTGGGTTCATAAACGATCCAGGCTTGCATCCGAAGGCTAACGCGAACTCCGGCATGTTCCTGAGTGGACCGTTGACCCGGAACCAGGCTGGGCTGTGCGGGCCCTGGGCAGCCATCTTGCTCAGAAACCGGCGGTTACTGTTTTCGCAGTAGTTGGCCGCGTAGTAGACAAAGAACAGCTGGCTGGCATCCCAGTGGTCTAGAAGCGCTACGCGGTAATCGGGATTAAGGCGGTGTGCGAACAATAGAAACGCATCCATCGCCGGTCTCAGCGCAAGGTTGTCCCATAGATCAGACCACGAGGTGCGCGTCGCGTCGAGCTGCATTCTGCGTTCAGCCCAGGCCAAAGCCGCGTACTGGCGCTCGAGGCAAACCCGCAACTGGTCCCAACTCCAAGTTAGGCTTCCGCCACCGGACTCTCTGTCATCACCGTTGGCGTGCTCGAAGTTAAAGGCCCAGTGATAGACAGCCCGAATAAGTGACCGGTAGATCTTGGGCGCTGCGCGTACCAGCTGCAGTGGACGCAGCGCAGTATCCTCGTTGAGGAAGAAATCGAACACGGGCAGCGGTATCTCGAGGCGGTCGTACGGTGGCGGCAGGCGGCTTTCGGCACTTAGAAAACCCTGCGTCCAGCCCGGGTAGCCGGCTGCGCGCGGGTTCATACGCGACATGAGCTTCTTCTCCAAGGTCTTTCGAAACCAGGTGTAAAAGAACTGCGGCGATGAGAGCGTCGGGTTACGTGTGTAGATGCCGTCTATGTATGCGGCCCTTATGGCGTCCGTATCCAAGGCTGGCGGCCTGAGAGGCTCCCACGAGACAGCGTTCAGTTTGTCTCGTAGGTGCGCCTCTAATATGCTACTCATGGGACCCAATCGTGCCTGAAGCGACTCGAAGAATGACGAGCGGAGCGTAGACACCATGTCAGCCACGGCACCCTCACCGCCCAAAAGCGACGTGGCCAAGTGACGAGACACGTAGAGCGGCAGGTTCGGCTCGAAGCGATCCAGTAAGCGTAAGCAGTACAGGGCTTGCGGCAACACCTGTGGAAATTCCGGGTGCCGTGCGAAGTTCAGCGAGGCAAGATGGTCACGCGCAGCTTGGTCATCGAGCAGCGGAGACAGAGCGAGGGTAACGCGGAATAAGAGATAGCCTATGAGCTCGCTCGCGAAACGCAACAAGTCGCTGCGTGTCAAGCGCACCAGATAGTCTGGCGAGCTGAGTTTAACATACGTTTTGGCTGTGACTGGCCGCAGACCTTTGCCAAACACGTCCTGCAGAAAGTTCGTCCATTCAATGTTCGGCAAGAATGGCAACTCGCGAACTTTGACCATGGTGCCATTAATAAGCGCTTGTGTGTCAAGTTGGGGGTGAGAGAGCATCAGGGCCAGGCGTTCCTCAAACTGCAGCACATCAGTGTCCGTGTAGTTCTTGAAAAAAGCCAATAGGGAAGCAAATGACCTTCGGACAACCTCGTACTCTTTTTTCTCCAAGGGCCCTGACAGCAACACCGTAGACGGTTCTCCCAGCCCGACGAAACGCTTGGCACCTGCGCTATCCAGGGCAACGAACGGCGTGAAGAGTGCGTCGACGCCCAGTTCACGGAACGCGGCGGCCAATTGGTGGGACACTTGTATGGCTGACGGTGTGCGGCGTGAGGACATCCGTGTCATCCAAGGCCGTAGCCGGATCGCTTCCAAGAACATGGCATGTAATTCTGGAAAGAGAGTCGGCTGCGGGTGCATACAGTTGTCTAGGAGGAAGCGCAACGCTGGGAACTTGGTGGCGTTGTCACGAAGCCCCCAGGCAAGAAGCTCGGCGTAGCCGTCTGCGAGGATAGTGTCCATGGATAGTCGCTCGGCTCCCGGAGGCAGTGGTCGAGTCACTGCCCAGTCCTCGCACACGTAGGCGTAGAAGTCGTCGCAGGGGTCGCGGCTGGTGTTGATCTGGCGAAGCAGTAACCGCGCTTGATCCATGCACGCAGTCGAGTCGCAGGTTCGGGCGCCCCGCTTGGGCACGGCTTTCAGGAAGCTGCTCCTGTTGCGCTGGGAGAAAGCAGGCGCCGATCGACCGACCGCAGCCGGCGGAGGATCACGGCTGGCCAGCAGGGTGGTAGAAACGAAAGCGGTGATCACCATCGACACAAGCAGTAACACAGCGGTGGTGATCGCGAGGCTCCAGACTGCTGCCGCCCAAGAAGCGCGGCGGGCCTGTGCGCTGCGTAGCAAGACCGGTGGGATTCTCAATGTAGGCGCCGACTCCGCAGACAGTATTTGGATGTTCCCTCTGAAGCCTTCGGTCATCGCCTGGCAGACCGAGCAGGCGCGAACAAGGCACGGTCAGTGCTGCCGTTCGGCTAAATTGGCGGCGCGTGCATGCATTTTCCTCATTTAAAAAAATGCTGCACTATTTTTGGGAATACATAGACGAAAATTTCACAACTGGGTTCGGTGGAAAAAGGAAAAATCGGGAAATGACGTGAAACAATTACGCCGGAATAGTAGATGAACTTAAGCACCACACCCATAATTGCAGGCTGACGTCACTTACTTTAGAAATAACATCAAGGAACTAAATAATAATAGATTTTAAACCTTTGAAAATTGATATAGAAAAGAGGCAAAACCGGCTGGGCACTCTGGAATTCTGATTCAGGTAGGCATTTATGGCATCTAAGGGGCAGAGTGCCATATTCGTGCTCAAAAAGAGAGGTGGAAAAAAGCATAGGGAAAAAAATGGCGGGTGCTTTTAAAACAGATTTGCTCAAATTTCTGATATCTCATTTCTTCAGTATGCAATCTACGAATCTGTAATCACCTGGTTACGACCTGGTCATGACCAATCCCCCTAGTGGGTGCGGGCTATTTTTATAAGGCAAAACAACGACAGTTTTTACTGCCTTGACATCATCTACTGGATTTACTCTGCGTCTAGGTTTTTGAACTCGCGCTTCCTCAAATACAATAAATTAGGCCTGGTGTGTTCCACTATAGATACTATGGAATTTTAGGAAATGAGCCTGCGGCGTACTTGCTTATTTCTCGACTGGGTCTGTCCTACCATTACTTCCAACAAATTATGTTGCTAAGCACTCAAATTCGTCTTTTCTGCCACTTAACGATTTTTGGCTTTGCAGCGTAATTAGAATCCAGGTTAGTGACTTCCACGAAAATGCGAGGTGCCCCTGACAATAGACGGATACCACCGACCGATCTGCGTATGCGCCGGCTTTCCGGAAGTTGTACCCCCACCATGTTGTAGAGGGCTGGTCAGCGCGCGCACACTTTGACCTTGACGCACATACGACTGCCTGTTGCAACTCCGCTCCACACGAGCTCAACACACATTTCCCCTACCTCACTGCCGAGAAAAATTCGTTGTCATTACTTCACAAATTTACATTCACTGTTACATGCAAAGCAAGCGTTCTAAGGGCCTTAAATTTTTTTTTTTTTTTTTTACCAGTAGCCTCGTTCAGTTATAAAGATCTTGTCGGAAATAATTTAGGGCTGCGTACAAATATGTGTCATGGTAATTTGTTATTCTGGTGATTGATGTTTGATTAGTGTGTGATAGGCGATGGCGAGGTAAAGAAATCATTGTAATTAATGAATTAAAGAAAAGGAAAATGATTAAATTGGATAAAGGGGGTTCAGAGGTGTCAAACTGCTTAGAATGAAAAGCCGATGCATGATAATGCTAATAGAAAATTTAGATTATATAACTGACCAATTAATTAGGTGAACTAATTGAAAAAATTAGAAATTGTAAAAAGGGGTTTCAAAGGTGTCAAAATGCTCACAATGAAAAGTCAATGCTTGATGATCTAATAAGGAAAATTTAAGTGTGTAATTGATCAAATAATTCAAATAATAATAAAAAAGAAAAATGGGGTTCAATGACGACTGCATAGAACGAAAAGTCAATGCTTGATATACTAATTAAGAAAATTTAAGGGTTAAACTGACCAATTATTTATTCGAGAAAAAACAAGACAAACTTAAAAATTCTGAAGAGGGGCCAAATATACACAATGAAAGGGAAATGCTTGATGATGATGATGAAAAAAAATTACAGTATAAGTGACCAACTAAAGATTTCAATGATTGTATGAAATGAAAAAAGTGCATTTCACGATGTCAAACTGATTTTGACACCTTTGAAACGACTCTTCTATTAGCACAATATTTTCAGTTATTTAAATAAAATATTTGATCAATTACACTCTAAATTTTCTTATTTAGCACCGTCTAGCATTAACCTTTCATCCCGGGTATTTTGACACCTTTGAACCTCCTTTTTCGAATTTTTCTTTCTTCAATTACTTCAGTTAATTACCCGATTACACCCTTTAATTTTTCTCAATTAGTTTGATCACGCGTTGGCATTTCATTCCGAGCATTTTGACACCTTTCAACCCCTTTTTTCTATTTCTTAATCTTGGAATGTTTCAATTACTTAATTGATCAATTACACAATCTAAATTTCCTTCGTTACAATCATCAACATTGGCTTTTTGGTCTCGGCTTTTAGCACCATTGAACGCCGCTTTTTTTCAATTTTCCACTTTTTCAATTGTTAAAATTATTTGATCAATACCAAACATTTTCTTTTCTAGCATAATCAAGCATTGCCTTTTCATGGTGACAATTTATTTTGACACCTTTGAGGCCAGATTTTTCAATTTTTTTATTTTTTTTAATGTAATTCCACATTCTAAATTTTCATAAACAGCACTATATCTGGCACTGACTTCATTCAGATAATAGGACACACAAGTTTTTATTTTTCAATTATTTATTAAGTGGCAAAATACACTAAATTTTCTAAGTCGGCATCATCAAATTAGCTGTTCATCTGTGCGTTTTGAGACTAATGAACCACCCATTATCATTTTATTTTATTTAGTCGATTAATCACATTGATTCCATTAGCTCATCGTCGCCTATCAAACACCAATCAATTATCAGTCAGTAGATGAACAAATTACCATGATACGGATTTTTGCGCAGCCCTCTTATTTCCGACATGCGGTGCTGACCACTATTACTTCTACTACACTCTACTTCTACTACTACAACAACGCCGACGGCTTTTCGGCCGAAGGAGCTGTATAAGCTATTGCCTAAATGCATAAAACTAGAGTAAAACCGAGTAGCGGCAGAAGATAGGAAAGCGGAGGAGCTAAGGTAGGCGGTGGCGTGGGTGTCGCGAGCAAAAAATCACGAGAATATATGTTTCTGGCATGCCATATGGATTGCAGACATGGACGTCGTATAGATTGCTACCCGAGTAATCAGGCTGCCAACTCAGCAGCTCGTCAGATGGGCAGGTGAGGTGGGAATCGATCTGGGACTCTTGGATTCCGGGTCAGGCGTGCAAATCCCAAGGCAACGTAGCGGCTTGGTTAACTACCTCCGGTGGTCATCCACATAGTGCGGCAGCTTACGACTGTACGCTACGCGTGTTTGAGATAACTCGATATTAGTGAGAAAGCACTCATACCATTCTGACTGATTAAGCTATTTCGCAAGGTAACAACCAAGTGGCCTCACGCACGCCAACAATCACGTAGCCTCATACTCAGTCCGGGATAGTGGGTCCAACGCGGGGAGTCTCTCGCCGGGTCTGATGGGGCTTGAGCGAGTAATGATTGACCATGATCTGCTGTAGTGCTTTCATACTAAAAGAGAACCATTGTAGTGGATTGTAACCGCTCGGGCTCAAAACCGGGTTAAGTATCTGAGCGTCTTCACTGCACCGCCGCGGAAATGGTTCCGCTCGTTATAACCAGAGGTAAATATCCGCCATTTGACTGGCGGCTCCGAGATGGTGCAACAAGTACAATTAAACTAAAACCAATTAAATTAGTCACAGTTCCAGTGACATTAAATTAAATGCGCGGCCTCCGCGATCAAGCATGTCGTCGTACAACAGCTGGAAGCGGAGGACATGTTCATTTTAAGCGGTGGCTTCCAGACGCCGTCACATGTACAGCTCAAAACTGCAGCGCACTAGAGGCAGGTATCATATGTAGAAAAAAAAAGACAGCAATTGTATAGTTCAAACCAGCAAGACCAAAAAAAAAAAAAAAAAAAAAAAAAAAAGGTTTTCGTACATTCGATTTAAATGCCAACCCCTGCCAATTTCATAGGTGCCAATTTCATCGGCGGAACTTCTCGCGGAGTTTCTTCCACCGCTTCTGGAGCATTTTTACAGCCTCTGTGATGAAAACACAAGAGCATACACATGAAATGTTTGATATACACGACGCATAGCGTCCGCTGATTGGTCGATGCTTGCACGCCGGAATACGGAGGCGCGCTGCCGCGAACAGCTCGGCTGTGGGCGGCGCGTCGCGCATGCGCAGACTTCCTCTGACCGGCGCTCGCGCATCCAAACGCGCAGGACGCGCGCGTCGAGGGCTCATGGAGTTGAGACAGCACGGCTTTATTGAAGCTCCGCTGTCTGGGTATCTGGCCTTGTCACAGCTTCACATTGTCCTGAAGCCTTAGTTACAATAAAGCGTTCGCTTCCACAAGCAGCAAAGCGAAAACTTTCATAATTTTAACTGACCTGTGATCACCTAGCTACTTAAATAAGTCTGGGAATTTTTCTATTGCTTTTCATTTCATGTACTACACGTTACTCACCCGGTGGTCCCTCCATCTTCTCTGTGTTAAAATGATCTTAGGTGCGTGTGCTTGGCGAACTGAGCAGTTATTTCGCGATTAGTACGATAACAGACTTTTGAAGCTGTTTTTTTCATTGCTAAAAGCAAAAGGACATCAACAAAAATGAAATGGCTGAACGTTTTTATTTGTTCCGAAAAAGCTCCGCAATGTGGGCGTGACACATGACAAAAACTACATAAGTACGACCATGCCGCACTGTTGTATTTGATGATTTCTTTTATCAGCGGATAAGAGTGAAGCATAGCCGCGTCGTCTCGAGGATCCTGGAAGTTGTTAAGAAAGTAAAGTTTCACTGGTGAACTCCGGCTGGTTGTAGATAAAAGATAGAAGTGTTTTTTTTTTTTTTTATGGCTAAATGATGCCAATCAATTAGCATATTTTCAAAAAAGAAAATTTGAACAGTTCTTGCTTCGCGACACAAGGGTACATTTAGAAGATTTATTCAAATTTTGCTAAAATGTTTTTGGGAAATAAATTGTTTGAGAACGCATTTCTTATTCAAACCTATATGTTAGAAAAGTGCATTTACATAGCTTTCATGTAGTGCATTTCGTAAAACTTTTAGACGTAATAGTCTTTACAGAAAAAGCTAGTGGAAGCCCAGGATCGTCCCAGCTCAGTTACCAAGAATGAGCTCATGTAGAATCAAATGATGTCAACCACAAGAACGGTGGTTAGCCAACTCCATCGTGGGCGACTGAGGCCTTAGAAGAAAGTGATCTTGCCGCCAAGTAAAGCCAACATGCAGATCACAGGGGTTTGGAAAGCTAGGGTTGTGCATAAGTTACTGCGTTTCTCAGCTGAGCCAGCTGCTTGATAAGAATCAGATGCCTCAGAAACAGACATGGGGGTGGATGGCAAAGAGAGGAAAGTGACTATGGGTACAGCAGTGAGCGTGGTCCCTACTGCACGTTTGCCTTTCGTTTTCATTGTCGCGTTTATTTCTACATTTCTGTGTGTCTGTTAGCGGCTTCGTGGTATGTGCGCAGTAATCACAAGTAAATCTCGTGAGCACCTAATTGCCATTGACTCCTTCAGTTCTAAAGAAAATAAATATGGATAGGTCAGTACGGCTGAGGAGACAGGGCTTTTGTTGTAAACCCCAAGTGGGAGGGAACTCGGGCGGTGGTACAAGCTGAACTGCTTCCCTGGCTGCTTGTACTGTCTGATGTCTGATTCACAGTGGCTTCAGTATTTGCAGAGTTCCGTTTCTTTTTTTTAGAGTATCGAGTATCTCTAATATACACGACACACTAAAAATGTATTTTCGATACCGATGCTCCGATACTTTCAGTTTCAGTACGCAATACCTAATACTGATACACAAAATGTATCTAAAGATGTATCGAAGATACATGTATCTTTGATACTGCTCATGATTGATGAACAGGAGCATAAATAGGAAAGGAAAGCCAAAGACGGAAACCACTGAGGAAATACAGACACCAAATTTTGGTGGCAATATTTTCTTGTTAATGATGCGAGGACATTCCTGTAAATTTATCACCATGCCGTTTTCGCCTCCGACAGCTAAATAATTTGAATTTATGGCTGTGACGTCACAATCAAGGCTATGTCACGTACGGCATAAAAACAGCAGCGATATAATCCGGACTCTTCACTTGTGATTCCTGTTCTTGAGGCAGGCTAGCCTTAGCGTTGTTCTCGATTCTAACCACAGAGGAATGATTATATGGCTGTTTCTTTCATCCCTGTCACCTAGACTTGACCGACGTCACAGCCAGTACTCGGCTGTTGAAACCGAAACAGTGAAAAAAAAAAAAAAATCATTAATTACTCAGCAGTTGTGGGCGAATATCACATGGCAATCGGTGTACAGTAATATGTAGTGCATCATTACAAAGGCTAAACATGAACCCAAAAATTAGGTGTCTATACCCCTTTAAAGCAGCCGCATGACGCCCTTAAAGGCAGAGCTTGAGGAATATACAAACTACCCGCGCTGAAATATGTTTGAGCAGAAGGGAAACATGCCCCCACGCTGATAGAGTCGAGGCAATCGACACAAGAAAGCATCTCCTTTATAATAATAAATTAAGAACTGGGAAATGAAAGATTGCCAGTTAAAGGATGGTTATTGGAGGCCATACAGAGCAGGCTAAAACTGTGTATATATACAAGAGCCTATCTTTCAAATTGTTTACCTCAGTACATTGCAGAACTAAAATCTGAGCAGAGCTGCACTCAAATTTTACTTTACCGAGTATAGCAATCAATAGTCATTTATATTATCAGTAGGATCTTTTTGTCTATCTTATCATATATATATATATATTTTTTTTTTCATTTACATCACGCAGTCTATTTTCTATTTTTCTCGCTTACATGTTTAGTCAAGAAACTTAACATGAAAGAACAGGTTGTTAAATATCTGCTTGCTTTACATACCTTGACCTACGTGATGCAGTACAATTTTTCCTTTAAAATTACAATACCAACATCAACTTCAGAATTCAAATCTCTGTAAATCCTATTGCAAATTCGTGGTAGCACACACACACAAATTACCATCTCTCTTAAAGCGAGCATCAAAATACACAAACTCCAGAAAACGCTCACAAATGATCAGCATGTTCCCACTCACCTCTACAAAGCAAATATTTTTAGGCCGTTTCTTTACATTGACTACATCCGCAATCAAAACTAATAATCCTCCCATCCCCTCTTCAGCTGAACACATGTACAAACAGGTCACTGCTTGACATAGGCATACTCAATGAGAGAGCACACCCAGATACATCAACGAGCAGAAGGCGGCTAAGAACACACGGCGAGATGTCGCCTTTATCGGTTGAGAAAAGCAATTTTCAAACATTTTTGTAAATTATAGGGGAGAAAACCTAGGCCATGGCGTGCTGCACCGCTCTGTGCATCAGCGACCTCAATGGAGACCCCGGCAAAACCTCCGCACAGCACAGCCGCGTCGTCTGCTCCCTGCTGCATTGAAAAGCACACTGTCGCTTCTTCTTGTAGGTACTGTGGGGTATTCTTGGGGAGGGGATACTGGACGCGGGTTATGACGACCTTATGTCGCGGCGGCATTCTTGGTATCCGGGAGATGAGGAGATGGGACGTGGGGAGGGGTGGGATGTCGCTGCTCCGTGCTGCATTCCAGCCACGCGCGTGGTTGTTTCTCTCCTCCTCCGGCCCAGTTCTGGCCGCCGTGGTGCTCCAACAAAGGGGGGTAAAAAAAAATTAAAAAAAAAATAAAAGAACCAGAATGAAAAAAATGACGGCGCACTTTTTCGCAAAACTTTGTGAAAACGGTAGCGGGATGGTTGTCAGCCTTTTTTTCTTTAGGCATTTCAGACCGCTCGTATCTCGCACCTCTGTTTGTAACTGGCGGTGCCGCCGTAGCCATCGCGGAACCGAGTTGGCCTCAAAAAACAGATATACGTAAATCGTTCTATCCTCATACCCGATCCTGCTTCGAGAGCTCAAAACTGCACACTCGCTAGAGGAGATAACTGAACTAGGAATTGTACAGAGTAGCTGTGGAATCAAGAAGGTTTCCATGGAGAGATGTCCCCATCTGCATGGAACGTTGTCATGTATTTCCTCGTTGTTCGTCTCGTGGAGAGAGGAAAAAATTCTGCTGCAAAAATGGCATTCCTCGGCTTTTCATCAATGACCCAGATTGTTAGAAACCCTCGTCGTTAAAGGTAGATAGGCCATTGATTTCGGATCGCAGCGCCGCAGCAGCGAACTTCCCCTGGCTGCTGTCGTCATGAACCAAAGTGTAAGGTGGTGTTTTTTGTGACATTGTAAGGAAAACATCAAAAATGCGCCGAAGACAGGCAACGCGCGGCGCTGGTATCCTGTCGGTAGCTGTATTCATCACCCTGCTGAAGCAAATGGGTCATCGTAGATGGCAACGCTTAGTTTCGTTGGCTTTGTCGGGGGGTTGACTAATATATCGGTCGTTAAAGAAGCTTGAGTGGGCCTTTTCCAAGTAAATGGCCACACTCATCGCTGTGTACACTCATGTCAATGAGTCTCCGCGAGAAGAATGCACTGTACCTTCCACAGAACAACGGAGACAGAGATTTCGGTGCTTTCGCATTGACAAAAAACAAAAAAGTTTAGAACTTTTCTAAGCTGAGGAACAAAAAAGAAAAAAAAAAAAAGAAAAATGAGTCCCCTCCCCACCACCACTTTCTTGGCCTTTAAAAAGAGCCGGGTTTGCATGCTCGGCCGCGCCGTGTGCTCCGTGCAGCATCTGAATGCTTGTCTGCTTGCGCGCGGTTGTTTTTCTCCTTGCCCAGTTTTCGTCGCAGATGATTTCCAAGAAAGGTGCAATATGATTAATTTATGATAAGCATCAATAAAAATCTATAATTTTGAAAGCTATTTTCGTGGCGCGAACTTCTCCACTCTCCCATAGCTTAACAACACAATAGATGCCGTCTCAAGTCCTTCAATATACCAGTCGCTTGCCTCTCGTCTTCAAGTAGCGGATTCGCGCTCATGTCTTCTTTTTTTTATGTCTGAGCGTGACAACAAGCGCTCTTTGAAAACAATGTTTGCGGCGATCAATTAATCATAATTTCTCGCTTTCGAAAGCACCAATAAAAAAACACATTTCCAGCCAGCCTCCTGCCCATTCTCCGCAGACAGCTGTGCGCTGCGCGGGCACGGCTGCGCGTTGGCACAACTGCCTCTATCGACGCGACGTGCGTATGCCGATCGAGGCGGCCGTGGTGTAGGTTTTGTAGTTTCGCTCTGCTAGAAACCGAGCGCTGGCATCGCGGAGCAAACTCCAGCTTGGGTTCCCTATAGGGAAAATGCTCGAATGCTTATAAAGACCATATGCACATATCTGTCCCATTGAAGTATTACAATAAATGTTGCCACATATATTCAGGGTCCTTTCAACATCAGTATGGAGCATGAAGGTGCTCTTGGTAAGGTTCACTTCGCCACAGGACTATAAATACAAAAACTTTACTGTTTTTTTTAATAATGTTTATTGCCTCAGGGCATAATGAAATATGTGAAAAAAAAAATATTTAAAGGGGTATTAAATGAAAGAAAAAAGGCTGGCTGTCCGAATAAAGTTCAAGAGAAAGTGATGATAAGACCCTTGCGTCCAAGCAATGTATGAAGATGAGTTGTTCCGCAAAAGGCCCACTGCGGTCAGGTGCCAAATTCTCGTCGGCTCAAGTGCTGGGCAAACCCACAACAAGTGGTGAATATCAGACAGGACATGCAGACAGGACATGCTGGACGTTGATATAGATATCGATATTGAGGCCATGTTCGTGTTACAGTAGGTGTGAGGGCAACCCTGACTCTTTTGTCCATGGGAACAACTGACACTATGTATAAAAAGTTGTTTTGCTCATTTGCACTCCAGTGCATAAGAAAAGCAGATTTCAGCAGTCATCCTTTTCACAGCTTACAGGTGGGGAATCCAAAAATAGTGCGGTCCAAAATGAAAAGGCTGGGAGGGTCACGCAGGTTAAATTGATTTTTTGTTTTTTAATACCCTCAAATGAAATGACATGCTAATCTTAACACATTCTTTGATTTGGTACCGCAGACACATCTAATGAATCCAGCAGCTAAGTAAAAACTCTGAAGATAATCAGAGGAAAGGACCCAGCATTTACCCTAGCTACATGATACAATAGAAAGCCAAAATTCTGAAGGAAAATTTTTTTGCACAAGTAGATAATAGAGATGCCGCACCCTTTGCTGTTTCAGAAAAAAAAAAAGCTCAACAATGAATTTTAAGTCATAGTTCATTTATTACAATTTTACAACAACATTGTTAAATACAGCTCTCGTACAGTACGGTTAGTCAGAACCCAATCACTAGACATATATACAAATGTCGTTTGCAGAAGTACACTGAAAGCATTATTACAATCTGTGCATGCCAAGGAAGCGCAAACATTTAATGCAATCTCTACATTGCTTGAAAACAGGTAAAATACCTTTGGCCTCTAGGACTTGAGCATTCAAACCATTAAACATTGCAGCACCCAGAATAAACTGTAGTACATACTCTGAGGAACAGTAAATACAATTGCCAAACAGTGTAAATACACCCCAAATAAGAGCGGCTCATTGCAAAAGAACCAAGTGGCACATTATCTTTCATCACACTACAATGCCACCTGTATTTGCACTTTGCTTTACTTTGGTGTGGTCGCTAAACCTAGGCAAGGCCACCTTTTTGTACATACAGCCATTGGCAGATATCATAGATGGAGTTGTGCAAGAGGTGCAAGAAAAAAACAAAAAACCTGAAAGACTGCGCAATATCAACAGCTATGCCTCCAAAGAGATGCTGGATCACAGTGCTTCTTTGTAAGTGCAACAGAAATGCTTTCACGAGAACATGGCATTGTCCAGACTGTCCCTCAGTCCACACACCTCAGCTAAAAAGGCAACCCTGCCATATCCGTCAACGAATCCACTATACAGCATGCAAAGCCCCGCTCTAACAAATGAATTTGTATGGAACAGCTGGCCAAATAAGTTCACGCTACAAGTAAATCCAGGTGTGAAGCATATTACAAGTAACAGTTTTCGAATTATTGATCTGTCTAACTGGCAAAACAGAGACATTTTAAAACCCAATTTGCACATTTCAATTTCTTGACGCTTCTCAGTTGTAGCTTTGATATATCTATACACAAAGTACTTGTAATTCACTGCCAAAGCAAAAAAGCAGCCAGAACTTGACACTACTCCTATCGATGTACAGATCATAACATCAAAGAGGTGCATAAAGTGAATTAAGAGGCTGGCAGAAAACATGTTCCACACTCAAAGGAAGGGAACCTAAACTCCATAATACTGATGAGTGGTTAAAGCAGCTACTAATTTGCAGTAGGTGTATTCTGCACAAGCTTTCACCCTATGCATCTGCTCCCTCATCTGCAAAAGAACATAACAGCTAACCATAGAAACACAACTAGACATTATTTTTCAACCCTAGTCACCTTCACTACCACAAAAAGGAGATATGCAGGGCTGGCTCTAAGCACGCATTGCATTGTAATGTTGCTAGTTCTGCATCATCCATTGGTGTATCACAAATGCATTGCAAGACAACATGCTACCAAACTGGCATTTAACACCTCTGCAGCAACACAGCCACAAGGTGCAAAGGGCTGCTTTTGAGAAAGCTAATTACCACAGCAGAAAGCTCCAACCAGAACCCTTCATTCTTAATTGGCCAACAACTTGAAACAGTGCAATAGGATTACTGGAAATCTCTATTTTTACAATGCATGACTGGAACATACTAGAGGGAGAAAAGTGTACAGACTATGTGAAATGTGCAAGAATTAATTTTTTCATAGCCAAGGAACAGAGCTGGAAGTTGAGATGCAAATTGCAGAGTTCACATGTAAGTGAAGACTACGCCTTTAATTTTAAAAATCTGAGCCAACGATGCAAGAGAAGTTATACCTCAACCCTGAAACCATTAATTGTAACTTAATGTTTTGTCTCTTCCTTATCAGATTAAGTACCTTTCTAGATGGTGACAGAAGTCATGGCAAAGATTGCATGCATTCTTTCATTTGTTCCAAGACACATTTCTACAAAAACAACCCATGACCATTACAGCCTTCATTTTAGCCATTATTCACTGCCTTTACCATGATACTAATTCATGAAGTTCAGAGACATTCGTGGATACACTGCTTTCTAAGGAGTTCAATAAATATATTTTTCACCAGTAGTGCTTAAGAGCACTGCAGTAGAATTCTGGGCAGTTCACCATAAGCCATGCCACTATGTAGCCCCATCTAGGGTGTTACCAATGTCAGCAATGAGCATAAATAACCGCTCAGTGATGTCTGGCTTACCCCAAATATTCCTCCACCCAGCAGTCCTCTGCACAGCCACCAGATGGTCAGCAATGAAGCGTGCAATGCTTCTCGAAAGCTCAGCATCACTGTACATATTGGAAAGAACAAAAGCATCGGCTGCCCTTTCCACAGTCAGGTTTGACCCCAGGTAGTCACCACAGAGCGTTTTCAGTTCACCCATAGAGTACTTGTCTGCTGCCACGTAGAGGTCTTCGGCAACCTTGTCCAGGTTAGGAACTTCTCCCGTGTAAATAAAGAGCAGCATCTCACGCATGGCATCAAAAGATTGGTCTGGCAGGTGGATTACCTGTTGAGCAAATTTGCACAGGGTCAGTCTCGTAAAATGAGAAAAAAATGCAAAATATATCTGCAACAAGGCCACAAGCACAACGAAGACCCTTTCTTGAAAATAACTAAATCACAAATTAATTAAGTTCAAGTGGGGAGGGGTTCTCCCTACCAGGAGCAGTTACCTTCACTACAATTGCCACCACCACTGTTTCTAGTTGCGCAGCCCTAACACTTGCCATCTCTGTTTTTTTTTACTCCACTCAACTCTGTCAGTGTGTTCTCTTTCTCGACAAGCTGCACCGTCCTCTTTCCATATACACAGCCATCTTCCCTGCTGCGCACTTTGCCTCAAGTTAATAGTGACTTCTCCTAGCGGCTTCTGATTCTGGTGGAGAGGTCACTTTAGCTATCATGAAGATATTGGGGATAGAAAAGGTCACACTAACAGTTCTGAATATAATGTGAGGTGCATTATGAAGCATAACTGGACGTGTCTCATGGGATTATTCATTCTCAATCTATGAAATTTAAAATTGTCTGCTGTAGAAATTTAGGGACCTTTGGTATGATGCACCCATGAAAAACATGAGCATCACTGTGAAGTATCTGAGACATTTTGGGTGTGTGCTATTGTGTTGATTATTTACTGCTCCTCTGGCACCTACCTTGTTGTGTTGTTATGCCTCATTGCGTTTTTAATTATGTAACCATTTTTTACAAGTCTGTTATTTGCTTATTTTCATTATGTGCCATCCAAGTGAATCCCCACGGGAACTTAAATAAATAAATACTTGCACATATAGAATGTCCTCATCACCAGTGAAACTATCCCAAGAGTGCTTCAGTTACCACTCTGCAAACTTTTGATGTTCAGTAAGACAATCAAAGATATCAAAGGAAGCTTCTGTGCTAAGCTGGGCGTGATAAAGGACAAACGAGGCAAGGACCTCACTGAAGCCTCAGAGATAAAGAAGAGGTGGCAGGAATACACAGAAGAACTGTACAAGAAGGACCCGGATGTGCAAACCCAACATAGGACGGTTGTGATTACTGATCTCGAGCCGGGCATCCTGAAGAGTGAAGTTGAATGGGCCTTAGCCAGCCTTGCTAAGAACAAAGCTAGCGGAATTGATGGTATTCCAGCTGAGTTGCTTCAAAACCTCAACCACGACGCTGTTAACACACTGCATACATTATGTCAAAAGATTTGGACAACCCTGCAGTGGCCACAGGATTGGAGGAGGTCAGTTTACATCCCCATTCCAAAGAAAGGTAGTGCCAAAGATTGTTCCAACTACCGCACGATCGCGCTTATTTCGCATGCTAGCAAGGTGATGTTAAAAATCCTGCAAGGTAGGCTGCAGCAGTATGTGGATCGGGAGCTTCCGGACGTGCAAGCTGGGTTTCGCAAGGGCAGAGGAACTAGAGACCAAATTGCCAACCTTCGCTGGATCATGGAAAAAGCAAGAGAGTTCCAGAAACCCATTTACTTCTGCTTTATTGATTATGCGAAAGCGTTTGACTGCGTAGATCACAGCAGATTGTGGCAAGCTCTCCAAGAGATGGGAGTTCCAATTCACCTCATCTGTCTCCTCAGGAACCTTTATGAAGGGCAAGAGGCCACAGTCAGAACTGGGCATGGTCTTACTGATTGGTTTCCGATTGAGAAAGGGGTGAGGCAAGGCTGCATACTGTCGCCCTGCCTATTTAACCTATATGCAGAGTGCATCATGAGGAAGGCCGGTCTAAACGAGTCTTCAGCTGGAGTGAAGATTGCTGGAAAACGTATCAACAACCTTAGATATGCGGATGATACCACTTTAATGGCAGAAAGTGAAGTGGAACTCAAGAGACTTCTGATGCGCGTACAAGAAGAGAGTGAGAAGTTTGGGCTTAAACTGAACATTAAAAAGACGAAGATCATGGCGTCTTGCCCTATCAAGTCCTGGAGCATCAATGGACAAGAAGTGGAAGCTGTGACAGATTTTCTGTTCTTGGGCGCCAAGATTACCTCGGAAGGAGACTGCAGCCATGAAATTAGGAGACGCCTGCTTCTGGGAAAGAGAGCAATGGTTAGCCTTGACCGCCTAGTAAAGAGCAGAGACATTAGTCTGCCAACCAAGATCCGTATAACCTGTGCTATGGTCTTTCCAGTTGTGATGTATGGATGCGAGAGTTGGACTGCGAAAAAGGCTGACCGCCGAAGAATTAACGCGTTTGAATTGTGGTGCTGGCGAAGACTCTTAAGAGTTCCTTGGACTGCCAGAAGATCAAATCAGTCGATATTGTCGACCATAAACCCTGACTGCTCATTGGAGGGTCAAATTCTAAAGTTAAAGCTCAGCTACTTTGGTCATCTGATGAGAAGAGAGGAGTCGCTGGAGAAAGATTTGATGTTGGGAAAGGTTGAGGGTCGCCGGAGAAGGGGTAGGCAGCGAACGCGATGGTTAGATGGCATTCTCGAGGCATTGCAGATGAAGCTATGTGATGTTAAGAAGATAGTGAGAGACCGGAAAGCGTGGCGTGACATGGTCCATAGGGTCACGAAGAGTCGGACACGACTGAACGCCTGAACTGAACTGAGACTTACCTGCTCCTGGGACTCCTTTGTAGGGTGCGAGAACATGGCACCAAACACAGGTGACGACAGCATCAGGACGTCACGATGGGCATACAGGTTTCGCTGCTGCACCGTTAACTGAACGTTGCCAAAACTCTTGTCCTCCAGTAAGCCTGCCAGGTTTTTGAGCAGCGGGCTGACGGGAATGTCAGTACGCTTGATTGGCGTGTTAGTGCTGTCTGCCAAGAACTCAACCTCAAAGAGAATGCTGAGAGCGTCACCATGGATGCAGTGGTTCTCAGGATTGTAGAGAAAAGCCTTGCACAGCTCAATCCCCAGGTAGTTTGTGCTGCCACGGTAAAGAGTGTGGAAGCCATTGTGGAAGTATCGCTGCACAGGTCGCCCTGACTCTCCCAAGAGAGTTAATGTGTAAACACAGTTGCGACCTTGCATCCCTTGTACGGGCACCACACAGATGGAAGCATAGTCCTTGGTCAGGTCCAGCCGAAGCTTGAGGCGCACCTGCAAACAAGCCACAGTGGCACAATCATTGATGTCATTAGAAAATAGTGCACGTAGTCAAAAAGAATGTCTGCAAACGCAGACTTTTCCTGTATTGGCTGTATGGTCTCAAAGTTCAGATAAAGTTGCAGCCAAACCTCTACCAAACTGGATAGTGCATAACCGACAGGTTTGCTCACTAAGATAACAGACATAACTAAATAAAGATGGTTCGGTTTATAAGGTTCAACGTCCCAAAGTAACTAAGGCTATGGAGACAACATAGTGGAGGGCTCCGAAAATTTTAACCACTTGGGGTTATTTACGGTGCACTGACATCCCACAGCACAAGGGTGCCTTGCTTTTCTCCATCGAAAAGTGGCCGCCATAGCCGGGATTAGATTCTGCACCCCTGGGCGCAGTAGTAGAGCACCCTAACCACTGCATCACTGCCGCAGGCACAACAAAATAAAGAGCAGTGGGGCATCACAGGCTTCAAAATATGTTTGACGAATAAAGAGTGGGACTCCAAGCCACCTAACACAATCTTGACAATTAAGGAATTACACACACACACTTCCTGGGTGCATTGCTTCTTCTTGTAATGAAGCTTAAGGGATTGCTACACATGGATTATCATGTGGTATTTGCCTAAAATCACTCAATTGTTGATACTTAAGACAGGACTTCACAGGAAGGCACTGGAACAACAGAAGCAGTGATGAACATGGTCCGCAGAAAGCTAGATCAAGCACCGAGCACATGTGGCAACAGCAATGCAGCTGAAGAGAATGTTAATCTTCATCTTTACATATAATCAAATTACTCTTTCATGCTGTTTCGATTTAAACAGCCAAACGACGGCTGTGATGTCAAAGGTAAGTAATGTACAACATGCAAGCATGGGCACTGCCATATTAGGTCACACGATTCCGCTGCCTGCTATGCCCCACCTATTCCCGCAGCTGCCACTTCACCTGTGCCATTAAAGCAAGGTAGTTTTCGAGCTCCTGCCATATATAAAAAACTGATAGGCAGTGAAAAAACGCTATATAGAGGCACGCTAGTGTGCGTTTGTGCTACTCAGTGCTATTTTTAGGCTTAAAATTAACTCATCTCCTTCTGGCTACTCTGGTCAGCCCGGAAGTTTTAATGAACAAATAGCCTGCTGTAAACGTTCATTTTTTTTTTTCACTGTTCAAAATGTAATGCTCACAGTGGCTTAGACGATATACTTTCAGGCTATGTAAATTATTAGCACAGTGCCACCGATAGCTTGCTTTCTAGAGCTCAGCATTTTGGCTACAAGGAGAAAAATAAATACAGAATTTCCTTGCTGGTTACCCATGTACAAAATTTACAACTCAGCATGCATGCTTACGTGATCACCCGCCTATGGCCCATATAATCTTTTATCTTTCATTAACCGTCCCAGCTTTCAAAAGAGCTGGGATGGTTAGCTCAAATTCAAGAAGGAGAATATAATAGTAAATATTTCTGGCAAAAGCAATAAAATGATTTCTAGTCTGATAAAAAAATTTCATGTAATTACATCAAGAACTTGAAGCTTCTTTGTTGAATGTTGAGTTGTTCCTTAAATGACCCAAATGCCTATTGTGGCAATTTGTAGCAAACCAAAATTCAACAAGAGATTATCCAGTGAATGGGTGCTTTTAAGCACATGATAACAACTAAGTCTGTCTTCAAGGATGCATAAAGTGTTAGTATTCTTTTGTGCTTTAAATCTCATTTAAAGAGCCACTGACCACCTTCATTTTGAAGCTTTCTAAGCTGGTTGTTGGCCTTTTGAAAGAGCGACCGCAAAGGTTTTTTTCAGATGACTCATTAATAGCAGAGTTACAGCCATCAAAATCAATCTCCAGCGCCATGCTCCTCTTCTTCCCTTCAGCTTCTGAAGAGTATCTCTCTCTTGCCTAGTCAACTAGCCTTCACAAATAATATTCACCTTCCTTCAATTTCAGCACGAGGCACGCAATGTGGTTGAGTGTCAGATGCCGATGTCATGACCCAACATTGGCAGTTTTTTTGTTCTTGCATTTTAGTATCAGAGAATTTCCAGGATGCGGAGGCAGGGGAAGTGGGGCAGCCAGGCGACCTTTTGTTTGAAAGTAAAGGAGGAGGCTTTCAGCAACATGCTAGTTCGCCCCCTCACCATATTGCCTGAGCTCAATGGGCAGCCGAATCATGAATGAGGAGCTCTTTGGTATTTTCTAAAAAATAAGGCCGGTGATGCATGAATATCTCTGTGTACTTCTGTGTGTCTGGGTCCTTTCAGTGTTCACCGTTGCACAAGTGTATGAGCAGCTTAGCAGACAGAACAGTCTGAAATAAATGGACTAGGACAAGAAATTAAAAGCCCTTTTTGTTGCGAGTGGTTGTATGCTTGTGTGAAAACAAAAAGCCGCAATGTAAAAGTGTGTGCGAGCCACAGAGAGATCGACTAATGGATACCGTCCTGGTTGGTATGTCATATCCAGGGCTCGACGGGCCAGCACAGAGAGCAAGGAGGTTGTATTTCCAAAAGGAAGCATGAGAGAGCTTTGGTTTGTACTTTTGCGGTTTTCTGGCATGCACATAGCTGTAGTATTTTGCAGAGACTATCTGCGGTACTGGATCGAAGCACTGGGCTTGCTTGTTTAGAATGGCTAGATCCCAGTCAGTGGCCCTTTGATGAAAGAATAGAGGAAGTCCTGCAAGTGCTTAGTCATGATCTCTAGCTCGCAGTCACACGTGTGCTACCTTTCGCCTTACACAGCCTGCTCACAGTGGTTCCATGCATTTATTAGAAAGTGATTAGAAAGTGCTGCTTGCTGAGAACACAGTGGTACCAAGATTAGAGGACAAGTTCATGCGTAGGTGAACAGACAGCACACATTCAATACATCACGAAATCCCAACATGGGGTGCCGAAGGTTTAAGTTGAAGGTCATGATTGCTGCAGCAGTTCTCCTCCTGCCTGAAAACATAGCTCAATGTAAAATTAGGATAAGAGGAACAAATCTGCCCATTGTCATGCTCATTAAAAAGCACATCTGAAGCTATCTAAACGCTCACATGCTCCAAGATCTTTTGCTACAGGTTCTTCTTTCCATTCTGGTCCCCGATTAAATATTGATAGCCAGCGAAGCTGCCCCAGAGGCAGCTACATACGTGTACATTTTTTGCATACCATGAGCTTTGAAGCACATACTAGAAGTTAGCAGTCCTTTTACAATGACGAATGTTTGTACAAGCTAACATTATCAGGCAGCCAAAGAAAAAAAATTGCTTCAAGCAAAATGTATTTTTCAAAATTTATTCTTATAATGAAACCAGGTGCAACAAGCAACCGTATGCTTGTAACCCTCTCAAATATATTTAACTGAAAGGTGAAAGCCTGAGAAAGTTGGTATTTTTCGTTTTCTTTACCAGTGACGAGTCCTTTGGGAACTCCTCGCTGAAACAGGTGCCGCTTTGGAAGAACTGGCACTTGCTAAAGTTCTCTATAGTCCAGTGATGGGAAATGCACTCGGTGTTGATGCGGCTGGTCGATGACGTCCGGCAGCTCAAGGAAGTTTTTGGGACCACTGCGACAGCACGGTCCTGAACAGAGCCCTGGCCTGAAAATGCATTGCGAAGGCACTCTCAAAACACATGAACAACAATGAAAACAATGAATCTTTTAGGCACTGCTCACTCTCCTTTCTCGTCTGGGTGGGGGCAGACAATGTTTCTATCAGCTCGTACGCTCCGCTGTAATACACGATTCTTCTTTGGTATAAGTTTGTTTTGGAATTGTTCAAGATACGTACAGATACAGCAGTATCTGCTAGCCGTGCGTACGGTTTTGTCCGAGTCACATACCTGGTTCCATTGGTTCCAGCGACGCACGAGATGGCAAATGCAATAAGTTTCGACGTCCAACAGTACGCAACTAGGAACAAAGTTCACAAAGTGAAAAGTCCGATGAGGCAGAGACCCTCCATCGCGCGCATCGATAGGGTACAAGATGTCTCTTTCCAGTCAAACAGCTCCTACGATAATTTTCCGGAGGCTGTGGAGCTCTGAATCTACACGTGCACTGAAACTCACACGATCGATATGAACAAGCGAGTACCTCCGCCTTAAGTGCAGAGCAAAAACAGAGGATATCAACAGTATCAACAAAGCTAGGACAGACAGCGACGGAGCGACGAACGACGCCAACGATGTCTCGCACCTACACAGATGGATGGCGCCACACTCGGTGATCGTTGTGATTCGTTCGTTTTTGTCGCAGCGGGGTAAAAGGTGGTGGAGAAAACGGTTCGGTAGTGCACAGCACAATGCGTGCGGGGATGTAGACGCGTGTTCGCGGTGCCGTGTTGCATACGAACAGAGCGAATGCGCGAGTGTTTCAAACATGACTATCCAAGTGAGCGTAAATTTGGATATGCATCCAACATGCGTGGACCTTGTGTTTCCGGATGGCGTTCCAAAAGGGGGAAGCGTGCAGCTCAATTTACTACGCGCTTCCTCCAGGTTTGCGTTCGTGAACGAACGCGAGTGTGTTCCCGTCGTCAGGCAGAGCGCAAGTGTTCTCGACCAGCGGTACCTGGAGGACAACATCACGATTTGCGCATTTCACGAGGACGATGGGCACCCGCTGTGTTTTCTGAAAGCAGCGGCCCGCGGTGCGGGAATTGCGTTTAGCGAGAGAGCAGCGACAGTCGCCGCACCGGATGAAGAGCCGTCAGTGTCACAACCGATTCCACCGGCGATTGTTGAAACACATCATGTTTCTAACGAAGATACCGCGGACGACATTGTCGAGGCTGTCCACGATGATTATGTCGCGCAAGAGGACACCGTGCTGGAAACTGTGGCGCACACCGAGACCGAAAAGAAATCGCCACGATCTCTCTTCCCGCCACCGACTACATACGTCTGTGCTGTCTGCCAGTTTCAGACGAAAAACAAGGAACAAGCACTGAATCACGTCAAGCGCCATGAAGTCGCTCCCGCCGCTCCCCGTGCCCCGGAAAGAGCTTCATCAGCAGGGAAGAGTACCGCTACACGCGACAAAATTATACCCAAAGGGCCTCGGTCAAAGAAGAAGGCTGTGTACAAATGCACAGAGTGCAGTAAGCAGTTTCCAGCTGACGGTCTTCTCCGGATTCACGTACGCATATACCACGGGGGCCCGCTGCAATGCAAGTACTGTTCATCTATGAAGTTCCGCAGCGAGCAAGATCTGGACAAACACATGCAGAGTGATCACCTCGACCGCGCGCCTTACCGTTGCTCGTACTGCACGAGTGCCTTTTTTAGCGCCGACCTGTTGGCAGTGCACGAGATCAAGTGCCCAGTCGCCAGGCAGCAGAGGCAGACGGTTGCGTGTCAGCTGTGTGACTTCACCACGTCTGAGGCCAGCAACCTCTGTCAGCACATTCAGGAGGCACACACGGAGAAAGTTATCTACACCTGCGAGCCATGCGGACACCTCTCGCTTGACTTCACTCTTCACAAGGAACACGTTAAGAGCCACGGGCCTGACGGGAAAGCTATACCACGAAGACCACAGCCATCATCCAGATCAGGGGATCCTGTACAGTGTCCTTTGTGCAAGAAAGACTTCAAGAACAACCGCACGCTCAAGGAGCACATAAAACGTCACCCGAGGGCTGTACGGCATGTATGTGAGCTCTGCGGCGAAGGAATTACAACAAATGTGGCTCTTATCAAGCACCTTAACCGCCACAACAAAGAGTTGGCACGGAAGTATCGCTGCCTATTTTGTAGCAAGTGCTTTCAGACAACCTTCAGTGTGAGCCGCCACATGAAGAACATCCATTTGTTTGATCATGAGCATGGTTGCGAGCTCTGCCCTCACAAATTTTCTACAGTCAAGGAAAAAGCTGACCATATGATCAAGGCACACGTGGTAGCCACACCAAAGGGCAAACGTGTCCACAAGTGTATGGATTGCAGTTTTGAGACTGAAAACTTGGGCCGGTTTGAGAGACACCGGGCGTCCCATACGGGTGTTTACCCCTACGAGTGTTCTGATTGCCCACGGCGTTTTGCAGCCAAAGAAGAGCTCAGCCGACACATGCATATCATCCACCCTAAGGGCCAGCAGAACTGTCCGCAGTGTCCTAGGCTGTTCCAGGCAAGATACGTTTTGTGTTTCACAGTAGCTTAGCATATTTTGCGCTATATTTTGATTCCATGTAAGCAGCATACTGCCTTGCACCACTTGTTGCCTGTGTAAATAAGTAACTTGAGTCTAAGCATTCAGTGGTAAACCATGTTTTGACTTCAAAACTGCATTTTGTGAACAGTGTTGTGAGGAGAAGAGTGATACTTCATATTTGTTGTTAAAAAAAAAAAAAAATATGCATACCCATCATCATGTTAGCTTAAAAGAGAGCGACCGGATTAGCTATAGCTGCAGTGCTCCTAACTTTGTTTCTGACAATGAAAGGAAAAGCTGTTTTTCACCTGCATCAAGAGGCTAAGCAGGGCTTGAGCACATGGGTTGAAGTTCATTATTAGCCCAATAACACGATGATGCCCAGCCTAGCGCATCTTTTTTTACTTGACGTAGAGGAGAGAACTTTGGACACTAACTGTGACCATTTACTGATCACAAACTGTGGTATACGGCCAACTGATGATGATGTTCTCTTCCTAGTCTTTCCTTTCCTCCTTTATTGTATCTTGGCACAATTCTAGGTTTCCTCCCAGCTAGTTTAGAACCAATATAAATGAGTCAAGGTCAGCCATCGGCATATTGATGGAGTTAAATGTCATATTGAAAAATTGAGTCCAGATTCAGGTACTGTTGCCACCAGTTTTTGTTGCCTCTATTGTATTGGGAGTGGTGGACCGGGGCTGTGACAGCATGCCCCAGCTCCAAATACTGAGGCTTCATACTCTGCACCTCCCATTTGCTGAGAACATCACACTTATGGCTAATTCAATGAAAGACAAGGTGCATCTTCACACACTCTCTTAGTTAACACAAAGTAGATACACTGTGCCATATTGGGGGATAGACATGTATGTACCCGTGTACCTTGTGGCACCATTGCTAGTAAAATGATGCCCAGATAGCGAATGCTTCATAGCTTGGAAGCATGAGTGAACTTATGGGGAAAACCAGGACTGCAAAGAGGGCATGGTCCATAAACTACTACGAACTTCCGCAGGACTCTTGTTGCAGCTGCTACGTAAGAGGTGCTTTACTTTTTTTTTTTTTTCAGAAGGTGGAGTAAAATGCAAATACAGGGAAGGCTGGGTAACTCTATCTTTTGCTGTATTAACTTGTGCTGCACCTTGAGAGAAAGGATGAAAAAAGGGAGAGAAGAGGAAGTACAAGTACACGCCACTCAGTGTTAGGATGTATGTGAGGATGCAACCTACCATGGTGTCTCAACTCACCATGCACCTGCGAAACTCTGCAAGTAATTTTTGTAGAACTTGCATTCTAAATGAAAAAAAAAAAAAAAAAAAGGACATATAAGGAAAAGCAGGACAACCAATGTACAGTCTTTGTCAAAGGTGTAGAGCCCAGAGGTCTGCTTCTGAGTCACTTCGTGTGGCTTGTAATGCATTTCCAGTGTGGCGAATCTCTTGATGGTAAGAAGATTTTTTGTCCTACCCTCTCCAGTGGGAAGTACCTATACTAATGCTAAATCAGCACCACTACACAGCTCAGAAGCAGACCCCCCTGGACTTTGCACTTTTGACAAAGGCTGTACACAGGACAAGCGTGCAGCAAAATGTTCACCATGCGGCAAAAGTGTGCAACAATGTTCAACCAACTAGACCTAATTGCTGCTTTGCTTCACTGCAAGATTTTTCTTTTTTTTTAGGAGCACTTTTAAAGCATGCAGAGAGATTAGTGAATTGCTGGAGGAACAGTTTAAAAGGACAATGCAGGAAAGCTTACAAAGACTTGTAGATAAAGCAAGGCATTTGGCATTTGTCACTCTGTATCAAGGTGCTGATCATTCCCACCTGATCACCACAGTACATCTCTAGACTGCCTGAGTATTTTTCAGATATTCACTGCCTACCTTGAGTTTATATATATGCCTTGTGAACGGTCAGCATGGGTATAACATACTGGGGTATATTTGTTTTTCCCTGTTCTGTGCATGTGATGCTGAGGCTGTAAAAACATGACACTCAGATCTGGTTCAAACTATGGAAACACAACAGTGGCATGAACAAAACATGTTCGCTGCCGAGCTGGAAACGTGTTCCCAAACAGCTTGTCTCACTGCACAAACAGCTGAGAAGCAAAGCAGGTTGCTTGGGTGTTTCCTCAGTATGACAGTCTTGGACAGCGAGAACTAAACACAAACAGCGTCTGTCTGCAGTGTTTAGATTGTTAGCTGGTTGGACGAAAATTGCGGTGACAACACACTACCACAGCATGATTTTAATGGTGATTGATCTATTTTTAATGGTTTCCATGCTTGCAAACAGCCCTTGAAGAAACAAGTCTCCCCTTCATCGCTTTATTTTGTGCCGTAGTACGGCGTCTTGCAAGCAATTGGGCAGGGTGCCATATTAAAACAGATGCGGCGGGGCCGCTTGCGTAAAAGTCGCCTGCGGAAAAGACCACACGAGCGGCTGTGATTGAGGGGCAGCGGAGTAGAAGCAGTAACAGGGTTGCCAACACTATGCGCTGTTGTCTGGCAGATTTGACCAACTGTTTCCGCAGTGTTCACCTGGGCTTCAGTGATGCAGAAATCCATTTGTTGAACTGCTGTGCAACATTAGAATGTAAAACTGTTCCTGTTACACTCAGTGCGTTGGATGTGTGTTAAGAAGGTTAGCCTACTGCAACTGTCTGGCTTAAAACTTACTTCTCAATAATAAAAAAATTATAAAATCTAGCTTTGGAGGCGAATAAACAATGTTTGTTATCTAAGACATCCTATCGTTAGGAAATGTTTGTCTCTTTTATTGTTTACTTTTTTTTACGCACAGAGAAAGGCTATTCAAAATTTTCTAGTTCTATGGCAGGACTCCTGTCTCGTGCCCAATCTTTCTGTATGCTTATGATCAGAATGAGTGCATTCACTTCACACTCGGCTATACTTGTGCTTCCAGTTCCCCGTGGTATTCCCAGCAGGCTTCTGCAAAATGAGATGTTCCTCAGTGGACTGGCTTTATGCACAACTATGCCCCGTTATTTTTTTTTTTTTCTCTTCCTGTTTTTTACTAATGGTTCCCAGAATCAGATGAACATGCTAGCGATTGTGCAGTGGTTAAGTTTAGGCACGTGCATCTCGAGTGTAGTTGGCAACAAAGTGCATGGAAACATCCACCTGGTCCTTATCTCACGTGCAGGATCAGCTGGAGTTTGACACGCATCTTCAATTGCATCATACTGGTCAGTCTCATCCATGCACTGAGTGTGGCCACCACTTCGAGAGTGCCGAGGCACTGCTCGAGCACAGCCAGAAGCGGCATGCCCTGGACCTTGCCTATGAGTGCCGCCTCTGCCACCAGCGCTTCTGCAACATTGGCCAGAGGGTGACACATGTTCGCAAGTGAGCATAGCATCACTGCTTGATAAGGGTGTGCGAATACTTGTAGAGCTACGGTGTTTATCGAAAGCAGAACCCAAGGGCTTTGCTCATGTAATGAGGCATTTGTACCATCTGTGGAAGTCATAGGTTTCGGAACGTAGGGGAAAAGCGTTGTTCTCACTTTTGTGAGATTTGGAACTTTGATGCAATGCAAAACAAGCTATTCAGGGTGGCCCAGAATCAAACACCTTGGTATTTATATACATACCGAATGCGCGAGCTATTTGAGAACACAGTATTGACTTCGGGTAAAGGGCCATATCTCTAGTAAAATGAAGTTCAGAAATGCAAGATGCCAGGCTAGTTGGTACTGCATAATGAAATAGAACAGTGCGAGGAACGGGACGAAACACAACGAAAAAGAAACACGGACACGGGCGCTGACTAACAACTGTTGTTAGTCAGCGCCCGTGTCCGTGTTTCTTTTCCTTCATGTTTCGTCCCGTTCCTTGCGCTGTTCTATTTCATTACTCTGGTAAAAATTTATGTATTTCCACCGAACTTTCAGAACTGCTGCTGTACTGTTTATTGCCAGAATTGCTCAATGAATCTGCCATTGGCAACAGTAACCAATTCAGTTTGGCTTCAGAAATGACCACATGCTCGGGTCAGGCAGTCCTTAGAGATGTGAAGTCATCAGTGGCTGCCTTCAGCGAGTCTTTTGTTATGTGATTGTTTGTTGGCCTCTGTCTCAGTGATGCCCCAGAGATAGTAGTCGAGTGAATTTAAATCTGGAGACCTAAGAGGCCACAAGTTTGGACTGATGTGGTCGTGGAAGTTGTTGGCCAGCTACTTCTGGGTATCACGCAGGCAGTGTGGACAGGAGACTGATCTTGCTGAAAGACAAAAGGTCTTCCTTTCGAAACAGTCTCTGTCCAGGGCTTTAAGCACCTCCATATACACAGCAGCATTAATGCGGAGTCCTTTTGCAAAATTGTATCATGCTATGACGTCCCCCTCGTTGCTGATAATGGCTAATACCATCACAAACAATGGAAATTTTGTGTGCATAGCTGTAGGCATATCATCAACGCTCACGCAAAACCACGACGGCGATGAACTTTTGGTCTTGCACAAGGTTCTTTTCACCTAAACGAAAAAAAAAAAAAGAAAACAAAGGAAAAACAGCATTCCAGTCTTTTTCGGCTTTTTTTATCTTTCCTAGCAAGCACTTGGACTCGGAACGAATATTACTAGAACCAGCTTCAGTTTGAAAACTCCCCGGCTCCGCTGTACGCGCCCGGCCGCTTTCCGGGGTAGGTGGCGTGGCGGTCAAAACCGGCTCCTGACTGACTCCTTGGAGCAGTAGCAAAAGCTAGCGTGTGATGGGCCAAGGACAACTTTTCGGAAGTATAAATTTGTCTGAAGCAACAATGTGAGCATTGTTTTTTTGTTTTTTTCAGTAGCTGCGACCTAATTAGTATTCACAAAACGGTTAGAAGCTAATGTAAAACCTTGCAGCAGCACGCATGGAATGTTTGATTGGTTTTCACCAACAGAGAAGACAATACGTTTTTGGTATATTTTGCGCGACTTGTGCGAACAATCAAACGCCACACGCTTGCTTGGCTGTGTGCGCACATTTTATTTAAGACAAGTTGTCTGTGTGTTAAAACGCTTCGAGAACGGGCTTTGCAATTTTTCCCCGCCAAACTTGGCACTTGGAATAGTGATCAAAATAGCAGCACGAGGGCCTGCCGGCCATGTAGTTTGGTAGAATCAATAGAGACTATCCAGGTATCGGTTAGTAATCTGAAATGAAATGAGCATGCATGCATATTGTCAATATGGGCAATTTTAATGAGCAGTATTACTTGTTTCTAACCCGCTGTGTACGGAATGTATTACAGAATATGTCTGCAGTGGCTGTGTATCGTATGTTGATATGATTGCACTGGAATAATTGTAGTTCTCCTTTGTTACCCGTTAATTAGTTAACTGTGAATGTATTGAACGCTACCTCAATAAGTATTATATTGTTGGATTGCTTTGTAAAGTATACTTTTGCTGGACTAACTGAAGGACTTATTGAGTTGTCATTGATTCGTTATCCATGATTAAAAGTTGAACTTCAAGCTACAGCATCAAATACTATATCATTTGATAGCTTATGATGAATATAACCACTTCTTTATTGGTTATCTTAATTAGCTAATTGTGATTAAATGCAAACATTATACTACAACATCAAATCATATATCTTTAGACGGCTTCTATCAAGTACGATTGCACTACACTAATTCTTAGTGCACTAATTGCACTACACATGCTGCCAGGTAAGTTGGTATTGCATTTTGCTGTAAACAGAAAGCGCAGCAACTTGGAGAGGAATGGAGGCGTAGTCAAACATAGAAGACTATGCTGCGTACGTCTTATTTTTCTTTTCAAACTATCATGCTAAGTTCTTCACACTGCGCACTGCTTTTTTTTTTTTTTTTTCCCAGAATTTTCTGAAAACAACGGGCCTCGTCAGCATGGCCCAGATCTTTGGGCGCGCGCTTTAGTCGTCCATTGGCTGACTGTGCATATTATCTTGGACAGGGACCTTCAAGCACTAAAAGGGCTCCTCTTACACACGCACGATTTTAAGATGAACTCGATAATAAAGTGGTTCATTTCCTATCCTTCTCACCACTGTTATTAGGTGCAGTGGTAACTTAGCACATTACACCACCCACATGAATGGAATCTGTTACTCAACTCAGTGAACTATGAAAAATAAAATAAAGGGAATAGGAATACTAAATTCCTCATATTTCTGGAGCCGCTATAGGTTCTGCGATGTCAAGTCAGCACTTTGAGCTCATGCGCACGCCACTGAAACGCCTGCAGCCGCCGGCAAATGAGCCAGCGCGATGAAGCTTGGTTCGATTGCAGTGCGACTCGCTGCGTAAGGGAGTGGCGGGGCCACGCGCTTCTCCGGAGTTTTTGAACTGAAGCTGGTTCTAGTAACACTGCCCGGAATAGACTATTCTCCTGAGTGCTATCAGGCATGAATAGTCCCCTCCTCATGACATAGGAATTGTACATCATGTCCCTGTGAATAGCAAGCCTGACATTTGACTCTGTAACTTGGAACTCCTTTGCAGTGGCCCTCCTTAACTTTCCTGGGTCATCACTCACGGTGACTTGCAGCCACTGGAGAAAAAACACATGCTCTGACGACATTAGATCCCTGACTGTGCTTTTTCCTTTTCATCATCAGATACCAAGCCACCGCCAGAGCACATCAGTCTTTTTGTAGCTTCTAAACAAAAGACTTCACTACTTCAGAAAGGTGGCAGTTTCCAAGTTCTCTGGTTTATGGCCAGAGAAACCAGGACTGCATGGCGTTTCATATCCTGTGTCAACCTGCATACTTTCATTTTGGAACAGACTGCACAGTATGAATGATAAAGTGTCAATAAACAAGAACTTCATGTCAAGATAGATGTGGTGAGATTGCTGATGAGTATGGAAATAGGGAATAGTGTCCTCAAATACCTCGCGCACCCCATAAAGTCAAAGCAAGGGCTCTGCATTCTTTATGTTTGAAGGACACGCATTGTAGAGGGCGATGATTATAAAAGCATTACGAAGAGATTTGGGAAAGGAACAAATACAAATTTGTGGTATCCTAGCTTGAATGTAGGTGAAGAAAATGTGCATCGGCACGGGTGACGATAAAACTTAGGTACCTTGACTTGGCTAGCACAGCTACGGGTTGAGAGAGGAAGACTTCTTACGAATTACCTTCACTAAAGAAAGCAGTTAGTTAAGCTTTCTTTTTGTCCACCAACATTGAAATACGTACGAACAAAAAGTAGTGCATGCATCACCAAAGCAGATTAGCTTTTAATTAAAAGCACTCATGACGTGCTGCAATGCATTTCAAGTTCACATTGTGCGTGAGTGGTGCCTAAAATTTAGATGGGAGTGTAGCAAACATTACCACCAACCTCTTATGGCTAGAGTGGCTTGCATGCTGGATCCCAATGCCAGCATCTGTTGTTGGTGCAGTTGTTTGCATTAAGCTCTGGGCAGATGCCAATGGTATTCCTGTGTCCTACTGAAAATTGGGATTAAACTATCTCAGCAAGGTCACGCCACTTCTCACCAGGGCTGTGCATGTCTGTTCTTATCCCTTTTGTGGGCATTGTTATACCTCGCAAAGGGACTCCGAGTGCAGTTCTGGCCAATGTTTAGTCGTTTCTGGATCTTTCTCATACACATACTTGTGGCAGAACAATGGGAAGTCTTCGTACATCCATTGGGCAGATGGGCTTGATGTCCCGCTTGCTCTTTGCCAGGTAGTGCATGCGTGACAGGAATACTCCATGTGTACTGCTTCAGGATGCTGTGCAGCCACGTGCCCCACCTCAGCAGCTTGTGCAGTGTCACACGCACGCGATCACTGCGCCACAAGATGCTATGTGCACATGGCTATGTGTGTACAGCCTATTTTTATCTTATGCGCCTCTCATAGCCCGCAGATGTATTCTTTACCAGGACCCTTTGGAATGCCTGTCTCTTTTCAAGAAAGGCATATCAGCATCGAACCTGCTTTAGTTGCTGATTCATCATCCACCTTGCATTGTAGTTTTTCCTGCTGCCGCTTTTTATTTTTTCTTTCAGGCCACGGGATCACTGGTTCCAGGCTCAAATTCATCTTGAAGGAAACATTTTTTTTACTCCTTGCCTTGCTTCTTTCGCCCCTTCCCTCCCCCATCCCTGTTTTTTCTCCTTTGGAAGCAAAAGCATATTTAATCCCCTGCCAGTGATCACCGCGCTGCCCCGACGAAGACAAGGCCTCTAGTTGAAATATTGTCTCGGCTTGCGAATTGAGGCTCCCCCTCAACCCTTGTCCAGTGCTCTTTCATATTCTCATAGCTTGAGCCTTTTTGGGACATTAAACACTATAAACCTAAGCCTGTCTTTATCTTGTGTAAATAACTGCAGTGGCCACCCTCACACAGTTACTTTTGCACAGCGCTTGAGCCCTAGAGCGTGAGCAATGCAAACATTTTTACCTTTCACCTTTTGTGAATAAGTGGACAAACCTCCCCTTGTCCTTTCTTCCAATTTTTCCCTTCTTTACTTCTCCTTGCCATTTTCTCCCTGCCCCTTTTTATTTCCACTAGCTGCAGCTTGGGTGCTTAAGATATTGGATAGCAATTTCTGCGGTTGGCAAAATTCTTTTCCTTTTGATTTTTTTTAATGAATCACTACCACTCCCACCTCTCTGGATATGTTAGCGTTTGTCCGGCAGTAAAAAAAAATAATTCATATTTTATGAAAAATTTTCTTTTAAAATTTTTCCGCCATTTAATTGAAACTCATGAAGTCTACATCTAAAAGGACAGCACCTTTTGCCATTCCAAATGAACAATAGCGTAGCTTATTTTCTGGGACCCATGCCTGAAAAGCCATGGTGACACGTTGCAGTTTACTTGCAGAACAAGCTAGTGGCGGCAATTCCTGTGTTTCGTTATTTGGTCTTTTATCTAGTTCATAAAAGTTCCAGCTTCAGTGAGAGTGGCCTCTTTGTGATTATAATGCAGTAACCTCTTGCTTTGGACCAACTTTCTGCTTCTTCTTTCATAAGGTCATTTTTGGCGTTTGTTCAACTGAACGTTACACAGTTGTAAGCACAGACGTTTGAGGAAGTACAGAGTCGTGGCTGGCCATCACGAATTCTAAGCACTTGCAACTCGCTAATTGGACTTGCATTCTGCTTGCAGGTACCACCCCCGAGTGTTGCTCAAGTCTCACGTATGCGACATATGTGGCTCTGCGTTCCGTTACCAAAGTGGCCTGTCGGTGCACAAGCTGGAGAAGCACACTGGACGCACTGAAGGACGCCTTTTTGAGTGCGATTACTGCGGAAAGGTGAGAAGCTGTGTCATGCAGTATTTTCCACTGTCTTGAGAGAGCAGTGCTCACCTAGTGCATCCCACCGGGAGCGAGACAACTCGTGTACAAACAGTAAACTGTTGCAGTCAGTCACTCAACTGTGTCAAAACAAAAGAGGTTGCTTAATTTTTACTGCTCACTTTTGATCAGCAGCATAAACATACCAGCATGTTTAGAGAACAGGAAAGGAAAACAAGTGGCTGCTTGTTGGGCTGATCGGTTATAAAGGAGCTGATGATGGAAGAGATGGTAGTGGCATTTACCAATAAGGATCAAATCTAGTGAAATTCTTTTGGTATCAGGCTGCTTGAAAAGTAGACATAGATGAAGAAAAATGTGAGACTGAGCTCGTATGTGCTGCTTACCTGCTGTGCAATTAAAGGACTATGCTGTCAGACAGTTAACACAGGGAAGTGCGCTCCTTCTGCTCCTCAATCATCATCATTATGTCTGGTTATGTGCTCAGCAAAAAAAGGTAACAGGCAGCACACCCATGTCTGTCAAGTAATATGCGATTGCCCGCCATAGTGGCCACAAGCAGTGTGAGAAGACATGTTTTGAAAGCAGTTTACAGTACGTTATAGCTAAAGCCTCGCTCTGAAATGCAGAAAGAGAAAATAGAATATGTATTGTATGTATTGTTGACGAGTGAACAGATTTCTGATTTCCCTCACATTCTGTCTTGCCCACGCACATTTTTTTTTTTTTTTTTTTTCTTATTTCTTTATTTCACATTGCCCAGACAACACACAGGATTCCATCAGTGCCTGTTTTGAATTTCATCAGCTCCAAAGCCATCCTGAGTTTTCAACATTGTGTTGCGCATATGTTTACAGGTGTTCGGGCGGAGCAATGTACTGGCCATGCACCTGCGCCTGCATACAAACGAACGCCCCTACCTGTGTCAGCACTGTGGCATGACCTTCCGCAACCCCACCAACCTCAAGTATCACACCGTGAACATGCACACCAAGAACTATGCCGTCTCCTGCCCCATCTGCTCTCGGGGCTTCGTTGTGCGGAGAAAGCTAGCCAAGCATCTCATGCAGGTGTGTCCTGACCTCCCAGCACCTTTTGTTATCTCCTGCTTTTTAATCATTATATGGTTGCTGATTGTGGAATAAAATTGATCGGAACTGAGGTCATACGGGAGGAATCACTAATTGCTATCCAACTCAAATGCGGTCATATGGCTGCAAACAAAAGCTATGCAGCTTTTCGAAGAGTATTGCTGTTCATATTTAACTGCATATTTACTCCACCTTTAGGGATTCCTTTAAATTACTTTCTAAAACTGGGGTTATTGTAACAAGAAAACTAAAAATCTGTTCATCACTAAGGCTGGCGATGTTGTTTTATAAAGATGTCCTGACTCTAAACTATAAACTTCCTGTCTGCATGCATTTGTGCAGTGAACAAATTCAGCCATAGGTGTTCCAAGACAGGCATAAAAATGATGTCATACATAACATGGCTTAGGATTTTTTTCATGTTTGTGCAGCATTACGTAACTATAAGCCAACCATTGCAATTGGCTCATATGCTTTCATTTAGTTTCTGCAATGATGGGCTGTAGCTGTTTTTCTGCTCATCACAGAATACATAAGTGGAATTTTGCCAAACAAGAGTCAAACATAAGCTAGCCATAGTGAATAAAAGGCACCTCGCTGTTGCGTGCTTTGAATAATTCAGCAGTGCATATTCCCTAGCTTGCTTGTAGCATGTTTCTTTAAAGCCTTATCAGCTATTCTCCCTGTGCTGTATTTTATTCTTACTGCTGGCACTCCCTACCCCTGGGAACCTTTGTGGAGGATGGGCTCACTACCAGCACTTGTGTTTGCGTCCTCTGCAGATGCTCTGGTGTCGTGTAGGGGCAGCTTTGCTACTCTTTTAAAGCCTACTTGCACAGATTTGGAGCCTGTAGATTGGCGGCAAAACACAGCTATTTTACAGCTTGTAGAAGCGCACATGCTGCTACATGTCGAAGAAATGGCATATTGTTAATCTTTCTTTGTGTGCATGTGTTCATCACATGTCTGTGCAAGGAAGTGGGGGGGGTCCTTCTATCAGTATAAAGGGCATATAAGTACACTGTTTAACTGTCAACATAAACAGAGTTATTGACTCCTAGCCATGGCTTCTTAGTGCCTAGGATTTCCTCTTTATTCATCCTTATTGTAGTCTTTCAGCATTTGGACTCAGGTCACGGATGAAGCTTCTAGTGGAGAGCAATCACACTTTTTCCCTTTGGCTCTTCGTGTGATTGGGTCCATTCAATTCATTCTTATTCCTGTTTCAGCGATTTCCTAAACCTGTTGCTGTTGTGCTAATAGTATACCCTGCCATGTGATGCCTTAGTGATTAAAGCACTTGGCTAACTGAGCTTGAGGACGCGAATTTGATCCCAGCCACGGTGGCAGAGTTTCATTGGAAGTGGAATGCAAGGTGCTCGCTTACTTTGTGATGCTGGTGCAAGTCAAGAATCCCATGCGTTCGAAATTATTCTGAGCCCTCCACTGCAGCCTCACTCCTAGCCCATGTTGCTTTGGGACATTAAATCCTGTATACCATGCCATTATGTGCTCATGTAAGCATGCAGATGAGCACAGACATGTAGCAGGCCTTGAAGAATGCAGTCATGGTAGTACAGGGGTGGACTGGTTTTGCTGGAGGATTTCTGTTATGCGCTCATCTCCAGTTGTATCATTAGTAGCTGAGAAATGGATAAGGGTTTTGACCGAACTCTACTTTTCAATTACCCTTCCTTTTACTGAAAAATTATTACTTTTCTGCCGTGCTATTGTGGCAGCACTCACATTGAGTTTTAAAGGGGCTTTACTCAGTCACCGAAACGCATATGCAACTTGTGCCTCTAGCGTTGGCAACTCGAGAAAGGCTCAATCAATGAGCGTTTTGTGTAACTTTGCTCACCCGTGTTGTCTTGCAGGTGCACAAAGTTGTTGGCGTTGTGAATACATCATCACGCAAGGGACGCGCCAAACCAGTCTACATTGAAAACACCACTGTGCCTGTGGTGTCAGCAGAGACTGGTGATGACATGGTGTTGAACGTGATGCAGATTGTGGACGCTGCGGCTCAAGAAACGACTGTGGCTGAACAAAACCAAGCAGTTGCAAGTCTTGACGGAGCCACCATGATGACCGATGACGATGCACATGCTGAGATTATGGAAGATTCATTAGCGGGGAATATTGTCGAGCAGACTGTGGAAATAATGGACATATCAAATGTTGAATTTGTTAGTGACGCAACAGTTGAATGTTATACCATCAGTTGACCACCCTCGACATACCTTCAGCTTGACATTTGTCCATTTTGCTCGTGGACGAATATTCATTATAAACTTGTGCTTGTTCTCATATGTCTTTTGTTTGAGGTATACATGTGTTGCTGTTGTCGTTTATTTTTTCTTTGGCTTGGATGGAATCTTCTTGAAATTGTGTACTGGGACAAGCGGCAAACATGGCTCTGCTCCAAGGGACAATCTCACACAACACACATTAACTCTTTCGCGATCATGAGGATGCAAGTGATTCTGAGGGGTCTTGTAAAGCTTTTTAAAACTAAAGCCTTCCAGCCCCATTACATGAAAATCCATCTGTCAGCATTGTTGTAGTCACATGGTGGTACCTATAAAAATAGCCTCACAACAGCTGTTCTTTAGCCACCAAAGCGGCGAGTGGGACGCCAGTATGCACAACAGATGCCCATGTGGAAGAGCCCCCCACTATATCCCCTCTGGCGCTGAATTTGCTCGTACAGCGTCACTAATGAACCTCCCTGTGGCGCCAGATTTCCCATCTGGTATCAGGATTGTGATGCAACTGTTCTTCCGGCAGCATTCCGGATGGTGTCATACATTTCGCTTGCCACTTAGCATATGTCTGCTAGCCAGTTTGGAGGCTATTTTGTGACAGGGATTCTACTGCCAGAGATGAATAAGACAAATTGACATATTTTGGTAGATTTCATCTCTTGGTGGCTGTAACAAAGGCAGAACTCTTAGTTTGAGCAGGAATGTATATTCCAAATTTGTCAGAAAAGTCTGGTATGAGTGGATAGTAGCACCATGCTGTGTCCTTTTGTTGTGCCTAATGAGGTAGCCCCCTGGAGCATCTCGGTGAATATGCTACATGTCATAACTGTGCCGCAGCGCTAATTCTACATAATCCACTTTTGAAATGCTTAGTAAAACATTTCCGGAGGTTTAACTCTGCTTAAGCAAATTAATATGCGCAAAAGCACTGTTTGGCATGACTTCGCATTGAAAGGCTGGCACAGAGTTTGAAAAGTATGCCTTCCCCAAAATGAAAATTGGGTGGTTTTGAGGAAAAGAAAGAAAGGTGCATTCTCTGTCTCAGTTATCAGTGGACACCTCAACGGCACTGTGGGAGAAGGAATGAAGGTGGAAGTGACAGAATATGTGCCGTAGTGAAGAGCTGTGGAATACTTTCGATAGCTGTAGATCTTTAACCCATGGATAGGTTAAACTTAGCATAGGCTCCACAGTTGCTATGGCTACCAGTGAAGCACAAGCACACAACACCATTAAAGGCTCCACTGTGCAGAAAATCTAGCATTGTCGGCGTTGTGAGAGCAAAATCACAGGCATCGATCTTGCATGTGGTAGTAGGCAGGTTACATGGCCAAGGAGCTGCCAACTTTGGTTGCTCCTTTGAAGTGGAAGGTTGCAATGTGAATAAACTTTACAGGGCTGTTGGATGTCTTGTCAGGTACGCTTCTCCTAGGCTATTCAGGCATGTTTGTATGGCTTATATAAAGCAGGGCTTTATATATCAACATCTGGTGGTGGTAGGTGGATAATGTGGTAGCTTAGGACAGTAAGCAAATAAGAATGTGTGATATATTAGAGGCACAAATTAAGCGATTGGTTATTAAGTGAGCACAGACTACATGAACGCAAACAAGGAACCACAGGGGGAGCTGCTGATGAGAGCAATTAACACTATTGCACCGTGCCCTTAAAGGCAAAGCTTAAGTGTCCCTCAAATTTTTTTTGCTGAGCTTTGACAATCGAATGAGTGCTATCAAGGTAAAAGAAATCACGAGGCCGAAGACGCTGGTCTATTTGTAGCGGCAATGCCACCGACAGTGCTACTACAAGCAAAAACTATGGTTGGCTTCAGAAACATGATAGATATTACCAGTTCTATTTAGTTCATTTATTCATGTTATTTTACCTAAACCACCCTAGCACTGTGAAATGTAGTTTAGGAAAATCTGTGCATCTCCGTTATTGTCATACATACTCAATACTGCCACTGCATGCGAGCTAGGTGACATGGCAGTCTTTGTGTCCACAGTATTGCACAGAGTTACTGTACTTATTGTGTGTTACCCCAGGACTGTAGAATAAAACAGGCAAATATGAGAAGTCCTGGAATAAATGTTCTTTTAAATGAAATATTTACACAATTCTGCTATAATGTATACGTAAATTCAGCTATTTAGGTGTTCTTTTGAATGCACTCAATATTTATTTATTTTCATACATGACACAAAAGAAAAATCTCACTCTGCAGACTTGCTGAAGAAACAGCCAAAAAGTAAAAAATTGGCATGAATATCAAAATAAAACAGTAAAAATAATTCAGAATATAAAACATAAGCTACACTGTCTCTTCTACCAGCTGTAAAAATTTGTGTGCATCTGCAGATTTATTTTTTTACTGCTGTTTGGGAGCAGTGGTCACCATTGAGTTACCATAGTGATTGTTCAGAGCCTGATGTACCCATTCTCCCACCTACAGCAATAAAATGCTGTAAAGCCAAATTGCCAAGGAACTAGTTTGTGATGTATTGAATCTATTTTGAAGGTGCGCTGTTCTCATAGCAGGGTTGATAAATTGCTTAAAATGCTTGTTTTCAACTGTGCCTTCCCCTGCTCATAACACAGCTTACAATTGTTGTTTTCGAACTTTTTTGTGGCTTATGGCCGGCATTTCTTTAGCCATATTTTTTAGAGGGCGGTGCAATGCGATCTAGTTTACCATCGAAATTGACAATTTACTCTAAAAGCTGTTTTTTGAAGCCTAGGTGCTGTACCCCACCCGAAGTGGCTTAAAAAACTTCATTCATACTTGTTAATATCATGGAGAAGCGACCTCGTATGCTGAAGCTTTCCTTGTTGCCAAAACCCTCGCATTGGTTGATAAAGTCACAGTGAATAGAAATAAAACAGTGGGAAAACAGACTGAGCATGTGTAACTGCCCATGAAAGTATGCTTTTTTTTTGGCTGGTATTTTATTTTTTCATCATCAGATCTAAAGTCAGAGCTCGGGAAGTTGTCTTTGGACTTTTCGCTATTGCTTTCATAAAAAAAATCTACAGTAGAAGCAGCAGAATTGCATTAATGGTGCAAAATTAATGGTGTGACCTGACACATGTGCGATGCCGTTTTTGTTAACATTTGAGACCACCCCATTCCAAATTATTTTTCACTACATTGTTGCTTGTCAAAAAAAAAAAATTCTACCCACGTGGAAACTAAAGTACAGTTGTCATACTCTCTGCTAGGTGGGGCTAGGTGCTCCAATACGTACTACATTGAAAGCCCCAGTGGTTAGGGCTTATGGGGCGGTCCCTAAAGATTTCACAATCAAGTAATGTGTGTTCTGGCATTCACTAAAAGACATTGCAGTGCGCATACTTTTTACACTTCTATCTAAATTTAATGTTACGCCAAAGATTTATGCATGCAGTGAAGTACAGGTTGTCTTTTCATATTTATTAATGATTTTCTCAGTCGACATCAGCCAAGTAGAGCTCAGTGTTTCACAAAGGCCTGTTCCAGTGATTTCAAATTACTGCTGTCTCTCACTAAATGCAGCCACTCATTTTCAACAAACTTTCTAACCCTATCACCCTGCATAAGCCTCTCCCATTTTGAGAGACTACCATTTATATCCATTCTGTTCAAAGCACATCCTCCATAGTTTCATTCCTTCTTTGAAATTTCTGTTATCAAAACTTGCATTCTCTAATCCATGGTTCTTATGGATTGTCAGTGTTCACCTTTCATCTTTTCATCAGCTGCTACATTGTTTTTAGTGTTAGTATTCTAAGCTTTTTAATTGCCCTCCAAGTTTCAGGAGTATAGCAGTGCAGTATGTCAGTAACTTTCCATCTGAGAGAGTGTTACTTATATGTCCATTATAAATCAAGAGCATCCATTCTTATTGTCCTCATAATTCTTTTCTCATGATTGGGTTTCGCTGTACCTTCTCATTACTTGCAGAGCATTACTATACACCTTGTTCTATTTTTGCACCCTTGAACATCACCTCAAATTGTTATTGTTTTTCACATTATTTGTTAACTCTAGCATTGTTTTTTTCTTTCTTTCTTTGCCTTTTGATGCCCGCAGTCATGCACTGCAATTCATCCCTTAGGTTGCTTAGATGGGCGATATCTTCAGCAAACGAAAGGTACTAAGTGTTCTAAAGTAACTATTACATGTATTTCTTCCAAATGCAGTGCTCCGAACAATTGCAGACATAGGGGTACTGTTAATAACTGTGGAGAGGCTGCGTTCCCATCTAGCACTGCATGTGACGGGTATATTGCCACTCTTCTCACTGAGGCAATGATTGCTTTGCAGTTCGTATATGCTCTCTGTGCCCTAGTTATGCAGGGCCCACATTACTGCTGGTATCTATATTGAATCAAGTCCTTTTCTCTAATCTATGAAAGCTTTGTGAGCACTTTGTGTGCAACCTGCATGGTTCAAATTGAATGTGGTTGTTTTTGCCATATTTTGGTATTTGATTTCAATTCAATACACACTGCATTTTCACATTCTTATATCAATAGTATAAGTGTGGTGTGAAGCTTGTTTTGATATTTGCTGCTGCCCAGCTATGAAAGTCAATTGTTCACTTGCATTTAATTATTAGACATTGTGCACACAGAATCAGTAGAAAATGTGATTAGAGTACCAAGGTGTTCGCTAGTTCGTTCGTGTTTTTTTTTTTTTTTTTTTTCATTTTTCATTTTCGGGTATGATAAGCAGTGTTAATAAAATAGATGAATCTGCTCATAAACCATCCTTTTCTATCATTGCATTGTGCTCTTATATGTATCACCTAATTGCTTCAGCCCCTGCCTAAATTGTTATAACTGATCAAAACGCTAACCAGAGCATTAAGGACTTGTCTTATACTTGGAGCCACACACTATTGCATGCATTCACTTTGAGTATGCTTGTTTTTGTACAATTCTTTGTGTATGCCATGTAAAAAAAAGGGCAATACGTAATCATATTCTGAAGGGAAAATTTGGAGTACAACATCAAGTTGTACTTTTGATGTACTAAAATAGGTGTGATGCATCGTCCCATTGTAGCATTTGATGCTGCTTTCCTGTCTCAATGACTTCAGAAATGCTACATATTTACCTTCTCCAACACTCTTAGAAGGTAATGTCATTAGGTTTCTATAGTTTTCTGCTATTGCCTGTGTCCTCCTTGTACTCTACTGGCGTGGTTCACTTGGCTGATGACTTAGGGCACTGTCACTTCTTGCCTGCTGCCTCACTTCTGTAGGCAGTCAGGTAAATAGATGAGTAAAGAGTGTTTATTATGCAACATAATACACCTTGACAGTCAAGACATTGTCCTTTGGATGCAATTTCATTTACCCATGGGCAATTTGATCTGGCCTATTAGATGCTCATGGTCTTGATATAGTCACAGTGGTGGTCCCACATGCCATGAGACCCTTCGTGCCGTAAACACGCCAAACTGTCACCGCCATGACCTGCAGATGACAACAGTGATGTTCATTCTGCATGCAGTACTCATCACATGCTTTCTATCACACTGTAGTGGGCACTATCAGGGTAACAAGAACATAACTTATCTGCTTGTGTCAGATTGCAGCTGTGAACACTTGTTTATTTAAGTGCCGAATTGACATTCCAGTGAAGTAGCTAAGATTGAGGTTGTCATTAAATCCATTTCTTACAGCAAGTGCCTGTACTGCTCTGGAAAAACTGCTAGCACTCGCCATATTTCTGTGTGTGGCACTTTTGAGGGATTTATAAGATTATATTTATGCTATCCAAAAGCATAGGTGCATTTTCATTTGTAATTGCAGCTATAGTGTCACACACACCTTTACGTCTTCAGCTTGCGCATGCATGTAGGATGCACATGTGAGTACCTTTTCTACCCTGTCAGCTGCACTGTTTCATGAAAAGTAAGCTAACCATCTGAGCCAAATTAGTATGCTTGAGCCAGGGTATTCCTAGCAAGATTTAGTGGGAGGAGGAGGGCTCGAGGATTGAGTCCAGCTCCTTTGATGTGTATGCAGGGGTGCAATGGGCTTACCGGTGGCAAGAAGCTGTACACATGCACAGGCACGGTGCCACGAATTAGCTGGCCCTCGGACACTGGGCAAGCGGTGCTGGCGGCCATAAGCTTGCAAGCATCCTTCTCGATGCCCGGGATGGGCAACTCGAGGCCAAGCAGACGCACGCGAGGGTCCAGATGCACGAAGGAGCTGTTCTGGTCTGAAATATATGTGCAACAAACATATACTTAACATTCTTTTCCACGCAGTTATAGGCCGCTAGAGAAAATAAACATTTTTTTTTTCAAAGGTTTCTGTCCTGGTCGTATTTTAATAAAGGTGAAACGCAAGGCACCCGTGTACTGTGCAATGTCAGTACGGGTTAAACAGCCCCTGGTGGAATCATCTGGAGCCTTCCAATATAGCATCCCTCAACATGAGCCACACATTTGGATGTTAAACTCAATTAATGTGCTGGTAGGGCTCGTGGCCAGCTGTGGCTCTACTGGTTATGACATAAAATTAGGAGTATGTTTAACCTTCCCTTAAGCTGTTCCGTTCTGTGAGGAATTGAAACACTAGCTGGAAAGCGGGAGCCATTAACGCTTTCCCATCGCACACATTCACCCTGGTTTTACGGCTACCATTTACGGCGGTGGCTTTTCAGCAGAACGAGATTATATGTATGCTATTGCATAATACTAACTGGTGCAATCTCTAATGCCTCATTTTTCATGTTCTGTTTCACCAATAGAAACTTTATGAAATATGTTGCCATGTTCACTAAACTAATTCATTTTCTAGTTAATCTCATGGTTAACTGTTACTTTCTCCAGCAGCTAGATTGTTTGATCAGTACAGCATGCAGCAAATGTGTATGGTTGTCGGCGAGCAATGCTGATCAAAGCTAGTTTTGAATGTGACTGGCTAACCAACTCACTGGAGAGTAGCTCGAAGTAAATGTTGATGCTGGAACCGGCTGGTACAACGCACGGGTCACTGTTGCACGGGCTCACCATGAGGGACCGGATGGCTTCGCCACCCTCTTTCGATCAAGTGATAGTCGTGCACCGTATATGCAATACAGGTGAATATGTCAGTTTCCGTGGGCTGTGGAAGCAGTTGGGAGAAGCTCTGCTAAAACTGCTCACATACTTTATGTGAGAATGACCCCTTAATGTGTACATGCACATATGTCTTCAGGAAACACTGACAAAATGGGTTCTAGAGGCAATCTGGTACTAGGGTCAATCAGTAAATGTTTTCTACCTATCTCTATGTGCCGCGCATGATCGGTCTCACGCAATCTCAGTCATGTCATAAGCTCGTAAATGAATAAGCGTGCCATTTCAGCAAGCGATAAAGCTAGCACCGCAGGTCACACTGCAGCTGGTCGAGGTAAACCAAGTAGCTGAAACAGTGAATTTGCAGACTGCTGCGGCAGCGTTTCGGTGAAGGCGACACGCAAGACGCCCGTGCACTGTGCGATGTCAGTTTACGTTAAAGAGCCCCAGGTGGTCTAAATTATACGCAGGCCTCACTACCGTGCCGGTACGTAGCTCCCTTTAGACCACACCTGAACAGTTACTGAAGCGGATATGTCGCTGGGCTACGGTCGGCGCGATGTAGTAAATACTCGTAAATAGAAATAAAATCACAGCGCAACACATTCCGGCATATAAATGCGGATATAAGAATTAAATTAATTCTCCGAAAGCAAGACCAGCGCGAACGGTGCTTCCGGTGCAACTAGCAGGACTTCACAGCGCGTGCAAAGCGCACGCGCTCGCGAGGCGGGAGGCCAGCACAGGATGACAAGGCCTTCGTGTGTCGCCGAATCGTCAGAAGGCAGCGTTGGCAGCGTTTCCAGAAATCTTGTTCGAATCACCAGCCGTTTAAATGTGCTTTTGCCGCAAACCAAGCACTTCCACGGAGTTTGCAATTCCAATACACGGCACGAGCGGTTTTGCGCTTTCGAATAGCCCGCTTTTGAAATGTTGTGGTAGGCAACAGTTTTAAATAAGTACAAGTGTTAAAGCACAAAAATATGCTAAATTATTGTGATAAGAACATTTTGCAATAAAATTTGAAAAACCTTTACTAGCTGCTAATTGTTTATTATCTATTTCTCGGAGCAAAGGTCTGATTGGGCCGCTTGGGCAAATCTTAAGACCCCGTCTCGTCTGACGCTATATAAACGAGCTCTTCAGTGGAGTGGCCAGGCGCCGAAACCATACCGAACGCATAAAAATGGCGGAGCGGCGTTTGGTGGTGTGACGCATCGCGATATTTGCTTGTGCGGATCAACATACCGGCGTTTGTTGTCAGATTAGCGGACTACGATGTCGCAGATCGTGACCTCCGACTCAAAGGCTCCCTTGCGGGAGGTGAAGAGGGTGCAGTTCGGCATCCTCAGCCCTGATGAAATAGTACGTAGTTGTGACTTTTCTTCTTGGGAAGTGCCAAGCTTGCTTGCGCGTGTCACACTTGTACTAAAGAAAAAAAAAGAAAAGAAAACAACAGCGATGATTTGTCTGCCGCATTTGATTGCACTTTGGTCGGCCAATAACAAATGCTTAAGTTGTCAATGTGCAGCGCGTAGTGAAAAGTTGTATAGCATTATCAAGTTGCTTAGGGCTTTGTAGGACGCATTCCAAGCGTCTCTGCAGTTGTCATACGAAACCCTATCCACAGTTTGTGATTTCCGCTCTGAAAATTGCCGAATCGACTGATTACTTCCGAAAGCGGTTTCATTCTTGGCACTTCACGTGCGAAATGCGCACGTTGTGTATTACTCCATGCAACAGCTGCTGGCCCAGTCGGACTGATCTTGGAAACGCGGCGTTCTTTTTTTTTTTTTTTCGTTGAGTTTTGCAAAAAGCGTGATGCTAGATAGGTTGTTTTCCATCTACTGAGGGTAGAACGTTCATTCTACGTCTCTCAGATTGTTGACACACTACTGTGCAATGTGCTTGACCATGTCCTTGAATTGTACAATCAAGTTACTACTTCATAACCCGTTGTGAAATAGCTGGCTAGTTTGCTGTGGTTACAAGAAAACTGTACGTCTTCAGCGCGATCAAATTTGTAGTTCGGTTGGATAAAGTAACAACAAACCGAGTTAGCTTGTTCAGTAAGCATTACCGCTTCGCAGTGCAGGAAGTGCTGCCGGTATTATTCGAACGATCGGGATGCACTTCGCTTGCCCTCTGGAATCTCAACGGATGCGATTATGCACGTTCCTCCTATGCACCCTTTCATTTGCGATGGATTGCTGTTTTAAATACCTCATGTTTGTGATAAATGCCAAGCCTGTGTTGCGCAATGTACGCATTAAAATGAGCTGCGATGTTTGAAATCAATTGTGATGTAGTCATTCTATGAATCATTCTTACCATACCTTGCCAGTTTGTGTACTGTCATTATTCATTTGTTCGTCGCTAATAGTTCAGTCATCTGTCACGGTGGGAATGTAGATAGATCGGAAAAAGTTTCGTGAACCAAATTAGTTAAACCCCCTCGAGTCCCTGGGCCAAAGAATAGTATTCATTCTTCCTTTTTTTTTTTTATTTTAGTGTCATCGGTATAGAATTTTTTAAAGTGAATACAACTGTCAAAAGCCTGTTCATGCTTGCAACATGCAGAAGTTATGCAACCACTTTGGTCAAAAAGCAACTTTCAGAAATAGTTGGATTGGTCGAAAAGTGACAGTTGCAGGCCATTCAAGCAATTCTCGTTTTTGAAGCCTTTCAACTGCTGGTAACCAATTAGTGGTGCAGCAAAAGTTTATGAAAGTTAGTTCTACATCCTGCTTCTCGTTGCTGAGGAACAGTCAATTGTAACAAATCTCAATATGAACGAGATCGATTCGATCGGGAATGCGTCCCGTCGTGGTAGTGCAGTGGTTAGAGCAACCGTCTGCTGAGCCTAAGTGCCACAGCAGCCACTTTTCGATGGAGGCGAAAAGCAAGGCTCCCGTGGGCTGTGTGCGATGGTCAGTGCACATGAAAGAACCACAGGTGGTAAAATTTCTGAAGCCATCCACTGCAGCATCTCTAATAGCCTGAGTCACTTTGGGACATTAAGTTACCCTATAAACCAAACCAATTCGGGGAAACAACATGTGGGTAGCCATTGCAAATGTGAATATCGGTCAAGCTGAGCGCCTCCCTGGTGGGATGCAACAGCTGGTCACCCACCCTTTGTGACACTGAAACACGCAAGTGTGAATGGGTCTCAAGTCTGTAGTTAATATACACTATGGGGCCAGTACTGTTGTGTAGAAACGAAATGTGCACAGTAGTGCACTCTCACTGAAATTAATATGGTTTCTACGCTTGAGAACAGATATGATTTATCAAGGCTGGCATCCATATACCAGCCACTCCTGATTTCAGAGTGGCAGTTTTACTTGTAGGATAGATATTTATTGAAGTGGTCGCATTTAAAATTGGTTTTGCCTGTTGTGACCATGGGAGTGGATTACTGGCTTTATAATCCATCACGAGTTTTCGATTGCTGCTGCTTGAACCTTACCATGAGGCAAAAAGTGAGGTGCCAGTGTGCTGTGCAATGTGAGTGCATGCTAAAGAACCCCAAGTGGTCGGAATCCCGGAGCCCTCCACTGTGACTTACCACAAAGCCTGAGCAGCTTTGGGACGTTAAGCCCTATAACCCATCCATACCTTTCCATGAGGGAAAGCTGCAGTGCAGTTTCATGCTGATGTCCTTTGCTTCGAAACCTCATGAATTTGACCCCTTATTAAGTTGTTCATTAGTGATATGAAATAGAACATTGCTAGCTGAAGGCGTCTGTTTTTCAATGCAATTTGAGCGACTGCAAGTTTGGGTTTAGCACGGGTCACTCATGATGTCGGAGGCTACATGATTTTGAGTGTTCAACATAGCTCCCACAGTGCATGCCGGAGCAGGCAATTGCTGTGCTTTTGGTCTCGGTGGCCACCAGGAGGTCAGCGCTGACTGTGTATATGCAGAGGGATGAAATCACTCTAGAAGCGTGTGCATAAGGCAGTTTGTTTGGAATCTTCAGCAATTTCTTCCCACTGCTTGGTATTTTCATGTTCCACTCATGCTGTCATGCGTTTCCCTTCATCCGCTTTCAGCGGCGCATGTCCGTGACGGAGGGGGGCATCAGGTACCCTGAGATCTATGAGGGTGGCCGTCCCAAGCTGGGGGGTCTCATGGATCCCCGGCAGGGGGTCATTGACCGCACCTCCCGCTGCCAGACATGTGCTGGCAACATGACTGAGTGCCCGGGCCACTTCGGACACATTGATCTGGCCAAGCCGGTCTTCCACTGTGGCTTTCTCACCAAGGCCATCAAGATCTTGCGTTGTGTCTGCTTTTACTGCTCCAAGCTACTCGTCAGCCCCGTATGTGTTAATCCTTAACTTGGCTTATGGCCTTAAAATTGAAAGTCACTTCATTAGCATAAGGCCCATTCAGTTTATTCACATTAACTGAACTACCTGATGGCAGTTCTGTGTTCGTCCAGTCATCTTCATAAACTGATAGCTTGCTTTGTCTGAAACAAATAGCATGTGCCACTTACTAACAGGGTAAAATGGAATGAAGTTATAAAATGCAGCTTTTCTTATATAATTTCAAAAGTCTGAATGAATTGAAAATGTCTTTGTGCTAATATTGATTAATACAAGCTGTGTTCTTGTAGAGTGGGCAGCATGGTGCATGCATTCTGAAGCTGCTGTAAGACACGTTAGTTCTTGGATTTTTCTAGGTCTGTCTTGACCATATTTAGTGCGGTAGAAATAAAAACTGGACATACGGGAAAAAGTAGGACCAGATTTGAGTGTTTTTCAACTATTGTAATTGCAGCAAAACTGAGCAGAAGAGTAGAGTCTTCTGTCAAATCTGGGCCATTTACTTTCTTTCTTTTTTTTGCCTAATTGTGAAGAAGCTTTAACCAACTGCAAGTTCTTTGGAAGAGTGAAACTCATATAATGCAAGGTGTTTTCCATGTTCATCATTGCCCCAAATTCTATGGGCAGAATTGATTGAGCCGTAGAGCATATTCAATTGAGTTGAATCATTGCCGTTATCTTTCAAATCATGGACATGTATTTGTTTGACAAGTTCTCAGTTATTCAATCCCTGAGAAGCAGTGTAAATATACATTATTTTAAGGGTCCCCTGAATGGCCATGTTCTTCTTGTGTACCTTCACTTTGCCAAGCTTCTGTATATTACTGTTCATTAAAGCGATCCAATGAGACACTTCAAAATGAAGTTATTTTTTGTAATGTGACACAGCTAAGGGGAAACTCGCATTGATGCCTCCTGCCTGAAAGGCGGTACATCTAATCATAACCTTGTCTGCATGTTCAGTTATGAATTTCAAACTTTAAATTCATTCTGGCTTGTGTGTTTCAAAATATTTGAAAATTGGTTTATCATGCTTTGAAGGAGTTGAGCAAAAGAAAGCCTTGCTGGGGAGACAGACTTCTAAACTGCCATATTTTATTCACTGCCCTTTGTTGGTCCCTGCAATGTTACGATGTGGCTTCTTTGTGGCAGTTGTTCATTGTTGTACCTCCTGTTTTCGTTGCTTACAGAACAACCCAAAAATCAAGGAGATTATAGGCAAGACGAAGGGACAGCCGAGAAAGCGTCTCGCGCATGTCTACGATCTCTGCAAGGGCAAGAACATTTGTGAAGGAGGCGACGAGATTGACACTAAGCTGGGGCCTGACAGTCAGGTCCAGGAAGATACCAACAAAAAGCAGGTTCGTCTTCTGCTACCTTTCTTGCATTTTCTTTTGAGGTGGTACAGAGGTACAGATGAATGTAAGTGCATCAGCTAAATTGTCTAGCTATCACTTGTGACAGGCCAACTTCTGCTTTTCATTATTAAGGCTGTGCAGCTCCGAAAACACTGAGAGGCTGCGGCAAAGGTTGGGGTTGACTTATGTATTCACATGGCTGTGGGAATTTCGCATTGGCCTTTTAGTTTAGTCCTCGTGGTTGTTGTCAGACTGCACAGTTTTGAAATAAACTTTTATGCTGTGATAATTCAAAGAATTTATTAAGAGCCTCGTGTGAGCAGAAAATATTTGACAGCCTTGCTTTAATGCTTAGCTTGTTATCTTGATGATTTGAAGAGAAAAGCAAAGCATATACATAAGTGACAAAAAATTGCGTCACTACTTCAGCTTTCTGCCAATTTACTGCTTGAGCACCCGTGCCACTTCCAGCGAATAACAAACATCAATTGTTTTTGATATAATTTCGGTGACAGTATATATCACTAGAAGTTTAAACTGAAATGGGCAGCCACTAATAAATATATAGTGCAATTGTGGTCTTGTTGAATTCCAGAAATGACTCTGCACAAGTTTTTGTACTTGCACTTCACTCTTTCTGAACAGCTACTTATGTGATGTTTCAATCTTGTTTTACGGAAAAGATAACATAGTAATGCTTGCATATCCTATGCTAGATGTGTCGGTTTGCGAGGTCGTCAGCGTAGCGTATATCATGTTCATGGGGTTCGACTTTTTGTGCATTCTGCTTAGGGCCATGGAGGATGTGGCCGGTACCAGCCAAGCATTCGTCGGAGTGGTCTTGACCTGACTGCAGAGTGGAAGCACGTCAACGAAGATTCGCAAGAGAAGAAAATTGCACTCACGGCAGAGCGAGTCTGGGAGATCTTCAAGCACATGTCTGAGGAGGAGTGCATGATCCTGGGCATGGATCCTCGCTATGCCAAGCCCGACTGGATGGTGGTCACAGTGCTGCCTGTGCCCCCGCTTGCCGTGCGACCTGCAGTCGTCATGTTTGGCTCTGCTCGGAACCAGGTGCACCTCCTCTTCTTCTTTGCTGTCACTGTTAATGCAGTGCTAATTGCAGAGTAGTTTTTTTGCAACAAGGTTGCTGCAATGCAAATGAATGTTAGCAGGAGGGGCATGAACGAGCATTGGATTGCCTTGCAGCTTTAAGCCCGGAATATGTGCAGCGTTTTTTCTGTGATTTTCGCGCGTCAAAAAGTGCCGCGCGGACGCGACGCCCAGCTCGAGATACATGGAACAACGGAGCGGCGCAAGCGTTGCCGCGGATCTCTCGATGCGAAAGCAAATGCACCAGCGAGCGAAAATAACCGTAGAGCGAGGTACGTGAGAGAAGCGACGCTGTCCCTTGTGTTGAAATCGTGAAATGGCTCATTCCAATGCTACTCTGCTAAATGTAGAAAGATTTCACTGACATACTGGGTATTAAATTGCTTTGCCGCGATGCATATGTGGTGCCAATTTGCAATAATTAAATTTGCCTAATCTCTTAGCCACAAGCTACGCCGATGGCTGTTGCTGGGCATTTAACTCGCTAGTCAGCAGACACCACCTAGCATTGCCACTTCTGCTTCAGTTCATTTGTCAATACTCTCAAAACTATACTCTGTGGCCATATGAATCCACTAAAACTTGTGACCTTGCTGTATGCCACCACTGGCAGCACGCACACACACACACACACCCGGACCCTGTCGAATCCCTAGGCTCACATATTTTTAATATGGATAAGGCATAAGAAGCTAGCCAGGTCGTAGTCTTATCAGCGTGAAGATTTCCCTCGGCCGGCGATTTTGGTGCAGCAGTGACAGCATCTACGGATCCGGTAACTAGCCATAGGTGCGACACCTGGCTAACATGTTTTTCAGCACCATTCACATCACAACAATTTACAGTGCCCGGGTTAGGAAACTTTCATAGAAGCCATTGTCTCCCCATTTGAGAAGCCAGGGCCAATTTCTTCCAAAGCGGCTGAAGCGAAGCCTACTAAGGTGTTGTATTGTTGTCCTGGCAATGGCGCTAAGCAGAAAAAGAATTTGGCTTCGAGTGCAGTTCACACCACTGCCAACGAGAAAAAGAGAGTTCGTCCGAATTCTGGCGCTTTAGACAACTCGGCCACCGCCATGACTCCCAACGCCGCCACGCATGCACTTCCCTCCCATTTCCTTCCAGTCATTAGATGGCGGGCTAGAGTAGTTTATCTAGTTTCCTACTCCTGACAGTACTGTGACATCACTAAGTTTTGCTGATTTGTTCCCAACTTCTTACTACGTCATTAACTGTGATGGTAGTAATAGGTCTCGATCATGTGAAAGAGCATTGAATGATTCTTTGAATCTGAGTTAAAAATACATTTCAAGCATTGTTGTGTCCAATACTTGACCGTGTGTGACCTTACATACAGAAGAAGGCCATAACAGGCCTTTTTTTTTTTTTTTTAAACAGGCTTTTTATGACATCAAAATTTAGTGCCTTAACCACATTAAGGCTGATAATGGTAGTTGATGTAAGCTAAATAATACCGTGAAAGGCAGCAGTTCATGGAGAGCTGATGTATGCTGAATGTCTCTCAAGAAAAATCAAATAATAGTTTGCAAGTCCAAGCCTGGTTGAATTTTTGCCCTTGCTTACCTGCTGCTGTCAACTTTAGTTTTTCTAAAACACTGAGATGCGCGTTAAAAAAAATTTATGAGTAGGAACATGTGCCAACCAACACATTTATTAATGTGAAAGCCTTTTTTGCCTCATGAGTGGCGCGTACAGCATCTGTTGGCACAGCATGTCATCAGAGCATATCTGCATAAACTGTCAATCATCCATTTTAGGGGTAATATATTGTGGGTTCGAGTGCCATAGAAGGTTGTTGGTGCGAGGCCCAAGAAAGCTCGTGGGGGTCAAGTATAGTCCAGGGTGTGAGTTCCAGTAATGCTCATGAGATCGGGTTCTAGGAAAAGATTGTGGGTTCAAGTATGATCAAAGGACTGAGAATCCCTCGCTCAGCAGCATTAAGTGAAATGCTTTCGCAGTACTGCATCTAACGAAACTTAAGCACCCCTGGAATTTTTTCATCTGGCAGTTTCTGGGTTTGCTGTAGAACTCCTAGTCTGCACTTGTGGATGTTATTTAAATAGACTCATGCTTTATGTACTGCTTTCTTTGTTTTAATGTGTTTAAAAACTCGGACTTTTTGATGTTGTTGTGCAGGATGACTTGACACACAAATTGGCTGACATTGTCAAGGCCAACAATGAGCTGATCCGCAATGAGCAAAGTGGGGCAGCTGCACACATCATTGCTGAGAACATCAAGATGCTTCAGTTCCATGTTGCAACGCTGGTTGACAACGAAATGCCTGGTTTGCCCAGGGTAGGTTTACTTGTAGTCTCCAACATGACCTTGCTGACTCTTTGCTCACTGTTGTTTTCTCGCTTTTTGGTTGTGACATGCACATCTTCTCGCTTTTTGGTTGTGACATGCACATCATTCATATTCTTTGTTTTCGTAAACATTTTACTAAGCAGTAAAGAGTCAGGGGTCCCTTTTGTTTTGATGATGGTGGCTTTAGCAAATAGGAATGATGCCACAAGAGTAGCAGGCAAACATACGAGTTGTAATGGGAAAGCGTAGATTAGAGCTCTGTAAGAGGACTGCTTGAAATATTGCTAAGGTACGTAGGTATGATATTTGCTTTCTTTCCTGCCATAGATCTTGCAGATCTTGCTGTTGTCTGTGATCAGTGTCTGAGCAGCTGTTGCTGAGGCTTTCTTAGTCTTCTGAAGAGTGCATGCATGTCTGTCTTTCAGGCCATGCAAAAATCTGGCCGTCCACTAAAATCCATCAAGCAACGACTCAAGAGTAAAGAAGGCCGCATCCGAGGAAACCTTATGGGCAAGCGAGTGGACTTCTCAGCCCGTACAGTTATCACACCAGATCCGAACTTGCGGATCAATGAAGTCGGTGTTCCCCGCTCCATTGCTCAGAATCTTACCTTCCCTGAAATTGTCACACCATTTAACATTGACAAGTGAGTATGCAGTGTACCATTTGCTTTTGATGCTGTTGATGATGTTATGTGAGAATAGAAATATGCAAAATAAGGAAGTACAGTTTCTACTGCATGGAATATCTGACTGCTTTTTTGTTGGGCTTGTATAATGTAGCATTCGTCTCAGTTCTTTGTGCATCCAAAGCAAATAAGTTTTTTTCAAACTGTCATTCCAAAGCTCATTTCCTTTCTGAGTGAAATCTGCTCTAATAAGCATCTGAGGATTCAGGAGGCAAGCACCAAGAATGATTACTGTGTGCATAAAATTATTCAAAACAAAACCGCAATGGCTGCTCGCACTTGTTGCAGTTGTGTTCACTACTTTCGTGTTCACAGTCACCACTTGTCTATGGTACCAAAATAGTACACAAAATCTTGAATAATATAGTCTGTAAATGAGGTTCATGTCAAACCAAAGTTGTCGCAAGCTTAAGGTCTCCTCGACTTAGTTGCACTTTCTGCACTAGTTCAGGCGGTGCGACACTCTCGCACTCGATTTGTCATTGCAGCTAGTGCCACCTCCACATTGGCACTCAGTTTGACACCGTGCTGCACGAATTCTATGTTTCTGCACTAGCCTCTCCTTCAGTTCTCTTCCCGTGCAAGTACTGAAAGTTGCTTGGCGCGCTGTGTGGAAGCCGACTCCACTGTCGTGCCTTTTTTAATAAATGGCGCTTTGCATGTTCGCCGCGTTTTCTGCTGCGGCCATGGTGGTCACGCATACATATAGCACGAAGAAGCTTGAAGGGGAAGGTGGGTGTCGTTGTGTTTTTAATATGTGGGTGATAAGACATTATTGATGATTTGCACTATGTGCACATTTCTTGCCTGGGTGGCTGCGCTCCGCATCAGCATTTAAGCATGTGGCAGCGTGAGCAGCACATATGTTTGCTTACAGTTGAAGGCTGGTTTTCAGGTCGCAGTCAGCCCACGCCTCAGTCTGTAACACGTTCACTCCACGGCCACTGCTTGCCAACATGCAGTGAGCGCGAGTTAAACAAGTTTAATTAAGTTAAGTTAAGTGATTAAGGCAAAGTTTCCGCTGCAACTGGGGGACATCTGGCGACGCATTTCGGGTAGAATGGAGCGGATACAGTTTCAATAACCTCATGACGGTCATCTTGCGCCACTGCACAACGTGGCAGAAGGGGCGGAGTCATTGCTGATAGAACTAGCAAAATCTCGCGCCCATGTCAACCTACGCGACACACACATTTGCAGCAGACGAACATTTCTGCACTCCTGCTGTCGATTTGGCCACTGCCCAGAGAGCACCAGTGCCAGGCCGCACTCACACCTCAAGGACTGGTTTGGCACCTGCACGACACTCCTGCGAACTAGTGCAGAAAGTGCTGCCAGATCAAGGAGGCCGCTTATTTGTTCGCATCTCAGTGGAGGAAAAATGAGGTGCACCTTAATATGCTCAGACTCCTGCATGAGAAGATTTAAATAGCTGTAGAGGTCTAGCTGTGCAAAATCTTTAACGGGTGTTGATTTGGGATGGTCGGGGCGACACAGTTTCCGGTGTTTGTTTTTGTTGAATTGTTGCCAATATGGGCCCCTGCACTCTAATCTGGAACATTGACTTCATTTTCCTGCACCTGTGAAATGTTGTGCCAGATAGGTCTTTCTTTGGTTTTTGGGTGGCTGAGTTATTTGTCAGAAAGGGGAGACATACCAACAGGTGCCGAGCACTGCGTCAATCACACCAACTTTTTTGCAGGATGCATGACCTAGTGAGACGAGGCAACAACCAGTACCCCGGTGCAAAGTATATTATTCGGGACAATGGTGAAAGAATCGACCTCCGGTTTCATCCGAAAGCCAGTGACCTGCATCTCCAGTGTGGCTACCGGGTCAGTCTCTGCAGAAAAATTCCATTTCATTGCAGTGTTTGGCCTTTGTCTCATCTTTACTTTGGTCCTGTTGCTTTTGATTGAACCAGGTGGAGCGGCACGTTCGAGATGGGGACATCATTGTGTTCAACCGTCAACCTACACTACACAAAATGTCCATGATGGGGCACAAAATCAAGGTGCTTCCCTGGTCCACATTTCGAATGAACCTCAGGTGAGTCTATTGGAACTTCTGACATTGTGGCTAGTTTAAACTTAGCCTACTCCGGCTGCAAGCAGACACCAAAGTCATGGTGCATATAAGAAAGTGAGGTTAGAATAGACCTAATCGCTAACTTGTAATGGCATGAAAAGTCAAAAGTTTTGCTAAAACTAATGGTGTTGCCTGAGCAGCAACCACACTACAGCATTTGCTGTCACAAGTTAATGTGTAACAAAACTTTTCTTCAGTATAACTTGACGTGCAAGAGAGTTATGGCAGGACAGTTATGATTGTGGCCTTGTAGTAAAACTGGCAGCCATGCCGGACAGCTGCAGCTAGGTTTTTTCTGTTGATATTGGCTAACTTTGATGCTGTAAATGTCTGTTGAACTGTACTTTCTTAGTTCCTAAATATTGTTCTTTTAATTGTAAGAAATAACAGGTTTGCTTGCCAGCTTATTTTTCGTGTTTGACCAGGTTTACATTATATATTAACTTTGGAAGAAAAATAACAATTCCAGCTCTTTTTCTTTTCTTTTTTTTTTTTTTTTAGAAAGGTAGGCTCGGAATTTTTGCAGCAAAACTAAATTCAGTTCAATAAGAATCTGATATCATTTCTAAAATATGTCAGTTTTCTTGTATATTGTATCAGCTTTCTCATTTTTTTTTTTTCTTTTTGTGGCAAGTTTGGCTAGCTGTAGCTTTGATGATGTAGTTTGCTGGAGATTTACCTTGTACATACATTTTGGACATTCTAGATTCTTTTTTTACATCATTTTTCTACTAGTAGTCAAAACTCGAGATCTCCCCAAAAGAAGTCTGATTTTTCTGAGAAAAAAAATTGTATTTTAGGGTATAATCATCCTCTTGAATGAAAGCTGCACAGATTTAGTACAAATTACTCTTAAATAAATAAAAAATGTTACCCTAGTGTTGGTTTCTAAGGCTAACGGTAAATATCTTGCTGTGAAAGCTGAGCACCATGACTGTTCAGCTGGTTCTAAGGGTCTCTCCAGCCACAGTATGCTTGTACTAGAAGGTGCTATTTCTTCTGTTCTGTACTTTGTATTAGTGTTAGTACTTCGGCCAGGGTATACAGTCATATGTCCACTTGCTGCACCAGGTATGGCCCTGTCTCATTTTTGTAAAGCTTGGGCTGGTTGGTACATTTATTGAGGCATAAATGAGGTGGTGCATAAGTCGCCCGTAAGCAATGGACTTGGCCAAGATCTCAAATTGTCTCAAAAGAGTGTCTTTTACTTAAAGGGCCACTGTCCAGGGAAGGACTTCTTAAGCGAAGGAGCCCAGTGTTTCGATCAGGTACCGGAGATAGTCTGTGCAAAATGCTACAGTGACACGTGCACCGCAAAACAACGAAAACACAAATCAAAGCTCTCTCATGCTCTCTTTTGGGAAGCCAGCTTCCCCGCTCCCTGTGCTGGCCCGTCGAGCCGCAGCTATGACGTATTTGTCGAAAACGACATCCATTGGTCCGTCTCGCTGTCTGAGGGTGAAGGATGGGTGTGTCAACCACTCGCTGCGTGCCTTTCCCTTGCCATGGCCCGACTGAATCCAGCGGCACATGCTCCCTCGCCCGTTGTGTGTATATGTGTTTTTTTTGTTGTTGTTTTTTTTTTTTTTTTTCACGCACGCGGAGTGCCACGCCCCACCTCCCGCCAAACATGGAGGAGGAAGGGGAATTTGTCTTTCGGAGGCTAGACGACCGGGCAGGAGAGTGAAAAACCTTTGCGAGGGAACGGAAGGAGAGAAACACGACAGAATCTGGTGATTGGGGTGGCTGTAACTGCGTTATTAGTTGCTTTTCTCAAAAACATTTTGCGGCCTTGCGTTCTGAGAGTGAAGTCTCACAGTCACCAGGGAAGAAAATGTTTTCGACCAGAAGGTGGACAGTGGGCCTTTAAGTAGTTATTGAGCTGTTAGTGTTCTTAGAGGTTCGGATTTCCTTTTCTTTCTGCCTTGGCACAGTGTCACAACCCCATACAACGCTGACTTCGATGGGGACGAAATGAACCTGCACGTACCGCAGTCACTGGAGACGCGTGCTGAAGTGGAGCAGCTGGCCATGGTACCACGGCAGATCATCACACCCCAGTCAAACAAACCTGTCATGGGCATTGTGCAAGACACACTCACTGCCGTCCGAAAGATGACAAAGAGGGACGTCTTCCTCGAAAAGGTTTATATCTTCTATTTATTACTGAGTGCCACTTTTCAGAAAATATTGACTGGAAATTGCAGAGCTGTTAGCTCAATGTTAGCTCTGCTATGATTGCGCACAGAAAGATGTTGCCCATGCGGGATGCCCATGCAGGGCCTCTTCCCTTACTGTCATGCTCATCTGCATGGACACAAAATGGCTGCAGTCGCAAGTGTTAATCTCACAAGCGTTTGCCCTGTTTGTTCCAGGAAAAAGTAGCAGGGCACAGAGCATAGATGTGTTGATACGGTAGCCACACAGATACGCACTACGGGAGCGCACCCTTGCAGCTTGTACAATGGGGGCTGTTTGAGATGATCACTGATAAAAGCGTTGCGGTGGGTAGAGCACCTGCCTTGCTTGCTGGAGCCCTTCTGTGGTGAAACGCTCAAGAAGGAAAGTCTTAGACCAAACATTAGCAGGTAGCACTTTACAATAACATCTAGCACCGTAAAAGGTTATTGGTTTGGTTTATGGGGTTTAACGTCCCAAAGTGACTCGAGCTATGAAAGACGCCGTAGTGGACGTCTCCGGAAATTTCAACCACCCAGGGTTCTTCAATGTGCACTGACATCGCACAGCTCACGGGCGCCTTGCTTTTCGCCTTCATAAAAGGTTATTATATTGGTGTAATTAGATATCATTAAAGTTTAGGGGGACACTTAAGCTCCACTCTTAAGGTTATTTTATTTGTTTGAGTAATCGAATATGTGGATAGTTGACTTATATCCGCACACCTCTCCTTATGAGCCATGACCTTCGAGGTCAGGCATGAAGGAAAATTTGCTAAACTTGCCTAACCTTTGCCGTGTCATCCAGTTTTAGAGGCCATGTATGATCATCATGAGTGTTGTCAAATGAATGGGCTGCGTAACAGCACTGAACCCTTCATCCCACTCATACTGATTGGTGCAGAATGATATGCAGCATCAGTGTGGGCCCTGTTTTTTGAGCAGTCATTGAAGAATGCTACAGTGACCCTTGTTTGAACCTCGGGCTTATTAATCAGAATGCTTTCTTAATGTTCCTAACATATGTAATTTGAATAATTTCCAGTATGCACTATTTGATTTGTTTGACAACCAAAATTGGTTATTAAATTTGCTATTAGAAATTTTTGAATATTTGCACCCTTTAAAGGGGTCCTGCCAACATAAGTTGAATGCATTGTTTTGCTTGTCGCAATTGTTGAGTTATAGCTATGCTATTAACACTGTTCATAACACGCTATTTCGATATCTTAATATTTCAATTTGATCGAGAACCAATATTATGGTACTGACGTCGGCACACATTGGTGGTTCTTTGCAGTGGATATGACTTTTCTGGCTACGTTTGACGATTGGACAAATAGCAAATGCACTGCAAATTGTGTCTATTAGGGAAAAAATTTGTTATGTCGTGTTGTTGCGTTTTATTTATTAAGTCAATGAATCCCACATGTTTGCTTGACTTAGAGGCACTGTAAAGCAAGTGACACAAAAAGCACCAAGTGCTGGGGACTACTTTGCACCAAAGACTTTCACAACCTACACACATGGACAGCTGCAGCCAAAGTTAGGCAGGAAAGAATTGAACCTCGCCAGTCGCTCCTCGCTATTATAGGATGTAGTCAAACCTCGTTATAACGAAGTCTCATTTTGCACGGAAATTCGTTCTATATATCCGATATTCGTTGTAAAAGTACACACAAATTCCTACAAAAAAAAATGCTGTTCATAAACCCAAGTAAAGGCTACCCTAAAATGGAAAGCACAGAGCTGAAAAAAAAGCATTTTTTTTTTTTCTTTAAAGCGTGGTATAAGCACGCGAAACCTTACCTTTCATTTTGCACTGCCAAGCAAAAATGAGCACACAAATCGGGATTTAGGCCACGCAGAACTGATTTATTTAAAAAACGACGTAATCTTCATTTGGCGGCACTTCACACTATTCGATAGAATAAATTTCTCAACGAAATCGACACTGTGCAGCGCTTTCCCAATGTCAGCTGATTTGGCCAAAGGTAGGTTCTCAAGGTACCTTCTCAATTTCCTCGCCATATTGGCGGCCTCAGTGCTGCTGAGAGCTCGCTCTTCGCCTTCTTCTTCACTCTCATCGCTGCTCGTAGCATCATCTGTAGGAAGCAGCTGATCGACAATTTCTTGGTCGGTCAATTCGGGCGCCACAGCCAAGTTGTCATCGGCAGCAATAAAGTCCTCGAACGTAACATTCGGAACCGCCAGTTGACGCCATGTCGTCTCGTTGAAATTGTCCGCTTCACCTTCAGAATCGTGGGCGTCGTTGGGCTCAGTCTCGCTGGTGGATAGGGCTAGGCCAGCATCAACAAAGCAATTTCTTATTGTCGACTGTGCCACTTCGACTGTGCGTTTCGGCGCCGCCATGCTGCGAGACGACGGCACGAAAGTGAGCACACGCGCGGGTCGGCAAAAAGTAGGGGCAGGGGCACGCGGGCGGTGGTTTGGTCACGTGCAGGTCACATGCCAGCCAGCCGTTGATGCTAGATTCACTCGCTGTCCCTAGATGGCGTGGTGTGTGAAAGCGCGGGTGATTCAAACACATTTTAGGTGGAGGCGACCCGGGCGGTGGTTCGATCACGTGCCGGTCACATGCCAGGCAGCCGTTGATGCTAGATTCATTCGCGGTCCCTAGATAGCTTGGCGTGCGAAAGCGCAGGTCATTCAAACACATTTTAGGTGGAGGCGATTGATAAAACCGCAATTTAGCGTTTTGAAAAATTTTTTTTTTTTGCTTCTTTGCGGATTTTGAGTCGTGTGAATACGAAATATGCTTCGTTATAACCGATTTAGTGTCAAATTTTCAGTTTTTCATTTCGTTATACAGATAGAACTCCCATAGAAATAAAGCACAGCCAACCAAACTTTGCTTTTACTTCGTTATATCCGATAATTCGTTGTATCCGTGTTCGTTATAACGAGGTTCGACTGTAGAAAGTCTGCGGATGGAGAGGGGTGCTCAAGTAGTGGGCTCAGAAGAGAAGTGCAATACTAGTTGGAGATGCGTGGTGACAAAGGAATGCCTCCTTCCCCGGCCTGCTCCCGGTCTCTTTGTTCCTCATTCTATTTCTGCAAGGCGCCCACGCGGTCTTAGCCGTTAAGGAGAGGTCGTCAACTTTAGCAAAACGTTTAGTTGGTTTGGTTTGTAGGATTTAACATCCCAAAAAACACTCAGACTATGAGAGACGCCTTTGTAAAGGTCTCCTGATATTTTGACCACCTGGGGGGTGAAGGGTTCAGTGCTGTTATGTGGTCCATTCATGTGACAACACTCATAATGGTCATACATGGCCTCTAAAACGACATCGCACAGCACACAGGCGCCTGGCTTTTCTTCGCTTCCATCGAAAAGCGGCAGCCGCGGCCGGGATTCGATCCCGCATACTTGGGCATATTCAAGCGCCCTAACCACTGCACCATCGCAGCGGGGTTTAGCAAAAACGTGTTACAGTGACCAGGAAACCATGAGAAGCTATCTTTCACAATGTTGTAGTGTAGCTCATGTAGGTTGTATCTTTCACAATGTTGTAGTGTAGCTCATATAGGCTGTTTCAATGAGTGAAATGGGAAAGCGAAGGACCGGAGAAATTGAGGGGAGGACAATATTCATTCCTTTTTAAAGGTCCCCTGAAAGGGGTCACAATGAAGGGTAAACAACGCCATGACACTGATAGTTATTGAACCACCCATCATTCTCCCGCAAAAATTTTCGATCTAGCTTCTGCAACACCAGAGATATCGGCGATTAAAAATGACCCTTCCAATTTTCCCTCTCAACTCGTACGCCGAAGGGAGCCATAAAAAAACAAAGAATACAAGCAAGTTCAAAGCTCCGCCCAGACATACGTCACTTCGACGAACTTCCGGTTGCCGCGCGCTCGCTCGCTGGCGTACTCGCGCCAACCCGTCCTCGCTCGCACACGCCTGAGGAGTTCGCCAGTTCGCGCAGCGACGGTTAGTGTAACCGCGAACCCGTGGTTATCCTATGTTACACTGCGGACCAAACCATGGTTGCACCACTAACCGCGGTTACCGCAAACCGAGCTTGAAGACCTCGGTTTGCGTCGTTAACCGAGGTTATGACGGCGTCTGTTGACGGAAGCTACTCGTCGGCACCCGAGTGCGCGAAACGTACGAGTGGGTCTGCTTCACAAAGTTATTCATTTGCCCACTGTATCACGTTTAAAGATCGATGTATAGATTATGGTGCCGCCCGACGTCTTCGATTACGGCCGACAGCGCAGTGACTGCGTACTGAAGCCTTGTCTTGCCTACAGTATCGTTTGAACGGCTTGTTGCTGAGCAGAACGTCAAAAAATACGCGGCCTTAGCTATGAAAGTACACGAGTTTGCAACGCTTGCAGCACGGGATGCGGCGAGCAGGCTGAGGTACGTTACACAATTACCGCGGGGGTGGAACGTGCGAGCGCGGCGAACGCCGGCGCCGTGCGTGAACGTCCCTAGTCGTCGCTAGGCCTATTGTTTCACTTCGAATCCGCGGCGGTCGACGCTTTGGAACATGATCAACGCTGTCGTAAATCGTCTACTTATGAAACTGCCTTATAGTGATTCCTATCCTGCCATAGTAAAATAATAATAGGATTAACTCTGCCGACGCATTAATCGCAGAGCTAGTACGAGCAGATCGGATCAGCCGAAATGCACCAGCGGCAGCTGGCTTGAGCAGAAACTAGCTTGTATCACGGCTATCGCTCTTACCAGCAATTTGCTGCTGGTCAGCGATCCTCATGAGGGCTTCATACTTGATATTCGGCTCAGTATTCCAGACGCCAACAAATTTTAGCACGCTTTATTTCGGACATCGGTGCTAACGATCCGCCGTGTCGTTCGCGAACGGTATGCGGGAGGAGGGGCCACAGCGGCGGTGTTTACGGCGGTCGAGGAGGTGCTGCCATCGTGCGGTGCTTGACCGTGCTGTTGACGCCTCGTCGGACGACACGACGACACTCCGATACTCCTGAAACCACGTTATATAAATAAGATATTTGTAAATGCAACTTCGTTCTGCCGATCCCTGCGTCGCTTCGGTTGTTGCACTTAATGGGCAATGGCCACCTAACCGATAAGGGCGGCGAGCTGTGTAACAGCCCGCACAGAGTTCGAGCAGCGCACGAGCAGACGACTTTCGCAGCTACCGGAAGTGTGTCCGTGACGTCATGGTTGCAGTGACCGCAGCGAATGGCAGCTTCTAGCAAGCCTTGCCAGTCAACCGACCCGTGACGTCACGGAACTAGGAAATGGTTCCATGCGACACCGCCAAGCGACATTCTTTCTGCCGGCGAATTTCAAAAAACGCTGTTTTTAAAAATTAATAATAAATCGCTGGCTTTGTTCCAATGAGTTATACTTTACGTTAATGCTCAGAAGGATGTGTTCTACACACTGAACACGTTTATCAGTGGTTTCTTGGGGGCCGTTTTCGTGGACCTTTAACGTCCGTTCTAGTTCGCCGATTCCTGTAATTATTTTTGATTCGATATCTGCTTGACATAAAGAATTCATCTAAAGCATAGCGAACTGGTGTTGCAGAGTTCCTTTAACTACCACAGTAAACAGTTCTATCCGCCTTTCTTGTGCAGTCTAGTAACCTTGTCCAGCATCCTGCTATGCCTGTATGTGATGCTAGAAAGTATTAGTTCACCCAGTTTACAGCTGTATTAGTTACAGCTGCCTCTTTATTGATACAACTTCCAGTGATCAGCTGCTGCCGACACTCAGCACATTGTCCCTGCTTTGTCTTTTCCCGCAATTTGCAGGACCAGATGATGACGATCCTAATGTTCCTGCCCATATGGGATGGCAAGATGCCCATGCCGGCCGTCCTCAAGCCTAAGCCCCTGTGGACGGGCAAGCAGATCTTCTCGCTTATCATCCCTGGCAATGTGAACCTCATCCGAACACACAGCGCTCACCCAGATGAGGAAGATGATGGGCCTTACAAGTGGATCTCTCCCGGTGATACCAAGGTGAGCTCTTTTTTTCGCATGAAGTCCACATCAGGATCCCAATATATTGCTTGCTAATGAAAGGTTCTGCACAACCTCAACCAGTGATTCACTTTTTTAATGAAGCTTATTTACTGTATTTACTCGAATATAATGCAAGTTTTTTTAAATATTTTTGGCTAGTCTACCCTCGCGTTATAATCAAATACAGCGATTCGGTTGGCCTAAAACAGCATCGGGTGCAGCCATATTGAGTCCGTCGCCACTTGATTTCGATTTCCATGTTTATGATGTTATGTTGGCAATGTGGGTACCAGGAAATCCAAATTAGCCCAATCTCAATCCATCCAAAGCCAAACTTATTGCTCGTAGACTCAGGATGACGTCACTTTTGCCCCGCTCTTGTCGCATCTTTCGCAGGATGAAACTGCGCCGTGCATGATATGACGCTCACTTCAAAAGAACAGCTTTTCTGATAAGAAGAAATCGGAAATTTTGTGGCAGCTCGACGGCTAGACGTTAACTAACCTACCATACATGGGTGGTGGATGCAGCGGGAGGTGTTTTAAATGAGAGCCTGACCACAAAGGCTTCCGAAGACAACATCGTCTGGGAGGACGAGAGCAAAAAGGAAGAGTCGGTTTCCGAGAACTCGGCCTCAGACGACGAATGAGCGTTTTTGATGAGACTGCAAAGGCCACAATGTCTATTGAAGGTGCTTTTGCAAGTGCTTATCTCGCATTACCTTCGTGGTTTTATTTTTCCCATTGGGCAAATGCATTGTCACCCCTCGTGTTAGATTTGAGTAGATACGATGGCACCATGTAGTCATGAGAGTGCCTGTCAAAAATTTTTCAAGTAAGGCCTGTAATGCAGCAGTTTGTGTCCTGAATTGTATCTTATTTAATGTGCTTGCAAATTTATTTTGTGTGACTGAGTGCCGTGCTCAAAGATTTATTAGTGTGTTTTGAGGACGAAGTTTTCTCAGTATAGTTGACGTGTGTGCCTTTGCATGCGGAGAGTGATAAAGTGCTCAAAGAGACTTACTGAATGCTCAGAGCAGCCGTAAGTGCAGTGTGTCTCGTTCCAATTCTTTGCCTCACATTTTCCTTCGCTGTTATCTCTGCTCCTTTTCTCTGTATTTCTCTCACTATATAATTGTTTATGATTTAATGCCATGACTGCTGGACAGCTGAGCAAAATGATGAGTCAGGAGTCAGGCTCATAACAGCCCATTTCCATGTTGCATGTGTGTTGCAGGTGCTGATTGAGCATGGAGAACTGATCAGTGGCATAGTGTGCAAAAAGACAGTTGGTGCCTCATCGGGCTCCCTGATGCACGTGGTGTTCGCTGAACTGGGCCACGAGGTGGCAGGCGCCTTCTATGGCCACATTCAGACGGTGGTCAACGCATGGCTACTGCTGGAGGGCCACACCATTGGTATTGGTGACACCATTGCCGACAAGCAGACTTTCATAGACATCAAGAACACCATTGAGAAGGCCAAGCATGATGTGATAGACGTCATTGAGAAGGCCCACAATGATGAGCTGGAGCCCTCACCTGGCAACACTCTCCGACAGACCTTCGAAAACCAGGTGAACGGTGCCACCATGATGAGCGAGTGACTGGTCTACAGTAACGGCTAACTGTTGTCATGGCGAAATTAATTTCTCACAATTGGCTATCAGTCCTTCGAACTTGAAGGAGACAAAGTTTTCTGTATAATGCGAGTTAATGTTAAAGGAGTATAGACGCCAAAATTTGGTTGCATTTTCGTTGTTAATGATGCATGAGACATTCCTGTATATAGACTGCCACATGGTTTTCACCGACTACCACTCTGTAATTTATTATTGAGTTTCTTTGCTGACCTGTTTCGGTTTCAGCATCTGACTGATGGCTGTCACATCAACATGAGGAATGAAAACATAGCGGTGCAGTCACTGATTCTTCACTTGTGATTTTTGTTTTTGAAGTTGGTTGGCCTTAGCATTGTGAATTAAAATGATAGGCGAATGTTTATGTTGCTATTTTTTCATCACGAACATGATCTAGACTTGACTTTGATGTCACAGCCATCGCTTGGCAGTTGAAACTGAAACAGGGGAGCAGAGAAATTCAGTTATATTTTGCGGTCTTAAGCAAACTTCACATGGTGATTCATGTACGGTAAGGTCTAATGCATAGTTACAAAGAATAAAACAGGAACCCAAAGTTTAGGTGTCTGTGCGAGGAAAGAGTGGTATTAAAGAAAAAACGTTTTTTTCTTACAAAGTTTTGTTTCGATGGAGTAGCTAAAATGCATGCCAGTGGCTTCTCTTGACATCAGTGAATGCACTTAGAGTAACCTTATCATCCTTCCCACATAGAACTTCAGTTTCGGTTTTGTGAAGTTGCCACTTCAGAAATAGGCATACTACAAACTTTCCCTGATTCTGATGTTGCAACAGCAAACCATGTTACTCGACTCCTCTGATAGGCAGAGTGTTAACTTATTCTTTTTGCGTTTCTTCATGTCAAGGAAAATCAATGGTATGCATTTTACTAACAAGTCTCCTGCCGAGAAATCTCTGAAAAGCTGTCGACAAAACTCAAAACTCACACCCGCTGCTAGAGCTCAGTGGTTAGAGCACTCAACCACACAGTGGCTGAGTGCCCTAACCACCGAGCTGGGTGATCCAGATTTGGTCCCAGCCGCTGCAGCCACTGGAGTCAAAGTACAAGGTGCCGTTGTACTGTGCGATGTCAGTGTCAGAGGCCAAAATCCCAGGTTAGAAATTATCTGCAGTTCCCAGCATCCCTCATAGTCTTACTTTGGGATGGTTAACCTAATGAAAAAAAAAAACAACCTTGCATAACATATTGTACGTAAGTGCAAAAGGGTTTGTTTTACATCAGATTTAATTGCATATATAGCCATAATCATATTCCATGAAGGTTTTATAATTGTGACTTCATTAATATTTCTTTTTCTAAGGCCCTCTTCTATGATGTTAATATCTTAATATCAAAAGGAGTGAAATTTCATATTGAATGCAATGAACTTTGGGTTGGGTGAATTCAAATTAACGACAGTTTTTTGTAGTTAAGCTTATTGGGGCTGGCATGACTCATAATCATGGGTTCAGAATTTTCCTTTGAATCTCTGCATCTTTTTTATGCAGGATAATACCTAGCAACCGTGTCATTATTGCCGTGCTGTGTGTTTTACATCGATAGTTGTGTGTGTTTCTGTGCAATGCCTTGTATAAGTGACAGCAATCATCTGGTGATAGGGGCCCAATTCTGTTACATTTTGCTTGTTCTGTGTGTTTTCTGGTTTCACCTTTGCTTCTGCTGTCAGTTTAAGAGAGAGTTGATTACAGTATGCATACACCACTGGGCAGAGGTGTTCTAATGACGGTTGTATCTGTTCAGGTCAACCGTATCTTGAATGATGCTCGTGACAAGACAGGTGCCAGTGCCCAGAAATCTCTGTCCGAGTTCAACAACTTCAAGGCTATGGTGGTCTCAGGAGCCAAGGGCTCCAAAATTAACATATCTCAGGTAAGTCCATTTGGGCTCTTTTCACATTGCGCCCTGCTGCGGTGGTGCAGTGGTTGACTACTGTGTCTAAAGATGCGGCATCGAATCCTGGCAGCGGCGTTTCGATGGAAGCAAAAAGCTAGGCGCCCGTGTGCTGGGCAGTGTCAGTGCATGTTAAAGAACGTCAGGTGGTCCACTACAGCGTCTCTCATAGCCTGCGTCAGTTTGCATGTTAAACCTTATAAACCAAACCAAACCATTTTTTCATATTCCTGTGTGGGAACACACTATCCTAGTTTTGCTGCAGAACAACGAAATTATGGCCTCTCGAGGCTGCGAAGATCACGGAGCAAGGCAAATGTTTGATATGCTTTAGCACCCCAACCCCAGAACTACCAGCTCAAAAAACCAGTCTGTGGTATGGCTTGTGGACCTTTCTTGAGGAAAACGACTATTATAAATTTGGCCGACATATATGAGGTATGTAAGGTAGGTTTGAACGAGTGCCAAGTAGTGTGTGCCCTGTGACGGCGCCTATTTTTGGCAGAATGCATGGGCCTCCTTGCATAAAAAAGTGTAGATAACACATAATCAAATTGACAATTCAGATTGTGCGTTGTTGCTTGGCTTGTTCGTGTTAGTGGTCACTCCTTTGGACGAGAAATAGATAGCATAAGAGCAACTTCTGACACTTGTCCTAAGGGCGTTCGCAGACCGTTGACTCTGAAACTACATGGCAGGGCAGATTTGCCACAAGCTATTCAGGCCACTTTCGAGTGTGGAAGAAAAGGCAGAGCACTGTTTCACTTTTGATCTCTGCTGGCATCATGGGAGATGTGTAATAGAGGTGTGTGAACATTGCAATTTTCTAATATCGAATATTTGATGAGTGGAAAAAAATGTTAAATTAAAAAGTAGCAAACATTATTTGTCTTTTTTATTTCAGAATTCACATGTATTTGCAAACAAAATTAAACTAGAATTGCACAGAAGTGTATACAGTAAAAGCTCGTTAATTCAAATTCCACGGGGCTGCCAGGCCAGTTCGAATTAACCAAAATTCGAACTAATGAAAGTGAGCAAAAATGAAGGCGTTTGATGCCCGGAGGGCACGAAAAACATTTATTTAGCAAAAAAGTCTGTTATCATCTTCTGCTTCTTCTCTCTGAGGGCTACCGTACTCACTCGGTCTTCTAGCATGCGAATGTGACGCAGGGAGTCTTCTTCCCCCTCTTCAAAGCTGAAGAAAAGGCGCGCGACATTCAGCGCTCCCATAACTTCTGCCGCGGATGGACGCACGGGCTCTTGCTCCTCGTCGTCGTCCTCGTCTTCTGCCTCTTCTGGGACAGACTGCTCCCCAACAATTTCAGCGACAATGTCCTCATCACTTAGGGCACCGCACACTGCTGCATCGCTGTCTACTCCAACGTAATCATCAAAACTGACGTCCTGCAGCACAGCACGCACAGCCGCAGGCAGAGGCTCCGGACTCCCATCGTCGCCACTTTCTTTCATACTTCCGGCAGCAAAGCCACAGTGGTGGAAGCAGTTTGCAATTGTGGACGGCGTGACCTGCTCCCATGCACGCACCAACATGTGCATTGCTGTGAGCAATGTGATGGTGCTGGTCTTCTGGTTTCCAGTGCACAAAGTCATGCGCTCGATCATGTGGCGCCTATAGAAACATTTGATGTTTCTGATCACCCCCTGATCCATCGGCTGCAAGGCCGCAGTCGTGTTGGCGGGCAAAAAGACGAGCCTTGTGCTTTCAGCTCGGCGTTGACTTTGTGTGCCGAGCAGTTATCCACAATGAGGAGAACTTGACGCTTCCCTAGCTCCATCCTCCGATCGAATTTCAAGAGCCATTTTTTAAACAATTCGCCCATCATCCACGCCTTGCTGTTGGCGGAGTATTCCGTCGGCAGCGTCCTAACGTTCTTGAAACATCTAGGCTTATGTGCCTTGCCGACAACAAAAAGAGGGACCTTCTCCGTCCCGGTCATATTAGCGGCGACCAGAACAGTAATCCGCTCTTTGCTTCGCTTGCCGCCAGCGCAGCTGTCCCCTTTAAATGTTACTGTTCTGTCGGGCTGGAGCTTATAAAACAAAGCCGTCTCATCAGCATTGAATATATCATGTGCCGAGTAGCTTTCTAAGTACTGCTGCAGAGCACCGCTTCGCCACGTGGCACAAGTTTCTGCATCCACTTCTTTGGCTTCTCCAGACAACACCCGGAAGACAAGATTATGTCTGTCTCTAAAGCGGTGAAACCATCCTTCGGAGGCAACAAAATCTTCCACATTCAAGCGCAGGGCGAAATCGGCCGCCTTCGCCGTGATAATTGGGCCGCTCAGTGGAATGTCAGCGCTTCTCATTTCTTTCACCCACGTGATCACAGCGGTCTCAATTTCCGGATACTTGGCTAACCGAAGCCTTTTTCTGTTGCTGGCGAAATCTTCGGCTTCATAGGCATCCTCGATGGCCTTCCTATTTCGGACGTACGTCGACAATGTGCTTGGTGGAATCCCGTGCTTTTTCGCGATTTCCACTTTGCTGGCCTTTCGTTCATCCACCTCGCGTAAAATAGCCACTTTCTCCTTCACCGTCTTGGCACAGTATTTCCCACGCGAACACATCTCGCGGACACAAGCTCACAACAAGCGGCGTGCAAAACGAGGGCTCACGAAATGCAACACGAAACCGTGGTCGATAACACTAAAACGTCGTTCCTCGAAGGAGTCGCGGCAGGAAAGACTGTTTAGTACTTGTTCCAGCACCCTAGCGGCGCCCCGATGGTTGTGCCATCTATCGTTCTGCCGTGAAAGCTTCCAACGATGGTTTTTAACAGCGCCGCTTGGCGGCGCGCAGTTCGAATTATGGGTGGCGGCGCCAATTTTTGAGTGAATTAACGAGCTGTTACGCGCATAGACTTCTATGCACTGCGGACCGGACCACGATGACTATTTCGAATTATCCAAAATTTCGAAATAACGAGTTGTGAATTAACGAGCTTTCACTGTACAGTAGAATCTCGATAAACGAAAATCGGTTAAACGGATTTACCGCTTAAACGGAACAAACGCCTCGCGATTGGTTGGTTTTGTATTAAGCCAATGTAAAAAAAATCTCGTTAATCGGAACTCAAATTTTGCGACCACCGCGTTAACGGAACCGAAAAACTCGAAACCGCAACTAGTTGGACAAGCGCAGTGCCATCGCGGTATGCATCAGTGCTCCCCTCCTTCTCCTCCCCGCGTCACCACTCCGGTTTCCATCTCCGGCGGTTTCCGGTTTGCTCGTACACTGCCCTCCGCATCGCTCGCTCGCGTTCACGGCGGTTGTGTTCAGTTAGGCGTAAGCCCTAGAGCCCTAGAGCTTTTGTTCGGTCCGATGGCAGCGCAAAAACGACCGCACAATGCACTTGCGTTGGAAAGGAAGATAGAGATCATCAACGACTTCGAGAGTGGTGGCTTCACGAAAACGGCGCTAGCGACGAAGTACGCCGTCCCCAAAAGCAGCCTAACAAGAATTCTTCAGGAATTCTTCAGGAAACTTTTTTCACTAGCCAATAAGTGGTAATTCCCACTCTTTTGACATTTTTTTTAAATTTCAGTACTAGTACTACTGGAACAAAAATTCACTGCCTACTTTTCTCTAATAAAGTTTGTTCTCATAGTGTACCGTTCTCCTTATTACCTAGATTTCGCAAATTGAGATCCGCTGAAACTGCCAACTGCGCGCGCGCGCGCCAGCCGCGTAGGGTTCACGCGGAAGCGGATTGCGCAATGCTGAACCTATTCTCTCTTTAAACGAAACTCCTGATAAACGGAACATATTTTCCCGGTCCCTTGAAGTTCCGTTTATCGAGACTCTACTGTAATATCCAATATAAATTTTATACACAATTCAGTAAACTAATTTTCTGTACATAAAAGCGGGCGGAGCTGTCGTATCCCTGTTGAATACAGTAAACTCTTCTTAATTCAGCCTTGAAGGAGTCAGAAAAAATGTCCATCGAATGGGCCTGAAAAAACTGCCGAAGAACATTTGCATCGCAGTAATTTTGTCTGATGAACACATCCGCGATGGTTGTTTTTACATTTGAGATGAAACCGAAGTGAGAACAATGTCTTTGCCGGTTTCGTCAAGTGCTTTGCTTTGATTACACTGTTGGGGAGGCCCTGTGTAGACAGCCTTTCCCGGCACTGCAAGTACACGCGGTCAAGCATTGCAGTGAAGCACACAGTGCAGTAAAATCGAACATTGTTGTCATATTCGGTAATTTTTGAAAATTCCAAATAGCAGTTTTTTCAAATATGAATCGAATAACAAACATATTAGATTTGTATTTGAGATTTTGAATATTTGCATTCCCTTTTTTATAATTTATTGTTTTCAGTTGCTTGCATTGCAATGTCATCCCATGGGAGACTACAGCACAAATTGCAATGGTAGAATAAAAGAGAGAAGGGCTTTTGCTGTACTCAGTTAATTCCTACATTTGTCATGGCACCAATGGCTTCAAATCGGTGAGGTTTTACTGTACTAATCATGCAAGTCAATATAGTCATATGGTAGAGCAGGACGAGGATTATGCTTTTACTGAGCACTAGAGTTACAAAATTAAGTCTTATTTGTTTTATACGCCGTCTGTGTTTCTGCTATGTAGTATCTACTTATTCCCTTTTCTTCTTACCCAAAGCTACGAAGCTAGCAGACCGTACAATTGACCATGGTCCTCACTGTGCTGCCGTACGTTGACTGTTGTCTTACATGGGGTGTTTGGCTTCACAGGTTATTGCCTGCGTGGGTCAGCAGAACGTAGAGGGCAAGCGGATCCCATTCGGCTTCCGCAAACGCACACTGCCCCACTTCATAAAGGATGACTATGGTCCCGAGAGTCGTGGTTTCGTTGAGAACTCCTACCTGGCCGGCTTGACCCCCTCAGAGTTCTTCTTCCACGCTATGGGAGGAAGAGAGGGTCTCATTGATACAGCTGTCAAGACAGCTGAAACAGGTTGGTCTTTGCCGTAAGACGGGAGGCTACTCCTGAGGGGGCGAACTATGCCCAGATGTTTTCATGGGCACTGCAAAATATTGTTAACTTAACTGTATGAATGCTCAGAAGGTAAACAGGTCTAAATTTCACTTTGGGTTCTTTATCGCACAAATTAGACTAATTGTTGCTTTGGTAGCCGATATATACAGTGCAGTACACTTATAACGATATTGATAAAACCGGAAAATTTGATAGTTATAATTGGTTATCATAATATCTGGACCGGCAAAAAAAAAAAAAGGAAAAACAAACAAAGAACATCCACCTACATATTTTTCATCTATGTAGGCTTGCCTACTTACCAGCGATGAGCAAATCTGGTTGAACAACGCTAATCATCGTAAAGAGCACTAAACATTTTATTACAAGGTACATCAACAGCCATAAAATAACTTAAGCGTACCTAAAAAAAAGTCGGACATTCTTACTCTCTTGAGGAGCAGCTGAAGCTTGACAATTGCTGTCAGCATCGCTTCCAGTAGCGCGTACGCTGGTGGCAGTCCTTTTCGCGTGCACCAGACCGATTAGCGTCTGGGATGAACTGCAGGACATCCTCAGCCTTGACGATTTAAAATCGTAAAGTGCAAAGGTCATTTGTTATGTATATATATTTTTTTTGTGTGTGTGTGTGTGTGTGTTAGGTTTCCAATCTTGAAATCTTGCTGTTTCATCTCGAGGGCTGTCGCGCCATTGTTGTGGTTGGCACCGTCTTCCACGGGCGCAATATCGGCAATGCCACTGACGGTACAGCTGCACCCTTTGCACGGTGACAGGCTGCGATTGCGATGATAATAGCGCTCATTTCACAGCATGCAATGGCCCTTGCGAATTTCTCCATGCCGGTCCATTTTTACTGCATATGTAGAGTTTTGACTTCGTTCTCTTAGTATTTTATTTTTTATAAAACATTCAGACAAATTTTCATGTCGCCGACCGTTTTTTCGGACTTGAAGGGACCCGAAAAATGGTCCGAATAATCGAACAGTCCGAAAAATCCGTGAAGCACAAAAAATCACTTTATTCAGAGGAAATCGGCTTAAAAAAGTCGCCGATTTTACCTTGCGGCAAATTTCTTTTGCTGGCGACGATTTGCGCTTGTATTTGCGCCAAAGTTGTCGTTTCGCTGTACACGCTAGACAGCAAGTTCACAGCGTTCGTAATTTGTGCAAGCGATGGCTGTGGTAGGCCGCCCGAGTCGTCGTCGGAGTTTTTCGCTAAAGCAGCTTTAAGCCAGAGTAGCAAGGCCTTCTCCAATTCGGGGTGGTCGCCTTTCCTGTCGTTCTTCTGGCTGCTGCTGTGGGACGCCTCAAAGGCGGAAAAAATCTTCTCCTTATTTTTCACGTAATCCGAAATAGTTTGCTTCGACAGTGCGAACTCCTTGGCCACGTCAGCTTGCGTTCGCCCACTCAGCACTAGCTTTATGATCGCTGCCTTTTTCTCAAGGGTCATGGTAGAATAGCTCCCACGCTTCTTTGACGGACCCGGCAGCACCGGCGGGGCCATGTCCACAGCCCGAGTGCGCACCACACCGCTCGTCAAACACGCAAAAATGAGGCACTTTTCGTTCAGAGCGGTGGAACCGCCGGACGCAATCACAAAACGGCCAAAGGATTGACGGCGCGCCACTCGGTTGACGCGGTCGGAGAAACTCGTGTGACAACACGGCGGACGTATGAGACAAAGCACAAAGAGATAGCTGCCCGTGTCAGCGTTGGCGACAAAAGCAGGTTGACGGCGATGACAATCCGACTGCCACCTCGAAGTGGCAGAGATTGCAGGGGCCTCTCCTGGCAAAAATGGGGCACCGAAACCTTGTCAAGCCAATCCAACTGCAGAGCCAATCCACCTCAATCCAAGATGGCGCTTGTTGCGCCGGCGAAAAGCCGATAAGATGGCAGATTTTGGCCTGCAGGGGACTGAAATTAGTCCGAAAAATCGAACTTTCGGACTTTTAAAGTCTGAAATATCCGTCGCGAATATGTATGCGCTTCTATGGGGTGACTGACGGTGCCTCACTGAAGTCCGAAATATCCTACAAGTCCGAATTATTGGAGTCCGAATTGCCCGTCGGCTACTAAACATCTACCAGGCGGTGATAAAGCTATAGCTGTATACAATATACTGCCAATAACCTGTCGCTATATCTGGTTTATTTTTACATAGCGGTAATGGGAAAACTGATAAATCCTAAGAATTCAATCGTTATAAGCGATATGTCATAATATCTGGTATCTTTATAAGTAGACTGCACTGTACTTGTTTAAGGACTAGCCCTTTGTAAGGGTCACATCTTCAGCATAGTAAAGTAATCTAGAAAACAAGAAAATTCAGCCAAAAGAAGTATTTCATGTTTGCATTTTTTTTTTTATTTTCATGTGATACTTTATACTTAAAACACATAAACAACAAAAATTCAGCAGACAGCTGTCTTTTTTTGTTTTTCTTTTATAGCAGCTTTTGCGAAATTATGGTTTTTGCAATTTTTATTTGGCTGATTTTTGCGGTGTGTGTAGTTGGATGTGTGTTTTTAGTAAATGCCACTGCTTTTGTGGCAAGGTGCCAGCTGCCACCAAGTTTTTTAAAGGACAGCATGTGCACATTGCTTACTTGAAATCACACCGAAGGGTTGGTGGATCATTTCGAGCTCGGTTATTGTAAGTGCGACAGCTTGTGCTGCCTAGCCTAGCCGATTCAGTAACTGGATTTGGGGGGGTCCTTGATTTCTATGTGTGTGTCCTTTGTGCAGGTTACATCCAGCGTCGTCTGATCAAAGCTATGGAGAGTGTGATGATTGCTTATGACGGCACGGTGCGCAACAGCAACGGCCAGGTGATTCAGCTGCGTTATGGAGAAGATGGCCTTGACGGAGGCAGTGTCGAGTTCCAGAGCATGCCCACTTTAAAGCCGTCAAACAAGTCCTTTGAGAAGAAGTTCCGCTTTGATGCTTGCAATGAGCGGTGAGTTCCCTTGCTCTGTTCTCAAACGCTTGGAATCTGGTATTACTGTTTCCTGCTGCGCAAACGTAGCTAGCTGCCTTGTAAAATATTGTGTCAGCTTCTCTCTTGCACAGTGTTGCGGAACACCAACGTTTATTTTATGCAGATATGTCTTTGAGTGCAGATAGACTGCGCCATAAGCGGTGTAGTATTCGATGTTGAAGAAAAAAAGAAAGTGGTAAAGTTGTCCTGTTGTCATTGCTCAGTTTCACATACTGTCGTTTGAATACACCATTAGAGAAATGAAGCTTTTATTTCTTAAATGGGCTCCTGGTTTATTCTTGTGTGTATTTTTCCAAGGCTTACAAATTGTGCCATGTGCCACGTTTTAAAAGGCAGTTATTGCTCTTCGCACGAATAGAAGTATTGCTTCGTTACATTAGAATAATTTGCCTGCGGCCTGTTAGTAGCTGAGACCTCGAGTTGTACAAGTATTCTGCTGCTGGGCTGCAGGTATCTTCGCAAAGTGTTCACTGAAGATGTGGTGCGTGAGCTGATGGGCAGTGCCACAGCTGTCTCTGAGCTGGAAAAGGAGTGGGAGCGGCTTAAAAAGGATCGTGAGATACTGCGAACCATTTTCCCAACTGGTGATAGCAAGGTAGGCACCTCTATTTATTTATTCATTTATTCATATCACCTCGCAGGCTCCAAGGAAGGAGTATTGTGTGAGGGGGGGGGGGATTACATAGATAGGAGTTATGGCAGGAGCATGAATAACATGTTTACACAGAACTAATTGACTGTTAGTACTGGTCACTGAAAAGTAGGAACATCACTATAGTACAATGCTCACTGACACGTTAGTAACTTGAGAAAATGTCCTCTATTTCTGTCCTAAAACGAGTTGAATCCTAAATATTTACGATGTGTTCCGGAAGGCCATTCCAGTGAATGATAGCCTGCGTCAGGGCAGATGAATTAAATGCAATGGTTCTACCAGAAATGTGTTGGAAGCTTAGATGGTTGTTTAAACGACGTGAGGTGCGGAATGGTTGTACAAGAAGCAGCGTTGAAGGGTAGGGACTGTAGACTATTCTGTAAATAGGTAGATTAGGGCGATTAATCTTCGTGATTGATATGTAGAGAGAGAGATTGAAGGTTTGATGTTTGTTACGCTTGATTGACGGTTGTAGTTCCTGGAAATGAAACTCGCAGTGCGATTCTGAACTGATTCAAGAGTATTGATTAAATAAACCTGATGAGGTGACCAGATGGGAGATGCATATTCGAGTTGTAAATGAAATGGTTGGTACGCGAGCTTATGGGTCGTGGCAGGAGTTTCGTGAAGACTGCGTTTTAGATAGATGAGTGGACCAGCAGAGGTTACTCGAGAAATGAACGCCGAGGTATTTGTATGAACATGCGTAGGACACTGGTAAGTAACTGAAGAAAGAGTTAATTTTTTCCAGCTGAGTGTTATCAATTTGCATTTTTCGGTGTTAAGTGACATTTGCGATGACTTGCACCAAGCGGTTATGCAATCGAGGTCTCTCTGAAGTTCTAGGTGATCAGTAGCTAAGCGAATTTTGCAGTAAATGATGCAATCATCTGCGAACAAGCGAATAGGTGAATTAATGTTAGATGACAGTTCGTTCGTGCAAATGAGGAAGAGCAATGGGCCCATGACGCTACCTTGAGGCACACCAGACAGGACGTCGCTAAGTGGAGATTCATGACTGTTAACAACCGTAAACTGCTTGCGAGATGACAAGAAATTTGTGATCTATGAGGTCGTTAATGAGTCTAGGTTAAGGCAGGTGATTTTAGCTATTAAACGTGAATGCGCGACACAATCAAATGCTTTAGAGGAGTCCAGGAATATGCAGTTTGTTCGAGAGTTCTCGTCCATATTATGTAGGAGTTCATTAGTAAATTTCAATAATTCAGCCTCACATGAAAAGCCTTTCCTGAACCCATACTGGTTAGTAAAAAAGAAGTTACTATCGAGATGCTGCGCAATGCCTGATACGATGATATGTTCAAGGATCTTGCATGGGACAGATGTCAGTGATATTGGGCGGTAATTGTGTGCATTTGTTTTGTCACCTGATTTGAAGATGGGGAGAATTTTGCCAATTTTCCAGTCCTCTGGAATTTCTCTGGATGACAGTGACTGATGAAATATAAGAAACAGAGTAGTGCTTGAAGGTATAACCCTGTTCTTTAGAACTTTTGTATTAATATTATCTACATCAGCAGAAATTGATATCTTGAGATAGTTAATTAGTGCTGCAATACCAGTGACACTTATTTCTATATGGCTCATGTATTGGTAATTTACATTTTCCAATGATGGAATACTATCATACTATCATACTCTCATACTATTTCTTGTATCATCTTGTGCTTTGGTCAATAGAAGTTACCTTGTTGCAAAAAGGGCTGGGGTGCACAATATGAATTTATGGCTTTACTGCTGCTAAATAAGTGCTGTGCTTGAGCATGAGGATGAACCTCAATGTGATTTTTTGAGTCGTAATAATAGTACTCGGGTATACAGTGGAAGTGGATTGGTGTTAGTGAAAGGACACGCTCATAAAACCCACTGGGTCTTCTGTGGTACTGATAGGAGCCACAAGTCGCAGAATGTTGCCTTTTCTCTGGGACATCCGCATCAGTCCACTGCGGTCAATCCCCTCCATTCTCTAAGTGAATTTAATGTTGCCATTGCAGGTTGTGTTGCCGTGCAACCTCCAAAGGATGCTCTGGAATGCCCAGAAGATTTTCAGGGTGAACCTGCGTGCACCCACGGACTTGTCTCCACTCAGGGTGGTGCAAGGTGGGGCCTGCCTTTGCATTTCATGACATTATCACATTTTTCCTTCTTTCTTTTATTTTCTTCCTTGCTTTCTTTTTGCATTCGTTTTATCTCATTATTTTGCTTCACTATTGTATATTGCTATGCATGAGTCGATGCATTTTTTACAGAGATGGCTGTACTTAATCATATATGCAGAGCTGACCAATTTGCATAGTTTCAGCAAAGCTGTGAATAGTGCACACCCGTCTTGCTCGTGCTGGTAGCCGCTTACCTGGGAAAACCATAGATAGCATGAGGGCAGACTTTGATGTACTTCTGGAATGTCTTGCATGCCAGAACCTAAAACTACAGGACCGTCGTCTCTTCCGTGTGCCACTATCAGGCTGGCCAGTCTGGCCGCACATCAGTGTGGAATGCAGGAAGGTGCGCCTTTTTATTGCTTTTGATTTCACATATGCTTTCAAGTGATAGTTTCATGATTGCTGCGTACCTGTCTGTTTCTTCAAGCTGTGAACAAGGAAATGCTCTAGACATGCATTTTCCTGCTTTGACTTCCATACATAGTGGGGCCGCATCAACTTATTGCAAAACCTCGGTGACGCAAACCTGTTTGATTTAAATTTCGAGACGATATGAATTCACAAAGTTCCCCTGCCAGGGAGCATTTTGTACTATGTGCAAAATTTCTGATGTTCCACTACAGCTGATACTAACACATGGGGCTCAACTCTGAGCACTACGTGCTATGCACAAATTGTTGACTCCACGATCACTAGCCGCGCTGTATACGTCGGGAGCAGTTTGCTTCAGCGTACAGCCCACACATCGTTGACTGTGTGATTTCTAGTTCCGTACACACGTAGATCAACTTGCGGGGGTGTGCGGCCTGTACATCGTTTATTCCGTGATAGCTGTCATGCTCTATGCCCGAGAAGCAGATCGTGGGAGGATGTGACCCACGCATCACCAAGGTCACGATCACCAGTACTGCTGTACACACTGCGAGTGGCTTGCGGCAGCCCGCAGTTTGCATACTTCGCGATTGCCAGTCTCATTGTACGCACCGCTTCCAGGTTGCAGCGGCGCACAGCCCACCTTTTAACCGGTGTCATACTGTACTCCACCCGATTAGAGACATAAATATGTCTCCTCCGCCGTAAGCAGATCACAGTGGATGAATTCCCGACTCTTCTGCATACCAATCTTGTTTGTTTTGGTGGTACTAATTTTCAGACGATACAAATTTATCTCAGCTCCTTGAGATTTGTGTCACTGAGATTCTACTGTATATTGGGGTGTCTTGATTTTTTTATGTCAGTGAGGGCTGCTAGTGGAGGGGATCAAATTACACGCGAGAATATACAATACCCCCTGCTCTTTTTTATCGCTGTACAAAAACTGGTAGGCAGTTGCAAACTTACTTAGTATAGGCCTGTACAGCTAGCTGCACTTTCACCTAAAATGTAGCCATGGTTGAAAACAGGTTCACCGTCACTTTAGTATACATTGAAACACAAAATAATAGGGTGCAGAGAACAGATAGAACAAAGGCAAGGACATATACAAAGTAAAAACTTAAAATTACACTGAATCAACTAAAGCAAATTTCTCACGAACAGTGAAAATAAGCAAGCATAGGTACATCAAAAAGCATACAGACGTATGAGGGGAAGCATTCTAAATCACTGGTAAAAGCAATGGTTTTTGCTTAATAATGGAAATATGGATGGGTGGCTGATTGGACTAACACTGTGCACTAGTTAGAGTGCATGGTTGTTATCACAAAATAGCAGCAGTGAATGTTAGTAAACTTTCTTCCATCTGCAGTGATTTCAGAGATCCTACAAATAAGTTCACAGCATTGCTCTTTCTTTCATGTTTTTGTCATTTTGTGCCAACATCTCTGCTGTGCACCAATGCATTGCAGGTGTGGAGGATCTTGTGAAAAAACTAGTCATTGTGCCGGGTGAGGACCACCTGAGCATCCAGGCGAACGAGAACGCCACATTCCTGTTCCGTGCTCTGCTACGTGCCACCCTGTGCTCCAAGCGAGTGGCCGAGGAGTTCCGCCTCTCCACTGAGTCCTTTGAGTGGCTGCTGGGAGAGATTGAGACACGCTTCCACCAGTCACAGGTTGGTTAGTGCTGCTGAGACCACTGCCTTGCCTTTTATTGTGTTGGTGCCGCCATTTCAAGCTGGAGCCAACAGCCTGAAACTAACAGTGGTTCCTCGCGCCTGGTGGCTGGTCCCATCGCCCAAATGCAACTTCGCCTCAGTTGTTTGAATTCCAAACCTTTCATCATTGACGTGCTACCTAGAAAATGTGTCTTGACATATTAATATATGTTTTGGTCAAGCAGGGTGCACTGTTGTAAGGCAAGAATTGACATTGTGCATGCTTAGAATTCACTTGATTGCTGCCCAGCTGCAAATGTGGGCATTTGTGGCTTAGTTGTTTGCTTGCCACAAAAAGTTTTGCATAATCAACTCTAATCGTTTGCAGTAATCACTCATTTTCAGCTTGTTTACATAGAAAACGAGAAAAATGATGTTTGTTTTCCCATACTGAAATTCGGCATGCATATCAGGCGTCACAGTACATCTAAAACCTAGAAATGAAAAAGCTTCGAAAGTACTATTGGGCATAATTGTTTGCAGGGTCAGCCTGGCGAGATGGTGGGTGCCCTGGCTGCACAGTCTCTGGGTGAGCCGGCTACTCAGATGACCCTGAACACTTTCCACTATGCTGGTGTGTCAGCCAAGAACGTCACGCTTGGTGTGCCTCGTCTGAAAGAGATCATTAACATTTCCAAGAAGCCCAAGACACCGTCGCTCACCGTCTTCCTTACGGGTGCTGCTGCCCGAGATGCCGAGAAGGCCAAGGTACGTTTTCTAAGAGGAATATGATTGTACTGGAGATGAAGATTGCCTTGGTCAGGAGGAAATACCCATGCACAACCAATCAGTGTTCAGCCTAATTTGGCATTGTTGTGGCGAAATAGGTAGCACCGGCCCTTGCACCTGAACAGTTGCAATAAGATAAAACCAACGTTTTCAACTTTATTGTCCGGAGGAGCAAGAAGCAGTCAAAGATTAGCAACTTTTTTCTATGAAATAAAATGCATCTCTAATTTGTGTGTATGTGAGCTAGGATTTGTAATGACTGCGTGCAGTATCTCAAACACATTTCTCTGTAATTAAATTTTTCATATATTGAGCAATTTTTTTTATGCCCTTTGAATTCGGTATATCTAGGTTCAAATGTAGTACCTGAGCAGCATTTATTTTTAGCTTCTTGTACAACTTTCGTTATGCAGCTGATATTTGTCTATTGCATGAGGTTTTTTTTTTTTTTTTTTTTTTTTGCTGCTGTGTAGTTCAGGAGCTTCTTTTGGTTTTAAGTGAAAATCTCTAGCATTGGCATACCTTGCTCCCCTGCATTAATGACTGACCATATATTGCAAAGGAAAGCATGAGTTTCTGATAATGCACTCCAAACTTCAGACTTTCATATGCATCCTCTCTTCCTGTGCCAGCGTAGACCTTTTTCATATTTGTGTGCAAGTCCGAGAGTTTTAATGCCTGTATTTCGGGACACCATTTTGTGGAAAGCCAGTCTTTAATGTAAAGTTCTCGCATGTTTGTGCAGGATGTGCTGTGTCGCTTGGAGCATACCACGCTTCGCAAGGTGACAGCCAACACAGCCATCTACTACGACCCTGACCCACAGAACACAGTCATTGCGGAGGACCAGGAGTTTGTCAACGTTTACTATGAGATGCCTGACTTTGACCCCACTCGCATATCACCCTGGTTGCTCCGTGTGGAGCTGGACCGGAAGCGTATGACAGACAAAAAGCTCACCATGGAGCAGATTGCTGAAAAGATAAATGCTGGCTTTGGCGATGATCTCAACTGCATCTTCAACGACGACAATGCAGAGAAGCTGGTTCTTCGGATACGAATAATGAACAGTGATGATGGCAAGTTCCAAGATGTGAGTTCTCATTTTTTTATGCTTCATTCTCTGAAATTTTGTGTGTTAAAACAAAACCCACTCTGCTTATTATGATTTTAGCAAAATGTGGCCATTAACTGAGGAAATTGGGGCACTGCTGAGAGATTTTGTGTTCAACGGGGTGGCCAATGTTGCCACCCCAGAGAGGTTCTTTTTGTTACTTATTATACCTACTACAGTCGAACCCGGAAAAGCTCGTTAATTCAAATTCCACGGGACCGCCAGGCCAGTTCGAATTAACCAAAATTCGAACTAATGAAAGTGAGCAAAAATGAAGGCGTTTGATGCCCGGAGGGCACGAAAAACATTTATTTAGCAAAAAAGTCTGTTATCATCTTCTGCTTCTTCTCTCTGAGGGCTACCGTACTCACTCGGTCTTCTAGCATGCGAATGCGGCGCAGGGAGTCTTCTTCCCCCTCTTCAAAGCTGAAGAAAAGGCGCGCGACATTCAGCGCTCCCATAACTTCTGCCGCGGATGGACGCACGGGCTCTTGCTCCTCCTCGTCGTCCTCGTCTTCTGCCTCTTCTGGGACAGACTGCTCCCCAACAATTTCAGCGACAATGTCCTCATCACTTAGGGCACCGCACACTGCTGCATCGCTGTCTACTCCAACGTAATCATCAAAACTGACGTCCTGCAGCACAGCACGCACAGCCGCAGGCAGAGGCTCCGGACTCCCATCGTCGCCACTTTCTTTCATACTTCCGGCAGCAAAGCCACAGTGGTGGAAGCAGTTTGCAATTGTGGACGGCGTGACCTGCTCCCATGCACGCACCAACATGTGCATTGCTGTGAGCAATGTGATGGTGCTGGTCTTCTGGTTTCCAGTGCACAAAGTCATGCGCTCGATCATGTGGCGCCTATAGAAACATTTGATGTTTCTGATCACCCCCTGATCCATCGGCTGCAAGGCCGCAGTCGTGTTGGCGGGCAAAAAGACGAGCCTTGTGCTTTCAGCTCGGCGTCGACTTTGTGTGCCGAGCAGTTATCCACAATGAGGAGAACTTGACGCTTCCCTAGCTCCATCCTCCGATCGAATTTCAAGAGCCATTTTTTAAACAATTCGCCCGTCATCCACGCCTTGCTGTTGGCGGAGTATTCCGTCGGCAGCGTCCTAATGTTCTTGAAACATCTAGGCTTATGTGCCTTGCCGACAACAAAAAGAGGGACCTTCTCCGTCCCGGTCATATTAGCGGCGACCAGAACAGTAATCCGCTCTTTGCTTCGCTTGCCGCCAGCGCAGCTGTCCCCTTTAAATGCTACTGTTCTGTCGGGCTGGAGCTTATAAAACAAAGCCGTCTCATTAGCATTGAATATATCATGTGCCGAGTAGCTTTCTAAGTACTGCTGCAGAGCACCGCTTCGCCACGTGGCACAAGTTTCTGCATCCACTTCTTTGGCTTCTCCAGACAACACCCGGAAGACAAGATTATGTCTGTCTCTAAAGCGGTGAAACCATCCTTCGGAGGCGACAAAATCTTCCACATTCAAGCGCAGGGCGAAATCGGCCGCCTTCGCCGTGATAATTGGGCTGCTCAGTGGAATGTCAGCGCTTCTCATTTCTTTCATTGAATATATCATGTGCCGAGTAGCTTTCTAAGTACTGCTGCAGAGCACCGCTTCGCCACGTGGCACAAGTTTCTGCATCCACTTCTTTGGCTTCTCCAGACAACACCCGGAAGACAAGATTATGTCTGTCTCTAAAGCGGTGAAACCATCCTTCGGAGGCGACAAAATCTTCCACATTCAAGCGCAGGGCGAAATCGGCCGCCTTCGCCGTGATAATTGGGCTGCTCAGTGGAATGTCAGCGCTTCTCATTTCTTTCACCCACGTGATCACAGCGGTCTCAATTTCCGGATACTTGGCTAACCGAAGCCTTTTTCTGTTGCTGGCGAAATCTTCGGCTTCATAGGCATCCTCGATGGCCTTCCTATTTCGGAAGTATGTCGACAACGTGCTTGGTGGAATCCCGTGCTTTTTCGCGATTTCCACTTTGCTGGCCTTCCGTTCATCCACCTCGCGTAAAATAGCCACTTTCTCCTTCACCGTCTTGGCACAGTATTTCCCACGCGAACACATCTCGCGGACACAAGCTCACAACAAGCGGCGTGCAAAACGAGGGCTCACGAAATGCAACACGAAACCGTGGTCGATAACACTAAAACGTCGTTCCTCGAAGGAGTCGCAGCAGGAAAGACTGTTTAGTACTTGTTCCAGCACCCTAGCGGCGCCCCGATGGTTGTGCCATCTATCGTTCTGCCGTGAAAGCTTCCAACGATGGTTTTTAACAGCGCCGCTTGGCGGCGCGCAGTTCGAATTATGGGTGGCGGCGCCAATTTTTGAGTGAATTAACGAGCTGTTACGCGCATAGACTTCTATGCACTGCGGACCGGACCACGATGACTATTTCGAATTATCCAAAATTTCGAATTAACGAGTTGTGAATTAACGAGCTTTCACTGTATATCGAACTCGAAGGGGATCGCGAAATGGTTAGATATATCGATAATTCGATATACAGAAATCGGCCTGGGACGGCACTTACGATGCGAAAAAACGATACTGTATTTGTCGCGTAATCAACACACTCGCATAATGAACCCACCCTCCACTTTTGCACTCGAAAATTTGGAAAAAAAAAAAAGCGTTAAGGCCAGCTCGCTTACATGCAAGCGATTAAGCGATCTCAGCGACGAGCCGCAGCGACAGAGCAAAAAATTACCAACTTGACAGAGCAAAACATTTCCAACTTGTTGGAACTGCGGGCGGCAGCTCAAAACAAGGTTTCTGTGTCGCCGTTGCCAGCGTTATCGCTTGCATGTAGCACTCCGTTTCGGTCGTCTCATCCACAGCTCGTTTCTTGGCAGCGTGCCAAGATGCTGCGCAGCGATAACGTTGCAGCGTGTTTATCTTTTGATAGCTCCTGCTGCGGCGGGGAGCGAACTTGGCAGACTGCCCGTGATGGCTTGATTGCTCAAGCCTGGTTCGATTTATCACGCCGCGCTTGGGGCGGGCGTTGTCTACTGCCACAAAACCATTGGAAAGCGTGATAAAGTAGCTGCAAATGCTGTTTGAAGTGAAAAATGCTAAAAGTCGGTGTCATGATCGCAGCTGATCGCGTGCTTTCGTTGATTCTTACATGCAAGGATAAACGACTACTGCAAAAAAAAAAAAAAAAAAAAAAAAAGCCACTTCGTAACGCCATATCTTACGCTACGCCGCGCGTACAGCACAACGATTAGAACAAACGACTCGCAAAAAAATAAAAAATAAAATAAAATAAAAAAACAAGATCTGCCGCTTCTTAACTTCCGCAGGCGCCATAGCCAGGTCAGCCGCCGCACGCAGAGGGTTCGCAACACACGTTGGAGAAAGCGTCTGACGTTCTGTCTAAAAATGGGCTGAGCTGGCTTGGCGCATGCGTACGTGCTACTGCGAACAAAGGCCGGGAAAGAGGAAGGAGAGAGATAGCTCGGCAAAAGAATGGGCACACCCTTGCGCTTCGCTCTATCGCGTTTTTTCCCCTCTCGTTCCCACCGGTTCTCTCTGGTTCATTCACACACATAGCTTGCAAACGTCACGTGCTGGCGCGCGGGAAACGATAACCGCAGATGCGCGCGCCTTTGGGGAATGGGCGCGGCGCTGCCATAGCCGAACTGTCCCCTCTCATTCTTTCCGCGCATGTGATCGTCTTTGGGGAAAGCACACTTTCCAGTGCGTGGTGCAGAGTTCGATATATCGAACGACCGGTGAAATTGAGTTCGATATATGACGCGGCTTTCCTATACTTTTACATGGGATTTTCAAGGGAATATTCCGTGAGTTCGATATAACCAAAATTCGATATATCCGGGTTCGACTGTATATGGGTTACGACATGTTTGTGGTCATATCAAATGCATTCAGTGAAAGGAAGGTCTATTTTGAGTCTATGGAATTCAACCAAATTGGGATTGTCAAGCTGATGGGCTTTTTTTTCTTTTCTTTTTTTTTTTTGGTCTATCATTCATGTACTTAGTCTTTTAGTAAGATGCTAACAGAAAAGTTCAGCCACATGAAGCTAGTTGCAAAGGTTACATAAATGATCAAAACATATCTATATGCCAAGGACATTGGGAAACCGTTGTAGCTGCTACTGGGCTGATGTCTCTGCCAACCACATTCGCCCTCAACAGGAGGAAGAGCAGGTGGACAAGATGGAGGATGATGTCTTCCTTCGTTGCATTGAGGCCAACATGCTCAGTGACATGACTCTGCAAGGCATTGAAGCCATTACAAAGGTTAGTCTGCGCTGCCTCAAACTTCTGCATTGCGGACCAGCAGTGCTGGTCTCCTGCATTCTGCATCCCTTGTTCACAATTAGCTACTGCAGTGCAATGTATGAAGCTGACAAAAAAACCTGACCTATATTTTTGAGCATCTATGTCCATGATTATTTCATTCTTGGGTACTCTGTGAATGGGTACATATTTGTGATAGCCACTGTGAAAAGTGAGACGAGGGCTGCCATTTACATCCTTAATTTTCAGTCTTTGGATTCTGTGATTGTCATGCTGAAAATATAGAGGCTTTCTTACCTTACTGTGGAGCTTTGAGAGAGCTAGGTAGCTGAGCCAGAGAGTAGTTAGTTCAGAGACTTGACTGAACTAGAGTGAAATCTTAGTGACATAATTTCGGCAGAAAAGAATTCCATTATGGTGACGAATTCATAAAATTCGTAAGGGTGCATGCATTCACTTCTTGGCTGCAGGTAGAACATAGTGTAGGTTGTGTTTGCTATTCACATGGATGGCTGTGTAGGTAACCCCCCCCCCTTTCTTTTTTTCGAGAACTTGGTGCATTTTCTTGACTACATTTTACTTGATGCCGTTCCCTTTTGTTTCAGGTGTACATGCACCTGCCTACTACAGACAACAAGAAGCGCATTGTACTCACTGAGACTGGAGAGTTCAAAGCCATCGCAGAGTGGCTGCTGGAAACTGATGGTACCAGCCTGATGAGGGTGTTGAGCGAGCGGGACGTCGACCCTGTCCGAACATACTCCAATGACATTTGCGAGATCTTTGCTGTAAGTGGACCCAGCTCCGTTAGGCCAGCTTCTTTTCTTGCAGTATTGCAATAATTGTGTATCCAAGATAAGGTAAATTTATGAGGTGGTAGACCATCAGGTGGGCAAATAAAATTAGGAATCCTCCAAGCCTGACTTACTGTGTTAATTAGAGGTCGATGGGAGAGGCCATTGTCCTGCATCTGGTAGTAGAGCTGGGCTGATGGTAATCATAATGGTGATGGTGATGATGTTGCACAGGGGTGCAATAGCTGTGCCAATTGCGCAATATAACTGGAGATAGTACATGTGGAATTTATTTTGGGCGCCAGCAGGTCTGGAAACACACACCAGTCTTAGCTACTGAATTACATAACTCAGCAGTGGAGCCCAAGATTGCCAAAATTGACATTTGCAGATGGTGGAACATCGAAATAGTACTATAAAGTCTGCTCTGTGCACAAAGTATATAACCTAATATCCCGAGTCATCGCCCACCTTCCCTTAATCAAAATATAGAGTCAAAATCACCTAATCATTGCCAGTTTGCTTACAACTTGCTTTATCTGCTTTCGCTGTTTGCCTTTTTGCCTTTTCGTTGCTGTTTTTCTTTTCTTTTTGTCTTTTTTCTGTGTTTGCTTTTGAATCAACATTGTTTTTGTACTGCACTTCGCTTTTGGGTATAGGCTGATCACAGTCACGGCTTTGAATTAGGGTCTTCTAGCGCTGTTTTCGCACAACACGAGCTGAAGGTCTTATGATAGTAAAACATTTTTTTATGATCCTTGCAAGCAAGGTAAGATCCCGTAATTAAAATTGTCACACCACAGTAAATGCAAAAAAGAAATGCGTATTTTCTACCTTTTTCATTTTTATTTGGTCGCTGAAGTTTAACATCCTCGGTTTTATGGCTCACATTCTTCTTTTTCTTTTTTTTTTTTAAGTATAATAGCATGCCTTGCAGTTCTTAACACTTTTATATACAAAAATAGATACACGCAGTGCCAGTGATAGGGGGCCCTTGCTAGATTTCCTTTGGATCACATTCATACGGTCTGATATTTACAGCTCTTCAGTTTTTGTGCCAAAAGTAAGTTTTCTTCCCTATTTAACTGCTCCAAAATTTGAATTCTTGCTGCAAAGTGCAGTCCTTTTTTCCTGTGAGCTTCTCCAAATATATATTTTACTGCTCCAAAAATTGCTACAAATCCTACTTGAGCTGTTGCATCCCTGAATGCAGAGTTCCATTACTGGTGCTTTCTATTACTGGCGTTATTGATGGGACCATGCAGACACAGGAACATTTTTATGGGGCGAAGTTCACACGTCAACATGTTCCTAATGGGCAACATATGCTGTGCAGGTACTGGGCATAGAAGCTGTCCGTAAAGCTGTGGAGAAAGAGATGAACCACGTCATCTCCTTTGACGGTTCATATGTGAACTACCGACACTTGGCCTTGTTGTGCGATGTGATGACAGCCAAGGGACATCTGATGGCCATCACTCGTCACGGCATCAACCGACAAGATACAGGGGCCCTTATGCGCTGCTCCTTTGAAGAGACCGTAAGTTTAAGGCCTGATATGTCCTTTCTAGTTTTAGCTGAAGTGTTCACACTGCAGTGTTCTCAAGGCAGCTCCAGTAAGCATAGCATTATCGGGGTCTGTGCGAATCCTTGAAAAGAGTTTGGGAATTTTTGTGGGAGCCTTGAAAAAATCCTCGAATTCAGTTGCTCTAAAGGAAGGGGTGTGCCAAAAAAAAAAAAAACACCAGTACCCTGTAAATTTTATTTATTTATTTATTTTCACGGAAGTTCTTGCTTTGTTGAGAACTTCATAACTCGACCATTATAGTTTTGGTTGCCATTACTTCGCCAAGTGTTGCGTAAAAGCAGACACAACTTCATTTCTTCCGCTCAACACCATGCAAAGCTAGGCTGCTGCCATCGCCTACACCGCCAATAAGAGCAGTTGCACGAATGCTACCTAGCCCAGTGGACATAATGTTTGCACCCAAAAGTCGACACTGCCAATAAGAACAATTGCCTGTGACATTCAAAGCATGTCTGTTCAGGTGCCAAACTTTCTGCAGTGATGTCGACCCTAGGTGCGCACGACAACTGTGCTGGTGCCTGCCAACAGTAGCCTAGCCTGTTTCGCATCAAAACCGCAACGGCCAGCTCTAAATAAAGAGCCTACTCTCGGTACTGTTGACTTGTCAAATATGCTGATACAGACTTGCCAACTCTTCTAAATTTTTCTTAAAATTTACAATTAGGGGCTACTTTATGATTTTGTGAATGTTGCCCCAAATTTTATGTAAGATAAACTTTACTTGCAAAAAGTGTCTAAATTTCGTTCTGACCACAGGTTGGCGATGGTTCCTTGTTTCACCACAAAAAGGCAGTTAGAAGCATCTATAGAACCTCTGTCAGCAGCCGTAACATTGTAATGACTTTCACTGTCGGTCACTGGGGGCATCAATTCACGTCTAAATTTTGGTGGCCACCTTCACTGACTTGCTGCAGTGTTTCTATTACCCTATCTGGGCCTGTCGCTTTTACTATGTCTTTGTTCGTTAATTTTGCTTTTAGCCTTAGCTTTGCTTTTTGGGGGGGGGGGGGGGGGTGACTAGCTGCTGCGTCCATAGAAGTGGAACTCATGTGAGTTTTACAGTTGAAGCTGCCTTGCAGTGCGATGATGTGTTTGAAACTGTACACATCAAAATTTGTGTTCGTCATGTTGTGTAAGAAAGTCACACTTTGTATATTTGTGATGTTAACATTTCACATGGTGGTAAAAATGGCAAGCTGCAGACAGTTAGTCAGACCTGGTATTGGCGGTTTTGAAATCGTCAGCAAGGTTGTAACAAAAGCCAATTCCTTCAAAAGTTTAACCCCCCCCTCCTCTGGGAAAGATTTTACGAATAGTATCGTGTAACAAAATAAAGTCCTTCAGCAGCAACAACGTTTGATGATGAAAGTAGCCATATCTGTGGGCCAGTGGAGCTGCAGTCTTCTCTAGTTGAGGGCTTTCCTCACTGGACCTACGGCAAATTTGCTTGGAGCCTGCTAAATGCATGGAAGGCCTTAAATATTTTTGTAGTAGGGGATTGCAGCAAAATAGATAACGGAAACTGTGAGAGATGCTGCCTTTTTTTGAATACACTCTCATGCTCGCTCTCATGCTTTCAGAAGCAGAAAGTGTGCTAACGCAACTTTATAGTCTCAGACAAGATTTTTTTTTTTTCCTCCGAACTCCTGAATGTAGCTTCATATTACAGGGAACTCTAGAAAGTGGTTAAATTATGGCTTATTTTCAAACTCTGGGAGGGAAGTGTGGAGCAAGGAGTCACCGTGAATTCGACTAATGACATACAGAACCTGAAAAAAATTTCTTGCATACCCAGCTGACTTTGTGTGACGTTGGAGAAAGAGCAGGTGGCATTGTTAATCTGCAGATCACAAAGGAATTGTGGACGTCCGTGGCTTCTGCAAGATTGACAGTTCCTTTCTGGAGGCTAAAAAAAAGCAGGAAGCTGAAAATGCCAAGTAGCAGCTGACTATAAACAAGGTTTCGCCAAGGGTTGCTGAGTTGATTTTGTTCAGTAGTCACTTGTGCTAAGAAATTAGAAGCTATGAATTACAAAATGTGGGTCATTAAGTCAATGTGCTATTTTGGCAAAGCCTGAAGCACAAAAAAGGCAGGGACGTGAAACAAAGGACAAAGCGTTACTTTTTTTCCCTGTCTATTTTGCACTTCATGCATCACCAAAATGAGTAAACTCTACCAACTAGCCCAAGCAACAGGCCTGCTGAGCTTTATTTTTAACAATTTGTTTGAGGAAGGCAGCTAAAGAAAAAAAAATGCAAAAGGATGTTGCCAGCATCAGTGCTGAGATTGGAAAAAAGCTCAGCTTTCGTAAACGGTCGAACTAATTGAAAATTCGCTACTATAACTGACTTTGCAGGGACATTTAAGACAGAGTGAAACCCACTAATCTCAAATGTGACTGGCTTTCGAGTTGCATGAAAAATGGCTGGTTATTTACTTCGCTTCATTTTTTCTAGCAGTTCTAGTAAACATGTCACAGTTGTGGTTATTTGTTTGCCTTTAAGGCCTATCTAAAGCTCTTTGGGACTCTTGTTTGGGCTAGTTGGTACATTTTTATTAAAAAATAATCTCCTTGGAATTACAAAGTTTCAAACTGCCTCATTGCAATTACTGAATGCTGTTAAAATGAATGATTTTATCCTCCTGGATAATGAAATGGAATAGGTGAGCGATGTGCGTTTCTAGTAGTCGGGTCTAATCTGCTGCTAAGAAGAATGGTATCTTGATGCACATGTTGTGTATCCAGTGTTGCAGTGTCTTTTAATGGAAGCTATGCATTTTAGCATGTGTCAAAAATGATGGCATGGTGACAAGAGTGTGAGCATCAGATTGCATCGTATTGGAAGAGCTTCCAACTGTGGCAACCATGTCCTGTTCTGACATCCTGTTCTGTTGTGCAGGTTGATGTGCTCCTGGATGCGGCTTCACATGCTGAGGTTGACTACCTGAAGGGTGTCTCTGAAAACATCATCATGGGACAGCTGGCACGGATGGGAACAGGTGCATTTGACCTGATGCTTGATGCCGAAAAGTGCAAGTACGGCATTGAGATTCCCATGAACCTGCCAGGAATGATGGGATCCCTTTGTGAGTATGCCCTGGATGAATTGGGCTTTTCTGTGCTTGATGGCAGTTCAGATTCTGCCTGGTCTGGTACAGGCCATTGGTGTTATTCTTTGCTTGGCAGATGGTGAAAAGTGTGAAAGTTGTACGTTTGACACTTGTTAATTCGGAAATCTGTATAACTTGAACTGCCAACATGGTCCGTCTCAGCCAGTGTCTAATAGAGGGCTGTGGCGTTTGATGCTACGAGTGTTGCACTGGAAACGGCATACTGGGTTACAACAACCACAGGACTACATGGCTTTCGTGATTGCCATATCGAATGTGAGCCACTGTTCTCTTCATGGCATAAAATTCTATGATGGAGCATGTCGGCGCGAACCAGCACTGAGCACATTAAGATGCGTGCCCCTTTTCGATGCCTGGTGTAAGATGGTGTTGAACATGCGAGTGCAGGACGCATAAGGCTTGCAGGGCAGTCGTGGAATGCAAAGCAAACGAAGTACTTCTTTCACCATATGACACCAAACTCCCTGGCGGCCTTGTAGGAAGAAGCCTTGCTTCGAACATTGTGCCTTCGTGTCACCCTCACCCCCACAGTAACGTGATTGTGGCTGGCACAGTACATAGCATGCCCTATTCGAAGACACCTGCCCCTTCTGTCCTGCTCCTGTCTACAAGGCAGACACTGCCCATTTTCTGTGGATGTGCCCCTCTACATGTCATCTGGCAGAAACACCTGCTATAATGTGGGCCTCCCCCATGCTGACCACCAGATGTGGATGCCTTGGTATTTGGTCATTACCGTGCCTTACTAGATCTCCTTAAAGCCTGTACCTATATTAGTAGATAATACCTTAAGTTGCAAAGCATACTATGACAATGAAAAAAGAAAAACTTTTCTGTGTCACTGGACAGCAGGCTGGGCCCTGGATTGGCAGGTTCTGCCTTTGGAGCCGCTGTCAGGGCGAGGCCGGTCAAGTCCACTGGTAGGCCATCCGTCCTCCACATGGGTCCGCATTCTGGAATTGCCGCAATTGCTGCTGGAGAGATGGAGTAGGCACACATTTCAAAGACTGGAATCATGCTGTGCTGCTTGCTTCAGGCAGCGCCGATGCTGTTCGATTGTAAACCAGGGCAGCAGACAAGGCTTGTTAGTTTTGGCCTCCAGCTAGGGTTGAACTGGCGTGCCTAAGTCCACCAACTCCCAGACTGCGGTAGAAGAGTTCAGAGTCTTTCCATGGGTTATTCGTTTTGAGCTCGACTGCAAGCTGCTCCAAGAGCCACTGTGCACTGGTGCCAGTAGAGACTGCTCTTGGCTTCGCTCACCTCTGCACTCTTCTGAATGAGTGATGGTTCGGCTTCCATAGCAGCTTCCCTCTGGAAATACTACCTCTCCCATGTGAATGGGTTCGCTGATTCAGCTGACTTCAGGTCTTCAACCGGTAAATCAACCTGGAAAGTTTCTCTTCAGTCACAGAGGGCACTACCCATCGAGGCAGAGCACAAAGCTAGCCACGAATCCTGCATTTGCATCACTGACAATGTGATTTTGCATGAGAACCGTGTCTCCCAGCCGGAAGTCAAGGCACCTGTGAGGTTGGTCGTACTTGGCCTTCTGTCTTGTCCTGGCTTTCTCACAGCTGTGGCTTGCCTGCTTAATGGCATTGGCTGAACGCTATCGTGATTACCTTACATAGTTGTTGACATTGATCGCGACATTGCAGACAGTCGTCTAGCCTCTGGATCAAGATTGAGCTTGTTCATGTGTTCAGCTCCCTGCTAAACATGAGAAAACCCAGTGTGAAGGCAGTCGAGCGATTTACACTCGTGCGCAGAATGAAGGATATGGCATCCAAGTGTGCATCCTAATCATGCGACCTCGAATATGTACTCAAGAGCGGCTTGATATCTTGATTTCGGCGCTCGTACACGTTGGACTTGGGATGATTTGCTCATTAATGGGCTTGTGTTCATGTGCCTAACACATTTTATATTTTTTCCTGTCATGCAGGTGGCCCTGGCGTCTTTTTTGGCAGTGCAGCCACTCCAATGGCTGGAATGTCTCCACAGATGACACCGTGGGCCACAGGTGCCACTCCAGCTTATGGCAGTGGCTGGTCACCTAACGTGGGAAGTGGCATGACACCGGGAGGTGCTGGCTTCTCGCCCTCGGCATCAAGTGATGCTAGTGGATTCAGTCCTGGTGCCTGCAGCCCTGCATGGTCACCACAGCCAGGGTCGCCAGCCTCATCGCCTGCCTCCCCATACATACCCAGCCCCAGTTCTCCGAACTACTCGCCTTCATCACCTGCTTATGCACCTTCCTCTCCCTCTCTCACTCCTGCTTCTCCAACTTATTCACCAACCTCGCCCTCCTATTCCCCCACATCACCATCTTACTCACCGACGTCGCCAACATATTCTCCCACTTCCCCCAACTACTCACCTACCTCTCCAAGCTACTCTCCGACATCTCCTTCGTACTCCCCAACCAGCCCAAGCTACTCTCCAACATCGCCCTCCTACTCTCCAACCTCGCCTTCTTATTCTCCCACGAGTCCTAGCTACTCGCCTACGTCCCCATCCTATTCTCCAACTTCTCCATCTTACTCCCCTACATCCCCTTCTTATTCCCCGACTTCTCCATCCTATTCTCCAACAAGTCCGAGCTATTCCCCAAGCTCTCCAAATTACACTCCTGCTTCACCCTCCTACTCTCCAACCTCACCGTCCTACTCCCCAACCTCACCATCCTACTCCCCAACTTCTCCATCCTATTCCCCAACCAGTCCGTCCTACTCACCCAGCTCTCCCAACTACTCACCCCAGAGCCCAAGCTACTCGCCTGGCAGCCCAAGCTACTCTCCAAGCAGCCCGAAGTATTCACCCACTTCGCCATCCTATTCTCCAACAAGTCCAAGCTATTCTCCTGGCTCACCGCAGTACACGCCATCGTCTCCGAAGTACTCTCCGACCTCGCCTACCTATTCTCCGACTTCACCGTCGTATTCTCCATCGAGCCCGAAGTATTCCCCGACAAGTCCGAAGTACTCGCCAACAAGTCCTACATATACACCATCATCTCCGAAGTACAGCCCTACTTCGCCCCAGTACAGTCCAACATCACCGCAGTACAGCCCTACATCACCGAAGTACTCGCCGACGTCTCCGAAGTATTCACCAACGTCGCCAACATATTCCCCGACGTCACCGAAGTACTCCCCTACTTCGCCTACTTATTCTCCCACAAGTCCGAAGGGTTCAAGTTACTCCCCAACAAGTCCAGGTTATTCCCCATCTTCACCCACTTACAGCCCCACCAGCCCCAACATGGAGGAAGACAGCGACAATGATTAATTTAGCTAGCACTTGGGTCAGAGTTGCTGGCCTCTGTACATAAAAGGGCTCAAGGCCCTATTCCACTTTTTTATGTTTATGACTGATGTCTAGACACTTTGCCTTTATAAAGGATATATCGGCACTCCTGCAAATAAGCAGTCATGGAAGAAATGTATCGCATTGTTGTTTTAAATAAAGGTTGTTTTTGGAACTGCAAGTGTTCTGCGTATCACTTACGTACACTACCATCTATAAATATAGAAAGTTGAAGCAACTACATTTTACACTTCATCACACAGTGAAGAGCTATAGTTGGTCAAGGTTAGCCTGTTTTCCACTAAGACAATTTCTTTCTGCATATATGCCATTTATCTGTTAGAAGTACCAAAAAGCCATAGACAGATGTTGAGTGCGTAATTGTCTCTTCTTCTTTTTTTTTTCTCTCGGATCAGCTACGTAAGCCTCATGCTGCATGCTATGGTGCGAGATGGTGAACTTAATCCTAGCACCAGTCACCCTTAATAATCCCCAATTAATGCATCTTTACACAAGAAGGTGTTTTCATGAAAACAGCATGTGTGATTGGTGAAAAGTGGCTCTTGAATCGAATGACGGATGTAATCAAGGAAACAAACATTGAACAGAATATGATAAATATAGTCAACGACATGCTGAAATGCTCAAATTCTCGCGCAAGAAAAAGCATCTGCTGCACATGATCTGTGGATACGTGATCTGAAATGCGACCTTGTACACCACAAGCCACCATACTGTTGCAAGGTTTGAAACCAAATACAAGTGTTGCAGGCCCTCAAGGCGCTACACAAAGGAAAGTGGAAAGGGTGTAATGCACCCCCCCCCCTCGTCTAATAAACCCCCCGTTCCTAGTCTAATAATTGTTTCGAAGGACGCTGGCAGAGATGCCTTCCACACCTTGGGCAAAGAGAGTCATCAGATTTGCTTGAAAACGGGATTGTCCCACTTGTGGCTGCAACGTGATGTGACTGCACACTTGTACACCATAGTTTGCCTGCATAGGTGTACAGTGAAATCAGTATTGCACTGAATAATATAGTCGTACTGTACGTGCCAGGAAATTTCAGTTTTGCCCAAATATGCAAAAGGGTCATGCCAGCTGCTAACTGGACCTCCAAGATACTGCTGGATTTCATCAATTTTGTCTGATGAACACTTGTGCTTCAGGCAGTTTACTAGTAATGTTGACGAAGTAGATGAATACTCGGCAACAAAATTGCGAGTCAAATGATTGGGCAGCTTGCTTTTTGATTTCTTTTAGGTTATCCAAGTATTCTCACACCCACAGAAAACAGTGCTAAGTGTAGGGAATGTGTTTATTACACAAAAAGACAATAGACCAGCTCAAGGTGATAAAAATCTTGAAGGAAATTGTGTTGCTGCCCTTGCAAGATGACATACATATTGTTGGTCACTCGTAGGGGGATTCAAATGCTAGCTGCTCTTGTGCCGTAATCAGAGGTATTTGGTATGAGGTTTAACATCGCAAAGCAACTTGTACTATGAGGGAAGCCGTGAGTAATTATTACTTGTCCACATTCAAGCATGTTGCATTCTTTCAGAACCCAAGTCACAATTCAGCATATAAAATGAATGGTTATTGAAGCCCCGTTCCACTTACACTTTTGCTTCACCGACTGGAAATGCTCAGCTAATTGAACCAATAAATGTTTCCAACTGGTTTTCTTGGATCCAGTGGAACTGCAGTGGTTCCAAATTGTCCAATTAGGTAATCTAATTGGGAATTAAGAAACATTTGCAGCTTCGGAAGCCAAATGGTTCCCATATATTGGGATAGCAGAAAGCATCGGAATGGAACGGCAAAATAAATGGACTACCAACTGAATTTATTTGGCTGACCTCTATTGGCTGGCTCCCAGACGATTCAAAAAAACACCTGCTTGAACCCATTAGTTTTTTACTAAGATTGGTTTCTTCGCTCGCAACTGGGATCTAATTGAAACCAGTTGCATTGAAAGGTCAGAAACTTGGCATAACCATGTCAAATCAAGTACTTTCACATGTCTTTACTTGTTTAAGAAAGTTAAACCAATCATGGAGTGACAAACAAGTAGCACTAATAGCAGTGATATTGCCCAGCAAAAGAATCATTTTAGCCCATTGGAATCTGAGTGGTACCAATAGGACAAAGTTCCAGTCAGAATTCTTTAAAGGACTCTCCAATGGGTTCTATTTGAAATAAAAATTCCAACCAGAACACATTGTAGAGTCCAGTTGAAAGTCAAACTGGGTAGTACAATGTGAATTCCATTTCCAAATGGATAGTCCAGTTGGTTGCATTTGGAATTCTTGTTCCAGTTGGACAATCCAACAATTGGTTTGGCCAGTTGGACTTAAAAGCTAGTAATGCAGTCTATTGACTGCCATTTGTACATAACTGTAGTATTAATTGGGTTTTCAATTTCCAAACGAATATTCAGTTGGGCAAATCTTTGCCACTGGTAAGCCCAATTGGTACCAGTTACCCATTAAATACAATTAGTCTTATGCCCAGTGCATTATAGTGGGTCAGTACTGCACTCATTGTATTCATATGTCAACATTGGAATATCTCGCAAAGCAGAACTAATGCTTGATTCATAATTTCGTCTATTGGTAGCTTAACCTACTGAACCGTATATTCATCTACACTAACAAAGCTGAATGAATTAACTGTGTTCAATTTGGCAAAATTTGCTCGTGCCAGCCTGTTGAGGGTGTAATTAATTTGGTTATATGTTGAAAGTGTCTGACTGTATATTGCATTTCTTGTGTGATGTATGCTTGCCTGAAATTTGATCTCAATTAAGCATGTATTATCAGTTTGCGCATGATAGTAAACATGTAAATTGGCAGTTTTCCATTTGTCCCATTTGGTATATGTTCCATTGGACCCACTATATGCAGTGGGCGTGATATCATTGTATTGGTACATCGCGCGTGCTGCGCCCATCACATATGTTGAATCCTATTGTCATACTCCATTGGACCCATTGGACGCAATTGGTCTCACCCAATAGGACTCCCATCTAAAGGCACCCCCATTACCTTCTGCAATTCGCTCCAAAATTTTGGTACCCCTCTTCCCAAAAACATGAACCCAGAACGAGATGGGAAACGTAGAACAGCCAGGGCGCAAGAATTACACAGATAATATGGAGAAGACCCCAGTGTAGCATATGTAGATGCAGCCACCTATGCAAACACCCATCGTAATTGGTACTAGCAGTTACTAACAATTATGCAAAACTTCTCTCTGCTTGCTCAATTCTCACCGATTCTACAACAGAGGCTGAGGAGGCATGCCATTGCGCTAGCCATGACATCCACACCCGCTGCGAAATTTCGGATTCCAAAACAGTTATCCTGAACTTTGCCAATGGTTTAGTGTCATCCAACACCCACCGCCTTTTGCGTTTTTGGCAACCCTGACAATCTGTCACCCTTAATTATTTGGACACCCAGCCGCGCATGCGGGCCTTCCCGGTAATGAGGAGGCTCACTCCCTAGCCCGAGGTCTCGACTTTCCAGGCTGGGGAGGAACAGTCTTGCTCAGATGCCGGGGAGTGCCTGCTGTCCTTTCGTGACATCCTTACCTACCACCGCGAAAATAGGAGGACTTACGCACCCCCTGCCCCGAATCTTACAATAACGCAAGCTGTCCATTGGCGCAAGCTACAGCGCACAGCCCCATACCCCATATCCTTCTCCACGCCCGCTTTCCTGACCAGTTTTCTTCTTCCTGCAAGCTGTGGCAAACCTGGCGACTTTCTACACATATTACTCACCTGCCCCTCATTTCCTCATCCTCCTTCACCAGAGGTGGCCCTGGGAGAAGCTACTCACCAGTACCTTCTATATAAGGACCAGCGCAAGATCATTACATGCGCTCTCGCGCGGATAGCCCTCGAAGGGCTTTCTTTTGCTTTGTAAGAGGGCCCTCCGTACATGGAGGGGGCTCTCAAATGCCATGTAGGGGGCAACGCCCCCATCCTCTGTAATATTGGCAGTAAATGTTTCTACCACCACCACCACCCATTGGCTGTAATGGGTTGTGTCCAAAACAGCGTTTGTTTCATTGGAAATTTTTAACTGGTACCTATTTTTTTTTTTTTTTTTACTAGGTGGGTGTGGAAGAAGAAATAGAGAAGCGCCCTACAAGGCAAAATTGGTTTATAATCATGACTCATCTGTATATGCGAAAATAAAACAGGTAAAAAAGGTGGCAAATGCTGGAAAGGAAACAGTCCACGAAGCAATTGTAATAGAAATCGGGACACCATCGAACGATAACCCGTGTGGCTTCCAGAAACACGGAATGGTAAAGGCGGCGCCGTTTTTTTTTTTCTTTTTCTTTTTTTGCAAAGGAGTAGACACGTACCTATTTTTTGGGCTCGTGTTTTGTCCATGGTGATAATACATAACGCATTGCTGTACACGGATCACCACGTGATATCCACCCACAAACTCTGAATTATGATCTTTTTTTTTTCTCACCCGTTTCGGTTTCAACAGCCGAGCGATTACTGTCAAGTTTAGGTCACTAAAAAAAAAAACAAAAAAAAACACGATATAATTGTGTCGTTTGAATTCACTACAACGTAAAGCCAGCCTGCGCATCAAGAACAGGAATTACAAGTGAAGAGTCAGCGATTATCCCTCGGTTTTTTTTTTATTATTATTTATTTATGTCGTACGTAACATCTTGATCGTGACGTCAAAGCCATCTCTCGGCTGCTGAAACCGAAACTGGCGAGAAAAGAAAATTCAATTAAAAGTTATTTAACGGCCGTAGGCGAAAACCGCGCGTGGTGATATACGCATACAGGAATGCCTTACGTTTCATACCAAGAATAAAAATGCCGCCAAAATTTGGTGACTGTACTCCTTCAAGATAAAATAGACGAGAAATCTTATCCAGACAAATAATGTATCCATCCTCGTCCAAGGAAAACAGCTGCACTAGCTGATTGCTGAATGACTGAAGTTTGCGGTGCAACTAAAAGTAGCTAGGCCAAGAAAATTTTGGAGCCATATATAAGCGATTCATATATTGTGAGCCTTCCACGGATCTTCTTTCATTTGTTTTACCATAATCTTCTTCTTTCTTTTGTACATACCATCGTCATCGCCCCACGGCGCCGGCTCCAGCACGCGCCTGAGTTATACCTGAGTTCACGATCAGATTAAAACCATTAAAACGCTGACACGGCGTACCTTGCCTTGCCTTCACGACTTTGGCGTCTCGACCTGGCCTTCTTTCACAATAAAAAGTACACAACAAACCAGGAGAGCATTTTGGCGGGCTAGTTGGTGCATAATAAAGGTGAACAAACCAGGAACTGATTAGAGGCTTTACAAAAGTTAGCGCCATCTAGTGAAAGAAACAGAAACTGCGAGCGGCGGCCATGTTTTGTTCAGTCCGCCCGAGCCTCCCATCGAGAACGCTGTCAACGTGCGCCTTCGTGGAACCCGTGCATGCACCGAAAGGTACATTGGAATGCTCACAAGTGATTGTTCCATTTTTTATCACAGCAGTCGCTGTTAGCACCAAGCTCTATTCGGAATGATGTCAGCATGTTGCTGCGTGCCTTTCTGCAGCACGCCACCGTCGTAGACGCGCACGGAATCAAGGTATACGCGTGTATGCGACCGCTCGTTTGCAATCCTAATCTGCTTTACAAGTGTCACTTGCATCATGTAAAGCATTACTGCACGTCCCTCTGACTGGGAGCTAGCTCACAGAACGTGCTATCACCTAAAACAGCAAGGTTGTTTCGCGTGCTATGGAGCCTTGTGAACTTGAAGGAGAAGCTTATGCTGCAATGGAGAACACGGGAGAAGGAGCATCTATAACGAATGCTATAGTCCAGATACGTTCTTTGAAACATTTTGTACGTATTTGATTTAAGACACGGGCATGATTACCGAAACTACTTTTCACAGTCGTACGAAATGGTAGTGCTTGGTGCAGAGAGCAATACGGTTGTCTAGTGCGCCCGAGGTATGTTTTTCACGCTGCAAAAGCAAGCGGCTGCCAAACCCGCGGCGTCTAGTAAAGCAGGAAAAGATGACATCCCACTAGTGTGTTGTAATATGATCACGTGCAGCCCGTTTCGACCGGTCCACGTCCAGAGCGCGCAGCTCAGGTTCGCATTCTGTGTCTTATACCTGCCAGCGCGGCCGATAAAATAACGAAGCGTGCGCTTCACTTTTGTGTGTTTTGTCGAGCCACCCGATAGTTCGCTGATTGACAGCTACCTGAAATTCAGTGGATTTTGTAAATATGCCGATTTCTTGTTTATTCCCTCTGTCAGATAGTAGAGATTTGAAGCTGTAACCTCATATGAAAGCGCTGACATGGGAAGCTTCGAGGAACTTTGAGGAAGAGGAACTCGGCTGAAACGAAAAGAAATTTGAAAAGTCAACTTACATTACTGCGAAGTGTTTGTGTTTAGAGGAACTGGCTGTGTTCATAAAGTCAGATTTATATTATATCATATCGTTATAAAAAAATTACGGGGACACTTAAGCTCCGCCGTTAAAGATATAACGCGATAGCATCTCTCTCTCTCATACACACACGCGCACGATGTTTTCTTTTCACGTTTTATATTTTAGCTGTTTTATTTATATTATATTTCTATCATTTCTTTATTTATATTTATTTTATTTGATGTTTTATATTTTTATACACCAATACTCATGCTTCAGCAACAATCGCTTTCCATACTGAGCAATTTGACACTATTGAACACATTCTTCAATTATTTCAATGAATCATTTACACATTCTAAATTTTCTTCCTTAGCATCATCGAGCACTGGTTTTTCATTCTGAGCATTCTGACACCTTTAAACGCTTAATTTACAATTTTTCCTTTTTTCGTTTCTTTATTTCACCAATTGATCAATTAATTACGAAGATTTATTAACTCGTCATCGCCTATCGCACACCAATCAATCTTAAATCACTGGAAGCACAAATTACCATGGCATATTTTTTTTTTTTTTTTTTTACGCAGCCCCCGATTATTTTCGAAACTCGTACCAAATACTGCATCGACGGCATGGGAAAGAAAGTGTTCAGCGCCAGTCCGACTTACGTCAAATTACGCACGATTCTTTTATCATAAAATAAAATGCATCCTCGCTCATTTCACCAACCAAGTATTTACCAGTGGGATGAGCGACGGTGATTGCGCAAACCAAGCAAACAAACTCACGATCGTCTCTCATAGGCGTTCAAGTAAACAGCAAATGCACACAGACAAAACAAAATCTACATTACAAAACTCTGGATACTGCACCCGGATAGGAATGACGCTACACGGATTGCCGAGGGGCCCATGCACGACTCGTAGAGCAATTTGTAACTGCGCTCGGCAGCGCGGCCGGTGGGCCCCGCCACGTCTCGGATGTCAAAATACGCTTCTAGGCGTCGCTAACAAAAACCGCCAGGTACAGAGCAGAGGTACAAGCACAGAACACTAGGTTAAAACGTGAAAAGCGCGAACAGAACGGCGAGCGCTGACGAACGGACACGAAGCGAACGGATAGAGCGAGCAAAATATGGCGGCCAGCGCGTGATCAGCGTGCCGCTCATGGTTGCCAGACTTACTTTTGTAAACCCTCTATAGAAACCGGACATATTCAGCATACCGCTGACGTACTGGTGAGCTTCGGGATAGGAGGCTCTCACTCCCTCACCTTTTCCCCTTCCTTTACGGCGCAGTTCACGTGTCTGTCCAACTGAACAAGCGACCTTGACCCTATATACGTTGGCCCAACGTCGACAGACACACTGGCCGATCGATCTTTGGCACAAGCTAGGTCAACAAGGTTTAACCTGGGTCGGGATTGGTTATTAGCCTTAGACCGGCGAATTTTGAGCCTCCGACATAAGACCAAGGCCGGAGGCCGATTTTGCACTGTCTACCTAAGCAACAAAAGCGTTGGCAATGTAAAGAGCCTCCACCGGAGGTTCTAGTACAAATTCAATCTCGAGCGATGGAAGGCCGTTTTGATCAGATCGGACCCGCGGCATCAAGCCTTGCCCACCGAGTGGGCTGCTAAGGTCGCCAGCCACGTATGATCACACACTATGACAATGTAAAGAAGAGCCTCCACCGAAGGATCTAGTACAAATTATTTCTCTTGATCGATAGGAGGCCGTTCTGGCCAGCCCGGACCCGGACATTCAAGCCTTGGCCACCGAGTGGGCCGCTAATGTGGCCGCCAGCCATGGACTGGAGGTCATCTAGAGCGGACCGTCAGCGTCTGCATTTTGACGAAATAAATGTTTTCCAACCAATCCATGGCGACCAGGTCCATTATAATCGTACAAGAAACAGTGCACCGAAACAAAAGACAGCACTGCGCTGCGCACGTACACGTGCACCGAACTTTCAGCGAGCTTACCCATTCTGAGAATTATGTGACCCTCGCAAGTCGAGAGAGTGCGAACATTATGCAAATACATTTGCTTAATTACCCGTGCTAATTCTCAATAAGGCACCTTTCCGAGGCGTATAAATACTTATGTTGATTTATATGACATGCACTATATGTTCATCGAAAGCAGCAGGATTGAATAGGTTATGAACATTTCCAGTGCAGTATATATATTTTAGCCTGGCCAACTTCATTTTACAAATCAGTCTGCATATTGCTGTGACCTGCGGCTGGCTCAATGTACTTGAGCCACTTCGTGGGTCGTTGGGCCATGTTTGGCTGCCCAGCTTTGGGTGCCGAGTAATTCCCGCTTGCCTACTGTTGGTCGAAAATATTTGCTTAAAGGAGCATGGACACCAAAATTTGGTGGCAGTTTTCTTCTTGTTAATGATGCGTAAGACATTCCTCTATACAGATCACCTCGCGGTTTTCGCCTACGACTGCTAAATAATTTTGAATTCAATTTTCCTTTCTCGTCAGTTTTGGTTTGAGCAGCCGATGTGATGTGATAACTTTATTTTTCCACCAGATAAGGAGGCCCCCAAGCCCCGCCCCTGGCATGCAAGCCTAAGGCATGGGAGCCGAGATCTCCGCGATCAGAAGCAGGCAAAGAGGTCTTGGCTCTTCGCGGCTTCTTCCGCCAGGCGGATGGCTGTTGCTGTGGAGCAGGGACCTCGCTCCGCAGCAGGGCTTCCCAGGCTTCTCTACAATTTATATTTGTTTTAGCCCCTGGGGAGCTAGCACATTCCCAGATTATATGGTCGAGGGTCCCTGTCTCCCCACAGTCCTTGTATCGATAGTTTTTTCTGTCGTCCATCTGGACATAATATGCCCAGACCGGGTTTAAAAGTTCCCAGCTTGAAGGCACCGCCATGCGACTGCCTCCCTGTTGTTTAGACTTTTATCCGGTGATGGCACATCTCCTGCTTAACCTGTAATATTGAAGAATCTCCGTATAATTTTTCAGACGCTCGTCCATGTTCCGGCAGTCGAGAGATGACTATGACGTCACAGACCATGCACGCACGGGCATGGACAAACAGCGATATAATCGCTGGCACTTAATTTGCTGTGATTCTTGTTGTTCAGGCAGGCTGGCTTTAGCGCTGCAGCGAAATAAAAAGACACAGGAACGATTATATTGATTTTTTTTTTACCCGCCACGTGACCTAAACTTGACTTTGACGTCACAGTCATAGCTTGGCTGTTAAAACAGAAACAGGTGAGAAAAGATGGCTGATTGGTTTGGTTGGTTTGTGGGGTTTAACGTCCCAAAGCGACTCAGACTATGAGAGACGCCGTAGTGGAGGAATCCGGAAATTTCGACCAACTGGGGTTCTTTAACGTGCAGATACGTTTAGAAATTATTCAGCGATCGTATACTCATTTAACTACTAACCATCGTAACTAACTGGCAGCCAACCAGGGCCCCACTATGCACTGGTTGACCAAAAATACCGGCTGCCGATCTCTCCCAATCGTTTAGCCACGGTGGGGCCTTTAGCCAATTTCAGTTGTGTGCCAATAAGTATATGGGTGACTGGTGATAAGTATATGGGTCTAGTACGTCTCCGGTATGTTAAAAGCCTGTAAGCGATGCTTATCGGGCACGTATTAACGTACAGGACCCCTTCTACGCAGGCGCAGTGGCTGCAACTGACCCCACCCTTGTCAATGCGAATGTTCAAGAGGGGTACTGTAAACCGGTACGCGTACATCTACGCCTGTAGGTCTTCACTCTGCTACATCTCTCTTCTGTTAAAAAGGGTACGACGCAACGCTGCGAAACAGTGCATCAGTGGTAACTGTCATTAAAGGGACAGAACACTGGAATGTAAGTCTCAATATTTTTTTACCGCAGTGGAAAGATTGATGTCTAAAATGTTCGATTCCATAACGGTTTTGTTAGAAACGCTGTAGAAAATTTTTATCGGGAATTTTTCGATCAATGCGTGCGCCCGTTTTTATGTAGTCCAATGCTAGAAACCATGAGCGGCGACCGCGATGACGACTGGTGGCCGACAGAAAAGACGTACCAAAAACAAGTACAACTTTCACTCGCCAGACAGTAATCAGACATTTTTTGCGTAGAGTAACTTCCTTTTCAGTTTCGCACTCAATGCTGTTACGCACAATAACGCACGCCCTCGTCGACGTAAGTGGGCACTGTCATTGCTTTTCATTCACCAAATCCGCCTTTGGCGCGAGTTTTCTGCGCATGCGCGAAGTCGTAGCGGCGACCGATGGAAACACATTGGACGGCGTCGACGGCGTTTCTCGGCGCAGCCAGTGCACGGGGGCTGGCAGCACCGTGCGGCACGGTGGCCGTCACAGGCTTGGCAAAGTGATGCCAACCACATCTGCCGCGTACGGTTGCCACTCTCTAAGCGTGCCAAGATGCAAGACGCGGTTTTTCAGGTTCCCTTCGGCTCGCCGCGACCAACAACGACGCAAAGCTTGAATAGAGGTTTTACAAAAGTTAGCGCCATCTAGTTAAAGAAACAGAAACTGCGCGGCGGCCATGTTTTGCTCAGTCCGCCCGCGCCTCCCATCGAGTACGCTGTCAACGTGCGCCTTCGTAGAACCCGTGCATGCACCGAAAGATGCTCACAAGCGATTGTTTCATTTTTTAACATCACAGCAGTCGCTGTTAGCTCCAAGCTCTATTCGGAATGATGCCAGCATGTTGTTGTGTGCGCTTCTGCAGCCAGCGCACCGTCATAGACGCGCACGGAATCAAGGTATACGCGTGTATACGACCGTTCGTTTGCAGTCCTAATCGGCTTTACAAGGGTCACCTGCATCATGTAAAGCATTACTGCACGTCCCTCTGACTGGGAGCTAGCTCACAGAATGTGCTATCACCTAAAACAGCAAGGTTAATTGTTTTGCGCGCTATGGAGCCTTGTGAACTTGAAGGATAAACTTATGCTACGATGGAGGACACGGGAGAAGGAGCAATGCATGTGTAACGAATGCTATTGTGCAAATACGTTCTTACATTTTGTACGTAGGTTACATTTACCATTGTGTATTTGATTTAAGACACGGGCATGATTACCGAAACTACTTTTTACAGTCGTACGAAATGGTAGTGCTTGGTGCAGAGAGCAATACGGTTGTCTAGTGCGCCCGAGATGCCTGTTTCACGCTGCAAAAGCAAGCGGCTGCCAAACCCGCGGCGTCTAGAAAAGCAGGAAAGGATGACACCCCACTAGTGTGTTGTAACATTCACAGCCCGTTTCGACCGGTCCACGTCCAGAGCGCGCAGCTCAGGTTTTATACCTGCCAGCGCGGCCGATAAAATAACGAGGCGTGCGCTTCACTTTTGTGTTTTTTCGAGTCACCCGATGGTTCGCTAATTCACAGCTACCTGAAATGCACTGGAATTTTTAAATATGTCGATTTCTTGTTTATTCCCTCTGTCAGAAAGTAAGCATTTGAAGCCGTAATCTCACATGAAAGCGCTGACATTGGAAGCTTCGAAGAACTCGGGGGAGGAAGAACTCGGCTGAAACGAAAAGGAATTTGAAAAGTCAATTCACATTACCGTGAAGTGTTTGTGCTTTGTGCAACTGGCTGTGTTGATAAAATCAGATTTGTATTATATCACATCGTTATAGAAAATTAGGGGGTCACTTAAGCTCCGCCGTTAAAGGTATAACGCGATAGTGTCTCTCTCTCATACACACACACACACGATGTTTTTTTTCTTCGCGTGTTATATTTTAGCTCTTTTATTTATTTATTTATTTATTTATTTATTTATTTATTTATTTATTTATTTATTTATTTATTTATTTATTTATTTATTTATTTATTTTACTTACCAAATACTGCAGGCCCTAACTGGGCCCTAGCAGGAGGGGCGAAAAGAATACAATGCAGTGAAATATGAATTCATCAAAAGTAACATACTACACACAAGTGTAGTATGTTACTGTGTACTCACCTATGGGGCTGAAACGTGGAGGCTAACCAAGAGAGTTCTGCTTAAGTTGAGGACAACCCAGAGGGCTATGGAACGAAAAATGGTAGGGGTACCAATAAGAGATAGAAAGCGTGCAGAGTGGGTCAGAGAAATAACTCAAGTTACCGACATTCTAGTGGAAATTAAGAAGAAGAAATGGACATGGGCAGGACATGTAGTGCGAAGAGAGGATAACCGATGGTCGCTGAGGGTAACAAACTGGATTCCAAGGGAAGGAAAGCGTAGCAGGGGGCGGCAGAAAGTTAGGTGGGCGGATGAGATTAAGGATTTCGCAGGGGTCAAGTGGATGCAGCTAGCACAGAACCGGGTTAAGTGGAGAAATATGGGAGAGGCCTTCGCCCTGCAGTGGGTATAATCAGGCTGATGATGATGATGATGTAGTATGTTATATGTTGTTATGTATGTTGTTATATTTCTATCATTTCTTTATTTTTATTTTATTTGACGTTTTATATTTTTATACACCAATACGCATGCGTCAGCAACAAATCGGCTTTCCATTCTGAGCAATTTGGCTCTTTTGAACACATTCTTCAATTATTTCAAATAATCAATTACACATTCTAAGTTTTCTTCCTTAGCATCGCCAAGCACTGGTTTTTCATTCTGACACCTTTAAACCCTTACTTTCCAATTTTTCCTTTTTTTCGTTTCTTTATTTCATCAATTGATCAATTAATTACAAAGATTTTATTAACTCGTCATCGCCTATCGCACACCAATCAATAATCAGTCACTGGAAGCACAGATAACCATGGCACTTTTTTTTTTTACGCAGCCCCCGATTATTTCCGAGACTAATGCCAACTACTGCGTCGACGGCATGGGAAGGAAAGTGCTAAGCGCCAGTCCGACTTACGTCAAATTACGCATGATCCTTTTATTATAAAATAAAATGCATCCTCGCTCATTTCACCAACCAAGTATCTGGGATGAGCGACGGTGATTGCGCAAACCAAGCAAACTCGCGATGATCTCTCATAAGCATTTAAGTAAACAGCGAAGGCGCACATTACAGAACTCTGGATACTGTACCTGGATAGGGATGACGCTGCGGATTGCCGAGGGGGGGGGGGGGGGGGCATGCACGACTCGTAGAGCAATTTGTAACTGCGCTCGGCAGCGCAGCCGGCGGGCCCCGCCACGTCTCGGCTGTCAAAATACGCTTCTAGACGTCTCTAACAGAAACCGCCAGGGACCGAACAGAGGTCCACGCACAACACACTAGGTTAAAACGTGAAAAGCGCGAACAGAACGGCGAGCGCTGACGGACGGACACGAAGCGAACGGATGGAGCGAACAAAATATGGCGGCCAGCGCGGGATCAGGGTGCCGCTCACAGTTGCCAGACGTACTTTTGTAAACCCTCTATTAGGGCCACCAAGCGTCAAGATGTGAATGGCCGACCTTAGCAACCGACTGCGTACTCTCGACTGTGCGAAAAACACTTCGTTAAGGTGTATGCATCTAAAGGAAATGTGCATGATGAAAAGTATCTACTGAGGTTTGCACCAAGCCTCTACCTTACCAGTGATAGCCGCAATGAGCATTTGTTTGGCGCGTCTGATGGCGATGTATTTTGTCGTTTGTTTTCTTTATGTGCGAAGGGGCCGGGTAGCGCAGATATCACAGGTGGCTGTGTGCGCTAGACCGTAATATTTAGCATGTTTTATCGCGACTGCCGCCTGACTAAAAAGAAAAAAAATTGGGCGTTTGTTGTGATGCACCGCCTTTCGCGAGCCGAGTGGTTGAGCTGGTCATGAGGCTCGTGAACGGCAGTGCATTAAAACGCCGTATTTTTTTTCTTGTTAGTGAGGTGACAGTCGCGGTAAAACATGCTAAATATTACGGCCTAGCGCACACAGCCGCCTGTGGTATCTAAGCTACCTAGCCCTTTCGCACATAAAGAAAAGAAACGACAAAATACATCGCCTTCAGGTCCCGGCGCCACTAAAGCAATCACGCATCGAAGAAATCCTCATTGCAGCTATCACATGGTGCGTTACAGCTTGGGTGAAAACTCCAGTAGGTACTTTTCATCATATTTCGTTTAGATGCATACATACCGGTAGTATCTGTTTTTGCCGCTCGGAGCATATGACGCACTTGACACTCTTGCACGACGCAGTTTTTTTTTTTTTTAATTAAAGGCTCGCCTTTGTGCACGCCAAAGCATCTGGATTTTGTTCCTTTGGTGTACGCAATCAGATGCACTTCGTTAGGGAGCTTGATAATCGTCGTCTTCGTCCAACCGTTTGCAACGGCAAGGAAACCGCCCGGCACAATAAATGAGTTTCCTGGAGGGTTCGTGCTAATTCACTTGCAGAGTGGATCGCTCTGGACGTAGAACAGGGTTGGTTCCTGACCGAGATGCGCATCCGATATGTAGGAGATGCGCATGTGTCACCAAGTTGATTCCGGAGAAATCGTGGCGGAGGCAGAACGGAACGTTGTGGATCCTTTCACAACAGAATCACCATTCTCTGTGCACTGAGGACCTTTTCACCACTGCGACCATATCCGTTTTGACTCCAGAGGGCAGAAACCGGCTACTGCGCTGAATCATTCGTTACCAGAAAAATGCCGCGCGTTTCCTGCAGGTGTGCATTCCGGCCGGGACAATGCCCTTTTCAGGGGGTGTGTATGTGCCTATCTTCCGAGCTTCGTAATGAAATCCTATAGCTGCACGCTTGTAGATGACGCGAGGAGGAAGCGACGCCCATTGCACCATGCCGGCGCCGCGGTGACCGCATTGTGCTCGGTAACTCAAGACACCCCGCGCATATGCGCCGCTCGAAGTCACAGGAGACGATTTCACCTAGCTCTGCAGCATCAACAAATCCCTGGCTGCTTTGCCCTTTGAGCTCCATCTCTCTCTCTCTCTCTCTGCCCCCGCGCTCTCCTGTCTGCCGAAAGCCTGCACGCTGAGAGCGTCTCATTCTCTCACGTCGAACACGGCCCGCACGCTCTTACAATACGAAGATAGTATATGCGTACGTGCGTAATGAGTGGATTGTGAAAACGCTCTACATTCCCCCATACTGCGTGAACATGATATGCTGCAATCACTGTCACTGCTTTCCGCCCCGAGACCATAAAAGGGGGGGAAGCTTTCGCTTTCTACCTGCGTTGGCGTGGCCATTTCGTGTGGTGTGCTTTCGCGTCGTCTGCTACACTGCCGTCCAATGTGTTACTTGCCCGCTCCCGCATGATGGCGCCACATCCTCCCGCAAAAGGCGGATTGCAAACACTGTGGCGCTATCTAGTGGCAAAATCTGAAAGCATACCTCTCGCGGTGCGAAAGCAGGGGTTGTTTTTATTTAAGGACGCACTGGATAGAGCGCAAAATATAATAAATTATGGCAAGCACTCCTAGAAGAAAAAAAGAACAATGTGCAGTTACGGAAATCAGCGATATTTTGCTGACACGTAGTCACGTGGGGGAGGGGGGGGGGCTACAATGTAAGTACTAGGGTTCCTCCGCTAGATAGCGCCTCTGTTGTTTTTATGCGATTTGCAATGGCAAATTAAAATTGTAAAGCCTCTTTTCTTTGATATTGCAGTGCTCGATCTGTACTATATGAGGCAAGATCTTTTCATTTCCACCATAATCGCATGACATATTTTGGCCAGTGTTCTGTCCCTTTAAGGAGCGACGATGGGGTAATTTTTCGAATGCCTAATAAAAATGAGAATAGAATTGCTGTAATAATTCTGACCAACAGCAGCTCACGCGACACACCGAGTGGCCTCGTGTTACCTACCCTCCCGGCTACATCGTACATAAAAGCAGCGCGGTTTCGTAGACGCCCCTTATTAAGCACGTAAACTGGATCTCTTTCAACATCCTATGACTGCCTGCACATTTGTGGAGCGGGAAATCATGTCAATCATGCCAGACTGAGGTCTCTCTAACAAGGCTACGCTGGCGTATTCCGCGCCTAAATTTCTATATGCATAGATCTAGTTTGGTGCTTAAAGGGCAACTCTGGAAGTTTTTCGAATATTCTGGTAAAAATTTACTGTAGGTTGTCCTCCCCGCCCTTACGCATTCTAAAAAATTTGGGCGCCGTGCAATAACCCATTCGCGCGCGACACGATTTTAAAATATGCAGTTTTCATGACTTCAGTACAGACAATTTCTGCTGGCAACAATGCATTTCTGACATCCACAAACATTATACCAACATTAATGTCCATTTTCCGCGTGATTATAAAATTGTGAGGCTTACATATAGCTACCTCAGACATTTTATGCAGTGTGTCATGATTTACATACTTTGTTTTCATCATCCAACGCACGTACGAGTGTTATTCTAATACTGAGTGTGACGTCACCATTTCGTCAACGTCTAGCGGTGAAAGCAGTTTCGGTTTCGATTTGCTGTTTTTCCTTTTTAAAAATAGTTCTAATTGGAATTTCGAAAAACGGTTTGTTGTGTTGAAGTCAGGACACGCCAAGCAATGTGATTCAATCAAAAACATAAAATGATGAAAAAGCCACCCGAGTTGCCCTTTAATTACTCCCATCTGCGCATTCTGCGGGGAACTGGAACCAATAGAACATTTCTGGCTCTTTTACCGCTGCTTCACAATGATGAGAAGACTATAATTGGAGGAGCCGTCACAAAAGCTCGGATTTAATATAAAACTTTGGTACAGGCACATGTTTGTTTGTTTTTACCGCCATTGAAAACGTAATTTAATATAAGCGTCTACCTTTCTAATATACTGTTGTTTTTTTTAGTTGCTGGCTGCAAATCTCCCAGCGTTCGCCTCCTGCGCGTTATGATTTCTATTCTTAGTTCGGTTTTTCATCTTTTCGTTTCCTTCTCTCTTTCCTGGCAATCATTTTATTTTTGGCGATGTAGTTAAACATATATATAATTAATCTTGGCCGACCACCCTGTGTGGGTATGTGTCATTAATTTACAGGACAACAACAACTTGAGAGCAGGTTAGAGCGACGTGGTACGCAGTCATCGCCTACCACCCTGAAGTTTCAATAAACTGCATTTGGTGGAGGTGTCTCGGTCCTCATCCCTGTCCTCGTAAAGGTTCTCACCCTGGAACTTCGAAACCGCGCGATACGCTCTTCGGCTACCTAAGGCTTCTCTCAGCTACCATGCAAGAAGTTCCATGCCAACCATCGGCGCCCATCCTGACGGTAGGGAAGCTGACGATACTTGATCATGTCATCGCCAAGGATGGCATCCTACCGGACACTAGCAAACTTCGTGCCGCCGCAGACTTCCCCAAGCCGACCACCTTGAAAGAACTTCGCAGTTTTATCGGCCTGTGGTCATATTTCCGCCGTTGCCTTGTCAGATGGAAGGGAGGATGCATCAGGTGCAGTCCTCCTGTGAGGGTACAGCTCCAACCAGCGACCATCATCATCCTACGGCAACCCCAGACAAGGCCTCCCGCACCACAGTGGTGGGGGGGTTGGGGGGGGGGGGTTGTTTCGGGGAGCGGGCTTTTCCCATCCACAGGGCTCATGCAATCTGGCTTATTCCCACCGGGGCTTCATCCACAACTTCACCTGTATCATCGCCCCTTTAACGCAGCTTCTCGTCGGCAGCCCGAACCTCTCCTCTTGGTTGCCAGCCTGTGATGCTTCGTTCAATACTTTACGCCGCCTATTGGTCTCGCCCTATACTCCGCCATTTTGACCATGCTTGCCTGACCGAAATACACACTGATGAAGTGGCACTGTTCTGACCCAACGGAAATCTGGATATACAGAGTATGTCGTCGCGTATGTTATAGTCGCACTCTCGCCAAGTTTCGTCCTTACATCTACGGTCGCCCGTTCTAAGTCGTTACAGACCACCACGCACTCTGTTGGCGGTCCTTCCTCAAATAACCCTCTGGCTGCCTCACCCGCTAAGCATTACGTCTTTAGGAGTACGACATCCACGTCATATATCGATCTGGAGCAAAGCACACCGACGCTGATGCTCTTTCCCGTTCGCCGCTTCCAAACGATTCGATGGCTGGCTTTGTCTGCGCCTACGATGCCGCCGTGTCGTGACCGTTTACCATTGCCGAAGTCCTATCTGAGCAGCTGAAGGATCCGTGAACTTCCTCGCTCTTAACTTTCCTGCCTACGCCTGCAGCGGCTTCTCTTTCCCGTGCATTTCGTCGCTGAGCCCACCATTTCGCCATTCGTGACGGACTTTTATACCACCCCAATTACCATTCTGGGGGACGAAAATGGCTGCTAGTGATTCCCCGACATCTCCATGCTTTCATATGCGCCTCTTTTCACGCATATCCCCAATGCGGCTGCGCAGGTATCTGAAAACGTATGCTCCACTGCGTCTGCGATACTACTGGCGCGGCACGTACCGCTTCATTCGTCAATACATCCGATCGTGTGCTGTCTGACAACATCGGAAGAGCCCACCCCACCATTCAGCCTCTCCGTAGCAACCATTGCCTTGCCATTTTGACCGCGTCGGCATCGATCCCTATAGCCCATTTCCGACCACTTCGGCTAACAACCGCTGGCTCATCGTCGCAGTTCTAACACCTTACGTGGAAACGTCGATCGACGTCAGTGCACGTTAAAGAATCCCAGGTGGTCGAAATTTCCGGAGCCGTTCACTAGGGCGTCTCTCATAGCCTGGGTCGCTTTGGGACGTTAAACCCCACAAATCCCAAACCAAACCTTACAGTCTGCCACAGCACGGGATATTGCTTCGTTCATCCTGCATCGCCTGGTTCTTCGTCACGACGCACTGAGAACTGCTCAGTGATCGCAGACGTGTGTTTCTTTCCGACACCGTCGAAGCCCTCCTAGCAGTGCCAAATCATTCACCAGTGTATCACAGCTTATCAACCCCAAACAAACGGCATGTCTGAGCGATTTAACCGCACTCTTATGACATGCTAGCCATGTATGTTAATACCACTCACTCCAATTGCGACCAACTGCCTCTCGTCACGTGCTCCTACAATACGGCTACGCAGACCACGACTGCGTTCTCTCCGTTCCTTCTTTTATACGGTCGTGAACCTACGTCCACCATGGATACTGTCCTGGCCTACCACCCCGACGATTCAGAGACCACTCTACTGCCTGAAGCACACACATATGCAAAGGAATGGCGCGTTCCTTCACCACAGAGAACCATGGATGTCTTTTTTTTTTCTTTTTTTCACGCCGGGGAGGTATTGTAATACTTCCAATCGACAGCAGCTTACGCGACACATCGAAGAAGCCGAAGTGGAGCCGGAAGCCTGGTTGACACTTGAGAGCTGGTTCGAGCGACGCGGTACTGTCATCGTCTACCGTATTGAAGTTCCAATAAACACCTTATATGGCATAATTTTTCTGAAAAATGTCGAGGGCAAATATTTCTAAATATACAACCACAATGACAGACGATAATGCAATCAAAAAACTTACAAGAGTTCAACGCTGCTGAACCAAATATTGAGTGAAAGAATTAGCCGCGGGTAACCGAGCGTTCTTCTTCTTCCCTTTTTCTTCTTCCTTAGCCCACATATAAAGTCCCGCTTTAACCGAGCCGAATAAACGTGCCCTAGTGGCCTATAGGGGTAACGCAGCTGAATGCCAGGGTCCTAGCAGGCTGATTCTGACATAACCGTTCCATGTGAAACGAGAGACCCAAGTTGGCAGCTTCTGCCAACTGAGCCGCGGCTCCGGGCTCCGACCGCGTCCACGCCGACTGCTTGAATTGGGAGCCCATCTCTCGCTTTTGTGTCACATGGGGTGTGACGTTACGCGTCACGTGGGTAAGACGTGGCTACCGCCGCGCTACGCCGACCGCTTGAGTTGATAGCCCAGCTACAGTGGCTAGCTACAGTGGCACAGCCTCACCTTATGATTATTTTCCTTGAAACGGTTTTTGACAAATGTGTATCAATTGGCACAATCAGAAAAATGGTCCGGAAGACGCCGTACAAAGGGGCCACCCACGATCGTTCTATCAATTAACATTAGCAGTTATGCCGTAAATAACGTGCCAAAGCTGACGTAACAGTAATTATTTTCCAAAGCAGCTCGCAAACAGCAGCGAATTGCGCCTTTCAATAATTTCGCACACAGAACAACTATTCCTAGTACGATTTGTACCCGCTTTTGTAACAAGGTACAAAACAATGACTTCGTCGCCGGCTCATCATACACCGTGAGGCAGAATTTGCACCAAAAAACAATGCAAAGCGCCCACATCCCGTGCACACTCCAGGGTTCAAGCACGCGTTTCATGCGCCGACCTGACGTGTAAGCGAGAAGGCGCGCCGTCTAGCGGAAGCATCACCAGACGGCTTCAATGCTCTCCATAGGCGCCGCTTGGCGGTAATCACACTTTAGTATTCTAGCCACTGTAGCCCAGCTCTCACCCTAGTGTCACGTGGGGTGTGACGTCACAGCTTCACGTGGGTAAGACGTGGCTACCGCCGCGCTACGCGCAAGGCTCGAAACCTAGAGTAGTATTGCTTTCGTAATAGTAATTAACGAGTTTCCGTGTCCAATGAAGCGCTGTTAAAATCACTGGGGGCAATCACGCTAAGCAAATTCCGAACAGCTCATTATACCCAAAAATGAACGAATATGACAAAGAGAAAGGGGTTGGACTATGGGCATGGGAAAGAACAGTGAGGACATGGGCTGAAAGAAGCAATAAGACGCAGTAAAAACTTAAGAACGGCTTCAGAAGCGGTATAGTACTTGTACTGCAACCTGTTCGTGCCTAGCCGATGTGTAAAAATAGCTAGAACAGATAACAGGCTCCTGTAGTTAGCCTTCCTGAACGTATGCGGTGCATGCGACGACGTAAATAGGGAAGTCCTGCGGAGCCTACTTGATTGATACAAATACCTCACAGGTTCCAAACATGGAACATTGAGTGAGGGGGAGGGGTTACAGTGTATCAAAAGGAACAATGGTACATAGTTTAAAATACAAAAGGTAACAGTTATACAGGACTGGAACTGCAAATAAGTATTAGAGCATGCATGGGAAGTAATAAACAGAGGATTATGACATTATACAATAGTTAGCGGCATTGGACGAAATCAACCTGACACAGTGAACGCAATATAAAAAAGTTATTCTGACTGCAAAAAGGTACTCAATTCGTTTTTGAATTTTAGTGGGTCAGATATGTTAGCGATGCGTTCGGGAAGACCATTCCAACCCTTTATAGCCCGTGGCAAGGCAGAGAAGTTAAATGCATGTGTTCGGCCGAATAGACGTTGAAAACTTATTTTATTATTCAGGCGGTGGGAGGTGCGAGTCGGTCTAGTAAGTGGCACTGTTGATGCATGGTGGCTGTAGATTAGTTTGTGTAGCAAGCAGATAAGCGCGATATCCCGACGTGATTGTAAACTTGTGAGCGATAAGGACAACTTGATGTTAGTCACGCTGGTATGGCGGCTGTAATCATGGGAAATAAAACGTGCTGCACGGTTTTGAATAGCTTCTAGGGATTTGATTAGATACTCTTGATGTGGTGACCAGATGGCTGATGCATATTCTAGTTGAGGACGAACGAAAGTTAGAAATGCGAGCTTACGAGTAGAAATAGGTGCGCTATGTAGATTTCGCTTTAGATAGCCGAGCGTGCGCGATGCTTTGGCGGTTATTTTTTCAATATGCGTCGCCCATGAAAGATTTTCGGTAAGATGAACGCCGAGATATTTATAAGAAGATGTGCGGGTTAGTGAAATCCTGTTGAGTGAATAATTGTGGGTTGAGAGGGAATGCTTCCTACTGACTGTCATTATTTTGCATTTTTCCGTGTTAAGTGTCATTTGCCATGATCTGCACCAGTTAGTTACGTACTCCAAGTCCTGCTGAAGGATGACATGGTCAGTGAGAGAACGGATTTTACGATAAATTATGCAGTCATCAGCGAACAGCCGAACTGATGATCTTATGTGAAATGGGAGGTCATTAATGTATATTAAAAATAATAAAGGACCGAGGACGCTACCTTGAGGAACGCCAGATGTGACGTCGCTAAGGGGAGATGAAAAGTTATTGAAAAGGGTGAACTGCTTGCGAAATGACATAAAGTTTCTAATCCAAGAGAGTGTTAGGTTGTCTAAATTAAGCGGTGACAATTTAGCTATGAGGCGACAGTGGGTGACGCGGTCGAATGCACGAGAGAAATCAATGAATATGCAGTCAGCCTGGCAATTTTCGTCCATGTTCTTAAAGAGGTCAGTAGTAAATTCTAATAATTGTGTATCACAGGAAAACCCTTTTCTGAAACCGTGTTGGTGTGCGAAGAAGAAACCGTTTCGCTCCAGGTGGAAGGCAACGTTAGATGCAATGATGTGTTCTAGTAATTTGCATGGAACACTTGTTAGCGATATGGGGCGGTAGTTACTGACAGAGTGTTTGTTACCAGATTTATACACGGGGATTATTTGACCAATCTTCCAGTCATGCGGAATTTCGCCAGTTTCTAATGACTGTTTGAAAATATGACAGAGGATGAGGCTAGAGGCATCTACAGTGTGTTTTAGAATTTTGGTATTTATTCCGTCTAATCCTGAAGAAGTAGATATTTTGAGACTTTTGATTAGAGATGCAATGCCTTCTATAGTGATGTCTATTGCACTCATGAAAGGGAAATCGGTTTCTTGTGGGCTAGGTAGGTTGGAATGGTCTTCGTTAGTGAAAACAGATGTGAAAAAATCATTAAAAACTGTTGCACAGCTGTCCTGAGGAATGGGACATCCGGTTGCATCCAGTAAAGAAATATTGTCGAACGTGCGTGATGGGGGGGAGATGGTTTTCCAAAATTTGGCTGGATTATTTTTCATGAGCGATTGAAGATCATGTGACAGAAATTTGCGCTTCGCCTTACGGACGGCATGGCAGTATGATGCTTCACATAACTTATATTGTGTTTTCGAATACTGCGTGCAAAGTCGCTTCGCTGATTTAAAAAGGCGTTTCTTCTTGTTTTTTAATGTACGAAGTGATTTGTTAAACCAAGGTTTAGATACGTTAACACGAAACGTTATTAGAGGAATGTAATTGCGCACGAGTTCTGTCATTTTTTCCTTGTACAAAGACCAGTTTTTGTTAACAGATCGGGAGGAAAAATCACGAAAAAACTGTTCAGAGAAACATTCCAGACCACGATTTATAGCGTTGAAGTCAGCCTTGTTATAATTTAGGATTTGTTTAGGTTGAGCGCGACGTGAAAAAAAAGGAGCATTAAGTGATAACTGTAGAAGTTTATGATCGCTGAATCCTTCATCAAAAGTAATGTGCCTGACCCTGTGCGGAGAAGTAGTTAAGATAAGGTCTAAAATATTAGCTTCTCGTGTAGGATGGTCTACCAACTGGACAAAAGAAAAGTCTAGTGTAAGTTGTACGAATTCATTGGAAGCAGAGGAATTACAAGATAAGTTACACCAATCAATGTCAGGGTAATTAAAATCTCCGAACAAAAAGATGTCAGACTTAGGAAACTTATTTCTAATGGCAATGATATTGTCATGAAGGTCGGGCACAAACTTAGGGGGACTGTCCGGAGGTCTGTAGCAGACGCCCAAAATAGAGTTACCCAACAAAAAAAAAAAGTTGCTTCAGCTCAACATCAACCGACGCCCGCCAGTGCTTGAGAGCGCTTAATTCATTACGGACCTCGTTTTGTCCAGCTTCTATCCGCTGAACCGTAGCGAGCACAGTTGTCAGTATATCACCATTTTCGCCGTTAGGACCTGGGTTTGTCTCCACATCGCCACAGAGGATCAAAAGAACGTTACTAATACAACGAGCTGCTCTGCTATCAAGCAATCCCATCACAACCAACAAAACCCCTGGGCACGACACCGCGAAGAAACAACGATTGCTGGTTCTAACACAACGGCCATCGTTTAGGTAACTAACCTGGAATAACAGATGAGGTAAGTGCACCATACTAGATGCGGTGTCGTGCCCCGCAGGGGCGGTGTCTGGCTGCTGCTTATATCCCCTTTCGTAGTCGCTGATAGTGGCTGTGCGTACACGTAGTTGCCAGAGCAGGTAGTGATCGACGGTCAAACTTGTCCCTTGCGTCCAATACTCGGGTTGACTTGTCGCCGGCAAGGCACAGGCTCTCGGGGAGACCGTGACAGGCGCTGCAACAGCCACGTTGAGTATAAGGGTAACCTGGAATAACAGATGAGGTAAGTGCACCATACTAGATGCGGTGTCGTGCCCCGCAGGGGCGGTGTCTGGCTGCTGCTTATATCCCCTTTCGTAGTCGCTGATAGTGGCTGTGCGTACACGTAGTTGCCAGAGCAGGTAGTGATCGACGGTCAAACTTGTCCCTTGCGTCCAATACTCGGGTTGACTTGTCGCCGGCAAGGCACAGGCTCTCGGGGAGACCGTGACAGGCGCTGCAACAGCCACGTTGAGTATAAGGGTAACCTGGAATAACAGATGAGGTAAGTGCACCATACTAGATGCGGTGTCGTGCCCCGATGACAAAGGTATCTGTCATGAGATAATTGCCAACGGAACATACAGAAATGATAAAAGTAAGCGTGGTAAGCGATTATCTGCGTGCAGCAACAGCCGAACTACAGGATTAGGGCAGGGTCTTTCGCGATCACCGCTGTTATCCAAAAATTATGTGATGAAAGAAAATGGCGGGCGATCGACGTCTTGAAAGGTGTCAGAACGCCCACGGGCTCAAAGTACGTACTTCTGTTTGCGCTCCCACGCGGCAGTTCAGGCAGTGCGGGCACGGCTTGAGGAACGGAGTTTCTACCCTCCTGGGGGTGCCAACTGCCTCTTTGTCACCCTTAGACATTTTTGCATGTCGCACTTAGACATTTTTCACGCTTTGAACTTTGTCAGTCCTTTTTTAGGAGTACGCTCTTCATCATTTCATGTTATAGCATAATTCGACGATGCATCTTACTACGCATTTAATAGCCGAATTTTGTCTTCCCCTAGATTTCCTTTATTCCTGTTTTATTTTCCACGCTCCTCCCCTTCCGTACGTTTTGTTGCGAAAGCAACACTACGCCAGCCAGCTCGGCTCGTCGCGTATGCTCGTATGCCGTAGCCGCAAATGGCAGGAGCTGCCAACTTGGGTCTCTCGTTTCACATGGGACGGTTATGTCAGAATCAGCCTGTTAGGACCCTGGCATTCACGTTACCCCTATAGGCCACTAAAGCACGTTCATTGGGTTGGTTAAAGCGGGGCTTTATATGTGGGATGGTAGCTATGCTATACCCTTGCGGAGCTTAAGTGGCCTCCATATTTAGATGAAATAAACGCTTTTACCGCCACCACAGAAAACGCCGGTCAAATTTGATGCGTTGAATGGAACGCTGGTTGTGTTCGATGCAACGCTCGGTCGCCCGCAGCCAAAGCTTTCGCTCCACACTCGTATGCCGCAGCCACAAATGGCAGGCGCAACGAAACCCTCAGGAGAGGGCGTGCAGAAGAAACGGATGAAGAGCGCGCTGTACGTCTCGAGAAAAGAAGGAAGAGGGCTTTGGCCGGTTAAATCGTCGAGTCTGGAGACGTCGAAGGTGGTCGGCGCGCAGACTTGGCACAACGAGTGGGCGAGCACAAGTCGGCCAAACGAGAGTTTCACCGCCGCTTCACGAACAACCGCTTTGGGAGTGTGTGTTCTGTGTGCGGCCGGCTGTGACATAAAAATGATCTAACACCGGTGAGTGAACTTATGCATCCGACTCTTAATTCGGCCACAAGCGTACTGTAGCCGTTGCTTTCGCAGTTCATCTAGAGTTAACCTGAGCAAACCACAGCCAACTTTTTCTCTCCCCGATTTCCTTTCCTGTGCCAGAGTAGCTTGCCATCGAATTCTTAACGCCGGCTAAATTCTGCTGTTTTCATTTGTACATTAAGGGACTTCTCCCTTCCTAGAGTAGAAAGAGAGGCTAAAGCACTCAACGAAGACAACGAAGATAAGAAAACAGAGAATGGAATTCACAAATGAGAACGCACTCGCCACGGCAGTATAGATGGAGGGTATCTGTTAACGGGGCTCCGTATACTGCCGGCATGCATAACCGCTTATGTAACGACCTAAACACTCCAAGGCGAACGACCGCGTCGTTGCCTTCTCCCGTGTTTTACGAACGGAGATTTCGTTTTCTCTCGAGCGCGCTCCTCTGACATTATGACCAGCGCACAGCGAACGCTGAGCGAATCTTGAGCACCCGTCACCGTCGGCATGTATAAGGAGAAAGAAGGAGAGATCCCTGAGGTACAGCGTTGCGCGCCGAGCCGATGATCGTGGCGCACTTGCCCTAAGGTGTTGCCGGAAGACGAAGGGCCTTTTCTTCCGCCGGCACTGCTGTTGGCAACAGAGCACAGAGCGAGTCCAGCCAAGCGTCTCCCTCGGGCCGCTTCGTAGTTCGGCCCAGCGAGCCGCCACACAACAGCAGCAGTGGCCGTGCCCGACGCCGCCGAGCTTTTTCGCCCGCTGCGGTCCGCGTGGACGCACCAGGAAGCTCGTCTCGGTGGACGCACCACGCGAGTACCGCTGCGCAACGTCACCGTCCACCTTGTTGCCCAACGCACGCACATGGCGCGGCGCGGGAAACTACCAAGGCGGCGGCTGCTGCTGCTTACTGCTCAAGAAATGGAAGAGATGGCAGCTGCCCAGGGCTCGAAATTGGGTTCTGGCTGGGCTCATCAACAGACATAGCGACACGGGCCGAAATAGCAACCTTCGGACCGTCTTTTATGGTTGGAGTAACTCGCGCAGAACCATCTTAGATGATGGTGGTGGGCCACTTAATTGTGTCCCTGCGTGATGTTTGTTTTGCCAGTGCAGATGTGCACGGACAATGGCTGGTAACGACGCCGGCTCCTTTGTTTGTCATATCGTTCGGGACCTGGCAGGTGGGACAATCTGATATTGCACTGTAGGGCAAGGAGGCCATGAGCGAGGCATCCGGAATAGCTGTCCTCTTTATAGCAGAAAGGGGGGGGCGGGGGGGGGGGGGGGCAACTTCGTTTCGTTACAACCAGCAAGAGTTGCCCCCCCCCCCCCCCCCCCCCGCATCTTCTCCGAACTCCCATTTTCATAAATTACTTTCCAAGCATGCAGCCATCGTTTTCAGCAGCGAAGGCAATGCGTCGCCAAAGCTGCGCGACCTCTTTTGGTAACTCGAGAAGCGGATCAACAAGCGCAACAGGCGCCGCGCGGCCGTCTTGCTGCGACAAAACTCTCTTGTTAGCAGCCACTTAATTCGAGGCAGGGCCATGTACACCACTCCATTAGATTTTTTTTTTTTTTTTCAGCATATATGCTGACGTTCCAGCCGGAATTCGCTCTGGCAAGCATTTTTCGCTAAACGGGCCCTGTAGCACCGCCTGATATGCAACGAAGGTCTATCGACGAATCGCCAGTTCAGCACAACGACTAGGGCGTAGCTCATTTTTGTATGCGTATTAACCAGCACATTTCCCAAAAGTTCGCTAGGCATGCCTTGAACCATTTGCGGTCAGCTACCTCGTGACCCCCAAATCTGTTTCTCGCCGACAAATGGCTGGTGTTGCTGCCAGTTTGGCAAAATAGCCTACGAAGTACGCCGTAGCGGAAGGCTCAAACAATTTCGACCACCATTGGTTCTTCACCGTGTAGTGACATTGCACAATACACAGTGTTTCGCCTACATCGAAAAGCGGCCGCCGGTGCCGAGATTGAACCCACGTTCTGGGGATCAGTAGTCGAGCGCCCTATACTAAGACATCGCTGCGGGGCAAACACAAGCTAGCGTCGCCCCATTTGATTTTGTCAAGTGACACGTAACGCATGACTACAGGAGCCACGTGATGTGGCGCATGACATCAAATTCGCTTCCACGTTGCTGATAGACAAGAGGATAGGTGCAAGTATTGTGGGACAAGACCACTTAATCACCCTTAACGTTCTAGACTCAGATGGATCGAAGCATACTATGGCGCATTGCTTACACTCTCGCTGTTGCTACCAATTAAGCAGTTGGACTGGTTTAGTGGGCATCCAAGCAAGCCTGATTATGACTAATAACTTGTACTCTTCGTCTGATCGTGAGTTTGAAATAGCTCCACAAAAAAGGTCGCTTTTTCCAGGTCCCGTTTAGTGTCATCGCTGAAGAGGACCGGGAGGCAATAAAGAACACCTGAACTCAAGTCACGTCTGGCAGAGCGACAGCAGCGATAGCTCGCTGTCCTGGTGGAGAACTGCTGAAACCATTGTAATCACTGGTTGCTACATGCAACGTCTTTTGTTTTTCAGCTCTCCTGCCTTGATCCGGGGCGGATTTGTGGGCTACAACTGGAAGGGCCAATCATATTTACGCAATACATGTCTTGAACTATCATGGCCGGAAAACTGGGTCCGAAACAGTTCTCCAATTTCCAATTTCTCCATTTTCGTGAGGCGATAGTAGTGCCCCTCTCCGTGTGCGCATTTTTTCAAAACGGCCGTGGTCTTGCCAACGTAAATGAGCGTCTGCGACCAAACCGAGAGTCCCAGGCGCTGACTGCGCCCACTCTTTTCAACATAAACACTTTTACACATTTCCACTTGTGCGCCGGGCAAAGCAGTTTCGGAGCGAACGCTTCTTATAGCCTCGCTTCACGTTGTGAGGTCTCCGAAGCCTCGAAGAATCATGAGTAAGAAAGACAGGCGCGTACACATTCGGACGAAAGCGCTCGGCGCGCACTCCGCGCTCATTCCGAACGTGAACAACTTCAACTGTAATGCATACGCACGCATTTTAATTTTGCACGCTCTTTTCCTAGCTCTCTCTCGGCGTGTGTGGGCGCGCGCTTTCATTCCTCCCAACGTCGTCGCCTGTCTGGGCGCGCAGGTCCGGTTCTAGGCGGAGAATGCGCGCGACAGAAAAGAGCCGTTGCCGAAAGCGTGCACCGAGGCCGGTAAAGCACGCCTCAGTGAAAGACCACGAAGAGACGTTGGAGAAGCCAACAAGCATGGAGACGTGAAACGACGCCTCGTCGTCGGGCGTGCACGAGCGAGAGAGTAGGAAAAAGAAAAGAGCAACTGTAAGAAAGTCGATGAAAGAAAAAGGAAAATACTCAAAATGGCATCTCCGCGGGATGGAGCGCGGTCTAAATGCAAACAGCTGGTGGGACAAAAAGTCCGAAAAGGAAAAAAATGTATATATAAAGAGAGAAAGGAAACAAACTGAAAAATAAGGAGAAAGCCAAGAGAAGAGTGGAGGAGAGCGATCCATTTTACTGCCCCCCCCCCCCCCCCCCTCCCCTTCCTACACTGCCTGCGCATAAGCGTTGGCAGAGTGCGTCTCTTTCACTGTTCGTACGGATCCACAGACGGGTATCCCGCGCGGCGCTGCCGGAGCATCAAGGCTAATGCCCGACGCACGCCTCGGCGTCACGAGGAGCGTCTCCGACGCAACTTCGTGCAAAACTCGGCGAGGGTCGACGGTCTGACTGCTGGATGCTTGACTGGTTGGACTGTAAAGCACACGGACAGTTTTGCTTGCCAGTCGCAAATGCACCCCACCATAGAGTCCCTGCGTGCCCGCGAAATCGCACCGCGCCCGGCAGTGTCGAGCTCCTCGCGTTCTGCGCATGCGGTGTTGGTGCGTAACAGAAGATAACCGTTTCACGGTCGCTGCTTACTGGGTTGCTCGAGATTTGGAGAGAAAGAAGGCGAAGTCCTTGTAGTGGTAGCCACGGTGTGCCGTCGACAGGAGACTTTTTTCTTTTCTTTTTTTCAATGTTATAAAGCTTTATAGGTTGCATTAACCGCTATGCGAGATGAAACGTACCAGAATATTTAGTAAGGTGTCCAGAGTCATCTTTTCAGCAGATGTCATCCTGGGAGACACGTCCGCCCAAATAATTTATGGGGAATCGCTTACAAAAACATGTGAAAAGTGTGATTTAATACCGAATAATTTAGAAGCCACTTTTTCGGCATTTCCAATGTATTCTGAGGTGGGCTTCTGATGCATTAGCGAACAAACTAGTCACCCAATGATTAAGACGCAATGTATTTCCTCTTATTGAGAGGCTTATTAGTTTTAGCACTGTGCATGGTTTATGATTCGTGAAAACTGAAAATACAAATATTTTCATCGTAATCTTTTCTTAATCAAATTTCCGCTGAAACGAGGGCATAATTCTCCAGGACTACATTCTGCTAGATATTATTGCAAACAGCTCCTTTCGATCCCCTTAAAGGATTAAGGAAAAACAACCTTGAGAGTAGGCCCTTGTAACACACTGAACAAATCGCCTCGTCAATGCACTTAGCTGATTTGATCTTTTCTTACCTGGGGGTCATGCTTGCAGCATACCGGTCATAAAAAGCTTTCCCGATAAATTTTGGTGAGCAGTTGTCAATATATCAAGTATTCTATAAAACATTTGGCGTCGTGTATGAAAAAAGAAATGTGAGAGGTTCAACCTGAATTTTGTTTGCTAATGAGCATCTACACTGCACGAGCAATAGAAAAAACGAAAACCTGAAATTGTCTTGTTGTCTGGAAAACTTCTTTAGTGGTGCACTACTTTTTCTTTTTTTCAATGCTCTTAGCCAGCGTTACATATATTACGCAATGATATAGCAATAAAGTATAATCGTCAGGCAGTAAGAGGAGTTGTTGCCCTGATGTCTTTACGCATATGGCTAGTGTAAAAAAAAAAAAATTATTTGTTTTAGTCAGAAAAGTTATCCCGAGACTAATCAGGAAATTATAACTGGAGCTTGGTTTAAAAGCGCAACAGATGGTGATTGCGAAAATTTCTCCAGATAGCGTTGGTTGGTTTGTATGGTTTACCGTCCCAAAGCGACTCAGGCTAGATGAGAGATGAGAGATGCCGTAGTGGAGGACTCCGAAAATTTCGACCACCTGGGGTTCTTTAACGTGCACTGACATCGCATAGCACACGGACGCCACTCCGTTTCGCCTCCATCGAAAAGCTGCCGCCAAGGCCGGGATTCGATCCCGCTTCCTTGAGCACAGTAGTCGAGCGCCGTAACCACTGCGCCACCCCGGCGGGGCCTCCAGAGAGAATTACAACTGCCTAGGTGTGAAAATGCGAAAGTGTTATTTCACATTACGTTACCTTGTAAAGTGTTGAGCCATGCTATTAAGCTAATTTTTAATTTAGTAAATATTGTCTTTAGACGATAAATGTTATTTGCAAAGTTGGAGAGCACCTTCTGAAACCCCCCTTCCATTTGTCTCCAATAAAAAAAGCCTCACGTATGTCATTTTTTCCCAGCTTTAAAGAAAGCCCACGAAATACTATATATATATATATATATATCACGTGGTTAACGCATTCGTGCGCCACGGCTGAGTGAACAAAATTAGCTGCGGCTGTGACCCAACAGCCCAGTTCCAGCGGTAGGCTGATATGTTGGCGATGGTTGCAGCGAATGCGGTGAGCTTGCTGCAACTTTCACCGTAAAGTGCGCCGACTGCCTGAAGCGGATGAAGAAACCATCGCTGAGATATCGGCCTGCCGCTGTAAAGGGGCACGGGGCCGTGGAGCTACGGCCACAGCTGATTTCGTTCACTGGAACCATGGTTGAAGACAGTACAATCGTGGCGCACGAATGCTCCAGTCACGTAATATTTTCTGTATTTCCTAGGCTTTCTTTATCAGAAATAGATGGAATGGCGGTTTCAGAAAGTACTCTCCAACTTTGTGAATCACATATTGTCTAAAGGCAATATTTAGTAAATTCGAAAAAAAAAGTCTTAATTAGTAATTTGTTAATTTCAAAATAAAAATTGCCTGTGGTGCGCCAGATAGCTGGCAGCTGTATACACGTGGCTCCTCTGGCCTATCTCAAATATTTCATTTTTAACCCGTAGCTAACCCTGTGTACTGACCACTTTATACGATGGCATGGACATATAGTTGTGGGCCCTATCTTTCCCAGAGCCGTGGAAAAACAAATATCACGGCTGGTTTTACATGCATCATGCACCAATTATCCGAAAAATATGATGAAGTTTCACTACATATTCGATACATTTCGAATAGTTTTGAAGACTCACTGCTTGATTCGTTGGAAAATTTGGATAGGAGGGTATTCGAAAAATTGGAATACTTCTCATTTTGAAGGGTGTGTGAATCTTCACAGGAGTGCAAAACTGATAACTTTTTTGAGGTTCCTGTTACGCATGCCCGAACGGAATAACGGCGCGCACGACGTTTAATTTCGCGCGCGTAAACGGAGCTTTTTTTTTTTTTTTTTTAACGATATTTATTGCCTCAGAGCATCAGTGGTATATGTGGTGAAGAATTAAGAAATGATTAAATGAATGGAAAATGCTGGCTGATCAAAACGAAGCTTTTCATTTATCTATTACGTTCACATATCATACCCAAACATTGAAAGTGCAGAAAGAACCTGGCTGAAAAAAAATATTGATGGCCTGTTTCTTTTTTTTTTTTTTTTCCTTTTTGTTCTTGCTGTTTGACTACAGCAGCATAATAATTTCTTTGCGGTCTCGCTTTACAGTTTAATACCACGAAGAACACTTTTGTTCGTGGCGAGCAGCTTTCGTCAGGGCCGCGGAGGTTACAGGAAGGCAGGTGCGGTTCCCGCCACGGATTGCAAGCACTGTGCGGTTGTAGCGTAGCGTGCATCGTCGATGAAAATGGGCACGAATTTTGTACCTCCGTACATCAAGCGCGGGAAAAGCCGCGGGAAATGCTGGCATTCAACGACAAAGCTTCCATAACTGAGCTCGTTAGAGTTATGATTTTTGGCTGTTGCTATTAGTGATGAAACGGTCTATCGTCTGGGACAAGAAACTCTTGAGCAGCTTGAGCAGTCGGTGCAAGAAATGTTTGGCGCGGAACATATAGAACGAAGTTCCTGCTCCGCATACACGCTACCACGGGCCTCCACACACCGCCAGTTCAACTTTTCAGCACCTTAAAAACTAATTTACAGATAATTATGCTTATCCAAATCTGTAATTGGAAGTTTTAAAAGTTTTGAAATGCGCAGACACCGCATTAGAAGTTCGGTTCAGAGAGAATATTGCATTTTGTTTTTTTTATTTCGCCTCCGATGAAATGCGGCTGGAATGATGCGGCTGCGCGACTTTGTTGCTTTTCTGGACGATACGTTCTTTAAAAGAAGCGCAATGCCAGTCGATATACCAGTACACGCCAAATGTTTGAGCGCAGAGCGCATAGTGCTCCAACCAGCGCGCGGCGCCCCGAGTCAGAATTGTTTATACCGTTTCCTCCGCTCAACAGGACTTCGTCTTGTTTTAATCCCTTGGCCCCCATAAGAAAATGATTTTCAGTTACTCTCTCACAACCACTATACTCTTCTCTCATCGTTTTTCCCAGGTTCTCACCAACAAGCGGCACGCTTGGGTCCCCTTCGCGATCGTGGCAGTCTTCCTCAATTCGTAGTCCAGAATTTTTGCGCATCATCAGTGTCGCGCGCGCGCGGTGCGTGTGTGTGTGTGTGTGTGTGTGTGTGTGTGTGTGTGTGTGTGTGTGTGTGTGTGTGTGTGTGTGTGTGTGTGTGTGTGTGTGTGTGTGTGTGTGTGTGTGTGTGTGTGTGTGTGTGTGTGTGTGTGTGTGTGTGTGTGTGTGTGTGTGTGTGTGTGTGTGTGTGTGTGTGTGTGTGTGTGTGTGTGTGTGTGTGTGTGTGTGTGTGTGTGTGTGTGTGTGTGTGTGTGTGTGTGTGTGTGTGTGTGTGTGTGTGTGTGTGTGTGTGTGTGTGTGTGTGTGTGTGTGTGTGTGTGTGTGTGTGTGTGTGTGTGTGTGTGTGTGTGTGTGTGTGTGTGTGTGTGTGTGTGTGTGTGTGTGTGTGTGTGTGTGTGTGTGTGTGTGTGTGTGTGTGTGTGTGTGTGTGTGTGTGTGTGTGTGTGTGTGTGTGTGTGTGTGTGTGTGTGTGTGTGTGTGTGTGTGTGTGTGTGTGTGTGTGTGTGTGTGTGTGTGTGTGTGTGTGTGTGTGTGTGTGTGTGTGTGTGTGTGTGTGTGTGTGTGTGTGTGTGTGTGTGTGTGTGTGTGTGTGTGTGTGTGTGTGTGTGTGTGTGTGTGTGTGTGTGTGTGTGTGTGTGTGTGTGTGTGTGTGTGTGTGTGTGTGTGTGTGTGTGTGTGTGTGTGTGTGTGTGTGTGTGTGTGTGTGTGTGTGTGTGTGTACTCCATTTGTTGAGTTCTGCCCCCTCCCTCTATCCTTCACCTGGTTAGAAGGAGGGGGAGGGGGGCAGAAAAGAAAAGGAAGTTAGCTGTACCACCCATATCTACCTCTGTATTGAAGCGGCAGCATTTAAACAAATAAAAACAAAGAAAAGTCGGAGAATACAGCCCCCTCTTCTTCGGGGTCCAACGCGGCGCGGTCAAACGACCCAGTTTGCTTCCGTCCTGGTGCGCATATAAGCGTCCGTCTTCGCGGGGCCCTTCACGGTCGACAGGAAGCCAACAATAGTTCTTTTCCTCGTCAGAAGATGAAGAGGAATACCAAAGCCCTGCTCCCATCACGCTGCGCATGGGATGGCCGCCGCCGCCGCCGGTGACTGACGTGTTGAGAGGCCGGCCGGCGCAGGCCAGGACGGCGACCTTCCAGGAGGTGTAGCCGAATGGCACTCGGGAGATATATGCGCGCAGAGAGGTTTCGCAAAACTTAAAAACGCCGCTTGAAATGAAGCTTTCAATTTAGTGTGGGTATTATTCTCCTAGACGAAAACTATACAGGAAATAAAGAAACAAAAAAGAACTCGCAGGGCGGCTACGAGTGTATATATAACCCGAATGCCTGAGCTTTAGCTCTGCGGGAGCTTTCTTTTTTTTTTTTTTTTTTTCTTCTTCTGAAGCGTGGCGGTCCGCTTCTATATAGCTCCGCAGCAACCGGCGGCGCGGAACGGATGGTTCGTGCGTTGATTAAATCACATTTCATCGTGTCATGTCGGCCTACTGTCAGGCTCCTCGCGGAGTAACTATTGATGTAGGTGTGGGTGTTATCATCAGCACGGTGCAGGAGCATCGACGTCTTCCACTCGCTTTGGTGGTCAGCCGAGGACCCGTGGATATTCCGCCAACCGGCCCAGTTATAGCCCGACCTGACGCATGCAGATCACCCTTTTTTCTCCGCCCCGCCCCCAGACAAGATGACACGGATTAGAGTGAGTTCGATGAAAGCAATAGGACGTCACTGTTGTGTTGTATCGCAAAGCGCTATCAAACCACATGGCCGCATCGCTGCGGTCATACTCTCTGCGTTGGTCCTTGCTATCTCTGATAAGGCGGTTTTTAAAGCGCGATGCGCCAGCCACCGATCCCATTTCTCTTAGTTCCGCTATCAGAGAATGAAGCCGTTCCGTATGAGCCATGTTGCGCGGTTGTCTTGCTTCGAACACGGCAGCCACGACGACGCCTTCACCAGACGACGATCGAACAAAGACGGTATCAAGACGTCCGGCGCTTCCATGTGCCTTCGATTCGGGCTTTTGTCGACTACGTGGAGCTCCGGGGAAGCGTTCATCAGATGATCTCATTCATCGCAGTGCAAGCATTTCATTCCCTTCTACCTTTGTCGTTACGTGCCCTATCGTCGCGGCGTCACGGAGGGCTCGAATGCCTGCGGATGCGTACGCCGTTAAATACAGGAATGAGCTAAGATGAGCGAACGAAATCTATGGTTCAGTGGTCATCATCAGATCGCTTTTGATATTGCTGCAGCCTGATCACGAAAAAGTGGTAACGTGTGCGCCGTTCGTGTACTCGGGAAAAGGGAGGGGAGAAAAAAAGAAAGAGACAGCGTAGAGATTGCTGACAGGTTGACGAGCCTGGAGTTATCGGCCCAGATTCTGTTCCAAAGGTATACAAAAGGGTTTGGAAATTAGCTTTCTTTTGTGCTTCAGCGTAGCTTTCTTCTGCTTGGCGGAAGAAGTTCAAGTAGATCGCCGAAAGAAGTCTTTTACTGCATTCTCTCAAGGTTAAATCAGTTACTCGCATTTGAAGCTCGATCACTATATTTACAGCTGGCATTCAAGTGTACCTGCATCGTCGCATTATGTTTTAACCTGCTGACGGTCAGTCATTATGATTTCTGCTCGCACAGACTACAGCGCAATTGTAGAAATGGCAACACATTGAACAATGGGGAGCCTGATACCTCGATTTCAGTCGAGACGAAGCCGAGTCGTCCTGTCGAAAATTGACTAGCGGACAAACAACCTCTTTCGATAATTGCTAACTTCTTTCTTTTTTTTCGTGTGCTTTGTCAAGATCTTACCTTTTTTACTTTGAAAATATTTGAGTAACTCATCCGAAAAGCGCATAGTAAGCCTGCCCGACAATTGGGTTAGGTTCTATTCATTCAGACATGTATTGACTACACCCGCATAACCCATGCAGTGAGCAGGCAAAATGAAGTAATTTGTGACCCTCTCTACGTTCAGGTCTCCTGTACCTGCACGTCATCACATGTGTTGTTCGTGCCATTAAACAAACCACGAAATTATGGCCCGTTTCACCATCTCCCTATATTCATCGTAGCCACCAACTTCACCATAACCAGGTTGAGTTGGGTGCATATGACGAAGGCCGTTGTTGTCCGTGGTTATCCCTGCCATGAGCCAGCTACGGCCGCCCTAATGCGCATCTGTTAACTATTCTTCCGTTACGCGTGAGTCAAGCGTAACTCGAATGTCCTCTTTCTAGCTTTTCAACCACACATTTACTCTTTCTTCCGAAGCCCGGGTGCACAGCACTAAACTACAAACGTACTCAGCCATCGAGACAAATCACGTAGGTGGCCGTTTTGCACGCTGTTAAATGTTCGCAATCTGCACACTGATTGGTAAGCGACTTTGAGCTCAGCCAGTGGATAAGCAACCACTTAAGGGAATCCTGGCCATTCACATTGTACGGACTGGTCTTCTGTCTTATGCTACTGGATAGAAAGCAAAAAGAAAGAAAGAAAGAAAGAAAGAAAGAAAGAAAGAAAGAAAGAAAGAAAGAAAGAAAGAAAGAAAGAAAGAAAGAAACGGAACTTGGAGCCACGTATTATATGGCGCGGGTCCTTCATCCAGCGGCGTCCGCCTCGCGATGCGACAGGCATGCAAGTGGCATTTCGCACAGGACGCGCTGGAGTTCCGCGCAAGGAGGACAGCAGGCCGGCGAATACGTATGTTTGTGTACACGCTGACGCAACTGGAGCGTGGACCAAGGAAGAAAAATATAGGTGAAGACGCTCTGCGGAACCAGTTATCGAAACATGGGAGGAAGAGAGAGGAGATGAGCAGAGATGAGGCTGGCGTCACGCGCTCTCAGCCAAGCGATGAACGTCTGGGTGGAAGAGGGAGGAGGGCATGTGCGCCGAAAGTGGTGGAAGGAGAGGAACCATCGAAGTAAACGGACAAACTGAGCGAGGAGGACGTCGCCTCCGTAGTGGAGCCGATCGTTGCAGAGGAAGATCGAGTGGCGCGAGCTCCCGGAACTACTGGTAACTGCTGTCGCACCTCTTAAAACGATGGTGCTCGGACTGGATAAGCGTTACGCGTTTCCCGATAATAATAAGGGACAACCGTGGTTTACTTTTTCATTTTTTCACTGCTGATCGACGCATTTCGAATAGATTCTCGATTACTTACCGTCGTGAAGTCACAGTGTCGCCTTTTTAACCGAGACAGATAACTTGTAACCATGAAAAGACAGAGCCTTGAGAAAGAAGATATACATGCCAGCCAAATTCGTACTGCCTTCCGCTGCTGCCGAAGTGGAGCAACGCTTATCTGCGCAAAGACTATTTGTGTTTGTACACGCACGCGCATGCTATCACCCTTAGAATCGCAGAACTTGTTTCAAATATAGGTTCAGGTTCTCACCGACAAAGAAGTTACGCAAGGAAGCAGTGATTTGGAATCTGCGGGACGCTACAGGCGAACTGAGTTGGCAACGAAATTCGAGTTGCACACAGCGCTCACGCGAAGTTCGCTGCGATTCCGGTTACGCCAGATTCATCACAATGAGTGCTCTCAACGGGTGGCCCTGCGGGGGCCCTTCGAATGGAAGACTATGATGTCCTATGGTGGTCCTATCTGGGTGACGAGAGCTGCTATACAACGCGTGTGTCGAAACACGCTGAGAACGCCACGAAAAAAGAAAAAGAGAAAAGAAGAGAGAGAGACAGAGGCAGAATATTTTGTGCAGTTGACTGCGAAATTTATGATGGAAGCGTGTTCGGGGACAAATTTGTTTATTCATGTCTCTTGGTGCTGACTTCAGCGGGCGGGACATGCATGTCCCTTCATACCTCCTGCAAGTATTTCGGGAGATGACCTTGCGTAAAGCCATTCAAATATTTTGCTTTCCATCATAATCCCATTTCGTAAACTTTTGCCGCTAACTGAATATGCAAGTCTTCTCTGTTTGCATATTGATTTATTCCCCTCCACTCTTTGGTTTTCTGCAACGTTTTGCTGCTGCAAAAACCTACACCTTGCAGGCAAATATTGACAAGCTGTGCGCCATTTCTTAGCACATTGCTTGTGCGCCCTGCGCTCTAATTTGTGCATATTCTATATTTTATTGATGCCGTTTTTGCAAGTTTCTCGCAGTGAAGTTTGACCCAGTTAAAAAAAAAAAAATACCGAACGCATACGCGCTAGGCGAATACGATGTGGAAAATTAGAGCCGGCGAAGCTGTACAAAAAAAAAAAAAAAAAAAAAAGGCAACTAACGCATTGCACTGTGTTGTGGACGATAAGGAACGAATCTTATACTAACAGCATGTAATGTTTTCACCTGCTATTTACATTTATAAGGCAGTGAAATCTTCACTTGCACAGGGTGCAATCAAACCGTGCAGCGTTGTTACGCTTGGGCTGTAGCGAAAGCTGTATACTCATTATACCAAATCAGCTCTGAGACTGCTTATATGTCAATATACTACCCCGCTGTATTTAATACAAAACTGATAACAAAGGACAAGGACACGGTACAGGAAATGAGCGCGAACTTTCAACAGTTTATTCGTTATTATATTACATATGCACATTAAATATGCGTTATTAATTATATATGCACATAAAAAGAACAAATGCACAAAAAGTAAGCAGCATTTAAAAAAAATTCCCACGATTACGTTACTTCCTAATGCTAAATTTGAGCGCAGCTCATCAGCTGTTTCACCTTTTCGATAGATTGAGGCGAAGATTTCGAGCAAGACACGTATGCACAATTACAGACAACTTTTTAAAATTTTTCACACGTATTATTTCAAGAAACACTCCACTAACAGTTCTTGGCTGTCATGAAAGAAGCTTTGTGGTCGGAGAAATGAAGACAGCAATTGAGTTCTCAGGAGGTTGCGGGAGGCAGCGCGTAGGCTCATAGGAACGTTGCGCGATGAACAGATAGCAGCGACTAACTGATGCCGCTGACGCCGCTAGCGAACGAAGCGAGTGAGAACGGGATGCGCGCATCATGATCCGCTGACAGCAAGCCGGCGTTTCAGCAACCGGAGAGAACCCTTACCGCCACGCAGGAAGAGGGGACCCCCTCCTCTTTCTGAATGGCAGCGACGGTGTTCTACGCAGTCGCGTTGTCTTGACTCGCTAGCGGCGTCAGCAGCATCAGTCAGTCGCTGCTAGCCTTTCCTCGTGTTCTCCGGTTGCTGCACGCTCCTGCCCCCATCGTTCGCCGCTAAGTGTACCCCCCCCCCCCCCCCCTTCTCTTTCTCTAAAATTGCTATTCATGGACCAGAAGAGAGGAACGACGCGTTAAAAATCGCGTGGTCGTAAGGTGGGGTTTATAACTGCAAGTTGACAGGCTAGCTAGTAGCCAGCGAATTTTCAGGTAATCTGAGTGGCTCAATTGCAGAGAAAATGATTAACGGGGTTACTCAGCTACGAAAGGGGATGGCGAAGGAAAAAGAAGCAAGGCCTGTTGTTGTACCTGCGGTACAGAAGGTTTCGCATCGGCTTAAGAAAGTCACCGTCTGCGTTGTCTTCCAGCTACCACACGTGCTAGAGGCAAGCACACGATTCTTCGTTCACCACGCCGACGCCGGCTTTCCGCAGAGCGGGGCTATCAAAGAAATCTCGATTATAAATGAAGCTAACAAAGCACTCCAAACTATTGTTTCAAGTCTTCTGTCATACCATTACTTCGAGCTTACTGACGTGTTTTCCTTTTTTTTTTCTACGTACATATGTCACTACGAAATGAGTAATAAGTTCTAGCAATACCACTTCCCAAATCGTGGCAGTAATAGACCCCTATAAAGACACGAATAGTAAAAAACCCTGACCGAAAATTCGCATAAGACGGCATGCGGCATCTTAAATATGCCGTAACACAGGAAGTTTCTGGAAGGCAATAGAGACTCACAAACAAGTATTTGTGCAGTGTATATAGTAATAAAATAAACAAAAACAAATATTTTCTGAACTGTGGGCAGGCCCACCACATTTACGTTTTAGTTATTTTTGCTGCCAAAATGGGCACATAAAGCAGAAACGTAAACAGCAAACCATTTAGGCAAAACGGAGCGTAGGGAAAGCCTAAATGCGGAAATACAAAGGTGTCGGTAGGGAACCACTTGAGAGCAATCAGGAATAGCCCCTGCGCGATTTCCTCGATCATTAAAGGTGCGCTCCGCAAAACCTGCTTCCAGAAATAGTTGCAGTTCGACATAAAAACGGAAATGGTTATCGTCAAAGGCGCCCTAAACAAATTAGAGCTCGCACAATCACGCAGTTTCTTGTATTCATTGCTAGTTCCTTGAAACCCCAGTGACCGATTTGTGCAATAATCCTGCTTTTGAACGCAACGCGAAAGTAATTTCCCCCATACAAAGACAGTCTTGCGTAACATCTTTTTTTTTTTCGTGCAAAGTGATTATATACCTTACTGAAAATCACTATAGTAACGGAAGGTACACAGATTCGTCGGAAAGGAAAAAAGACAGACTGACAAGAGAGAGAGAGAGAGAAAATAGAATAGAAAGGCAAGGAGGTTAAAAAAGGGAGAACAGAGGGAGAAAAAGGAAAGAAAGAGCGCCAAGGAAAGGAGTCTATAACATGTCTATAGTGAAAGTGGATTTAAGAGCGTTCAGTTAAAGGGCCCAGATCCTTAGCTTCCGTAAGATCACGGGAGTTCAAGCGGTGGAGGGTAGAAGCCCGGAAGGCACGCACACGCTCAAACTGGGAGCAGTCACAAAGTATGTGCGCAATAGTTTCAACACACCCGCACTGCTCCCCCGTTGTAGAGTCTGCCATGCCGATGAGATGGGAATATGCGTTTGTAAACGCTACTCTTAGCCACAGGCGACACAACATTGTAGCATCACAGCGGGGAGGCCGAATGGTACCTGCAGTTGAAGTAACTGGTGAAAGTGGTGCGAGCGGGACGGGACGTCCACCTGCTCCAGGCGCGTAGACCACGATTGTCTAGTCACGTTTCGGGCGAGGTGCCTTGCTGCGTCGGCTCCTGTTAATGGTGCCTCGACAATGTCCGTTGTATCGTGATCCGATCGAGCGGAGATTCCTCAAAAGCATATTTTCCTTTACTGACGCAGGTTTGTCCCGCGACGCAGCGGGTGCTCGCGAAGTGACTCGGTTTGAAGCCCAAACTAGCTTGATTCACAGGCCCTTCACCTTTCCTACAAAGTCAAGTGCCAGGCATAGTTGACGGCCGTGTCCATTTGGAGGAGGAAACTGGTGGTTGACTCGCAAAAACTACCGTGGAACCCCGAAACCTTCGGCAGCTGATCTGGTTGCGGAGCACAAAAATCCAGTGGATGTTGTCTGTATCATCATCTCGTCCCTCACATTTGGCTCAGAAAGAACAAGCAGAGAAAAAATGATAGCCGAGTATGGCCGTTGGACATAAAGGTGTTTCCCGACAACGGTACATATATACCGTAGCTGATGTAGGTTATAAGCTGAATTTTGCGCGGGAGACGAATGGATGAAGTTCTGAGTGTGGGTTGAAGGGGAAAATAGTCTACAGTTAAAACTCAATTTAACTAAGTCGAGGGGAGCCACTATTTAATTCGTTAATCTGGAATTTCGCTAAATTATGTGTTACATTTCACGGTCACTAAACTCAATGCATTCATTTATATGGTGTAGCGGTATTCAGAAGCTACCACAGCACCATATTGGCAAAATGTAATTGCGCTAAAAATTAAATTGCGGCCCGGGGAGACAACCAACACCATGCACCAACGTGTATAAAAAAAAGATTATTTCATGAAGAAGTACACCAGGGAACTACAAATCTATCTCTCAGCAGATAAGTAGGTGATATTCGCTTGCGCCCGCTTTGTAAGCAATGACCGCATGGATTCCGCTCAAGTTTGCGGTGCGTACAGCACGTCTTTCGACCTCCTGCGAATTCTGGAAAACTGCCCCAGCTGATAACGAGTACCCACTCATTCACCTGTCATCTGCTGAATTCAATTCAAAATTATAAATCTTGTATTGTAAGGCGCAGGTTGGTAAAGAAGGGACAACTAAGGCGCTGCGCAATGTTAATGTTGACTCGCAATCAATAGATTTTTGTCTGCACAACAGGCCAAAATTTAACACTTCACCTCACTTTTTGAAAGAAAAAAAGTTCGTTAAATCTGGAGAGATCATGAAATTGGTTTCGTTACTTCGAGTTAGTCTTTGGGCCCAAAGGACGTTTGAGGGGAAATCGATATATTTTTATTAAATCGGTAGTTTAGTGAAAATGGGTTTCGTTAAATAGAGATTTGAGTATACTTTCTGTAAGGTTGCCGTAGAGTACGTTGATTTACCGATTCACCGATAAACCTGTCCCCGAAAATGCCCATCAGCCGTACAGTCACCATTATGCCACTGCCCATCCACTAGTGCATGAAATGCCTGTCTCGCCTCGTACCAGCTGGAAGGCAAGCTGGCACCCATGCGGTAAAAAAAAATCTGCGTAATAAAGCGTATTCTATCATTGCGGCGGGAGCTGTTCGTAAGGGCACGTGACGTGGAGTGTTGGAGGTAGATTTGTGGGAGATTATATAAAGGAATGTTCCCGGCAGACGATGTTACAAGTTCACAGAAAGAAAGCATATTTATGCCTAATTTGAGTATAATCGGCATGAGACAACAAATGCGAGGGGAATGATGGAAATGAAGACTGTGGTGGGCAGCCTCTGGGCATTTTTACAACCTGCTTTAGCAACATGCTGCACCGGTAAGTATGCACGGAAGACGGTGTGACACATTCATAGGCTAGACCACGAGCACGCTCATTATAATCCATTCAAGGCATGCCTAGTATTCACAGCGAGAACATCGAAGGCACGACTGGGTTCGAATGCGATGCGATGGGAGGGATTTCGTCGATCTAACAACACGGAAGGAAATTTCCACCAGTGATCAGAAATCCTTAAGGCGGCGCAAAAGAAAGTTTGCACGCTAATCAGTCCATATATACGCCCCGATTATGCAAATGCATGAGAGCCCCGCCGGGGTGGTGCAGTGGTAAGACGCCCGACTACTGTGCCGGAGTTCCCGGGTTCGAACCCGACCACGGCGGCTGCGTTTCGATGGAGGCGAAACGAAGTGGCGTCCGTGTGCTGTGCGATGTCAGCGCACGTTAAAGATCCCCAGGTGGTCGAAATTACTCCGTAGCCCTCCACTACGGCTCCCCTTTCTCTCTATCCACTTTCACTCCCACCTTCATCCCTTCCCTTATGGCGCGGTTCAGGTGTCCACAGAGCAAGTGTGACAGATACTGCGTGCGCCTTTCTCTTCCTGTGAACCAACCAACCAACCAACATAATCACGTTATGTGGTGGCTATGCGACAGCATTACATCCTGTCGATACCTTTACATCGAGTCTTGTGTCATGCTTTCATGGCTGCGTTTGCCGACGTCTGCTTGCACGCATCTAGCTGGTGATTAGATGTTTATCTTTGAAGGTGGCAAGAGTTGGCGATACGAACCCAATGGAGCTAAATCAAAACGTACATGCGTAAATGTGTCGGTACCGATAGCCATAGGCTTCACGGTCGCATACTTTGGGAGACCGCCTGAAGACACATTAAACGTTTGTGATAATTCTCCCGATGAGCTTGAAAGGTCAGCCATAGAGAGCAGTTGTGTTGGATATATTCTAGCGCTACTGCGTTGGCAGCCTCATTCAACAAACAATCCTAAGTCGGCGTCGTCCTCGAAAGCATTCTGATAACTGATTTATTTATAGGAAGGGAAACGCGCTGTCTCACTTGATTTCTGTGGACACCTGAACCGCGCCGTAAGGGAAGGGAGGAAGATGGGAGTGAAAGTGGAAAGAGAGAAAGAGGAGCCGTAGTGGAGGGCTACGGAGTAATTTCGACCACCTGGGGATCTTTAACGTGCGCTGACATCGCACAGCACACGGGCGCCTCTTCGTTTCGCCTCCATTGAAACGCAGCCGCCGAGGTCGGGCGTCTTACCACTGCACCACCCCGGCGGGGCACGTCGTCCTCGAAGCATTCTGGATTCGTGCAAGGAGAGATAGATAGATAGATAGAGAGAGAGAGAGAGAGAGAGAGAGAGAGAGAGAGAGAGAGAGTTAAATTAAATAAGTTAAATTGGTTCACAGGAAGGGAAAGGCGCAGTAACTGTCACACTTCATAACGACGAAATAAACCTACCTTAAGGTATGGTGGTCGAAGCATAGTTCCCCACGTGTGCACTGCGCGTGCTCGAGACGCGGGTCAGAGACTCCCTTGTTCCGGAAAATGTAGGGCATAGCATCGCAGCCCGTCTGTGTGTGCAAGGAGGACTGCATTTAATAACGCTGGTAGGCAACATCAAATCTCTGCGCACTGCCCAGCGAACAGAATTGTGTTTCCTTCGACGAAACGGTCTTCGCGTACACCTTTCGAGAAAATCAGCGGTGTCTTTGACTTTTGGAGCCAAACAGCTGCCTTAGAAGGCCTGCAGTAGTTCACACAGCCGTCAGTTGTCTTAACGGATATAGCCATGGTATATCGCAATAACAAAGAAAGCAAGCGAATGAGTGATATATTATATTGTATAATAATGTTCTCTCTTATACCGACCAATGATAATGCCGCAACGCTCTGTTCATCCTCAGGTTAGTCAGTGAGACCATTATTGTTGTCGCTTCTGTTTAAACGGAGACAAGTTTCTTTTTTTTTTTCTTTTTTTCTTTTTCGTAAAGGACTAAATGAAGTGGGTTCACACGCGTTGGTTTCATCCGGTTCTCTGTTCGTTTCAGGGTAGTCGGATATCGTCCCACAATACGACAGGCAACTCTTTCAGTGGTGGCTTCTGGTGGAAAAGCCCTCAGAGATAGCACCAGAACCGCAGGCTGCGAAGAGCGCACGCATGCCAGACGATTAAACGAACTGAGCTGCTGATGACGCGAGCGGCGCGCAGGGAAAGAGTTTCAAAAAAGTGTGCTTGCTGCGTTCTTTGAGAAACGTCCAAGTAAAGAAAAAAATAAAAGAGGAAGAGGAAGGACAAAACAAAGAAAAGAAAAAAGAGGTGGGTGCCTCCGCCGTTTTGCAAGAGCACCCCGCTGTGGCTAGTGGAAGTCGGCCACGGACCACGTCCCCCCTACAGTGGCTTTTAAGCCGCGTTCCGTGCGGTGACCACGGCTTCCGTGCGAAAGCCGGAACGCACATTGGGTCAAGCGATTTACTCTGCGAACGGCCTCGGCTCTCTTCCTTTTGCCTAGACTCCTGAATCGAGTGGGTTTTCAGGCAACTCACGGCATCTCGTATGACTAAGTTATCTTGTCAAAGAGACCGTGTTACTTCGGTTTCTGCTTACCCGCAGCGCCGTCTCCTAATGGTGGCCGGTAGCTTCTTTCACAATGTCGGGAACACTAGGTCAATATGAAATTTCGCAGCAGGAATTGAAAATTGACAGCTGAACATTTTATTTTCTACAGCCTAAACACTAGTTATAACAAACGATTTAAGAAGTAAATATAATCAGACAAGTCTTTGCAGTGCGTTGACACAGCCCTGTGTTAGGACATCTCGGCGTTAGGGTAGAGTTGATTCTGTTATCTCATCAAGTCTGAACGCCGCAGTTTTGATCACCGCCGATTTGATTCTGGGATTGCGGTTAATAAATAAGCTGAAAAAGACATCACAATGCATCGATTCCAGCGAGATGGCATCGTACCGGCTTTTATGATTACCGGCGATGGATAGTTAATGGTACACTGATGAAGTAACTCTTGAATACGCTTTTTTTTTTATATTTTGCAGTCAAAGGAATCGATGCGAAGGCATCTTAAGTGAGAGCGGACACGAACTAGAACGACGAGGAGAGGAAGAAAGAGAGAAAGAGCGGCCGGAGAGGGGTGACAGAAAGAGAACCGAGAGAAAAGAAGCGGAAAACTACGCTAGCGCCACCGCCATTCCGTGCATGCCGCGTGCGCGGAGTAGCAGTCGAGCGTGTGTGCCAGTGTGTCGTCTGCTCTCGTTGTGGATTGGCTTGGATTTCAAAACTTCGTCTGCGTGCAGGCAAGTGTCTCTCCGGTTTATTCTCTCTCTTATGTTCATTTACCGTTTCAGATAGAGCGAGCAGAGCGTGCAGGATTAAATCTCGGTGATCTCTAACCCGATCCCAAAAGCGCTTCGGAACGCCGCCGATGCAACCGCGCGCGGTAGGCGCGGAGCTCCGTTGGCGACCTGTGCGCGTATGCGTGCCGGAGTTGAATACAGAGAGCGCTTCTTTTTGCAGCGCGAGGATACAAGGAGAGCGGATGTTTTTTCATACGCGAGTGCAAGAGACAAGCGATTCACGTACAAAATACAAAACCGGGCGCCTTTTCTAATGTTTTGGGAGGAACACTTTTGTGTACGGACAAAGCGGAGCATTGTGTCGTCGCAAACTCTGAACTATGAAGGCACGCTGAAAAACAAACCGTATAAATAAAAGCGGGTGTCTGTAGGCTCGCAAACATCGGACGAAATGAATAATTGCGTTAATGTCACTTTACATGATTCTGCCCTCCCTATATGATGAACTAGAACTTTCAGAAACTCTGTTTACGTTGCACGATGTCGGCGCAACTTTGCCCCCCCCCCTCCACACACACACACACACACACACACACACACACACACACACACACACACACACACACACACACACACACACACACACACACACACACACACACACACACACACACACACACACACACACACACACACACACACACACACACACACACACACACACACACACACACACACACACACACACACACACACACACACACACACACACACACACACACACACACACACACACACCCGCAACGATAACAAACAATCTTGTCCGTTCGGTAGCGTGGATTGTGCCTCTCATTCACAGAACACAGTAGTAATTGGTGTGTTACATACCCTGAAGGTTCTGACAATCGTTTCGTAGTAAACATTTGCTTATGTAAACTCATAAAAGAGCTAATCTGAAATGACGAAGTTACGATTAAAAACTACCACAGTGCAGTTTGGAGATCATAACTGGTAACGAAACAAAGCAACGATATGAGAGTATAGACAAGCGAGCCTGGATAAGAGGGGTGCAAATGCATGTTCGCAAGCTTGGCAAACTAAGAATAACCCCATTTGAATAAAGACACGAGCAGCGCTCTCGCATCTAGCACGGGCGTTTATCTCGTTGGTGTTATATGCTTCAGCGGTTGGCAAGCTTCGGTAGCCTTTCCGTCTTTTCAGATTACTAAGGGATTTGCTCAGTCCTGCAGCGTGCCGCGTTTTGCATCCTCAGCGACCATAATCTCTCGAAAGCAGAATGGCCCCGTGTCCTCAATCCTCCCAAGCTTTGAACTGCCAAATATGCTATGGGAAGCCGCGATAAAGAGCTTAGAAGCACGGGGTCTATACATGGGACGTATAGTATAGACGCCTTGAACTGTGGAGATATTTTTCAACAGGGCGATACTTGAATACGAAGCCTCCTCGATTATTTCTTTCCCTTTCTTTGTTACCGGTGTATAATATAAGCTTGCTCATAAAACGCCCTTACACGAAACCACCGCATCAGTGGACCGATGTGGACGAGCGTGCATGATATGCAGTCGTCGATTGCTACACGCGTCGTGCGTTCTTTGCGTGGCTAGTTCTGTGCGTCGCGCCGTTGCCGAGGAATGCCGATGGCTTGCTTTGCCGGGCAAGGGATGTTCTTAAGAGGAAGTTTGGCCAGCGTCGTGCACACGCTGCTCCTCCTCCGCGTCGCAAGTATCCGGGGGCGAAGGTACGCGAGTCGCATACGAGGAAGATGCCACGCGCACCTGACAAGCATCTCGGGCGCCCACACCGCTGCGCGGCTGTCGGATATGAGGCGACGCGCTACTTGTTTCTTTGACTTTCGCGGGGTTGAGAGAGGTTGCTTAAAATAAACACCGCGTGCCGAGGAGACGACAGCGAGGCAAGACACGGCTGACCGACGCGATTGTGTACTTGAGTTTGATGAAGCGTGTTCGTGATGCATGTGTAGTTAAGACTTAGTTTCCTCTCAAATTTATATTTTACGGCAGAATATGCCATTTCACCGTTAGTACTGTGTAAATAATGCTAGAACAGAAAAATATAAGACAACTTATTGGCCGTTCATGAGCGCTAGACATGCTGCACTGTACATGCATGTATATCAAATGAGTGCATTCTCTGTGGTATGCTTTACACTACACATCAACGACTCACTTTTATAAACAATGACCAAGCTGAAAGAGATGTGATAGATCTTGCATTGCGGTTATTCCGATGCGATTTAAAATTGTGGACTGTGCGGCTAATTAAACTTGTGTACATCACAGTATGCGCAGCAGACTTTAACTGCTTTCCCCAATATAATATGCGATCAAAGTACTGAACAAAATGACGAAAAGAGAAAGCACCCGCACTGCTGTTCATATCATTTCGTCCAAAGCGAAAATATTAAACATATGTACACAACAGCTCCAAGCGTTTTTCTTCTTTTCTTTTTTTTTTTTTTTATTTTTTGCTGTTTGTGGAGAGCAGGTTCCAAGGAGCACTTAGGTTACTCTGGCGCAGTGCACTACCGGCTGCTCACACTACAAACATGTCCTTCTTTCCATTCACAGCCTTTAAACTGTCAATAGCGCACAAGGACCACCGAGCGGACTGATTTACTAAGCCGTCAATATAAACTGGAACAACCTAGTGCGCGCTTGAAGCGGTTGAACAAACGTCGACGTGTAGCTCATCAAATTGCTCGTACCTGATCTGTTCTGCGACACCGTCTCATAAACTCGCAGCAGTTTGTCAAATGGCAGAACTGTTGCAGTACTGCTGACAAAAAAAAAAAAAAAAAAAAAAAAAAAAAAAAAAAAAAAGAGGGCCAGCATGATCGGTTGCTGTTCATCACCGCTTGAGATGCATGGTAAGACTGCTGGTCGCGCGCTATGTAAATCACGGGAAATGGCATGCGCCCTGGTCAGACGGGCTCGGAGCAGATGCGCACACGAAGCGGCGCGGATCACCCTGACCTTTAGAAGACCGATTGCAACTGAGATTCCGTTCGGCCTCGGTCGGCTACGAAGTCGGGATCACTGTGTGTCGGCTTTCTCGATCCAAGCTTTGCATGCACGGCTCCTTGAGAGCACGATCGAAAGGCATTCGACTCTAGTCGCATCTCCGATGGCAGATTAACGCGCCGCCGCAGCGTGTTTGCATACTCGCGCACGGAGTCCTGGGGAGACGGGTCTTCACGATGAGAGTGCGCGAGAGAGATATGTGCATGTCGTTTCGTCAGTTATCTATCTACTACCCTTTGGTTTTTGGCAGCTGCTTGTCACTTTATTGCTTCATTTACTTCCCTTTTCCCCTTCCCCAGTCTATTTATTTATAATTTTACCGGCCGACCTCTTCATCTTTTCTTACATTAAATACCTTTCTCTCTCTCCCAGTAATATTTCGGCTTACTCCTTGTCGAAACTAATTCGTTACGATCTACAGACGCCTTTTATTTTTCTTTAGACAAACTTAGTTGATATCTGGGTGTCCATCGTAACCATGTGCGCGGAACGTGCGAAAAGGGCTACTCGCACCGATCGACAAATGCTTGGGAGGGCTGCGCAGCATCTCCTTCGAAACGTCTGCCTGTGCGAAGCTGTGCTGATATGCTATCGAAGCGGCATTCAGGTTTATAAGGGTTCTACCTGAAGCTGGCATTTCACCTATATGTAGGGTTTTCCCCTTATATATATGCTTCGAGCACCGCCGGGTGGTGCAATGTTTACGGCGCTCGACTACTGTGCCCATGGATGCGGGATCTAATCCCGGCTTCGGCGGCAGCTTTTCGATGGAGGCGAAAAGAAAAGCGTCCGTGTGCTGTGCGATGTCAGTGCAGGTTAAAGAACCCCAGGTGGTCGAAATTTCCGGAGACCTCCACTACGGCGTCTCTCATAGCCTGAGTCGCTTTGGGACGTTAAACCCTACAAACCAAACCAAACTGCAGGACAAAAAGAGTGTTTTTTATTGTCTGTATGCACAAATGCAAAAAGAAAAAGAAAAAAAAAGCGCTGCAAGAAAGCAGCAGCGTGTTTCACTTGCATCGGGACAGTGACTATATATATAGTGTGGGATCCTGTTTTGGTCTGTTGGACAGCAGCAGAATAGCGGTGGCGCTGAGTGGACTCTGCACGATACAACTTCGGTGGAATTTAATATATGCAAATGCGTAAAACGCATCTCCCAAAAAATGAGAGCTCTGCAAAAAGACGCAGGAAAAAACCTCGTATAACGAGCTGAACTTGCACCCTGCACAGACAGGTCATCAGTGGGTACTCGAAACTCACTGAGCGCTGCCTGTCTTTATCGGTTTTTAACAGGCTTGCAGCATATAGAAACCGCCGTTTGTTGAGCAAGGAATGATGTCGATAACACCTACGAACAAGCCTGTCATTTCAGATTAACCCCAAGTATACGATGCTTCCTTAAGAGAGATCCGACCCCACAAGAATTCACCGATGCCAACGTAGCTGCGGTTGTTACTTCGGTGCCGCTCCGACGACACGAAATCAAAACATTAGCTTGTCCGTCGACGTCGAGAGGACTTGCAAATACTCACTGCTTATTGTATAAGCCAGTCCCAGAGGCAGCGACTATAACGAAGTGCCAAGGAAGAGAGAAGCAGTGGATGGCAACCTGAGGATATGATACACTGAGTGAGCATTCGTACTGGATGTGCACGTCGTCGCGAACTGGTCACATGCCCGAAATAACAGCGTTACGGTATATGTGAGCCTGCAACATCAACTAACTCTGACCCAATGATCGTCTAGAATATGGCAAACATATGAGGCGCCGCTGACACAATGGTTGGCTACGCACGTCCGAAGAAAGAAAAATGGAGCAACAAACGCTCCTGAACTGGCCACTATATCAGCGCGCTGCATCCTGCTGTTACTTCCCTTGTCCCTACAGGCACCGTTTCATTGTTCAGAACTGCAAACAAGCCGCGCGTCTAGCCCCAGTAAGGATAAATTGTTTGTCCAGCTGCCTAGCGCTGTTGTTAGCGCTAGAAGGTAAAAGTTGCCAGATGAGCGCGTAATTGCTTCTATTGAAAACTGGGCGCCAGAGTCAAAAGCAGGAAGAATTCGAGCAAGTAACACGCACATCTCACGTTGTTTTTCTTGCCCTCAAACGTAGAAACGGTGGCCGAGTGTTAAACGGTCAAACGCTACACCGTCGTTCTTCGCGGCCTCTCTCCACGCAGTTCTTCCACAATTTCGTCCGAGCGAGGCGTTTACGGCGAGACCGGGGGCGATACGAGCGCAGGAAGGCAGGCAAGCACGGGCAAGCGAAGCCCCTTGGTGGACGTGAACGAAGACCTGCAGCGAGGTTCCGAGACGCACGCAGTCAGCGAGGGAGAATCTGGAACGGGCGCGCACGCGCATGTAATCGAGCTGGCACGCGCCGCGTAATGGTGCGCGAACGAACCGAGAAATGAAAGCATCCGACCGAGGAAAAAACACAGCGGTTTGGTGGTGGCTTGAGAAGGGAGGGGGGGAATATCCTTCCTTCTTCACGTTTCTGCGCACGGCTTGCTTCTCCGGAGACAGATGTACGGGTAGTACGTGCGCACTATAACGGCGTCGGGTGTATAATCTGTTTTCTCCAAGGCACTGTTTTCACCGAGACTTTTGCCGCCCCTCAAACGGGCGTTGAATGCGAGTCGTTATACTTACCACGACAACGACGCCAGATGCGTGCGTTTCTGGGTTTTCATTTTTTTTTTCTCTGCTCCTTTTCATTCACCTGTTTATATGCCGGATATCGGCGTGTCTATAGAGAGGAGACCTGCGCCGTGCTTACGTGCACTCCAGGACGCGGCGTGACGTCCTCGTTTGATGTTGCGTGCTGTACAAGATTATCCTTATCTTTTTTAGCTATGTAGCCTCTTTTTTTTTTCTTGCTCTCTCTTTCTCTCTCTCTCTCTGCCCAAATGCGCAGAGCGTGTAGAGCCTGCAATGCTCCGTAGAAAGTCGCTCAAAGTCTGGAGCAAAGACGCGCGAAACGGAACTGCACTGCGAGTTTCGTGCGATCCGCATGCCCTTTTGGTTAAGAGGAGAGTGCTTCGAAGCGAGGAACTCACGCAGCAGCGATATGCTCGAAATGTGGTCATCATCCCGCGTCTGTGGAGATCGCAAACGGCACCTCAGGGTCTCGCACGAATGCTTCCGTGTCTCAAAGGACTGCATGGAGTAAGGCGTTAATGGTGACGTGACGTCGTGAAGACTCGTCGGGAGTCAGGCAGGGTAGCTGGCATTTGCTGCGCCTAAGCGCCTTAGCTGCGTACCTTTCTTAGATCTCTCATAAATTTACATCAACAAATCTCACCGTTTTTTCTTTCTGCTTATTTCATGACAACTACGCCCACACTCTACTATATCTTTAAATAGTCTTAAATCCTCAGCTATAAATACAACCATGAAAGCTGGGAATTGTGACGTCACTAAAGGATAACGACACCACATAGCGTCACGCGTGCTCTGCCGAAACTCTTGACCATGAAGCACAAAGGAAAAAAAAAAAAAAAAAGAACGGCGGTAGCTATTGGGTGGCAGGGGTTATTCGAATCTCGGCGCTATTTCGCTTTCTAAACCGTCGTTCCCGCCGATAGCGCTCCTGGGTTCCCACGGTCGGTCTATCGCCTGCCGAGCCACGGCGTCGGAATTGCACGAAGAAACGCGCCAGGCGTCCAGCGGCAATCAACCACCAAGAGAGGTGGTCGCTGTGCCAACAGAGCACCAACAACCCATAGGAGCACTGCCCACGTACGTTGGCCGGACCCGCGACCATTGATGCGTGAAGCGAATGTGCGCTTCCCAATGACAGCGCGTCCACTTTCAGGCGCAGGAGCAGGGTCAACGCCCGCACTGGCGCCCATGCATGCTGAGTCGTCCTGGGCTTATGTTACGCAGGCACTGTTGTTTGTTGCGAGTGCTTTACGTCGTCGTTCGTATTTTCCACCGCCAAATATCGATGCATGATGCACAAACATGTTCACGGCTCATTGCTCCTGAACTTTGGCTGCGATCGGAGAAGCATCCAGCAGCCTTGGCATAGGCGAAGCACTGTTCCGAGGTCGAAGTCATGCACAGCTTCGTTGTAGTAAGTGTAAGTGTCATTCAACAACACAATGGTTGTTCATCGCGGTGTCGTTAGTTCCGCTTTGTTTTCTCTTCCCCGTGCTTCCTCGGAATTGCTGTTTTCAAAGCAGAAATGCATTCCAAGGCTTCAGCAGCAGATATTCGCGGACCACATTTTGCGCCCGCTGTGCCAAAGCACTGTCTGGGTAACAATGACGGTTGAAGCTTATCACTGCTAACAGTGACGGGAGTCCGGGCCCTTGCTCGTCTACGCATAGAGAGCATGGTCGCGCAAATACCTTTAAAAATGCGGAATGAGCTACGGATTTATAGATCATGAATTTTGTAGCCAAAGGAAAATTGGCCACGAACTTACGATTTCGCTGTGGCGGTGCTCCGAGGAGATAGATAGATATATATGTTAATGGCAACAGGAGATGTCTGCCTGGTGGTAAGCCTAGCATGCTACTCCTGATGAGGGTGACAGATTGTGGGAGGGGAAGGGTAAATAAATGAGAAAAAAAAGAGAATCGGTGTCGCACACTTTCACACGCACATAAGCACACACAGATGAGTTTTAAAGGGTATTGATCAACCCTGTGTCCTTAAGAAAAGTTAACTTTCATACGCACATAATCACACACAGATGAGTTTTAAAGGGTATTAATCAACCCTGTGTCCTTCAGAAAAGTTAGTTAGGCCTTGGTAGCTCGCGCAGCAGACGATCCGTCGCACCAAGGACCCAGGACATGTTCAAGGCGCAAGGTTGTTTCTTTAGGTAAGCTTAAATTATTGCGCAGTGTCCTGCGATGTGCAGTAAACCGTTGACAGGAGGTTACCAAATGTTCAAAATTTTCACACACATCACATGTAGAGCACAGAGGCCTGCTCGCTATGCCTATTTTATGTAGGAAGTAGTTTGTGTATGACACATTTAAGCGGATTCTGTGTAGACAGTTTCGATGCCACCTATTCAAATTGTGAGGAATTCGAAAGACGCAAGTGGGATCTATTCGGTGTAGAGGTCGATATTGATGGTTCGGGTCACACCACAGAGAGCGTTGCAATCGCCATGATTCAGTTGCTACAAGTCTTGCTGCATCTCTTCGTGAGAATGGTATTGAAATTGTCCTTGCGGAATATTTTAGTTATTTTGCAGCGGCGTCTGCGAGGTCGTTGCCCGCGATGCCGCAGTGAGCAGGTAACCACTGTAGCACAATGCTGTGACTCAGGTCGTAGGCCTCTGTGTGTAGCTTATTTATGTCTATGACGAGCTCTTCCTGAATTCTTGATGATTTAAGCAATTGTAGTGCAGCGCGACAATCGCTGAAGATAACCCATGCTGCAGGGCGTTGTTGTAGAATATATATATTTGCTTCTCTCAGAGCTGTTAACTCAGTAGCCACAGCTGGAGTGCGATGACTGAGTGTTGCCGAGATTGTGGTGTGCATTGATGGTATCCACACGCCGATGGATGAAGAAATAGCTGTGACAGAGCCATCAGTATAGATGTGGCAATGATGACTGTAGCGTGCACAGATGTGCTCAAGGGCGAAGTATTTAAGTGCGGGTCCTGGGGTGCGGGCTTTTCTTTTGATGCCAGGTATAGTTGTCGAAATTTGCCATGAAGCAAACCTCCATGGTGGGAAAGATGACGGTACTGCGCGTTGATATTGCGCAGGCAGTAGATTGGAGAGTGATGTCATGGAGGCACATAGCTCCGAGGAGGCACATAGCTGTTGCCTAGCAACCGCCGCAGCTGGCGGACGCCGCGCCATCTGGCAATCAAGAAGCAACCATAAGAAGAAGACGTCTCGTCATTAATGCAACAACAACACAGCTAGACAACCAGACCAACATGGACTTGCAATCATGATTCGAATGGCATAGCCGAGCTAAGCCACTGCTAATTTTATGCTGGACCGGTCTCCTAAAAACAAAAAAAAAAAAAAAATCGTCTCCAACGGCAATAAACCTCCTACCCTTGGATCCCCAGCTGAGCGCTTTGACCAGCCGCGCCACGCCCGGGATTTTTTTGTTTCTTTATTGCATGGAGTATTTCTAGCTCGATTTAACCAGGTCGCATCCCGCAACCTGTCATGTACAATCACACCAGCATCGGGCTCTCACTTTGCCCACACATCGAAATTCCGGAAAACATATACACGCATCTAGTAAAGTTAACCAGAAAGGAGGTCGATCCTGCGCAGCATATAACCCCCGCACCATAGCACACTGCTCTCTGAACAGAGACTTCGATGAACGTGGTGGCTCTGCGTGGCGATCTGTCATGCGGCTATTCCACGTGCTAAACAGTCCCATGAGCACAAAAAGGTCACATGGCACCTCAGAAACTTCCATTGCAGGAAAAAATGGTATAGTATAAGGTGTAATATACTGTCCTTTTTGAGAGTCCGTTGAATAATGTCCCCCCCCTCCCCCCTCCAGAAAAACAACAAAACACTGCATCATGGCAATACACAAAGCAATGATCCATAGTTTCCGGCTGCTGACACAGGAGACAGTGCACTAACCATGGCACAAAAGTCCCTTTTGCACGAAGCCATATTTTGACAGGTAAGGTTAATGTGAGCAGTTTAAAACAATCAGCCTTTGCGGCTGATTGTATATATATATATATATATATATATATATATATATATATATATATATATATATATATATATATATATATATATATATATATATATATATATATCCGTTGAACCCGCTTTAATACACTATTGTATAGGAAGGGGAGGGAAGGCTGCCGATACATAGGCACAGGAAATAATGTCTCAATAAGAACTTTTGTCATCTGTCTTCTGGATAGGCTGTATGGGTATTCTAAGAAAAAGTTTACGGTGATTAATTGGAATGTGTCGGCAACTTCCTTGAGAAAACCCCACAAAGGACCCTCGCTCCTATGGCCAGTGGGCGCAAACAAGCTAGGCATATGGGCACTTAATCGTCTATTAAACATATCTAGAAGGAAGGGATGGCTTGCTGTTTTAAAGAATAACAACATCGCAATAGTGGGCCTCACTGGGGTTCTCAGATTTCGTCAGTTAGGTGACAAACCCAGGTTTGGATGGGTAGGGAACTGTCTCTATTTGCACGAGGACAAGTTTGCAATGTCTTCTTTATTTCGAAGCTCATCTATGTCTTGCAGGTGTTGCATTGTGCAAGAAATAAAGTATGTACAGTCCATGCATACAAGTTTTGCTACTTTTATGTGGCGCTCTCAATGGGAGCCTATGTGTGCCGAGACAATGTGTTTCTACCTCTGGAGGCTGGTGATGCGGGTCTTCAGCACTTGTTAGTTCATCAGCTTGTTTCAAGGTTTTTCTACGCCACTCCCGAGATCGTGAGTAGCACATCTTAATTCTCCTTCTTTAGCGTGAGGATGATAGTAGTGATGATGATAGGCTAGTCAGCGGCGCCTTTCGGGCGAGTGTGTTCTCAGCAATGGACAGGATTGGATTGGACTAGATTAGATTGGACTGGCATGGATTGGACAGGTTTCCATTGAATTGGACAGGATCGGATTGTATTTGACTGGAATAAACTGTACTTGATTGGACTGGATTTGATTAGGCTGCATTATTTTGGATTGGATTAGATTAGACTGTATTGTATTAGATTACACTGGATTGGATTGGATGGGATTAGATTGAATTGGAAAGGCAGCCCACGCCAGGCACACATGCTTTCGCTACGTATATCCTGGCCTAGCTGAGCTAAGCCATGGCCAAATTTTAGACCGCGTTCACCAGTAATTCCTGAATAGCCTCTGAGATGAGTTTTTGAGTAAGATATTGTGTGTTTTCTTTTGCTGAGATTCCGAGCAACTAGTGGTGCATGCAGATTAAATAGCGTTTTTGTAAAAGGAAAGGTGAAATGTCATGAGTGATATTTTTTTCTAGCGTTTCTTCTATCACGCAGATACGTTGTGTTAACGCATTCCTTAAGCTACCCTAAATATCAACGGGACAACTATAATTGTTTAAACGTAAAACAGTTCAGCACCAGAACCACCAATTACCATATATCGAAGGAGAGGGTATGTGTGTGCCCATGCGAATCTGGGAGACGGGGGAAGGTCGTATGAATAGTTTTAACAGAATACCTGTGTTTTATGGAAAGCCCCTTTGGAAGAAGAGCATAGTAAGGTGGTTACGAGTTACATTCGCGGTTGGTGGAAATACATTTACTGCAGCTAGCGTAGTGCAGCTCTATATATGTTTCTTTTTCCTCCAGAGCTCTCTTTTGAAATAAAGTTAGTTTAGAATTTACTAAACAACTAAAGGTTTTACATCTTTACCCGCTAGTAACGTAAGTCCACATAATCACTCTTTCTGGAATGTCCCGAGTGTGTTTGGATTGGCTTTTATTTTTTTTATTTTTTGACATTTGACACTTTCATTCTGTGAATTTCACAACTCCTTGTTGCTTTATTAAAATTTTGTCCTCCTATTCTACATGTGCGTAATGTCCGAGATCACAACTAATAGCACATGTTCATTCGAGAAGTACAAATCAGACAACACGTATCACAGCTAATGGTGCTCACAGCTACAGCTGCAAGCACGGACAACTTTGCTTGTGCGCCACTATATTGCGCATCGGGTTATCCAAATGTCCCAAGCCAGAGTATGAAGGCGATTGCGGCGTTGGGCTGGGCACGTGAGGAGAATTCCTTCCTTGCATCAGCCTCCTGTGTCTCGCACAGAACTCGTACATTGGTGCAGTGTACACTTCCCGACTTTGACCTCTTCATTCTACGAAGTTTACGCGCAAACATTCCGAAGAAACACACGGCCAGACTCATTGCGAAAGACGGTTCTTTTGTCTATTCGTTACTTCTGTGTCTGCATTACGTTTTTAGTAACTATAGTCTGCGGGTTTTCCCTCTTCTGGCTCCGCTCACCATTTTTCTCTTCACAGTTTAGAACTTATTCGTCCAAATAGTTTTTCGCAAGCCTCAGGAAAGACGTCTAGGTCCGTATTCCGAGTTTGCGTCGTTATCGAAAGTGTCGCTATCTCAGTGACCTCGAATCATCCGACTGGTGGAAACACCGAAAGTGGAAATGACATCCGGTTCCGGCGTTTCCAGCCATCGGATGATGTGAAGTCACGGACATAGCGGCACTTCCAGTAACGACGCAAACTCGGAATACAAACCCTAGTAAGGCTTCCAACGGAAAACATGTACAGTCATTCTCTTATGGGCATTTATAAATTGTCTTACAAAGTGTCGCAGTGGGATGGAAATCGTGACATTGTAACGATCGAATTTTTTCATTGAGTACCAGAAAGATTCGTGTGATATATATATATATATATATATATATATATATATATATATATATATATATATATATATATATATATATATATATATATATATATATATATATATATATATATATATATATATATATATATATATATATATATATATATATATATATATTGCTGGAAACACCGCTAGAAAGCAGAAAAAAAAAAGTTAATAACAGACTTCAAAAATCTGCCTGCTTGCTTAATAATGATAACAATAATATATATATATAGGTTGCGATAACATAACGTACTAGACTGCTAAAAGAGTATATAGCGAAGTATACGCTTCATTAAAGGAAACATTTTTTATTTTTCATTTCACTCGACGTTTCGATCGGAGACCGATCTTTCGTGTGTGTGTGTGTGTGTGTGTGTGTGTGTGTGTGTGTGTGTGTGTGTGTGTGTGTGTGTGTGTGTGTGTGTGTGTGTGTGTGTGTGTGTGTGTGTGTGTGTGTGTGTGTGTGTGTGTGTGTGTGTGTGTGTGTGTGTGTGTGTGTGTGTGTGTGTGTGTGTGTGTGTGTGTGTGTGTGTGTGTGTGTGTGTGTGTGTGTGTGTGTGTGTGTGTGTGTGTGTGTGTGTGTGTGTGTGTGTGTGTGTGTGTGTGTGTGTGTGTGTGTGTGTGTGTGTGTGTGTGTGTGTGTGTGTGTGTGTGTGTGTGTGTGTGTGTGTGGTTTGGTTTGTGGGGTTTAACGTCCCAAAGCAACTCAGGCTATGAGAGACGCCGTAGTGGAGGACTCCGGAAATTTCGACCACCTGGGGTTCTTTAACGTGCACTGACATCGCACAGCACACGGGCGCCTTGCTTTTCACCTCCATCGAAAAGCTGCCGCCGAGGCCGGGATTTGATCCCGCGTCCTTGGGAACAGTAGTCGAGCGCCGTAACCACTGCGCTACCTCGGCGGGGTATGTGCGTGTGCGTGTGTGTGTGTGTGTGTGTGTGTGTGTGTGTGTGTGTGTGTGTGTGTGTGTGTGTGTGTGTGTGTGTGTGTGTGTGTGTGTGTGTGTGTGTGTGTGTGTGTGTGTGTGTGTGTGTGTGTGTGTGTGTGTGTGTGTGTGTGTGTGTGTGTGTGTGTGTGTGTGTGTGTGTGTGTGTGTGTGTGTGTGTGTGTGTGTGTGTGTGTGTGTGTGTAAAGAAGCAGGTGCTAAATTCACATGAAAACATGAAACAAAGAAGTCATGACAATTATGGGATGCACAGCGCCATAAAGGGTTAAAAATGGGCTCCAAAGCAGCCCCCGATCTTGCCGGCATTCGCAAACAACCGCGTACCGCCCGGAAGAACAGTCGGCCTTTTGAACGCAGCAGCGTCAGTCAGCAAGCGAGACAGTATGCAGCTGCACGCAGAAGTTACTGAACAAAGAAGGTCTTCAGATAACAGCAACAAGAATACAGCACAGTGCGAAGGCTACGACACCAACAGCGTATCTACCCACTCCGAATACAATAATGTCGACATAGCAGTACAAGAACAGCAGCAGCAGCACCAACCGCAACCGAGTATATATCCTCAACATTCTACGAGTAGTTGAGAACGAAAAGCATCAACACAGTGCCACAAAGACAAGCAACATTCCTAACATTGCGCCACAACAGCAAAATCAGCAAAGCATTAACTGCAAAAGCAGCGTGCACATGGTACTACTACATCGACAACGCGAGCTTTAACGGAAATGCCAGCAAAACACACAAACTCTGTGTGGGGTGGTCTCTATGCTTAGAATGCGTCCGATGTAAGCCGATGTATGTTTACCGTGAGAAGGGGAGTTCTCCGTGAACGACCGGCGAGTTCGCTACGGGCGCAGGCATACCGCGTATAGAAGGCGACCCCCGTTCCGAGGGGACTTCCTTTTCCTCATCTGGGCGAGAAATCTTGCACGCTGATATTGTATCTGCGGGAAACTGTCTTTCGGAAAGCCGGTTGACCCAGTCCCGAAGCGCTACGAAGGCATTTGTATTGTTACTCTTTTTTCCCTTTTTTTTTTTTTTTCTGCCGATTTGGAAGAGGGCAACCAGTAAACTCTGTACGCGGCCCTAGCACAAAATGCCGAGCGTTCTTTCAACAGACAAAAAAAACAGAGCGAAGGAAGAAACCCGCGCAAACTTATTAAGGAAGCTTCGACGGGAAAGCACAAGCAAGAAATAAAAAAGAAATTCGTATACCTCTAGGAGTGTGTGGCCTCCTCTCTGCCTTCTCCCCCGAGCGTCAGAGTCCGCACATAAACGGTTTACACTGAAGGAGATAGAAAGAAAGAAGTTTATAGAGGGATAAAATAAAGGAAGAAAAGCGAAAGAAGAGATGAGAGATACACTCACGCGCACAATCGCATATATAGCGTTCGACCGCAGCACTATGAATGGGAGACGTGGGGCCCAATTGAGAAAGTAGGTTTCACGCGTGCTTCCTTCGGCAGTGGTGATGGGTTCTCCGGTGTTCTGTGGAACCGAAAATCGGTCCGCGGCTGGGCGCACTGCACAAGGGCACGAGGAGGCGAGAAATTTTCGCTGCAGACCGATCTGGGGGAAGGTCGCCCTTTGAGGCGACCTTCTTTTTCTACTCCACGCACGCCACGGAGCGTAGAAGAGCGCGGAGAATATTCGGCTAACGAAATCGACCCGTCGTGCTCGAGGAGCGGCCCACTTCCACCCAGCTCCCCACGCAGGCCACTCTGTCGGTCAATGTGGTTTCACCCCGGCGTGCGTGGCGAAACGAATTCGCCGGCCCACCATGTGCCCGAATAAGTTTCGGAAGAACACTGGTACCGCCGAAGGAAGAATTGGCATCGATGTGGCTGGGCTGCAGTTAATCTTACTCCGCACAGGAAGGTTGCTAAAATCGACCGCACGAAATGGTCGCGGTCCCTCAGCAGCGGCTATGTGCAGCCCCGCATCGGACGGGCAAGAGGTCGTGAGCTTCGTGCAACCCGCCTCGGTGGGTGGCCGCATTCTGACGGGAACGAAATGCGAACGCAGAGCGCCGTGCTGAGATTCAGATCATCTTTTGAGGGCTTCTGTCTTTGATTGATACAGAGTCCTATATGTCCTATACAGAGTGAATGCTGTGTGTGTGTGTGTGTGTGTGTGTGTGTGTGTGTGTGTGTGTGTGTGTGTGTGTGTGTGTGTGTGTGTGTGTGTGTGTGTGTGTGTGTGTGTGTGTGTGTGTGTGTGTGTGTGTGTGTGTGTGTGTGTGTGTGTGTGTGTGTGTGTGTGTGTGTGTGTGTGTGTGTGTGTGTGTGTGTGTGTGTGTGTGTGTAATCTTAATATCATCACCCTTTTTTTCTGACAACGAGATGCACTAATAACACCTTCGTATGAGAAGTACGGTTTTGCTCTGGCCCCAGGAGGTTATACACATTCCTTGCTGGGTGGGGCCCAGTTATGAACCCCGTGAATAACGTTGAAATTGAGTGCTCGGTCTTCATAGCATTATGGGCAAACCAACCTTCGTATACAATGTTGCGTAAGACGCAACGAAGCCGCTATTCAACCGCTCCAGATACAGCTAGCTAAACCCATACCTACATCATCAAACCGTGAATGGAAGACTCATTACAACAGCTCTATATGCGATGCACCTGTTGCGACGAAGCTGCACTAGTGCGCTACGCTGGAGGCCAAACTTATGATCGATATGTATGCACCATCAATTCTGACGCCATAAAGATCTTGACGTGCGGGGGCTGCTTCGTTACAGCGGTTTGTGAACGTGTCAACTCGGGTGCCGTTCGCTGATGTATTCTGCCAGTTGTGCACCGGAATGAAAGGCAGGAAGCCCAGCGCTAATGAGGGGGCACAATTCGGACGAGAATATCAAACTGCTTGTTTTTACATTTTTGGTACAGATTCAGAAGTACAGAAAAACTAGGAGATTCCACACGGGGTTCATTTAGAAAGTTCATTGAAGGCTCTTTCCAACGTGATCGTCTTAGTCAGATGTCGGCTGCTGATTCCATGAGTGCTGCCTGGTCCAAATAGTAGCGAATGCTGCTGAACAACGGTGCGAACACGTCTCCACAGGCAAGCGGTCACCGGTTCCAACATCACCTTTCTAGAAATCCGCCTGTACTCTGAGTAGAGTCATAAGAATGCCTAGTCGTCCAGCCAGCCTGTCAGGAGCGAAATGCGTCGCGCTCCCGCAAATTCTGTTCTATACGTCGGTGTACCCGCTGTACTGTCTCATGGATACACGCACAAATTACATAACATTACGCGGGACGGCACTGTACGTGACCAGGATGGGTACGTGCGATGGGCACATTTTCACAAAACGATGAAGGGCCCTCAATAGGCTGCCGCACGGCTTTTCCTTTTCACTTGACGATGCAGACTACAACAACGACGAGTAGGTAGTTTGAAGCGTGATATTATTTAACCGATGTACCGGCACACAGAGAAACTACGCCTATCCTGTGAAACACACGATACAGCGAATTCATTTCAGCCAATGTCGATACTTTATAACACGCACTACATTTTTAATACACAAGTGCTTTTGTATTTGGCCTGCATCGAAACGCGCCTTTCAGTATGAAGGGAAACGTGTCTGCCGAACCCATGTTCACCTGCAGCCGAACGCCGCAATAGCTGAGCTGCCATAGCGGACATCGGAATCGCGTTGTTTGCTATCACGTTTAGGCGGCGACCGCCAGTCAAGGACCCCAGTGGCAATATTCAATAACTCACCTTGTCCCTTTCTACGTGTTCTTGATTCTTATAGCGCTGACAAAACACCACAGGAAGAACGACACAAAAGGACAGAAGTGCAGATCATGTACCAACTAACCCGTCAAAAAGTCCTACATATTTCTACGTGTTAGCAGATTTTAACGCCAACCTTAAGCTAGAAATTCCGATATCAGTGGCCTTCTGCAGCTATATACAGAGAGAATAACACTTCATGTGGCGACAAATTAAGCGCCCAGCAAATCTTCTTCCTGCAGCATCAGGGCTAGTAGGTCGGCCAGGTGTGCCGATCCTAGCCAGCTGGAGGGATTGCAGGGCTATATAAAAAGGGAAGCGGAAATGATCTGCGTTGGCTTACGGTTGGGGACTGTTTGGACAGGGAGCTCGGAACGCATCTGACTTCACAATAATCAGGCTGAATGTGTTCAACTGAGCTTTTTGATGGAGGTATGCGTAGGTAGGTAGCAACTTTAATGATTCAAAAAAAAAAAAGAACCAAGGGGGGGGGGGGGGGGGTAAAGGGAAGTGAGGGATCAGGACGACGATGGACCCTCAGGCCGCTCTAGATGGCCGGGCACTTTTGAGTTTCGGCGACCCCTCGGGCCAGCTCACTGTCAGAAGCTGTACCTCCGGCAGCGAGCTGCGCAGAGCAGCCTCCCATCGCTCCTGATGTCTTGGCCCTTGCCACGGGGGCTTGGGTTTGTTCGGGCAGTTCAGGAAGACGTGAGTAAAGTCGGCTCTGGTGCTAGGACACAAGTGGCAGTGAGGAGAGGTTTCGCCACGGTTTATAATAGAGAGAAGGAAAGGGGTCATGACTGTGGCCGTCTGAAGTCTGCGCCAGAAAGCCTGGTCGCTTTTGGGAAGAGATTTATGCGGAGGAGGGTACAGCAGGCGGGAATTTGTATAAAATACGGTGAGGTCGTGGTAGTTAAGAAGCCGATCTCTGGCACTGCGAGACGAAGGCACCAGGTCGCTCTCAGCCCGGTTGACGAGTGCTCGGGCTTGGGAGTGAGCGGCCGTGTTGCCTGGGTGTTCGCTGTGCGCAGGGACCCAGAGGAGGGTGATGAGGTGATTCGGTGGAGGGGATGATGCTAGAATGTTTGCGGCCGGGGAGTGGATTTTGCGATGGGCATAATTACTAATTGCTGTTTTGGAGTCTGAGAAGATATACTCAGCAGAGGAGTGTGTGATTGCTAGGGCAATTGCTGCTTCTTCAGCTTGCAGGGAATCCTTCAAATTTGGAATCGACGCACTGACTATCGTGTTGTGGAATCCATCCACGACGGCTAAACAATGGAATTCAGGTCGAGGAAAAGAAGCATCTGCAGGAATTCCGCGCAAATGAGAGTGGTGTTACTATACTTCTTATAGAGAAGTGCTTTGTCACCACACGGTAAACCTGATCCGGAGATCAAAAGTGACTATAGTGTAGAGTGCATATACCGCAGGCCAGCTGATGCGCCATCTCAATGCATTAATCCCAGCGTGACCACTTAAAGGCTTAGCGGTTCGATGAGAAGGAAATCGCTATTGAGTTCTTTTGAGGGGGGGGGGGGGGGGGGGGGGGTTATGAACAGCGACTTCAAACAGGACGGAGACAAGAAGTGGACAGGACGAGCGGTGGCTAGGAACTGAGGTTTATTGGAAAAACACCCGTATCAGCAAAAGGAAATCACGACGCAGGGTCCCTTTTACTGCTAAGGTTGCTGCTCCAATACACCTCAGCTGCAAGTTCCCGCTCGTCCTGTCCGCTTCTCTCAGTTTTTGTTTGAAGTCGCGGTTCCCATCTTCCACAATATGCCGGACCAACTGGCCCAAAACTTCCCTTCATAAACACTATTGAGTTTGTCGTGAGCTTCGAGAAGAGTCGTATTGTAGAGTATAAATCACGGCCATGGAGCTTGTAAACATTGTTTAAAAGGGGAAGAATGTAAGTTTGGTGGACGATATCATGAAATGGGCAACTGGCAGAACCCCCAAAGAAAGTGTCGGGGTAAGGGTATAGTACAACCCCCCCCCCCCCCCTTGTTTTTTTTTTTCTCTGCGTGGATGGCGAGAAAAATGAAGTTGGGCTGCAGATACATATCCATGATTTGAATAACCCGGAACGGCTCATATGGATGCCACATGTGGCGTGATAGTCCGTTAATTTTTATAGCTGATGCAAAACAGCAACCTTTAGAACATATAAATTTTGAATCAGTAATAGTGCCGGAATTCTAACACATGCTTTCCATGGAGAGTTTTATAGTCGGTACGGTGGGAACCCCTGACTTCTATTAGACCACTTGGAAGCTGGGATGACGAAGCCGATGTTCATCGCATACATCCTCCGCGAAGTAGTGTGCAGTCTAGGTCCTTCCGTGGTGCTTATCCGTTTCAGCGGTCAACTGACGGCTCCTGCTCTCAAAACGCGGAGAAGTCACTTCGTACAAAGCTGACTTCGCGGCCGAATCTCAGTTTCCCGCCGGGAACTCGACATCATGTACGCGAAGGTGACGACTGGTGCAGCAAATCTGAAAGTGTAATGGCCCATGCTAATCGGCCATTGTTCCGAGATCGGCGACCGCAGGACGGGCGCTCAGTCGGCCTTGACGGTTCACCACCGGCGTGTGCTGCACCAGCGACGGCGCCAGTCATGCGGCGGCGCGAGCCTTCTTCACCTCTTCCCTGGGCGTCGACGCCGACCCGTTACGTGTGTGTGTGTGTGTGGACAGGAGACACAGCCGCCGCATGCGGTGGTCGACGGCGGAAGTGCTCGGGGGTCCAACAGGCCAGCCGTGCTGACGCCGTTGAGTTACGAATCAACTCTACATGACGCGTGTCGGCGGGGGTTTTTCCGGTACGATGCTGCCTACGGCCGCGTAGCTGTAGAGCTATAGCAATGCCGTCAGTCGACTTCTGTAGTGTGCTGTCGTACAAAATAGGGCTCAGTACTGTGCAGTGATGTACATCAGAGACCCGGTCGCCCATCACCGTTTCCCGTGCATACGAATGGTGACGCCGTGCTCTTTTTAATGCGACGTAGAGAAAACACTTTCATTTCACGAAAGGTGGAGACTGAGAGAGGAAACCACATAAAAATGGAGCAGTGGGGATATATGGTGATATCGCCATATGCAAGGTGATTTCAGTCGTATGCATGCATACGATGTAGAAGCCTTTACTTGCGATGGCTGGTGCGAAGTTTGAGACCGACAACATGCCTCGTCTTGCGTTTCCCAGTAGTTATCAGAGACCACAGGTACGTCTCACTGGCTAGCAAGGGCAGTGTGGGGAACCGTATGCTGCTGCAGTAGTCCATCGACGTGCAACGAAACATAACCATTCGATTGCTCCTAGCATATCGCCCTATATGGGTGCAATATGTCTGCCATATGGCCACGACCCGGCCACTGCGCCTGCTCAGGAGACTTGCCCAGACTACTGTTTTTATTGCGACAGCAATACTACGCTAGGTTTCGGCCCGTCGCGTAGTCCCGGGAAGGGCCACGTTTGACCTTCAACAGCCGCGAAGAAGAAGTAGAAGAAGAAGAAGAAAAAGAAACGCTCGGTCCCCTGCAAATTTCAAATTTTTGCTTCATATTTTTCTTTCAATAACTTTCGTGATCTTAAATCTTATGTTTTTGTTTAGTTGTTAATTACTTAAATGCACTAATACAGTTTGTGTAGGACATTTGGCAGTCCACACTGAACCCTAGCCAATCCCCCTTCGTGGGTATGTGCCAAATATCAAGGAAGAAGAAGAAGAAGAAGAAGAGGAAGAAGAAGAAGAAGAAGAAGAAGAAGAAGAAGAAGAAGAAGAAGAAGAAGAAGAAGAAGAAGAAGAAGAAGAAGAAGAAGAAGACCTCACATACATGGAAAATGGTATTTCCCAGCATCGCCGCATCCCAGCCCTGCTATATGCTGACGACATCGTTTTGATGGCGGACTCAGTCCCTGACCTCCAGACCCTGCTGGATATATGCTCGGAGGAGGGTTCAGACCTTGGCATGAGTTTCAACGCCAGGAAATCGGCGCTCCTGGAGCCCAATATTATTAAATCAGGAGGCGAGAAGCCAACCATGCGGCTCCAGGGAACCGAGATTACCTGGACAACGGTATACAAGTACCTCGGCGTCGAACTCACTGCTGAGAGAGCGTATCTGAAGGAATATGAAACAAAGCTCCGCGCCAAGGCATTGGCGAGGAGAGCGCTCCTTGGCTCCAGGGCGCTGTGGACGTTCAGCCGTTTCGAGGTTGTTAGGGCCCTGTGGAAGTTGGTGGCCGTACCTGGGCTCACCTACGGAAACTCCATACTGTGCATCTCTTCAGCTACACGGGGGGCCCTCGAGGTCCGCCAACGCGAGGCTGGCCGCCTTGCGCTGGGAGTCCATGGATATGTCACGAACGAGGCCGTACAGGGCGACCTCGGATGGTCGTCCTTTGAAGCGCGTGAGACCACTGCCAAACTTGCCATGCAGCATCGCCTGAGTGCTCTGCCCGACGGTAGATGGTCCAGGGAGGTGTACAAGTACATAGTACTTAAATGCTCCAACACCAAGTGGATGCCCCGAACTCGGAGGCTGGCCGAAAAGTACGGAATTCCGCAAGCCGGCCTGTCAGAGGTACCCCAGCCTACGTGCAGAAAGGAGATCCACAACCAGGTTCGGGAAGCGGAAACAGAGAGATGGCTCAGAGAAACACAGGCGAAGTCATCTCTGGCGGTATACTCCAGTGCCAAGCATACCATCACTAAAGAAAACCTCTACGACAACACACGAGGTAGCGGGCTGCTTTGCGAGGCACGGAGCGGCGTGCTACGCACAAGGACAATACGAGCCAAATACACCGAGGGCTTGGATACCCGGTGCCCCAGGTGCGGCGCGGCCGACGAGACTATCCAACATGTAGTGATCGAGTGCCCAGAACTGCGACCCGCCCCCACTACAACAGCGACAACACCAACGGAGGCGCTTTTGACAGCACTCGGTCTACAGTCGACGTCACTACCCGAAGAGACTAGGGTAATCATGAGGGCAGTGGAGACGACAAAGCGCCGCCTCGAGGACTGGTGGCGCAACAGAGAAGACTGTTAAATTTCTCTCCTGGCCTGATCGAGAACTTTGTGATCCCCCGATAGAAAGGGGAATGGCTGCATCAGCATCAGCATCAGAAGAAGCTAATGCTTTCGCTCCACATTCGGTTCAGCAGCATTGAACCCTTTTCATTAATATGTGTGCTGGTAGCTTACGCTCTCGCGTCATACCCATAAATGATGAGCTTAAGTGTTCCCAATAATGTAGCACCTTACACTGATAGGCGTGATAGGGGGATATTGTAGCAGGCAAAAGAAACTTCCGCCGTTGAATTCAACTAGGGTTAAACCACAACTAATTTTGTTTCTTTTAGTAGCAGTCGTTACATTACGAAACGATCGTTCCAGAGGTGCTTGCAGTGGCAGAGGCGTAGAATGAATGCAGTCACTTATTTCTCGGTCAATTGAGCGCGTAGTTAGCATTCCATCAAAGTATGTGTCCGTGTTTTTTCACGGAAGACATCCGGACCGCATCTATACATTCTTTGGATGTACTGTTAAGGGAAAGCGCCTGAAACAAGCGTCTGGAGATTTCGGACTAGGAGCGCGATGTGAATGACTGCCTTACACACGTGAAAAGACCCAAGTTCAGCTTTCATAACTATGGTCTGAAACTAATGGCCGATAAGAAAGCTTCGGTTGCCGTTCGCGTTTTCCTTGTCCCCGATATTACATTTATTTTTTGTAATACTTGCTAAGCAGTGCAGCGGGCCAGCCTTATCTGAAGGCAGGTTCGAAAACCAAGTCGGTGTGCCGCGTCGCCGTAAGGGGTCCCACCGGTTGCTATTGACGAGCTGCTTCAAGTTAAAGCGTCCAAATTTTTAAAATATACGAAACAAGTAGAGACCTTCATGGAGCTTAACCAAAACACAAAACAACATGTTTGAGCCTAGAAGTTCATGTTTGTGGTGCTTTGTCTGAATTATTTATTGCAGTAGTTATTGGAAAAGGCGGATTTACGAGTAAGCCGGAACTAGTCGTATTTGAACTAGTGACATTTTCCTTGAGGAAATTGGGCTCAATATGGTCCTTCTACATAAATTTCTCACCGGGAGGAGGGAGAGAAAGGGCCAACTTTCGCACATGGTTGCACGACTTTCAAATACTGAGAAGAAAAAGATAAACGGCGGCGAGTAAACGGTTTAATTGCGATAAAAGTAAAGCGAGGTCAGAGTTAGGCTAATGGTAAAAGGAAAAGAGAAACGGCATGCAGGCAGGCAGGGCGACAATAACTGTGCATTACTCGAGGTTCACCTTTAGAACCATCGCAACAGTGAGAAAGCTTTGGAACGGAAGTGACTGGCTGGTGACGCGCCGCATGACACAAAAGTACGCGTTCCCACCGAGCACTGGCAGCCACAGACACAACTAAACCTGGGACCCCGCAACCGCCCATGGTTTGTTCGAGCAGTCTGTGCCGAAGGGTATCGTGTTCACGGGCATGTTTACGTAACGCAGTGTCAGCCGGGCGTTGCATAATAACCGGGTGGACTTATAGTGACGGCCAGTGTACACGCCTCTGCTTGGCTTCGGCACAACGGCGATAATAGATTGCGCGCACCATCCGAGACTGCTTCCAATGGCTGCGTCCCCCACGTTTGTTGCCATACACGTAGTGCTGGGCGTGTGTGGAACCGGAGCTTCAAGGCGAACGGGCGCAGCATGGAGCCGCACCCATGCTGATGATCGTTCGGCACTTCTGGGGTCTTCGCCAGGTTTACCAGTGACTAATTGCGAACGCTCACGGCTCATGCGTAAATTGAGTAGCGGCAAATCGATGGCAATACCTATGGCTTTGGTTAGAGCCAGCGAATCGTTTGGTAACCACATGTCGCAGCGCTTAAATAGTGAGTCCTGTGCCTACATGCGCGGATACCTTTCTTTGCTCTCTGCTTGCAATATTTAGCGCTCATGCGCGTCTTTAAGAACTAGCATACACTTGCGTGTTCTGGCTATGAGTGATTATATTTAGTTTTAAGCGAAAGGGCCCCATGTCTCTTATAAGCATAAACTACGGCTAATGGGCGGGAGTGGTTCTTGTGAGGTTGTGCAGAGGTATGTAGAGATTTAAGCGGAAACACTTTCTCTGTGAGTAAAGTATATAGTTACGACACCAGTATTTCCGCTATATTTTCTGACAAGAACAGAGTGAGAAGGGGGGAAAGCGTGCGTCATAATTACTCCACTCAAAGGTTGGAAAGCAGTGGCGGAAAAAGGCGACCCGAAGTGCTGTTCTTACCTGCATGGAACGCACGACATAGAGAGAATCATTTCGCGACCGCGTTTAGATTCCGCATCAGTCAGCTCGCTATGCGAACTTCGCGGCGGACGCATACCGCTTGCACGAGCTGTTACTGCATACCCTCTAACGGCTGGCGCTATTACGCAAAGCTACACGGCTCCACGAACGCGTCACCGTCGCATTATCAAAGCGCGTGTATATATAAGCGGTCGCCGCATGAATTTGTACGCGTTGTATAACAAGCCATCGAACAGTGCCCCTATAAACAATAAATAACAAAAAAAAAAAACAGCAATAGGCTTTCCATGGTGCGAGGCAGCGCACGCAAGACGTTACGAGCGATCGTGTCGTCGTCTTGCAGGCTCCACGGGGGGCCTCGGCGCAGTTTGGTGGTGGCAGTCCACTCACGACGCCCCGCTGTCACGCCCAGTCACGCCTTGCGTCCGAAACGTCGAAGCTGGCCGCTGCCGCGCTAGCAACAGTACCGCCGCCGCGGCGTCCACCGACGCTGTCCAGTGGCTGAAGAGCGCTCGCCTGACCGAGTTTCCATTGTCATCGGCCCCGCGGTGCGTTGACCTCGCCTCTCGGTGTCGAGGCTGCTGCTGCTGTGATGGCCGTCCTCCTCCTGAAGCCAGGCCGATATGTGGGACGGTGCCAGCGCTTCTCTGCAGAGCCACCGGCGAATGCCACCATGTAGCGCGGCTTCTGGCGCGAGCGTGACACACACGAGGTAGTGGCACATACACCTGCCATTCCCTACCAAATAAGCTCGCAAACGCGCGCTCATTTCGGGTGGATTATGTGCGGCCTCAATGCACGCGAAGGGTAATGCGAACTCATTGTTAAGAACATATTGTCTAACGAAAGAGCAGGCAGTAGTGAGACGCACTGCGGTGCATAGTAACGACGCTATTCGCCTGCGGATAATGTCGGTGAGGACACACGAAATCCAGCTCTTGCAACTCAGTTCTTTACCTTTCCTTTATGCCGGCCGCATTTCGACAGGTGTAAGTGCGAGAACGGCCATGTGTGCGCGGGAGGTTTTAGCGGAAGTTAAAGGCACACCTCCCTTTATCCTTTCTGCACTCAAGTATCGCTTCATGATGAGGCGCCCAGCATGAGGGTTTAACAATTGAGCCTTGTCTGAAACTCGTCCGCTGGAAGTGAGCCAATACAGTGATCCACAACTGCTATGCGCACACATTCCATCGTGCCGAAACCTTATAGCATCAAGCCATGTTCTTTTGGAAGGAGATGTTCCGCTAGTGGGTACGCTCAATGGCGGCTCGAAAACGTAGTTTTCTTTTTTGTGTGTGAAGCTATGTTCGCGTTCCACTTGTGCTTGAAGAAAGACCTGCGAAACGCTGCGCACGCTTGTAACGGTTTCGTGAACCAATACATCCGTCAGCCTCTTGAAGCAGCCGGAAGTAACGAGGGGAACGTCAACCGTTTAGCTTCCTCCTAAGAGGTCGATGCAGTGAGAACATCCATATGGCCACATGCACGCACGTAAGCTATGGATTCACCGCTGCAGCAGTCATTCTTTGGGGCGAGTCATTCCACGCGATTCTCTTCATCACCTCCCTTCTTCCAATTCTCAAAAAGAGGCCTGGAACCGAAAGGACTCGGGATGTTCGCACATGGCTCACTGCAATTACATGCGACGTACACTTATTTGGTTGTGTTTGATCGGGGGAGAAGACGCGAAATACGTCCATGTCGTCCATCAAAGCATGGAATGCGACTCGTCGCCTGATTTTTCGTTGACCGCACTGCCGATGCGGCTGCACCTCCCTAATTATGCAGAAAAGATGGTTAAATATAAGAAAAAAGGAGGTGAAGAGCTGTGGAAGAGTTAGAGTTCCGCCATAGTTTCCTGTTCCATGATACATGCGGTGCGTGCGCGCGTACTGTGCGTAAATCAACAACCCCTGCGACAACTGCGGCGGTCGCTTTTCGATGGAGGCGAAAAGCTAGGCGCCCGTGTGCTGTGCGATATCAGCGCACGTTACAGAACCCCAGGTGGTCGAAATTTCCGAAGCCCTCCACTAAAGCGTCTGTCAGTCTGAGTCGCTTTGGGATAAACCCCATAAAACAAAGCGCACGCGGTAAGGTTTGCCAGGCGTAAAAGAAGCGGTCACTTTCAATCGAGGCGAGAGAAGTGCGAGGCGAACAGGTCTGTGCTTACAGCGTCATCGCCCTCATGAATATGTAACGATGTGCATATACCGCATTCTACGCCAATGTAGAGGAGCGAACGGCACGGGTAAACGCGATGTGTTCGAACAGACATGTGACGCAGCATTTACTAGCTTCGCAGTGTGGCATGTGAACATTCCCAAGTTGAAACATTTTCAATGCACAGGATGAATGCGTAAGCGTGCCGTGGTGAGAACCGGTGATCTAAAAATGGACTTGCAGTTTAACAATGAGCCGGTTTCCAGGGCGCGTCTTATTGACCCCCAGCTCTGCAATGTTTATGTTCTCAGCAATCTGTTCAGTACTGCCCACACCCCGCCCACGGAAGATAAACCCTTGACAGAGCTCATTGTGCACTTTCCAAAGACGCTTGCGAGTGTCAACGCTGTGAACGCTCCTCAGCATCAGATTGTACGGTGTTCCAAACTGGGCCCGTTATTGTTACTTATTATGTCCAGCAGCGCGGTGTCTAATGTACGGAATCAGAAGCGGCGGTTCCTGAATTTCGCAAGCAAACATTGTTCGCTCCACTTGTTATTCTATCATTTTGTTGTCTTCTCGGCGTTTATAGCGTTTTGGGTTGAAACGCAGTCATCATTCACGACAGCGCACACGGGGTCCTTAGTTTTTTTTTCCAGGAAGTGAAGGCGTTTCACGCAACATTAACGCCGGAGAAGGCTTGGGAAGCAGAAATAATGTTCGCGCTGCGCTCAGCCCGAAATCGCTCGCCGCCACATAATTTCTCGTAAACACTCGTATACTCTACGCCTTACTTGTATTCAGCACGTCTGCACTCGCGAGCCCTGAAAGCTCACGAGCCTCCCACACCAGGAGATGAACATCCTGCTTGCACCAAGCGCAGGCTCCCGGCGCATATTTGGACTTGCACTCTTCCCACTTAAAACTGTACAGTGCAGTGGAAGTTAGAATAGCTGAACCCAGCTGATATAGTCCGCGGTCAAAAGAACAGAGCTCTCGCGCGATTTTCCGTAGCCTTTGCTACCACATCGATGGTTGTCGCCAGTGGCATTGAAGGTGACCAGACATGTGTCATTCGTCTACACATGCATGCGGCAACAGTTTTTGCCAATTCGGACCATGATGAAGCAAAAGCCAGCTTTTAGCTTACTTAAAAATGAACAGTGTTAGATATGAAAAGGTAGCGCACGCTCGGAGAAAGCATGATTTGCCTGCGATGAGCTGACTTCTTTCACAGCAGAACGACTCAGAAGACCTTCTGAGTAGGCGGAGGGCTCAAAAAGCCAAATCTGAGTCTTGTCGCATTAATTTGTTCGGCGCTCATGCTGAACCCCACGTTCAGCTCCACATTTCTTCGCTTCCCACGGAATCGCGTTTTGATCGACTACAGGCATAGCTGTTGCCGATGTGTAGATGTCGAGCCGCGGGTTGAGTCAGCTCACCCCGCTCATCCGGAGCGTTTTAAATCCGGCTGACTGAGCGGGTGACTTGATTCAACCCGACCCGCCAGGTAGAGCGCTGTCGGATTGGAACGGCAGCTTACAAGAGCTCTCAAGTGCGGCCATAAATCGGGAGCACTATTTTCACCCTCTATGTGCGTTGTCACCGCTAATGCTATGTGGCCCCAGGCCGCAATGAACGACTTCGTACGGACGTGATAAATTCGTTCACTATGACTTGACGTATCGGATTCGAGGCCACCCCCTCCCAAATAATAGGGGGAGGGGAGGGGGGGGGGTACTCAAGCTTCGCCTGTAATGGTATGACGCAGTAGCATTGATGTCTCTCGTCTGTATTTCCCCTTGCGGATCCTCCTCGTTCGCATACATAGTTTCTTCTCACTCAATTACTGATCCCTTAACTTGTTCCTGTAATAGTTAACACACTGTCATTACCATACAGCCCTAAGCTACCACATTATCATCATCATAATCATAATTTATTATTCCCTTAAAGATCCCTATCAGGGACATTACATAAGGGGGGGGGGGAGACAACAGTGAGAAAGGACCATACATTAGCATAAAAACAAAGGAAAAGAATACAAAAATGCATAACATTGAAGAAAAAAAAAACGTTAAGGAAAGAAGAAAAGTCAGGCAATCGATACAGTGCACACAAAATACGGATAACCATGAAGCAAAGCATAACAAAATAACAATAAGTAGTAAGACCAACTATAGTAAACAAAGGTGGCAAAAAGATGAAATACAGAAAAATAGACGTTGACACAACAGTGCACGCAAATCGGATTGTGTATGGCAGATCGAAATTATCAGTTAGTAGGTGCCTAAATTTGGAGGGATTAGACTCGGTAACTACGCTTTCGGGAAGTATGTTCCATTCCTCTATGGCGATGGGGAGGAAGGATTTGTTGAAGGCGTTTGTGGAACCACGCAAACGTTGTATGCTACGGGAGTTAAACGGCGAGATGAGCGGAAAGGAGCACGTAATAAGTTTTCTCGGAGTTCAGGAAATATATTGAAATATAATTTATGTAAAAGACAAATGGTCGCAAGTTTTGGACGAAGTGCTAAGGGCTGAAGGCCGAGATTAATGATTTCAAGTTAGTAACGCTGTGTCGAGCTGAATGCTGTGAAGCGTGCTGCACGATTCTGGGTGGCTTCGAGCGGCTGGATCAAGTAGGCCTGGTGGGGGTTCCATATTGCTGAGGCATATTCTTTTTTCGGGCGGATGTATGTTTCGTAAGCTAGTTGTCTAACGCATGGAGGGGACATAGTCAGTGCTCTTCGGATGAATTCAAGTGTTCTGGAGGTGCTATAGCACAAAGTTTCGTGATATGGTCTACCCAAGTTAACTTGTTCGTTATTTCAACACCGAGATACCTGTACGAGTTTGTTGGTGATAGCGCAGTGGAGTTGAGGAAGTACGGGAAGTGAATAATGGAGCGGTTACGTGAAATGTGCATGAATTTACATTTTGAAATATTAAGCTGCATGAGCCGGTCGGAGCACCATTTCTGGATTTTGTTAAGGTCGGCTTGTAAAAGTTCCTGGTCGGTATTATTGGAAATGCGGCGTTAAATGACGCAATCATCCGCAAAAAGGCGGACGGATGACGAAATCCCATGTGGCAGATCGTTGATAAAAACGAGGAAAAGAAGCGGAGCGAGAACAGAATCCTGGGTTACTCCGGAGATAACATCAATAGTTTCGGATGCATGACCGGCAATGACGGTGAACTTTGAGCGGTTAGTTAAAAAGCAGCGGATCCAGGTTAAGATTAGAGGGTCAAGTGATAGGCGTTCAAGTTTACACATGAGACGCTGAAGAGGGACGCGATCCAATGATTTTGAAAAATGTAGGTAGATGACGTCTGCTTGAAGTAAAGAATCTAGATTTAGGGGAAGATCGGTTGTAAATTCGAAAATTTGTTGTGTTTCGCACGAAAAGCCTGCCCTGAAACCATGCTGCTTGGGGAAAAAGAAAGAGTTATGATCGAAATTATTTGCAACACGGGAGTACAGAATATGCTCGAAAAGTTTGCATGAGATGCATGTCAGTGAAATGGGACGATAATTCGAGGGGTCAGTACGGTCTCCGGTCTTAAAAACTGGCACAACTTTGCTTGATTTCCACTCATCCGGAATTTGACTGGTGTTGAGAGACTGGGCGAATATGAGTTGCAGGATTTGGCTTGTGAAATTCTTCGTTCCCTTGAGATTCTTAGCAGGAATATCGTCAGGTCCAGGAGATGTAGACGGCTTGAGGCTGTCAATGAGTCTTAATATTCCCTCCGATGAAATGGTAACAGGCGGCATATAAGTGAAATTCCAGAGCGGTAAAGTAAAGCTGTTTTCGGCTGGCTCGAGTGTAAAAATAGAGGTGAAGTATATGAATTTAATGCGTCAGAACGCTCAGAAAGCGGGACATGTGTGCCATCTAGTTTCTTTAAGGATATATTGTAGGAGCTGTTTTTATTGGGTATTAGCAAATTTCAAAATTTCTTGGGGAACTCGCAATATATCTAGGAGATAATTGCTATAAAATTTTCTTTTGGATGACCGCAATAACGTATTGGCGAAGGCACTCGAAGTATTTGTCCCATTTAACAGATGATCCAGCTATTGGTCGTATATGAGCACCCAACATATATATAAAACCCCGCTTAAGGTTAGCCGTACGATGGTGCCTGCATAGCCAGCGAGTGGCGTGCGTGACTTGACAACTAGAGTCCTGAAAGGTTGATTCCTGTCCCGTTCTCCTACTTCAAATGAGCAATTCCCAAATTGGCATCTCCTACAAACTCTGTTGCAGCATGTGTGGTATGGTTAGGTCTCACGACCGAGCGACTAATCAGTATTCGGCCATGTAACCTCCAAAATAGTACCTGCCAAAGTCATGCTCCTGATTTCTCGCTTGCAACGCCGAGACCGGATTTTTTTTTTTTTTTTTTTTTTTTGCAGGACGCGGCCTTTAACGCTATCGTGTTAATAATTTGGCTGCTTAAGACTGCTTAACTGAGAAATACGAAAGTTTCCGCTGAACTGTTCTACTGCAGTTGTACTATAGCAATGTTTCTGCAGTTTTGCCCGCAATCGGACCACAACCATTCGAAACTCTGTCTGCAAAGCGACGAAGTTCCAGGTGGCTGCATGACGTTGACGTATACGTCTGTAAATACATCTTTGTAGTTTAGAATACTTGGAAACTGACCCTGGCAACGTTTAATGCTAGAACCCTAGCTAGTGAAGCTAGTTTAGCAGTGCTGTTAGAGGAATTAGAGGGCATGAAATGGAATGTCATAGGGCTTAGTGAGGTTAGGAGGCCGAATGAGGCATATACTGTACTGAAGGATGGACATGTACTATGTTATCGAGGTTTACCAGAGAGGCGACAACTAAGTGTAGGTTTCCTTGTAAATAAGTATATAGCGGGTAATATAGATGAATTCTATAGTATTAATGAGAGGGTTGCAGGGATCGTAATTGGGCTTAATAAGCGGTATAAACTGAAGGTTGTACAGGCCTATGCACCTACATGTAGTTATGATGACCAGGCAGTTGAAAGCTTCTATGAAGATGTAGAATCGGCAATGCGAAAAGTAAAGACGCAGTATACTGTACTAATGGGCGACTTCAATGCCAAGGTAGGGAAAAAACAGGCAGGAGACAAGGCAGTAGGTGACTATGGCATTGGTTCTAGGAATAGCAGGGGGGAGTTACTAGTTGAGTTTGCAGAGCGCAATAACTTACGAATCATGAATACCTTCTTCAGCAAACGGAAGAACCGGAAATGGACATGGAAAAGTCCTAACGGAGAGACTAAAAATGAAATCGACTTCATAATGTGTTCAACTCCCGCCATTGTGCAGGATGTAGAGGTAATCGGGAAAGTGCGATGCAGTGACCACAGGATGGTTAGGTCCCGAATTAGCCTAAATCTGAAGAAGGAAAGCAATAGATTAGTAAGAAAGAAATTCATCAACGAATTAGCGGTGAGGGGGAGGGCAGAAGAGTTCAAGATCTCGATACAGAATAGGTCAGTTCAGTTCAGTCGTTCAGTCGTGTCCGACTCTTCGTGACCCTATGGACCATGTCACGCCACGCTTTCCGGTCTCGCACTATCTTCCTAACATCACATAACTTCATCTCCAGTGCCTCGAGGATGCCATCTAACCATCGCGTTCGCTGCCTACGCCTTCTCCGGCGACCCTCAACTTTTCCCAACATCAAATCTTTCTCCAGCGACTCCTCTCTTCTCATCAAATGACCAAAGTAGCTGAGCTTTAACTTTAGAATTTGACCCTCCAATGAGCAGTCAGGGTTTATGGTTGACAATATCGACTGATTTGATCTTCTGGCAGTCCACGGAACTCTCAAGAGTCTTCGCCAGCACCACAATTCAAACACGTCAATTCTTCGGCGGTCAGCCTATTTCACGGTCCAGCTCTCGCATCCATACATCACAACTGGAAAGACCATAGCACGAGTTATACGGATCTTGGTTGGCAGACTAATGTCTCTGCTCTTTACTAGGCGGTCAAGGCTAACCATTGCTCTCTTTCCCAGAAGCAGGCGTCTCCTAATTTCATGGCTGCAGTCTCCTTCTGAGGTAATCCTGGAGCCCAAGAACAGAAAATCTGTCACAGCTTCCACTTCTTGTCCATTGATGCTCCAGGACTGGATAGGGCAAGACGCCATGATCTTTGTCTTTTTAATGTTCAGTTTAAGCCCAAACTTCTCACTCTCTTCTTGTACGCGCATCAGAAGTCTCTTGAGTTCCACTTCACTTTCTGCCATTAAAGTGGTATCATCCGCATATCTAAGGTTGTTGATACGTTTTCCAGCAATCTTCACTCCAGCTGAAGACTCGTCCAGACCAGCCTTCCTCATGATGCACTCTACATATAGGTTAAATAGGCAGGGCGACAGTATGCAGCCTTGCCTCACTCCTTTCTCGATCGGAAACCAATCAGTAAGACCATGCCCTGTTCTGACTGTGGCCTCTTGCCCTTCATACAGGTTCCTGAGGAGACAGATGAGGTGAATTGGAACTCCCATCTCTTGGAGAGCTTGCCACAATCTGCTGTGATCTACGCAGTCAAACGCTTTCGCATAGTCAATAAAGCAGAAGTAAATGGGTTTCTGGAACTCTCTTGCTTTTTTCATGATCCAGCGAAGGTTGGCAATTTGGTCTCTAGTTCCTCTGCCCTTGAGAAACCCAGCTTGCACGTCCGGAAGCTCCCGATCCACATACTGCTGCAGCCTACCTTGGAGGATTTTCAACATCACCTTGCTAGCATGCGAAATAAGCACGATCGTGCGGTAGTTGGAACAATCTTTGGCACTGCCTTTCTTTGGAATGGGGATGTAAACTGACCTCCTCCAATCCTGTGGCCACTGCAGGGTTGTCCAAATCTTCTGACATAATGTATGCAGAATGTTAACAGCGTCATGGTTGAGGTTTCGAAGCAGTTCAGCTGGAATGCCATCAATTCCGCTAGCTTTGTTCTTAGCAAGGCTGGCTAAGGCCCATTCAACTTCACTCTTCAGGATGCCCGGCTCGAGATCAGTAATCACAACCGTCTTATGTTGGGTTTGCACATTCGGGTCCTTCTTGTACAGTTCTTCTGTGTATTCCAGCCACCTCTTCTTTATCTCTGAGGCTTCAGTGAGGTCCTTGCCTCGTTTGTCCTTTATCACGCCCAGCTTAGCACAGAAGCTTCCTGTGATATCTTTGATTGTCTTATACAGAGCTCTTGTGTTCCTTAATTGGCTATTGTCCTCAACTGCTTGGCACTGTATGTTCAGGAAGGCATTCTTATCTCTCCTTGCTATTTTCTGAAAATCCGCATTGAGAACCTTGTATCTTTCTCTTTCCCCCATAACTTTTGCCATCCTCCTTTCCTCAGCTATTTGCAAAGCCTCTTTAGATAACCAGTTTGCTTTCTTGCATTTCTTTTGCTTTGGAACTACCTTAGTAGCAACTTCTTGTATTATATCACGAACATCAGTCCACATCTCTTCGGGCTCTCTGTCTTCTAGATCTAATTCTTGAAATCGATTCCTCACTTCCACAGCATATTCTAATGGAATTTGATCCAGATTATACATGAAAGGCCTTCTAGTTTTCTGCGTTTTCCTCAATCGAAGCTTAATTTTGGCAACAAGAAGCTGATGATCGGTGCCACAATCGGCCCCAGGCCTTGTTTTTACTGCTTGTATAGCGCTTCTCCATCTCTGCCGGCAAAGAATATAATCGATCTGATTCTTGTACAGACCGTCCGGTGAAGTCCATGTGTACAGGCGCCTCTTGTGCTGTGAATAGGTATTCAGCTCTAACTGAGGATGGCGACATTCCCCTAGAGGCAAGGAACAATAATTTCAGAGATATCATTACTGAGTGCGCGGTAGAAGTAGGCGGTAGGATAGTTAGAGAGGATACCGGCAAGCTGTCTAAGGAGACAAAAGATTTGATTAAGAAACGCCAGAGTATGAAAGCTTCCAATCCAACAGACCAGATCGAATTGGCCGAGATATCAAAGCTAATCAATAAGCGCAAGGTGGCTGATATAAGGAAGTATGACATGGAGAAAATTGAGCATGCTGTAAAGAACGGGGGAAGCCTTAAAGCGGTAAAGAAGAAATTGGGCATAGGCAAAAACCAGATGTATGCGATAAGGGACAAGGCTGGCAACGTCATCACTAATATGGACAAGATAGTCAAAGTAGCCAAGGAGTTCTATACAGATCTCTACAGTAGCCAAAATAGTCAGGACCGTAATGAGATTGGCGGTAGGGAAAAACAGTCAGACGTTCCACCAGTGACGAAGCACGAGGTCAAGAAAGCACTAGAAACTATGAAAAGGGGGAAATCAGCTGGAGAGGATCAGATAACTACAGATTTGCTGAAGTACGGGGGGGGGGGGGGGGGGGGGGGGGATATCGTGCTAGAAAAACTGGCCACCCTGTATACGCAGTGCCTGGTATCATCGACGGTACCGGAACCATGGAAGAATGCAAACATTATCCTCATTCACAAGAAAGGGGACTCTAAGGACCTTAAAAATTACAGACCAATCAGCTTCCTATCTGTTACGTACAAGGTATTTACTAAAGTAATCGCTAATAGAATCAGGACAACCTTAGACTACAATCAAGCGAAGGATCAAGCAGGGTTTCGGAAACGGTACTCTACTATCGATCATATCCATACCATCAATCAGGTGATAGAAAAATGCTCGGAATATAACCAGCCCTTATACATAGCATTCATTGATTACGAAAAAGCATTTGACTCAGTTGAAACCTCGGCGGTGATGCAGGCATTGCGAAATCAGGGGGTAGAAGAGCCGTACGTGAAAGTGCTGGAAGATATATATAGTGGCTGCACAGCAACCATAGTTCTGCATAAAGAAAGTAACAAAATTCCCATAAAGAAAGGTGTTAGGCAAGGAGACACAATCTCCCCAGTACTATTCACAGCTTGTTTAGAGGAAGTATTCAGAGGCTTGGAATGGGAGCAGTTAGGGATAAGGGTAGATGGAGAATACCTCAGTAATCTGCGATTTGCTGATGACATTGCCTTGCTAAGCAACTCGGGGGATGAACTGCAAATAATGATTGATGACCTAGACAGAAAAAGTAGAAAGGTAGGCTTGAAAATCAATATGCAGAAGACTAAGGTAATGTTCAACAGCCTCGGGAAGGAACAGCAGTTTACATTAGGTAGCGAAATACTGGAAGTAGTAGGCGAATATGTCTACTTAGAACAGGTAGTAACCGCAGATCCGGACCATGAAAAGGAAATAACAAGAAGAATAAGATTGGGATGGAGTGCATTTGGCAAGCACTCGCAGATTATGACTAGCAGCTTACCGGTATCGCTCAAGAGGAAAGTATACAACAGTTGCATCTTGCCTGTACTCACCTATGGGGCTGAAACGTGGAGGCTAATCAAGAGAGTTCTACTTAAGTTGAGGACAACCCAGAGGGCTATGGAACGAAAAATGGTAGGGGTAACATTAAGAGATAGAAAGCGTGCAGAGTGGGTCAGAGAAATAACTCAAGTTAACGACATTCTAGTGGAAATTAAGAAGAAGAAATGGACATGGGCAGGACATGAAGTGCGAAGAGAGGATAACCGATGGTCGCTGAGGGTAACAAACTGGATTCCAAGGGAAGGAAAGCGTAGCGGGGGCGGCAGAAAGTTAGGTGGGCGGATGAGATTAAGAAGTTCGCAGGGGTCAAGTGGATGCAGCTAGCACAGAACCGGGTTAAGTGGAGAAATATGGGAGAGGCCTTCGCCCTGCAGTGGGTATAATCAGGCTGCTGCTGCTGATGATGATGATGATAACGTAACTTGATTTTGACATGTGCCTGCCGGCAGGTGATTTTATCTTTTAGGAGAATTGTGAGGCATTATTCCAGCGCGCGAAAAAACACTCACGGACGAAGGTAGAGGAAACACCACGAACGTGGGTTTTCGCGCGCTGAAATAATGTCTCGCAGGAGCCAACTAGCACAGCTTGGTATACGCTTAGAATTTTAGGACGTCGGTTTCCCTCCCAGTGGAGCTTCTAATGATTTTACATTGATTCAACTGACTGTGACAGGTCACGCGTGGCTATTGGCTGGTAGTTTTCTGACACCGCTTTTCCTGCTCTAGCATTAGAGCTTCAACTTCGCCGAAAGGCCGTTGAGTGCTGCGTGCGTCCTGCTCACGAGAATGCCTCTGGAAGGTGGTAGTTGGCATTTGACATGGTAACCCACATGCCTGCTATCCATGTGACCGAGCAAGCACTATACTTACCAGCGGCATGGTAGTGATTTCCGTGTCATGGACGCATACGCGGTCGAAATTGGTTCCAATGGGCCATATAGTTTTTTTTTTTTTTTTTTTTTTTTTGCCTAAATACACTTCGAAAGTGCTGATAGGAGGAAAAGTGGTCCCTCCGGAAATGTCCGAAACTTCTTAAGATGCAGTGAGATCACTTCTTTCGAAGACTGAACATAGAAGTGGAATGTCCATTCGGGAACGTACTCCCTTAGCGTCCGCGACTGTCAGCTTTTTCCGCTGCTCGCTGTTAGGCGGCCGCCTTTCCTGGCGACGATCGGCTCACGTCACGCAGGCCCCAGCCGCGGATAAGGGCCTCTTTTCGCGCGACGCAGACCCGACAGTCGTGTCTGATTCAGGAAGTGGCGACGCTCGCGGTCGACGACTTGGGGGCGGCGAGCGGCACGCACGGCCGAGCGAGCGACCTTCCCGAGCGCAGTTGCGCGTGCACGTGGCGAGCCGAGGGAGAATCATCGCGTGTGAGAGACGTCTTGTTTGCTCGAGAGAGCCGCGGTCCTCACGCTGTCTTCTCCCGGCTGGCTGGGCGCACCAGCAGCTGTGCAGATGAGGTGTTGTGGTAGGTGGCCGAAGAGAGAGAAGGGCAGAGAAGAGAGAGACGATCCTTTTGTTGCGCACAAAACGGGCCGATCTATAACGCTCACCTGCGAACCGTGACGGCCATGAGGCCACGGCGCGGGCGTGGAGAGCGTGCGCTGGATGCGGAAGAAGACGTTCGTCCGCCCGCACAGAACGTTGCGCTACGCCGTTCAAGTATAACGCCGTGTTGTTGCTGCGCTGTTGTGGCAGCATCAGCGCGGCTTCTGATTATCGTCGCAGGCCGACGTGAACGCGGATGACCGCGTACTCTTCAGACTAAGGGGATCTTCGACTTTTCCGCAGTTTCCAAGGTCCGACGTCTGAACTGTTGTGCGGTCATTCTTAGTAAGCATTAGCTTCTCCTTACGTGCTGACCTTACAAAAAGTTGTAGCGGCGAATTGACCTTTTGACATTCACAGCCGTGTGCACGGCCTTTTCCAGACTGTTCGCTCTTGAACTCTCTGTCTCTTCTGGCGCATCACAGCCCAGTTGCTTATGCGCCACAAAACCCAATTTCACTAACTTCTAGTTATCCTATCATTTTCCTTTCCTCGAGCAGAATTAGCATTTTATCAGCAAACTTTCCCCTCTTTCCTGCCAACGCTGTGTTCGTCACTGCACTTCGAGGACCTCTGCCGCCCAGGACTATCGTGAATAGTCAGTTGCAAATCTTGCCCGGAAAGAGCAGCCGGACATGCTCACCGGACGCGTTCCTTTTCTGGCGATTCTGCCCGGCTGTGGAATGCTTCGCGAAGCGCGGCGGCCACGCGCTCGCTCTCGGTTTCCTCTAAGTGTGCACCAGTCATGTATAAAATTGTAGCAACTGGTGAAGCTGATAGGCGATACGCAGCAGTGTTACAAAACATAAGAATGCGTGCAGAATATCTAGAAGAGAACAAAGCCACTCCACAATCAGCTGAGAATTATTAGCGACGAAGCTTTCTGTAGGTTTCCTTTTCTTTATATTCAGTTCCCGTTGTCGACCTGTCGCTGGAGGAACACAGAGACGAACCGAAAGGTGAACACGACGTATCGAAACGAAGTTTCGTGGCTCACCCTCAGGTAGTGCGCTGCCGCTAGAGCAGCGCATGCGTCAACAATCCTCAACTCGCTCCGCACCGGTTTAGCAGCTCGAAACTAAGCTCATGCTTACACATCTACTCTCGACGGTGATATCGACTGACTTTTATCAATAACCGAAGCAGAACAGATTTAAAGCAGCAAAAGAGAGCTTGCGACTGTCTACAGCTCAGCCGCGTTAAAAGTTTTGGCTCAACAGCTCAACGATGTTAAAACTGCAATCAGAAAAGAATAGGGGAGGCTGAGTTTTTTAAGGAATGCTGACAGATTTTTCTATGCTATCTCTAACTAGTTGTTCTGCTCTTGGGAAATGATAAAGAAAGGCTATTTATGGGTGACGGTACAAACTAACAAAGGAGCGCGTATTACACATCAATGAACCTCTCTTCGCAGCCGACAGCCTTGCGTCGCACGAAGCAGTGTGTAATAAAATACTCCTAGCGTATTTTCATAGCACGGCAGCTCCAGCTTCCAAGGGAGATCTGGGTTCAAAGGCTTAGCGTTCAAATCTCGGTTTAACTATACGGGAAGCTAGAACCGAAAAATCAGACACCTGTAATTCGGGCACATACAGCGAAAAAACAAAATTGAGGTTTGATTTGATTTCGTTTTGTTTGGTTCATAGGGTTAAAGTCCTCACGTTCAACCCTATAAGCAATGCCAATTTCTTCAGTGGGTGTTGTGTCAGGAGTTCCGAGCCCAAAGTCCAGCGACATTCGAGTTTGCGGAATTCATCCGGCGTACTGTTCAGCGAGTGTTTCAAGGGCACACGGGTGTGGCCGATGCACTGCACGCCCCCGCATTCCCAATGCCAGACACGTATGCGATGACAGTGGGCAGAAACCTGTTCCGACTCGTACACCGGTCAGCAGCTACGGAATGTGGCACGTGCGGGATGATGCAAGCGCCTTTGATGCTATAAACTCAGTTATGTTACACAAAACCGTAAACTTCATAAAATAGGCTTCACTTTTACGAAATGCTGAGAACCCGTCTGTGACCAAATAACTGTCTCTAATAGGGATGTGGCGGGATCGAGATCAGATGCTTCAAAGACATGGATACACAAGGCTGGGGAAGGAAACGAGAGAAAAATACAAAAATGCCCACATTTTTGTTGTTTGATCGTCAACTGCGGGCCGGCCCGGCCGAAACAGTGAAAGGTGATTGGGGCTGAGGCTGATAAAACTTTATTGTGAATAAGGGTGGAGGATCGAGGGAAGTTAGCTATAGTGACGCGGTCCTTGGAGATCTTTGACGATGCCGGCCCATAGGACTGTCTTGGACTGAACGTCAGGATCATCGCGGGACCTTAGCTCATACCAAGCTTTTTTTATAAGGATCAGGAAACAGTCCTGAAGGAGGCTTATGGACTTCACGCCCAGATCATAGAACCACTACATCACGCATGCTGTGACGTGCGAACAGGTTTGAGCATAGGAACCTGGCCGCATTGCATCCGGCGTCATTTTGCACAGCTTCCACACCGCTGCTTATCTTTATAATGAGGCTGAGTGCACACCCAGTTACAGCTCCAAAATAACGGGAGATTTAATTACTGCTGTCGGTCTCCTCAATAAAATGTATTGTTCTTAAGCGCTCCCATATACTTTCGAGGGAATGTTAGTTTACAGACATTAATCATGAATAATATATCTACCTGTCACAAATGTGCCTTTTTTCCGAAAGCTTTGAGTGATTGAAACGCATTTCTGTTGATCAGAATTTCACTTTTTATGGGCAACGGTGATTCACTGGCGGGCGAACCCAGAGTGGAGCCATTGAAGGCACGCAGTGATGCCTGGTTACAAAAAAGAATGCAGCGCAAGTTGTTGTTGTTCTCCTCTAATGCGATGGCACATACCCACACAGGGGGATCGGCCAAGAATTGGAGTGCAGAGATATTAGATTTTGAGATGGATAATTACATCACAAACATAAATAGAAATAAATGCTAGGGAATAGAGAAGGAAATGTAAATATGAAAAACCAAAATATAAAAGAGTAAATACTAACGCACGCAGTAGGAGAATAGTAAGATTTATATGTACAGATTAAAACTTCAAAGCATATTAGCAAGGTAGACGTTTTGTTTCTATTAAGAAGTTTTGAATGGCGTTAAATAGAGGCCTGTGGCTGTACCCGAGTTTCCCGCAAGATTGCCGATATCGTGCTGCTCTTTGAGGCTGTTCGCAGTGAGATGTCACTGTCATCGCATGGTGGCACTCGGTAGCACTTTGACCGGTCACGGCAGTTGGCAGTGTGCAGACCGCACACTGAGGCATGGATAAAGCCGACGTTTCACGTTCTATATATCCTGTTTAGGGTGCTGCCCTGTGGAGATTTTCAGTAGTGGCAGCAGCTCATGCTCCGCGCCGACGGTGGTAGTCACCTAGACCACGGTATCGCCGTCACGTCTTCTCCCAGCGGGATGCTTTTTTTTTTTTTTTTTTTTTGTACGCAAACTTGCCATAAGGCATATTATATAAACTCATGTAAATGGTTTTCCGTGAGGAACCGGAGCAGGCTCCCGCTCTTAGCGTTGTCGGTGAGCCATTTAGAAAAGTCATCTTCCCTTGTTGTGGTTAGACCCACTTCGCGCAGAATCTTTGTCCTTGATTCCCTTGTCCCTGCACAAGTCCATAGCAGGTGGCGAACATCCACTTCTGCAGCTGGTGTGGAACACTTTGGGCATGTGGTTGGTCCGATTTCAGCTTGCGATTCCCATCGGCATCTTACCGAAGGGGTAAGGGCCGCCCCAGCTCTTATCCTTCTAAGGGAAACCTCCTCCAATCTCGTTAAGTTACGAGGGAGTGGGAATGTACACGGGGGAATGAGGGCACGTGTACTTTTCCTTAAAGAGGATGCTAAAATGGAAACAGCGGAACGGGCATCGAAAGGGAGCCTGGTGGGGGGCGCATTAGTGTGTGGAACTTCGTGTGTGAGGTGGTCAACTTTTCTCTGCTCAGCGTTCTCAGCATTGTCTTGTGTCCAATGTATCTGGATGCTTATCTTTGTTTTTTTATTGAGTGCGTGGATTTCCTGGGTAACAAATAGCGTCTTCGTCACTTTCTTTAGTTGTTTTATGGCGGCTAAGGAGTCTGTATAGATGTGGGCTTCTGTTATCGAATCTATTTTATTTATGGCCTCCATAGCAACGCGGATTGCATAGAGTTCCATCACAAGCGGGTCCGGGTATTCTAAAAGATATTCTTTATGTACCTTTAGTTCGCTGTGTGTTGGACTAGTAGCTGCTGTTCTACCGCCATTTTCTATAATTGATGCGTCCGTATATGCAATTAAGGTACCTGGAAGTGCATCAACCAGAGGTCGAGATGCCAGCTTTTCTTTGCGACGAAGCCGAGTGGTCTTGTTTGTCGTGATAGTAGTGAATTCCCAAGGAGGGGGGTCAGCCATTGGTGGTGTTCGAACTGCCACTTCGTTGTACAAGGATGCTATGGGCGTAACGTACTTTCGCTTCATATCCCTTGTTGCCTCTCGTTGTTCAATTAATTCTGTCAACGTATTTATCTGTGCAAACTCTTGGAGAATAGGGATAGGGGTAAGTTTTGGTAAGGCCGTGATAGTGCGCATTGCGTTTCTATTTATTGTTTCCAATTTTGCCCATTGCCGCCTCGTGAGTCTTTGGAATTGGGCCTGGTATAGTATCCTCGGCTGTAACACTGATTGTACAAGACGTCTTGCCATGTCCGCTCGAGCTCCTCCTCCCCTAGACGAAATGCGTTTTATCAAGTTTAAGGAAGTCGCAGCTACTTTTTTCACCTTATGAAGTCATTGTGTTCCTTTGCCGGATTTGTGAATTTCTAGGCCAAGAACTCTCAACTCGTCCACCTCTTCCAGTGCCTGATTTCCAATCTTTAGGGAGACTCTTTGCGTTGCCAATTGTTTTCTTCCATTCTTGTTGGCAACATGAATGTAACTGGACTTTTGAGGTGATAATTCCAGGCCTGCACTTTGCACGTACTCATCTATGGTATTTAAAGCCTCTTGCAGATGCCGATTCTGTCTGTCAATTTGTTTATGAACAGACCAAATCGTGACATCATCTGCGTATATCATGAACCCCACTTCTGGTATTTTAGCTAATTTCCACGCCAATGGGATCAGTGCGATATTAAATAATAAAGGTGCTAACACTGACCCTTGTGGCACGCCTCTGTTCGAGGTGTAATTGCCAATTTGTTTTCCGTTTATCCGGATAGAAAACGTCCTGTCCTTAAGCAGATTATGTACTGCTTTTATGACCTGCAAGGGAATGCCCATACATTCCATGTTGCTAAGAATCTTGGCATGTAACACGTTGTCGTATGCCTTCGCCATGTCGGTAGCCACTACAGTGCGCACTAGGTGGCTATAAGGCGACACGTGTATGACCTCTTCAGCGAGCACAGCCAGTCCATTTTCTGTCCCAAGGTTTGTTCGGAACCCAATTTGTCGAGCATGGTATTTTTTATTACTTTCCAACCACCATGACAGGCGGGTGGCTATCATCTTTTCATAGATTTTGCAAATTGTGGGTGTTAGCGAGATAGGCCGCAAAGATTCTAGACTTGTGGGAGGTTTCCCAGCCTTTGGTATTGTTACCACCACCGAGTGTTTCCAGCCGAGTGGAATGTCTCCTCCTTGCCATACCTCATTTACCACATCCAACAAGCCGTCAACTGCGGCTCCTTCTAAATTCTTGAATACTTCATAAGGAATATCGTCACGTCCAGGCGCAGTTTTACCATTCGCTTCTTCTATAGCAGCCAATAACTCCAATTTGGTAAATGGTAATGTTATTCCTGTTTTATCAACCGCATCCACTGTCGGTGAAGGCGCCGGATAATGTGCGCGGTTCGGGAAGAAAAGGGCAGCAGCCTGATCTGCAAACTCTTCTGGTGTAAGCTGTAATGCGAGTCTAATACTTTCTGCATGATCTTTAACCTGCCGCCTCTTTTCCATGCCATGGAAAGTCCTCCAGAGGGCCTTGTTAGTCGTTCCTGAGCCCAAACGACTGCACCACTCATCCCATCTCCTATGAGCCAGCTGTTATTCATATCGGCGTGCCTGTGCCGTCACTCTGTTTACCAGCGGGATGCGCCTGCCGCTTTCGAGCGCGGTGGAACTCGTCTCGCGGCCGGTCCCCGTTGGGCCCAGATTCCTCGTCATAAAAGCCACGCGGAGATAAATCACATCGAGGGTGCATCGTCCGTTTGCGCGCACCGCGCTCCCTCTGCTACAATAATAGAACGTGACGACGTCGGCTTACCCCACTGGATGGAGACTGCAGGGCAAAAGCAGGTGGACTCATAGTGATTCCCAATGAACGGTAGGCATGCCATGAACAGAGCACGACAGGTTTCAAGGACGAAAAAAAAAAAAAAGAACTAATGGGGATTACGATATTCTCTAATGCGAAATACGAGCACATCTATATTTAAGCATTTTAGCGATGTACTGAGGCAAACAATGTGAGATTCCTGCATGCACGCATGAGCAGTACGAAGCACTCTTTTTCTTTTCTCACGAGTGAAAGAGAAGGAAGAGCCACGAAGAAGCGGCGCAGCGGAGAAATTACCTTTGATTCGTGACGGTCTCGTGGCTCTCCTTCGCTCAGTTATACACCGACCACCAACGGCAATGCGGCTCAGCCGCCAGACGGGCGTGGCAGTAAATGTTTCTACCACCACCATAAGATTTTCACTCTAAAAAATTCAGGCTGATGGACAGAACCGAACTAGAGGCGAGAGGAAGCAAACGCGACAGATCAAGGTGCGGTAAATAACAACTTTGAACCTTTCAGTTTGTTCTCCACAGCTTTTCGACTCCCGCTTCATTCACATCCGGGAGGCATGTCCATCATGACTGGTTATAGACGTTTTAGTTTGTTCTCAGCTCTACCAGCGCGAATGATGGCTTTTGGGAAGCCTAGCTGACCGACCTGACCGTTTATAATGCTAGATATGTAAGCAGTGCCCGGAAACAACTTAGCGCGTTATTTGTTTTAGCCCGCGTGATGTGGGTCCGGTGAGAATATCGCCCACACGCGTCAGGTGCTGTCCAGGCGCAGAATCGTCCACGCCTCTCCGTAGTCTGCGCTCCACTTTCGCGTCCTCGAGGCGGTTTCCACGCGTGCATCGTGGAATAGCAGCCTCGAAGTCCGGTGGCGCTGTCCGAGGCACAGATTGCATTTGCTGCAACGCCTCAGCGCTGCCACCGCCACCGTGTGACCAGAATGCCGACGGCGCCACGCCATTCGCTTGGCGGTCAAGTTCGCGCGCCAGCCCGATAGCATCAGCTGTGCACAGGGTGGCTTCAAGGCGCGCTCCGAGGAACTTGCATTGAAGGCCGTGTGGGAGCACTTACGTCCAACCAGTGCTGCGAAGGCGGATTTATCGCATCGCATGATCGCTATTCTATTAGCTCTGAACTCGCCAGACCTTTGACGGAGCGGGTATCTTTTCAGCATCCAGTTCTTTTTCCTCCTTCACAGGAAGAGACGCTGATAAAGACCGACATTGGGACGCAGCTGCGCAGCTACACGTGAAGGCTGTCAGCAGCTCCTTTGACTACTCCGATAGATCTACACGTAAGGTTTTGCACTACGCAACAGCACCAATGGCTCCCGTCAGATGCTCCCCATGCGGATGCTCGTTCACGCGCATACATTTTGCAACCTGTGTAATCATGGCTTCCTTAAAGGTCAACTCCGGTGGTTTTTTCATCATTTTCTGTTTTTCATTGAATTACATTCCTCGGCACGTTCTGACTCCAACACAAAAAACCGTTTTTCGAAATTCCAATTAGAAGTATTTAAAAAAAAAAACAGCAAATCGAAACCGAAACTGCTTTCACGGCCAGAAACGACGTCCCAGGAGACGAAATGGTGACGTCACACTCAGTATTAGAAAAACACTCGTACATGCATTGGATGGTGAAAATAACGTATGGAAATCATGAAGCATTGCATAAAATGTCTGAGGTAGTTCAATATAAGCCTCACAATTTCATAATCATGCGGGAAGTGGACAGTAACGCCGGTATACTGTTTGTGACGTCAGAAACTCAGTGTTGCCGGCAGAAATAGTCTCAACTTAAAGGCCAACTCCGGTGATTTTTCCATCATTCTGTGTTTTTGGTTGAATTACATTCCTCGGCACGCCCTGACTCGAACACAAAAATCCGTTTTTCGAAATTCCAATTAGAAGTATTTTTAAAAAGAAAAAACAGAAAACCGAAACCAAAACTGCTTTCATGGCCAGAAACGACGTCCCAGGTGACGAAATGGTGACGTCACACTCAGTATTAGAGAAACACTCGTACGTGCGTTGGATGGTGAAAATAAAGTATGGAAATCATGAAGCATTGCATAAAATGTCTGGGGTAGTTCAATATAAACCTCACAATTTCATAATCATGCGGAAAGTGGACAGTAACGCCGGTATACTGTTTGTGACGTCAGAAACTCAGTGTTGCCGGCAGAAATAGTCTCAACTTAAGCCATGAAAACAGCATATTTTAAAGTCGTGTTGCGCGCGAACGGATTATCGTACGACGCCCAAATTTTGTAGAATGCGTCAGGACGGAGAGGAGCAAGCTGGCCTTGACGGTTTTTTTGAAATTCTCGGGTGCAAAAGTGGAGGGCGGGTTCATTATGGGAGTGGGTTGATTACACGACAAATAGGGTATTGTTTTTTCGCATCATAAGTGCCGTCACGAGCCGATTTCTGTATATCAAATTATCGATATATCGAACTTGTTTTAGAATATTCGAATGTCGAAAAACCCCCGGAGTTGCCCTTTAAGCCATGAAAATAGCATATTTTAAAGTCGTGTTGCACGCGAACGGATTATCGTACGGCACCCAAATTTTGTAGAATGCGTCAGGACGGAGAGGAGAATATACTGTAAAATTTTGATTAGAATATTCGAATGTCAAAAAACCTCCGGAGTTGCCCTTTAAGTTGTGCCTCTTTTATAACCGGCGCAAAGGGGGCGGGAGGCAAGGCCAGTGGTTTCCTCCGCAACATTCTTTCGGAAGGGATAGAGCCCTCTCAGTCTTTAAATGCTTTCACTACCTAGTTAAAATGTCTGCCAGACGCTTTAATTATCTCAAGTGAATATAGTGAAGGCACAGTGAGCCAGTCGTAAAGCATCTCATCGGAGAAACTCAGCCGAGTCGTGACCCAACAAAAGAAGTTGATTGGGTTACCTCTCTTCATGAGCACGAGGAGCAAAATTGGAGCAGATATGCGAAAACGTTTTTATTTTGGAGTCTATCACTTCTCGTGTGTAAGACTTTATAAAATTCGCATTTACGCAAGTTATGCTTCAATGTCGTAACGAATTCACCCTTCTACAGCGAAAAAATGTATAGGGAAAAGTAAATTTTATCCAATATTTAAATAAATCAATCTATAATCAAACAAAGCCGATGTCCTAGATCACTTTGGGATCACCTTTTTAGGTTCTTTTTCTTTTTCACAGTGGCAGCTGAGTACGAGGACATGGTAAGAAATCTTGGCCAGGGTAGAAAACTCTCTACATTCCTACATAAGTCGCTGTCCAGCCAATCAAAACCTTCCTCCCATAGTGTCCGCAGGAGGTCAAATTAAATCGTCGTGTCGAAGCCGCCGCAACGGTATCCAGAAGACGAAAAGCGAAAGAACAAAAAAAAAAAAAGGGGGGGGGGGGGGGGGGGCTTTGTTTACAGGCATCACCGGCGAAAACAGAGAACCTTCGCATTCCGGTGCCTCAGGCAATTTGGTCTAAAGCCCCTGGGCCTAACTCTGCCATGTCGGCAGCCTATATCTCGCTTCGAGCATATGCAGATATCAATAATCGTTAAACAATAGTTCTCCTCGTTATTAGGATCCCTGAAGCATGTTTTAAATCGAAGCTAACGGATAGCTTCCTATTCTTCACACGGCCTCGGCAACGGTCGCACATCACCTCCATCGGTTCCCCATTTCAAGACTCCATTCAAGATTATAGTAAGGACGCAGAAAGAAGCTGCGAAGTCCGCCTGCCCAGAAACGTGAGGTGTATGAAAAATGTCTATGAAAATTTCACGGCATTGCCGAGAACACACCAAAGCTCCAGGTACACCAGGGTACGAGAAAAGCGAAAAATGAGCCATTCGATCAATGCAAGTGCAAAAAAAAAAAAAAAAAATTAAAAAAAAAAATTGGAGATCCCTTATAACAGTTATCAGTAACAGTGTGAAAGCAAAAGAACCTGGCTCTGAGATACGCATGCACGCCCACACATAACATGTCGTACAGACATACATGCTGCATGACTGTCCATGCAATACATCACCAGATACGCATTTTAAATTGATTCAAATCATTTACCTATCCTTGGCAGCCACCTTCTGGTCTCTCCCTTTTATTCCCCTCCAAAAGGGAACGGAGGATTTCCCTCTCTCGATTGTGCCACCTGTCAGGCGTGGAAGGTGGTAGGCCGCAACGTGTTTCTCAATACCCCAAACTTTACAGGTGGGGACACATGGCATTTAAGTGTGTAAAGCCGTATCGATACCGTATCGTCAGCGCGTCGCATAAGTGAAGATATTCAAGCCTTGTTAAAATCAGGGACGAAAGTAAAGAGCGGCTCGCGCATAATGTGCTGATGGCCATCTGAATATGGAACACCCGGAAATAAAAAAGAAATATATTTTTTAGAGTACTAAATGTTTACTTTCACACACCCGGGTCATATTAAGAGTTAATTGATACGTCATGAGATCCAATACGCAGCATTGCATCAAATCTAAGACTGCTCAAAGCAGTCGCGTAATGGCGGCTTCGCTGAAGGTCAGCGTGAACTAGCGCGTTGCCCCTGTTCTATGGCACGCTGCAGTTGCTCCTGTGGCGTACCCGTTGCGCGTCGGCCGGCACAGGAGCGCAAACAACTGTCAGTGGGTGAACGTGAGCCGGTAACGTGGCGACCAACTTCTCCCTCCTTCGCATCCATCTTCGTCGGCCGTTTCCGCGTTCTACTCTCACCCGTCTTCGCGTCGACGTCCTCGGTCGCACAGCGTGCACACGTACAGCAGCTGATGGCACGTCCTGCCGGCAGTCCCCGCGGCTTCCGTGTGGGCTTCAGCGCGTCGCGTACCCCCCCTCCTCTCTTGTGGTTTCCTCTACTTCTCCGACGCTCTTCGCTCCAGCCGGCTTCTTTTATCGAATTACTTTCCCCCAGCGCGTTCCTCCGGTCACTTCTCTGCTTGCCTCAATGATCTGACGAGCGTGCTGGCATACTTTATGTGCGGTCTGGTTCTGTTTCCTCTGGGTATTTTTTTTTTAATGTTTTTGTGCTCTATCGTTTTTTAATAACTTTCCCTCTTGTGCCCCAAATCCGGCCGGCTGACGAGGCCTTAATGAGGCGGCTGGGCTCACGTGGGAATCCGGACGCGTGTTGTCGCTGCGAAGTTTCCGCACGTAAAGAAACGACTGTCGAGAGCGTCTCCGCCCGGCAGCCCTCAACCGGAAGACCGTGGAGTACGCATACTTAAATACCACAGGCGAGCGGACCGTCACCGAAAACATTTGCTCCAAGACTCCCGCCTGCAATGCTTTGTTGACTTTTCCGCGTTTGGTTTCCATTGCAATGTTTTTATTTCCGCATGGCCGGAAAAGGGGCGTGCGTTTAAATGTCATTTTTTTGTGGATTTATACAAACGCGTCGAAGAAGGAGAGGTATATGTGACTTAATGAAAACAGCGCAACACAGACGGGACAAAGAGCAGATGACACCTGCACACAAACAGAGCGCACTATTAATGTTTACGTGTCTTGTTCTTTGTCCCGTTTTTAGTGCGCTGTTTTCATTAAGTCATGTACCAACTGTACAGGCATGTTTCCTTATAATGAAAGTGCTCCGCCGGGGTGGCGCAGTGGTTACGGCGCTCGACTACTGCGCCCAAGGAAGCGGGATCAAATACCGGACTCGGCGGCTGCGTTTCGATGGAGGCGAAAAGGAGTGGTGTCCCTGTGCTGTGCGATGTCAGCGCACGTTAAAGAACCCCAGGTGGTCGAAATTTCCGGAGTCCTCTACTACGGCGTCTCTCATAGCTTGAGTTGGTTTGGGACGTTAAACCCCACAAACCAACCAAGCTTATAATGAAAGTGAGGCAGATGTGTAAAGTGATAGAGGACAGGTGGCTCATTACTGGATTGGCATTTCACTTCAAGCCATGCCCGAAGTAATTTACAGTGAATTAAAACGCACAGGAACCTGAGTACGTGCATGATGGTGTAAAATCTGCTTGCTGAATTCCACTGTCACTAAATCACTGTGGCGGACGCCGTTTGGAATGTGGAACCACAGCTGATTTTCAATGCGATGTGATCAGAATCGGACGGTGCCCACCAAAGACGTGCGATCGCAAACGACGCGACGTGCCAAGCACTATGCTCCATATCGCAGTTCCTTGCGGTTAACTGTGGAGCAGCCACGACTTTAGTATAGCTTTCCGGGTCCTGAGTGAAAACACTTGTGGAAGCGATTGCCTCGCGCTCTGGGACAATCGAGAGCGTAATGCGTATTTCGAACTCGGTTTTTTGCGTATGCAAAGATAACACAAATAAATTTTACACAGAGCAAAATGAACGTGTATTAGGCCGCGGGGTGCACAGGAAAGGAACCTACTTCGTGCCTCATTTCAAGCAGTGACCACTCGAATGCATAAGCGCTCTACTCACAGAAGCTATACCGCTGCGCATAAATATAGAGCAAGATAACATCGTGTACAGCGGCGCCCTTAACGCTTGTAAAGAGCGTTTCGGGTTCCAATCAGCGTAGGGGCGTGCATCGCAGCATTACACAACACGGAAGTGGGCAAGAAAGTTGCGGGATAGCCTGTCCCAACCCATGTGTATATGGTATACACACGTTACACGTAACCGCTGCGCTCTTGTTTACACGGGTAGCCAGCCAGCAATGCGTTTCACGCTTGTGCGCGTCTTGTACGCACATACACGCGGCGTAGACAGCGTACACTACACGCCTTTCCTCGGACAGCGCGGGTGTGGGCGAGGGAACACTTTCTCGCTGCCCAGTTCGCACGCTGCCGAGGCAGGGGAGAGAAAGGTGACCGGCCTTCCTGTTGCGCGGCTGCTGCAATTATGTCCGCAGTGCGTGGAAATTCCTCGTCGCCTTTGGACGCACTGCTCCGCTTTAAATGCGCACGCGCGCCCCTCACGGAGCTTCGAGAGGCGCATATACATGGTTGCGGCGCAGCGCTTCCGTTAAGTGCAGCTAGGGTTTGCCGGAAGGAAAAACCGGACGACCGGAAATCTCGGCTGGCCAGAGTTTTTCCTGCGCTTTTGAAACGCATTTTCCGGGTATTTAGCCGCTTGGTCTGGGGAACGCACCTTTGTGTGTGCAGCTCGCAACACCGCGAAAATAACCAATGAAGTGCTCTGAAGAAAACAATTCCTGGCTGCAGAGATTTGCTCCGACGGAAGTACTAGTACATAAACGCTTGCGAGCTGATCGTGAAGGGAATTTTGATGAAGGTAAAGAGAGGGAGACGCTCTTACGCGTAGTGATTGCCCGTTAGGTATATAACCATGCATTGCGGATATTTCTTTTTCTGTAATACCACATCTCGGTACACTGCTCTGATAAGTGCGTATACAACCGGCACACGGAAGTTGCGTTTTTAAGAACTATATTGGTAACGGCGAATGAGATCTCATGCCGTAGAGCACGCGTGGCAGCCTCGACCCCGTACTTTCGGAAGCATTCATTTGTCTTCTTTCTCACCACCTCTGCGAGCACGGTTACAGAAAAGTGCAGCACGTGAGATGCATACTGATGCTTGGCTAGCGTTCGTAACGATTTCCCGCTCAGCGCGGTGTCTGCGACGGCTACGTGTGCGTAGGTCCCACGCCCGTTTTTGTTCACGTTTGTAGAGAGCACACACTGCACTGTTCGGAAATGCGTGGCTGAAAACTGCGGCGAGAAGTATGTCCTGCGAACCGTCGGCCGTTCGCGGGAAGGGCCGACTGGTTCCGCGTTTTGCTTCTCAGCGGAACAACTCATGCGAACACCTTCTCCGTTAAGAGGGACCGCTTTAGAAACCTCTTGACCGCTTTGGAAAGTGAAGTACTTGGGAGAATGAGAATGGCGTGGATTGTTTTTAGCAAGCACCTTCTGGTCATGTATAGCAGGTAACCAGCATATCCCACAAGAGCATAGTAAGTTCATTGCTTCTTATTGTTACACCTTCCACAGGGCAGAAACCTGGAGGCTATCCTATTCTTGACTCAGTTATACACGCGGTCATCATGACGAAAGTTCAAACGCACAAAAAGATGAGGACAGTGAAAAAGACGTGAGACACACGAGCGCTAACTTGCAACAATCTATTGTGGACGCCGAAGCGAAACATAAAGGAGAATCGTGGCACGACATCACGCATGCGCAACCAGCAAACTAGTCAGCGGCGACGCAGGTATTTCAGTTCTTTGGCAGACAATGCAATCGACGGCTTGGATACGCAGTCATCCCCCAAACAAGCTATCTTCTCCGCCTCGATAATTCCGCGCGTCAGTCGACAACGGTTTCTTGCGAGAATGATACAATCTGGATATAATCGAACATAGCTCGACTTAGCGGGGGAGTCTACACTTTGGCTGGAGCTACAACCATCACGAGGATCTAGGCTGGAGCTGTAAATATCGCTGGGGTCATCCCTAGGTTCATACTTCCTACAGTGTTCATCAAGAAATCCTCCGCATCTCCCGCTCACATTTCTACGGTGTTCGCGAAGGCGGTCAATCACGCACCGTCCACTTTGTCCTATTGTTTGGGGGATGTCTGCGTATCCAAGCCGTCGATTGCTTTGTCTGCCAAAGAACTGAAATACCCGCGTCGCCGCTGACTGGTTTGCCGGCTGCGCATGCGTGACGTGCCACGATTCTCCTTTATATTTCGCTTCGCCGTCCGCAATGAATTGTTGCAAGTTAGCGCTCGTGTGTCTCACGTCTTTTTCACTGTCCTCATCTTTTTGTGCGTTTTAACTTTCGTCATGATGACCGCGTGTATAACTGAGTCAAGAATAGGATACGGATTCTTTTCCTATACGGCCACCAGAGCACGCAGGTCGCCAAACAAAGCGGAGAAGACGCCGATATGGCATACGGAGGTTCCCCATAAACGCCGTCCGGTGGGAAAGAGGCCTGTCATTTGCATTCAGCGTCGTTCCCATGCGGCGGCGCAAGATTCGCTTTCGGCCTCCTCCGTCTGTCTGTGCGCTTAGCACGCGTGTTTGTGGGCCGGCGTGCGAGTGGAGGCCGCTCTCGCTGATGGCTGGCTCAGCGGCCGCGTCCTTGTCGCATAAAGCGGCGACAACGCGCGCGCGAGCTCCGGTTTGTGGAACATGCTGCGTGGGAAATTGGGACGGCTTGTGGACGACGACTGCACTCTACACGTCCTCCCGTGCCAGATTGTAGTAGTACGCGCTATCCCCCGAGGGAGAGGTCGAAGGTCTGCGCGTTGGCTGTCTCTCGCCTCCGGGCGCCGGAACGTTCTCGCGTCTGAATGAAGACTCTGCCACGTTGCGCTCACTCGAGCGTCACGAGTAGTATCATGGCATGCCCGGCAGGGGGATTGTGGAGGCCGGTCTATGTATCACAGCTCTGCGCAAAACCTAGCGCGTGCAGAGGATTACGTGGTGTACCAAGTTTACGCGATTGTTGAAAACACCGAATTGAATCTGAGAACGCGAATGTCACTACCCTCACAACGCAAAAGTCCAGCTTTCTAGGGCACAGCGTTTAATTGTGGGGCGATTCGGGATAGTGTAGAAGACTGTTATGCACATATTTATGGCAATGTTCTAAGCTCCGCACCAGTGGCAAAAAATTGCTTTCAAAGTTTTTTTCTTGCGTTCGCATCGAGTATGTTAAAACTGTCGTTTGAATTCAGTGGGCTGCGCTCTTGAAAACAATTATGAAGCCACTGCGGTGTTTTGTAAAATACTTTTAAGTCCTTCCATGCCAAACGAAGCAGAGTTTGCTCTCAACCCCCTCCGATCTGTCTATAAAATTTGGGATTCTTTATTAAGCCTGCTAAATTATTTACCCTTAATAACCTTGCCCCCCCCACCCCAAAAAAAAAAAACTTCCTGGTCTTGCGACAGCCCTTCAAATTTCTCAGAAGAGTGCAAAAGTTGCTCTCACTAAGAAATTTACAAACCAATCAAATATTTAATACTTTCGCGCTTAAAAACCTTTTTTTTTTTTTCGGTTTTAAACTGCACAAGAAACAAATCTGTAGCGCAAAGGTTTTGTGTCGTTTTTATTTCATTATTTATCCGCAAGAAACACCGAATTTGCAGTTTTATATTGTACACTCTACATTAGCGAGCAACATCACATTTTTCACCTCTTCTCTATAATGTGTGCCACCTCATTAAATGGTTATTACAACACAGTGTATTTCAGAAAAAAAAATATGTTTAACTTAGAAAAGAATGTTTTGTAATACGTTTTCGGGCATAAATTTTATACAGAGGCGTTCCTGGTAAAAATATTAACTATAGCTCAATTTATAGCTAGCTTCATTGAAATTTTACTCAAGAATTTTTATCGGAGCCTTTTTTTTTTGTTTATTTCAAGCGAGAAACAAATTTTTGGGGTTGAGCACCGCACCTCGAGCCATGATTGACCTTCACTGCACTGCTCAAAAGTCATATACGCTACCCGGGAAGCACGCTGCGACAAACGCTGAAGAGATAAGAGGGCTTCCAGGGGCCTCTGTATTGTCAACGGAGCGTGTGTATTAGCCGGTCGCAACATCAAAATCGGTACACGGCACCACGACCACTGTCGGGGCTGTTTCATTGCAGTGGCTGAATAGATCTAGTGGCGGTGAAAAAAAAAAAAAAAAATCACTACTTCTCTGATTGTGCCTCTTCCTAATATAACAATAAAAAGAAATTCATTATCTTGTGCCGCCATGAAGAGGATTTTCATCTGGCAGCTTAGTGGAACGTTTTCGCCACCTTGCATGGCAAGAGCGTCTGTGAAGCCACTGGAGGGATCGTAAAGCGCCTTGCATCAAGGGAAGGCCTTCAAAGGCCTTACGAGGGCTAGATACTGACACCCCATCATGGGCAAAAGCTAACATATGGGGCATTGAGTTCCTTTGGGCCCCAGAAAGTGCTATTGAAGAAACAAAAAGTCCAATTTAAACAGAGGTTTGCAATGGCTATGCTTGTAAAAGTTATATGCGCTTTGCACCATTTCAAACACACGCACACTCTTCAATCAATGAAGTACCGCACTGCTCTGTGCTGTGCTGCCTTTTCTGCCCACAGTTTTGCCGTGTGCTGCACTTTCAAGGCACCAACCGGAGCGCAAGTTTTATCCACTGGCATAAACCAAGGAAAGTGCAAGGGAATGAGATTTCTTGTGCCGTATGTGTGGACGTGGATGACTTTGATAAAAGCGTTTCTTTTCTTTTGCTTCTTCGTTTTCCTAACCATCGAGGCCCATGAAGTCTTATTATCCTACGTCCAAGCTTGTTTTGTTTTTTTGCGTTTCTTCAGCCTCTGAACGTGTTGGGAAGATCGATGCTCCCTTCGTCTCGAGCATCTCCTTCGGTCGCCCACGCTTGCGCGCACGCAACGATTTCCGGAGTATTGTTCCGCTCGCGCGATTACCCTGAGAGAAAGTGACGCCGTCCGCGGCTGCTCACTCCGGAGCTTTCACTCACATAATCGGGCTGTCATTTTAAGCCTGCTCTTACGACTCTATCAATCGATCTGCATTGTTCGCGCTATATTGTATCCATCGCGACGTGTGCCGCCTTTGAACACAAGGGAGCCAGGTTTCATGCGCGCTTCCACGGAGCTTAAAATTATAGGAGCCGTCTCGCACGAGTAAACGACGACGGCCACAGACAATGCAAGTTGACATGGTTACAAGACGTGGCTCACATTTCCTTCTTCATTTGATACGCCTGCGTGCCCTCGGACTATGCGAAATCTCAGTACAGCACGCTTGCTCGAACGTCATGCCATTCATCAAATGCCGAGGACCGTGATCTCCGCTGACGTGTAGCTGGAAGTAGCCCAATCTCGCGTGCAGTGCTTGTTACGAGAAGAAGAAAGAATGCAAGTAAACACTTCCAAGGAATATAGGCCAGGAAACAAAGACCATAACTGATATCACGTACTAGGCCGCTCCCGCACCCGCATCAATTGACAGCGGGGGTGGCTGTAACGCTTTGCGCTCTGTATGACATGTGAGCACTGTAAGTACGTACAACCTGCATAATCCCGCAGCTTACCGCGATCTACAGCAGCTGTGGTTGCCACCGAAACAGTTTCGTACACACTGCACGGAACGGGCGACTCGCGCGACACGGCGTCGTTTCGCAATGACGCTGAGCATTCGTGGCAAATCTGTGCGCCACTGCCGGCGCTTGAAGGCGCACGTTGGCTTCAGGCCGAGGGAACCCGTTCCAGCCAGGCTGTCCGGACGCACGGACACGCGCACCCACCCACCGAGCAGCGCCAACAATGGGACCCTGACCCGCACCGAAGCACGAGGACCGCCGCCTCACACAGCGAAGTCATTCAGTCGGAATCGATCAAGACTTCACGATTCGATTCAATGGCTCGGCGACCGCGAACGCCTGGAATGAGGGCCTCGCTCGAGGTCTGTCGTTACGAGGCCGCGGACTGCGTTGCTCGTATGCGGGCTGCAGGTAAAGGAGAGAACTTTGTGTGTGCTCGCGTTTACGCATTATTTCATTTTACTTTCCTTTTTGTCTTTTCCTCTTTCTGCTATCCGCGTGGACCACTTTCAAAAGCCTCGGCCTAACGCAGTTTTCCATTTGACTCCCCACACCCCGTCATTTTTGCCTCGGAGTGGTCTTTCGCCATTGTTGCAGTCGAAGGAACCCATTGGGGCTCCAAAGCCGACGCTTTGGTATTCGAGTGCATTTCTTTCTTTCTTTTTTTTTTTTTTTTTGGGGGGGGGGGGGGGGTTAAAAACTGCTGAGAGCGTTTTATTTTTTTTTTTATTTTTTTCGCCACATTCCCTTCCGCGGCCTTCTCGTTAACGTTCTCCCCGCACAACTGAGCCCTAAAATAATTTTTGTTTCTTTCTCGTTCGGAATTTTGCCGATTGTCGACGGCTTCTGCAGTTGTAGAGATCATATATTCGCGGCTATGGTACAGGGAAGCTCATTGTTGATCACTTCTTTCCGCACGTTGAAACCAACCGCGCACAGGTCCTGCTCCAAATATCAGCTCGAACTCTTTGGCCGGACTGACTCAGCCCACTGCGTCTTCTTTTCCGTCCATACCATGAAGTATAGACCAAGCATGCCAGATATATTTACAGTCAGTTCTTAACGCCACACTCGGTTTTAGATTAAAAACGCTTCCTTTCTCTCGTTATAAAAAGTGCACGAGAAATAAGTTCATTGCGCGATTATAACGTGTCCTCAAAAAATGTGTTATTGTTAAACTACGAACGGTAGCCTGGAATTGGCGCGCTGCGTGTAGAAAGTGAGAAGTGCAGATTCGACAAGAGTTTCCACAAGTTCTCGATACTGGCACAAGAGCACTAATCGGAAGGATGCTATCCCGAGCAAAAACTTGTCTTGCTTGCGAAGCAGCTCTGATTCAACACAACAGCTGCATATAGCATAGCAATTGCATAGCAATTGCATAACAGCATCATAGCAACTAGTTGCCCAGGAAACGATAAATCTCGCAATGTGGCGTTGCAGTTACCCAGTCAATCGAAAAAAAAAAAAAGAAGGTTTATTTGGAGAAATATGTGTGTCTCATTCCAGGTAACTACGCCAAGCTAGGCGACAGAAGCGGAAACCCTGTGCAACATCTTTTTCGCTCGACATTAAAATGTTAGCTGAATTTCCGCTATTTTTTTTTTTTTTTTGCCATCATACTTAGCACTGCGAGTACACTGGATGGTCCTCAACATGTGTATTGAAATGCCACATTTTGCAATGAAGGAAGTGGTCGTCCTTGAACGTCCATGCTTGTCGTGCTGGAGCTGGTGTATCGTGAGGAACAAATTCCAGAAGCACTGGCGTCCAACAATGGCGAAACGGACGGATGGGACACAGGGCCAATCCAATGCACTCCCTAAACCCTCTAGCTGAGCTTATCAATTCATTATTTCAGGCTGGTCATCGAGTTTTAAATTAACAACCATAAAGGTGAGCCATCACTACCGCGTTCACTCAATACGTCCCCTTTCCTTGTGGCAGAGCCATCGTTTTGTCACAGCAGTCGTCAAGCTGGTATAGAAAAATGATTTACTCGGATGCCCCTATTAAATTACCCACAGTTAAGAGGCAGAGTCTCTCCACTTCAGTCAGAGGAACGTGACAACACAGGTGAATATTTGATTTTTGCCGAGACTTGCCAATTCGAAGCGAGCAAATGTAATCAAGCAACCAGTTTTGCGACGCGGGACTTTGAGATTCACCGGCTGCAACTCTGCAGCCGTCGCGATCTCGGCGAGTGTTGCCTATTGTCTCCTTCTATAGAGTGCCACGCTACGTAGAGCATCGAGCACCTACAAGTGCGTAGGAATCGTAAGGTCAGTTCAGAGTCGCACTTAACAACGTTTCGCGAGCTGCATGCTCGGCCTGGTCACACGCAGCTGCAGGACTTCGCCGCGGCTTCCGATGCCGGAGCCTCGCTGTGTGGCAATCGGCACGAAGGCCACGCCGCCCAAGGAGGGACGTCCTTTGTTCTCCACTGCCGCTACTCTTGCGCGATCGGCCACGGTCTTGTTTTCTTTATTTTTCGTCGAGTTTTTGTTATCGCGTATATGTATAGTTTCAAGTGCGCGTGGAAGTGCGTTGCAAGTTGGAGGCTACAGACGTGCGTAAGCCAGTGCGCACTGTCGGGTATTCATGTAGGGTGGTTCGCGGCAAGGTCGGACGGGGTATTGCTGCTGCCAAGGGGTGATTAGACGCGCCTGGATTGGAGTCCGCCTCTCTTTTGTTCCAGCGCCTATTTCGCGCCCCTTTGGCCAGCAACCTGAAGCGTGGGAAAGAGTCATTTGATCTCAGTGTTTTGCTACTGGTAACGCTGCACGAGTGGGAGTAGTCATGAAAGCAAGTTATTTTTCCTCGTGGTTATCAGGTAAGGTTTTCTGTAAATTCCCCAGACACTGTTTGCATAGGAAATGTTACGCAGCCGTGTCGAGCCTTGCATATTTTTTTCTTTTTTTTTTTTTCTTTTTCATTTTCCTGCAACGGTCGCATTCGTGGGCAGGGTGTCACAATGCATGCACGTGAGTATATTCAGCGGTAGTGAAAAGTCTCACACATAGTGAGAATTCTTTAGTGCCAGAAAGTTTATCTATTAGAAGCACTTGTAGTTGCAATAGTTTCTGAATACTAGGCCTAACTTGAGGTACAACACAAATACACGGAAGTGAAGTGCGTTGGCGAGCGGTTTTTGCCGCTCCTTGACCGGTAGATTCTGCACCTCCGTGCGAGGAAGTGATTCGGATCTTGCGTTACTGTGAAAAACGCAGGCATTCCAGATAGCCCTTCGCAGCGTTATTTGACCGCTTAGAATGGTAATTAATTCCTACGTGAGGTGCCAACAAATTCATCAGATATGGTATACGGGTTGTTACCCCTCAGACTTACTCCGGCCGTGTTTGCACCGAAATACCCCGATATTTTCGCACGCTCTCTGTAAGCGTTTGCGACATCACAGGTACGGTAAGTTCTTATATTTACTGGTCAGGACATAACAGGCAGGACAAAGGGACTCTGGCATACCTCTCGCTAGTTTTTTTGTCTCGCGAGATTAAATACAGCTTAAGCAGAATGCAGGCCAGGTTCTGACCTTACATAGCTGTCTCTCGCTTCGCAAGTATTCATTCTTTTCCTTGGTTCTTTTTTTTTTTTTATTTGTTCCTCGCTAATCAGCCTTGGTCTGCGATACTGCCGACGACTGTCCGGCGACTTGCGGCGACGCTGGGAAAGATAGGGTCGCGACGCAGCCATTTACTGGGGATGTATGATCGCAAAATAGATTGACAAAGGTCGTATGCAGTTCCCTCGGAGGACAACTCAGTTGCTTGTTTCTAAATTAGTCGCACAACTTTTAGTTAAGTTATTCAGGGCCATATATATTGTCACGGACAATAGGGCTAGACGTGCCTAAAAGATAAGGCGAAGCTGTACAAGCAGCCAGAGTTTTGCACAGAGCGGGCAAGCCGACTTCGGCGTCTTTTTCTCCCAGGCGCCACCTAAAGATCTCGGGAACACCAGGTGGCATTACTCCCCCTCAATATGCACTTGAAATGACAGTAGTTACAAGCTCAAAAATAATATGGACAAGGTATGATATGTGCACCATACGTCCTCGAGATTACAGTGGCTTTGAGAGACACCGTACCGAAGAGGCCACCTGCTTAACTACGGCCACCCGGAGGATCTTCAACGTGCACTGACCTCGCAGAGCATGCGGGTGATGTCAAATTTCGCTTCCATAGAAGTGCAGTCGCCAGGCTCGGCAGGCCGAACGCTGTCGCCATTGAACCCGCACGGCGAGCATATCAGTACGTAATATCATGATATAGAACAAATATTTTGTGCGCGATTCCGCATTTTCTAAAGTTAGAGCAAGTTTCGCGCATCAACCAAAAAAGAGGAATAATAGTTTGAATTTTTCTGATATGCTGGTAGCAATTAGACGATAGATGCCTCAGGCGAGAAAGATATTTATCAAATCCCACGGCGAGACATGTATTTACAACTTTATGACAGTGTTCTACTGGAGAAAGCGTCGTACATGTTGGTATACAGGGTCGAGTTAGGCACATAATGGAAGTTTTATGGCTGCACTGATGCTGCGGAACCGGCACTTCCGGCTTGTCAGGGGGAGGCGAGTGTTACTGTAGCAGCAGCAGCGGCTGTGGCGTCCGGAATCGAGGGCGGCGGTCGGCGGAAGCCCGTTCGGGCCGCGCGTCCTCGACCGACAAGGAGCGCGGTCGAAGGACAGGTCTTTCACGTCGCCCCAGGGAACGCCTGCTTTAACGCCCGCAGCTCGCGTGCCTCTCGCGCGGACGGACGATAGCAGACGCAGTTTGCGTGTGTATATGCGCGATATATGCGATTTTCGATACGCCTGCTGGGCGAGCGAGGCTGCGTGATGGTTCTTCCAGGAGCCCGTGAGGCGGTCACCGAGGATACAGCGCGGCTAAGCCCATGCACAGAGCGCCGAAAGTCTGTCCGGTGCCCGCTGGAATGGAGAACACCGCTACGCATATGTCAACACTGACACAACAGTGCAGAGTATGGTACTTGCGCTTTGTGACGGCTACTGAGCGAAGCACAGCGGCTGATTCTGGATGCCCAGCCGAAGCTCGCCACTTTTGAGTGCACGTCGCGCGACGTCCGCTATAGCATGACTGACACGTGCCTGCATATAGGGGAAAAGCTGCCACCGAACGGGGAATTAGTTCCATCGCAAAATCTATGCCCGGAGCCAGACGCGTTGCTTTTCAGTTACGACTGAACAAAAGGCAAAGGAGAACGTGTTCGTTGTTAATTCATCGCTGACATCACAGGCCCCGTTTCCTTGCGGAGTGCAAGCTGGAGGGAAAGGGAGAAGGGGGGAAGGGGGTGTAGGTGAATAAGGTAGTTACATAGATGTGTTTATTGATAGGAAAGGAAGAGAGGTAGTTTCCCATGTAGCTATACCAGAGGCCTCAACAGTGTCAACCAGTGCGGGACATCAAAAGGCAACCGCTCTTTCTTTGCTCGATATGACCTTCAATACGAACATTACGCGAATGGGAGGATATTGCTCTTCATGCATACCCAATACAGAAAAAATAACAAGGCGTTGTTCTGGCTTTCGCGTAGAAAGTAAGTTGCTCGACTGCCCCCCACCTCAAGTTGCTGCCCCCCGCCCCTCTTTTTTTTTATCCCTTTGCCGACCAAGCCTGAGCATTGCCTTTAACTTATTTTCGTTAACTGTTTCTTGTTTTTTGTTTACCGAACCAAGAAATCACTGAATCATTCTTTTGAATCATTTCTCGAAACCAGTGGTACTGTACGTACACGTGTACGCTAATTCTACGCTAGTAATGCACACATTTGCCCTAATACATCGCCGCGATGCTAAACGTCCCTCTTGATGCTCGAACAGCTAGAATACCCCGCCAGCCGCACTGTGTTAGACGATGCGCTGGAAATTTTGTTTTTCCCTCCGTCCGAATTCAGAAGTCGAAGGCCCCATTTTCGCCCTAACAGGAGATGCGTGCTTTCCATTGCTTTTACATCACTACGGTCGGCGGTCCGCATACCTTGGTGAGATTCAGCAGGGATTGCGGAGTTCTCAAGAATGAATACAAAATTATTTACATTTTATCTCCCTTTGATACTATGGCTCGACTGGAAGATGGTTCACTCTGCTGATGATAATTTTGAGCTTAAAGAAAAAAGTAAAAGAAGGAAAGGAACTAGAAAGGCGAAATATAAGCAATACTTCCAGCAGCAAAAATTCACGACAAAACTGAAAAAGAAACCAAAACAGAAGTAGGGTGTAAGGATAGTAAAGAAAAGCTTCCCGGGTGATGATACCAGGGTGCTTCGGTCAAGCACCCGCCACCGTTTCGACTCGGCATTATGTAGGCGTCACACATTAGGAATACTTCCTCTTTTGTCGCGTTCCCACACCATGTGCCTCCCGACTCGGTGTACATGTGTGGCGTAATGAAAGGATCACCTCCTTTTATCTTCGGCCGAAGCATCTCCAGCGGCGTCGTAGAAAAGTCCGCACCGAAGATCCCACACCTCTGTCCCTGTGGCGGCCAACGACGCGAGGCGACAACGACGTCGTACGGCGCAGCGCAATCGCGTCATGATCGGCCGTGGTCGATGCCTTGTTCCTTCTCAATATCGCCGGCGGCGGCTCAAGCGCAGCAGGAGCCTCCGAGCGGTGACGACGCCACTAAAGAAACGGGTATTTGGCAAAACTAGGTGACCCGGATAGGAAGGCTCCTTCTCTCCAACGAGATGCGATACGATCGCATATGTATACGCACAGACGCCGTACACTATTCGTGCCGGTAGCGCGAACCGATAAAGCGTGAATCCCCGCCGACAGTGGCGTCCGTGCGCGAGGCGCCTGTTTCATTGTTGCCGCGTCTCATTTTGAGACGTTTAAACTGTGCATACATGTAACTGGGCCGCCGGCGGCGGAGGCGACGACTTCGCGCTGAGGACGCCGCCGGACGCTTCGTATTTCTCAGCGAGCGCTCGCCCAACTATTGCTCGGCAGCCGGCCTCTCGGGATGCGGAAAAGGAGATCTGATGCGAGATATGGAAGAAGCTTAACGCGCTTGCGCGCGTGCGTTGTTACGCGTAACCGATTGTGATAGAAGGCGTGCCCTTGAGCGTGGCGCATATGTGTGCGATCGGAGATTGTTATGGAGCACGGGCGTTTGTTACGCGATCTGCACGTGGCTCGTGCTGAGCGACGTGCTGACCGGTATTGTTAGCTTTGCAAACGAGCATCCCTGGATACAGCGTCTGGTATGCATGCATGCGTACAACGCGAGGAAAGATTGCCCCCTGTTTCTCCTAACGAGGATAGTTCGTCTTGATTCTTTTTGTTTACCTTACTTCTCTCGATACTTCGGGGCCTTGACCTTCCCGAAAAACGCTCGAAAACTTGAGCTACCTTATTCCAAACCAAGCTTCTGAAATGCGGAAAAAGATATAAGGTTTCCCACCACGCATTATGTACTTCGTTTTATCTAATCTTTCTTCTTGTGATTCTTATGCGAGCGGAAAAGGTGCAGCTCAATATATGCGGTAATACCTTAAACTAGCATTAGTGTGTAGCTAAATTATGATTCTTGAATATGTGCGTGTTGCTTCTACTGGCTCATATTTCGGAGTGCATCTAGTAAGAGCAAGATTCTAAAAGCAATGCAAACAAGAGAATAAAATGTGAGCATTTTCTGTTGTCTCTAAAAGATGAAAGCGGCATGGGAAAACAATGCAGTGAGGTTTTATTCCGTCGCATTTGGGAAAACATACAGTGAGTGTGAATTAAATCTCACTGTTCTCTACTTTCTTGCTGCGTACAAATGTTTCGCAGGCGTCACTTTTGATGGTTCGATTTCCGCATGTGAGTTATTAAAGAGGACACAATAAAAACGGATTACATAGTTGAAGAACGCAGTGTACACAATTATGAAGCGTACATGGTAGGGAGCTAAAGTTCCTAGGCTGTGGAATGGCTGCAGTAAAAAAGGTGCTACAAATTCGCCCATGCAAAATACTCTGAGCGCATAGTGCATGATCACTGTGTCCGCACGAAGAGCCAGTAAGGATTGGATAAGAAGGAGAAGGAGGCGCTATTAGAGGCCTCTCTGGTCATCCACTGAGTCCGAATGAGGTCAAGCTACTAAAAAAAAAAAAAAAAAGGGGGGGGGGGGGGGGAGGGTAGGTTCGTAAATAAGGGAAGGGTGGTGACAGTATTCATGAGTGCAGAAATAGTTCTCTATTCACCCTAATCTAAGACACAGGTGGGACAATGCAATGCTGCGAGTGTATATAAGACCGAGCTGTATACGCCAACTGCAATTGCAGGCCATTAGTGGGGTTAGGATTGTGTGTGTCTGAACTTGCGGTACATGTGTAGTTGTTCCTTGTTTAGTGAAGCATACAGTCCGGGAGAGACAGTGCAGTTGTAAGTGTTGTTCTTCTGTCAGGCTATTAAGTTTAAAGCCTTACTTGGCTCATGAGTGGAGTCCGCAGAATGTGTTCGCAAGTAGTGGCGGCGGACATATACCAAAAATATAGCCTCATTTCGTATCATAGTTGTAACACAACTATTCTTTGTGCAGCGTTCATTGTGATGTCGTGCCATTTTGCTTTTATTTTGTAGCATCCACCTGCAAGTCAAGTCGCAGGTTAGTTTGCGATAGAGATTCAAACCGACGACATTATGTGCCGTCAGTAGAACTCTCCTGGCTTACGTCACGAATGACGTATCGGAGGAGGGGCGAAAGGGGCGGCCGCCACATAACTGCGCCTGGTGGGCAAAACATTTCGCTGCTGTTGGCGTGGTGCGGATTATTCGATCTCGTATGGGGACAACTGGCTGTGTTTTTTTAATGCCGTCAAGCTCTCGCATGGTGTGATGCGATATTCAATCGAAGATGGCCAGCGGCATGTATTTCTTCAGTTCTAGAAGCGGCCCAATGTGTTTTTCAGCTCTGCAAAGAGCGAAGCGACAAAGGTCACGCGATGGCAGGACTCAATATTGTATTTGGCAGTAAGCACATTTTTCTGGTATCCTCGTGCGTTCACGAATTTCTGGGAGACCGAACAAGCACTTATCAGTTTGCTTTATTGCCTCTCCGAACGAATCGTGCTGAATGTTGACCGATCGCGCTTTCAAAGGTCCCGCGGAATGCGATCAGTGGCAGAGCTTTTAGAGATTCTTGCTCGGCATTCAATTTATTCCACTTCTGCAGGCCATATTGAAGGAGATATCTATCTCAGAAGACGGCTCCCAAGGTCATGACAGCGGTATAATCGCTCAAGTACAGCCGCATCCTTAAACGGATTGGGACACGACGTATATAATATATACCATATCCCCGGGCAATCTCGGATAATGTGAGTTACGCGCTTCAAACTGAATTTGGCCTCTTGGTGACAGCTTATTTCTTGCCGTCGCTGAAAAGTGAAAGCAGACGTCGAAATGTATAATATATACGCTCTTCGCTTCATTGAAACACCGCACCAAAAGGAGGAGCAACGCTGAGAAGAAAAGGAACCAGAAGTAGCAACTCCATGCTCGCTAATTACCAGCCTGAAGGTTGTATCTAACGACGATGGAACTCGTACAAAAAAAAAAAAAAAAGATCATGCTCAAAAGAGCTAAAGCTATTTAAACCAAATACCGAAGAAAAAAAAAATCCATGGAATGAACTGAGCAAGGGATCGAAGTCACTTTCATTATCGGGAAGCGTCGATGGCTATAATACGGTTTCGTTTCTTTGGGCATGCAATGTTAAGCTTTTAAAATCTCGCTTACGCTGCTACAGTTCCTGGTTGCGGCTACATGTGGAGTTAAACGCTTCCTGGCAGGTAATATTTAGCATGTGTACAAGCGCAGAGACAAGCTCCGCGCCAGCCAGCGCTTCTCCCTACGAAGAGTCCACTCGGAACACTATATGGTCCCAGGGACTCGATTAGTCACGCTCGGTTTCCTGCTCTAATGACGCGATGCCGGGGGCAGTCGAGGAGTAACGTTTGCGCCGAGGAAGGAGCGTGGCACGATGAGAGACAGCGAGAGAAAAAGAGAGAGGAAAGAAAACTTGCAAAGTGGGCGCCAAGGAAGACAACAATGCCAAGGACGAGAAATCGGCTGTGCCGTTGCTCTTCTGCCCCTTTCAGAATCTGCCTGGAACGAGAAAGAGGAGAAAAAGCGGCGCTAAAGGCCGACCTCATTTTGCCGTTCAATCGTCTCGAGCTGGCGCCAATTCACCGTGACCGGTGCCAGCTAAGAGACTCTTCGGGCACCGTGTGGGGCTATTTACGGCGCGCTGTGCTCACGAAACGCTCTCCGGGATAGTGTCCACTCTCCGTATTCCCGCCGCAGCTTAAAAACAACAAAACGATTTCGCGGCTGTTTTCTATTAAACTCCGAAGCTCATCATTGCAAGAAAAGCATGCAAGTTCTTCCGTCCTTCCATGGTTCACTGAATTTTCGCGCAGACTTTCCAGTGCCAACAAGAACAGCAGTGTGACCAACATATGGATGAATGCAGCGCAGTCTGTGACTGACAGCAGTGGATGCTCTGCGGTTTGTGCTTAGTAATGGTGCACAATGAGCTCCAGCTCAGTTGAATGAGCCAGCCTATTCAGAAGCCATTCCAAGAACATATCCAGGAGCCTACTCAAGTATGTGTTGTACTCTCAGGCAAGAGAGACGCCCTGCAGAGAGACCTCTCGGCTTCGTTGAAGGCGGCCACTTGTGTGTGAGGAACGACGGTCTATGCAGGAACCCGTTCTGGCCAACGTGATGGATTGCCGTCAGTGCGAACAGCATGGAAATAGGGCCAGCGAAAGGTGTTCGAGCAGCATTCCTCGACGCGGCGCTTGGTGCGTTTTCCTGAATCCGACGAATTCGCCACGCATGCTGAAGATAAGTGAGCTCTACAGAATGGGGATGATTGAACTTTGTTTTATTTCCTACGGCGCCAATCCTGACAAGATTGACGATAAAAAAAAGGGGTCGATTTATAAGGTAATATTGATTGCTTCGTTTATAACGACCCAAGGCGGCTCAGGCTATGGAAGACGCCGTAGTGGAGGAATCCGAAAATTTTGACTACTCAGAGTTCTTTAGCGCTCACTGACATCGCGCTGCACACGGGCGCTTTACTTTTCGCCTCCATCGAAGGTAATTCGATCCCGCATCCTTGGGCACATTAATCGAGTGCCCTATCCACTAAGCCAACGCGTCGGTGCTCTAAGGTAGTGTAAGGTCCTGTGAAGAAATCGCTTATCCAGGACTGGGAACACCTACGTTCTGAAGCACAAGGCGTTTTCTGACGACCCGTTTCAAAGTCTTAAAAGCGCTGCATAAAAGTTTAAGAAAGTAGTGAAACTTCGAAGGTGCTGAAATTAAGCGACGCTTCGTGGAGCCCGAAGACGACGGGGAAAAAATCTGATCTTCGCACCCTCTGCGTTTCACTGAAGCCGTTTAATAGCTGTGGAAAATGCACTGCAAGTTATCCAACCAAGAGCCATGCAGATATGCAAAACGGTTTGCTCGTAAATGCAGTTTGTGATTGACCAGTGACCGTTATCTCGAAAATCATGACGGCCAATGGCACAGAGCCAAAGTGTCTGCTAGTTGCGATGCGCTCTTACACGCGAATTCGACACCTGAAGGGTGACGCCCCTTACTTTCAGTGCATCGCACGCATGCTAAAGAAACCAAGTGTAATGCAACAATTTCGTCCGCTTACGATTAACACAACGATTAACACAACGACGACGTCGCCGGTTAACTGTCATTGCCATAAACTGAGGGGACGTATATGCTCCACGTCAGGGTCTGCAGGTTAGGCCCCACAATCGCAGCTTTGTGCCTGTGTGTATATATATTTCCCTACCTTTTTGGATGTGGAATGGGGAATGCAGACGGGTCGACGTCAGTGACGACGCGAAACAGGGGTATCCATAGGCTAGTTCAACTAGCGCTGCAAGGGAAATGTGAGCAATAAAGTTCTGTGCAGTCGACTTTGGAACAGCAGCTCATTACATTTTTACAACGGTGCAACGCGCGCATCGATGCGCCCAGGTTCTCTAAGCACCTAGCAGTGGACTTGGAATGGTGACTTTGGCGAATGATGCAAAATCGAAGACCGCCTGAAGACCTGTCGTGCACATGCAACGTGCATACGGTGTAGCACCGCTAAAGGCAGCGTATCGCTGGTAGCACACCGCTCGGCGCGTTGCGCACTGGTGGTGGTGGAAAACATTTATATCAGATATAAAGATACAAATACTGTGTCTTCTTGAAAACAAGCACGCCATATATACCGAATGCTACTTTCAAGCGAACTCCCCGTTCACATCGTCAATTGGTCTCACATAGCGCTGTCAGCACGTGCTCAAGGCTGCGAAGCCAATCCGGCTCTGCGAGCCAAAAATGATCATGGAGTGCCATTAGGAGAAGTGCTACTTGAATGGGCATGGTGGGCAATTTGATATATTTAATATTCCGTTAAACAGGAGTTTGATAAATCCGGAACACCGCTACTTCCGCATGGAATTTTAAAGGGGATATTCTCATAGTTTGACATAAGCAATATTTCGCTATATCGAGTTTCGAGATATTCGGTATCGACTATAGCCATTTGCAGTGGACCTAATTGACTTCACACTACGGCAAAGTTTAGTCGAACGTACTGGCACACTTTTTTTTTTTCAACCTCTGGATGATCAGATCGCTTTTTCGCGAAGCCCGGCGTACCTCACAAAGAATTTGTATGCGCTCGGGTAGGGCGCTGTGCCTCTGCGGTAGTGGCAGTAGATTAATCCAAGTTGCTAAGGTCGCACATGATGTAGGACGCACGAAGACGTGACCTGCTATACATTCAGTATTAATTGTATTAATTATTAATTCATTTCCTTTGAATTAGGCGGCTTTTAGTACTGTGAGATCTCCTCTTCCTCTCAGAAGTCCAAAAGTGCTTAATGCAATCTAAACAAGAGGTGAATGATGATTTATCAAATACCTCAGCGTCGTCTGTCTCCTTTTTCTACATATGCTTGAGTGAAAACACGCTCCGGAAAACCAGTGCAGCTTTATGCAGAACCTGTCTGATGGAGAAGGGGTGCGAAAGCATTAAATGAACATTTTCACACTCGTTGCGGCCAGCAACGAAGCGGTGGCTCAGTGGTTACGACGTTCGGCTGCTGGGGACGAGGGTCCAAATCCCGGTCCCATTTCGGAGCAGGCGAAACGCAAGACGCCCGTGCGCTCTGTACGATGTAGGCGCACGTTTAGCAACCGCAAACGGTCACGATTTGTCTGTGGTCGTCTCTTTCTTTCTTTCTTTCTTTCTTTCTTTCTTTCTTTCTTTCTTTCTTTCTTTCTTTCTTTCTTTCTTTCTTTCTTTCTTTCTTTCTTTCTTTCTTTCTTTCTTTCTTTCTTTCTTTCTTTCTTTCTTTCTTTCTTTCTTTCTTCCTTCCTTCCTTCCCTCCCTACCCTCACGGCGCGCGGTAGAGGCGTCCACCGAGAAGTGACAGTTGCTGCTGATTATGCCTTCCTTACTACCAGCATTTGGTTTTCAAACGTGTTATATTTGGAGAGTCATAAACTCCCTATGCTATCCATCGCGCTTCTGCATATTGAGCGTTCTTCTTTTATTGAGTTTTTGTTCCACAGTAGTCTGGAGGAGGTGTTATCTGCGAACCATTTAATATGCAACGTCAATATGGGATAGCTTTCGCACATATTCTTTAGAGCACATCCTTAAGAAGGCAGTAAATAAACACTCACACAAAAAAAAAAACCATAAAAATGGCTCCTCATAGATAGTTAAGGCTGCCCGAGCAATCAGGACGTTCCAGCACGATTGTAACCTGCAAGCAAGCTTCCTGTACAATTGAAGAGCGGTGCAGGAAAGCCTCTGCACCTTCTAAAAAAAAGCCACAAAAGCAAAATGAACCCAGCTTTGACGAAGGAAAACTCGAGACCTAGTTAAAATCAGGCAATATTTGTTCATTTGCTCCGATTCCACTGTTGTTTTGTTTTTAATATTTAGAGGGCCACGTCCTTCAGCGTACTTTCGCGAATAAGCATACAAAAGCGTGGTAGACAGAGAAAAAGAAATCAATTCACTATTTGTGTTATGATTAAGGCACTGCCGTCCTCGCACAACCGGCGGGCGAAACCACGACGCGCTTCAGCGCGCCTTTTCGTCAGCGGTCTGCGCATCAAACTAACCATTCTTCCTCTGGTCAGACGGGCGAGAAGCAGTGGTCGCTCTCTTCTCGGCCACGCAAGACGCACACACCGGTGCTCACGGAGCAAATTGGCTTTTTGCGGAGATGAGCCGGTGGCGTGTCTCGGGGACTGTCTGCAGCAGAGTCGCTGGCACGTGACAAACTTGGCGCGTGGCTGCGTGTATCCCCTTCCTGGCTGCGGCCGGTCTTCTCCTTATTCTGCGCGGAGCTCGTTGAGCGCCGGGAGACCGTGACGGGCGACCTTGTTGCGCTCCACAAAGACGTGTCGTCGGGCGGCCACAGCTCAGCGCCGCGCCACAATGAGAAAAGCCACCACCAAAGCGGGGGTGAGGGGGAGGGGCTCCGGTGTCGCCCCAAAAAGCCGTGCCGCCATTATTAGCCCACGGGGCGCGCACTAGTGTGCCGGTGGAGCAAATTGGCCCCGGGGGGTGACCTCGTATGCTGCCGTCCCACCGCAGTGTGCAATCCATTGTGCAGAGTCCACGTCACGGTAGTTGTTCTTGCTGACGGCTGGCCTACGGCAAAGTCAGTAGCACTCTGCCTATCTACAGACTTTTCGATGTGTTAAACGCTGTTGCACCCGTTATTTGTGACCCAGCGGCCACGTTGATTTTTACTGGCAATAAATGTCGCTCGCGCGAGTGAATTTTGTGCCGCACTGTATCGGTTTGAAAGGGTATGTGAAGCCACGTCTGCCTAAATGCCACTCAGTCGCACCCTTGGCTGCCTTTGAGGCCGAAAACGAAAACCAAAATGATACGAAAGAAAAAGCGTGAAGTATGAATGGCGTACAAAGAGCACCATCTCCGAGTATCATCGTCTGCTTGTAAACTGCAGTCTATTCTCTTCACCCCCCTCTCTCTCACCGAAAACCCGGTTCACGTTACAGGTACAGTAATGCCGCTCCTTTTCCATCCGTGTGAAGGGCCAAAGCTACGTTCGCCTCAAAAAGCAGAGTACCACGCACTGTATAGTGAACAGGGCAACCTGGATTAGGTGACCGCACGGGGCACTTGATCGGAGTGCACATGCATGCCTTAATCCTTAATTACTAAGGGGCGCCTTAAGAGAAAGGGGGACTCTCTACATGGAAAAAATAATGCTGAGCACCCCCCACCTCGTCTCAAAAAGGTTAAAAAAAAGGCTAAAAATGCACATAATTCAAATAGATGCCCCCCTCCCTCTTTCCTTCCTCCTTCCCCAACCCAACCGCCTCCTCCAGGAGCGAACCATAAATCTCAGCTTTCTTGTGATAGTTTTTAGAAACAGCCACGGTTGTTCGATGAACTGGCAATGTGATAATGTGTGCCGTTTATTGCTCTGGTGGCTGGAAGTTCCCAAATTAAATACTGACGCTTTGATTCAGTATTCGCATAATCGGAAGTTAGGCCAAGCCAAGTGTAATCAGCTATACAAGTTACGACTTGTAGCCAAAAGCAGGCCAATAGGATGCGCGGAAGTCGAGCGCGTGCAGGTCGTAGGCTGCGCCAGTAAGTAGGCGAAGAACTTCTGCGCCTAGAATTCGCATGTTGATGGTAACAGTACTCTAAGGATGCATATTTCCAGATCCGTGCATAACGAAATATCTGAGCTCTTTGTGCACGGTTTATGCTTACTCGCGTTCGAGGCTGTCATCCCACGGCCTAAAATGTACGGGTTGGGCAGAATCGCCGACTCTGGTACAAAATTGCGACAAACCAATTGCTGCTGCTGCTCATGGTAAGTGCGCCGCCTATCGTGTTCAGGGTTATGAATATCAAAGCGCAGGTCAAATACGTATAACGGTGCGCATTCTGAGGACAAATGCTGTTTTATTCCCTCTTATAGCGCACAGCGCACATAGCCAACGCACCGTTTCGAAGTTAGAACGAGGCAAAAGAAAGACAGAAAGACAGAAAGACAGATAACAACAAGAAGAAAACAAAAACGAGAAGCAATATTATATTCCGCTGTTAAGCAACTACAATCCATAAAATAAAAAATGAATAAACAGATGAACTAGAGAGAAAATTAACGTGGCATTCTACTTGCCTATCGCAAAACGTCGTAAATAGTGTTGAAGAGACTTTTCTTTTTTTAACAATATTTCTAACAATATTTATTGCCTCAGGGCATCGGTTGGGTATGATATGAAGAATGAAGAAATTATTAAATGAATGGAAGCGACTTTCCCCGTCTATTTTTCAACGCATAGTAAAATCGGCCTTCACGTGACCGAAACGGAGTGTGTCTAATCAGACAAGCGCTATAGGCAGGAGCGGCGTCCAAAGACGACGAAGTGTCCACAATGGCGGCCGGCATGGTCGGTCGGCCGGAGGATACGCCCGGGCCGGGGCTGTGCGCCCACCCCGGCTGACTGGGATGGTACCAGTACCGATCGTAAGCGTCGGCTAAGCCCAGTTTCGGAACAATCCGTCAAAATTGCAGTCCTCCGACTAGAGGCATTTTCAAGGACCAAATTCTAGCAATTATCCCTGGGAGCACCGTTGGAAAGCGCATCAGCAGCAGCAGCAGCAGCAGCAGCAGCAGCAGTATGGCAGTGAAAGTGAGCCTCTCTGAGAGGAACCATGTGCGCATGGACATGGCCCTCCGCGTGGAGCGCCGCAAACGCCAGTGGTGGGCCGTCCAGCGGCCGCCGCCGCTGGACAGGCCCATCAAGCCGAACAGGCTCAAGCCGCCGGCGGAGGTGAAGGGTGCGTGGGGTCTTATAGGTGCTGTGTCGAGAACAGTGCACCTTCTTGGCTACCCCGGCGTTTAATGGCGACGTCTTTACTTTGCAGGTCAAGATGAACCACCCAAGAACGAAGGAGAAGGTACGTTCGTTTTCCTGTCTTCGCACGAGCCACTGTTTTATTTCATTTGGTCGTAGCTCCTTATCACTGAAACTTTTCGCCAAATGCGTCCTGCACACACGAGACAGATTAGACATGCACATGGTGCTGCTACATAAGCTAGACGGAAAGTGATCATATGCGATTCAGTGCCTATCATCGGCTTTTGATGACCTATACGGGGACCCCCCTTTCAGTGCTCTTCTGTGCTCTATGTATTGTAATCAGAAGACAAACCCGATGCCGCTGATGCTAATGAGGGTTAGGCATCTACGACAATGTCAATCACCTCAAGGCGAGCGTGGCTATTATCCATACAGCGAAACACTGTGTTACAAATGAAATACACTGGACACAGTTGTACTCATTTGTGATGCTGATGTGCCAAATATCTTTATTTCACGAGATGTTTTTTACATGGGAAGCTAACGTAAGCAGTGACTTTTCGTTTCGTTCGCTAAAAAAAAAAATAATAATAATAATAATAATAATAATCACTTTTGATGTAAAGGTCTAAGCTGTGCATAAATTCAAATGAAAGAGAACAATGGTTGAGGTGGAGCTTCATTCCGCGAGTGAACGCTTCGATAAGTGGACTCAGTGTCCTCGTCTGGGCGGCACGTCTACTTATCGAAACTTTGCTAGCAGACTGGGGCTCCCCATCAATGCTTGTTCGTTTTGCTTGGACTTTGTGGGGACATTTTCTTCGCCTAGTTCTAAGCTGTGAATAAACAAAACAACAATCGTACAATAAAGTATGAAAGAAGTTGTTCTAATGTTTTGGCAGCCCCTCATAGATGCTTTACCTTGTCGAAAATCTGTCATCCGTTGAACAGAAACTAATGTGTTTCACCTACATTCAAGTACAGCTTCACGCGCTCTGCTGTCGCTTAGTGGCAGCCTTTTTTAACATTACCATCTACTACCGTTGAAGGCCCTGAAGAGCTCAGAAACAGAAAACGTCACGTGCCACGTTGTGGTGTAGTGCGGTGTAATTATTCCCTCATTCGCTCTTATTGCTCCCGAGATTTCGAAGCTCTAGTTTACATAATGGGCGCGGCAATGTCCACACAAAGATTAATACTCAGGTTTCTGAATATCATCGTCGGAACTGGGTTTGTTTGGCAGATTCGGACGGTTTATTATATTTTTTTCCCCACCGTGTTTTGTAGTCCCTAAAGTCATGCTGTTCAAACGCGCTGGAGTGCGGTATGACAAGAGCACTCAGAAAGAAGAGCACTCAAAAAGAAAGAAAAACAGAATGAAATATCGTTGCGCAGCCGGAAGCAGGCATTCGCATGCCAATTTTTTCCTTCTCTGTGTTTGTCGCAGTGACAGACCCGTTATTGAATGGTATCTCGCTCGTCAAATTCTTGCATGGGTTTTAGCTTCAAGTGCGTAAAACTTTTTCGCTCTAAAGTGACTCTGTGCTTCATTCAACAAGCCAGCTAGGTGAACATAACTTTTGGAAGCGCTGGGGCAGACAAGGGCAAGAGAAGTGGACGGGGCAAACACTTCCCGTCCACTTCTCTGAACAGTCCGCTTCGACTGATCACGAAGAACGTAAAGAGTAGAACTGAAAATCCTAATGGAGATAGTTAAGTAAACTAGTGCATAACGTTCTATAGACTATTTAAGCACACTTGCCCTTGTTTTCTGCCTATATCTGGCTGTCTAATTGAATGTCTCGGCTCGTTGGGCAATGAAATAGGAACGACCAACTATTTCAACGCGCACCAACGAGATGACGTCACATAGTTATCTATAACTACATCTTGTAAAACAGAAGCGTCACCCCATTGGCGCATACTCTCTTGCACAGCGCTGCACGTCTGAACGCTTCTATGTACCATCGAGCAAGCTAGGAGCCGTTTGCCAGCGTTCCGAACGAGAAACCTGGCAACCACAAGCTACTATACAGTGGTTAGCATATGCGTTGTGCCCTCCTCCATCGCAGGTCTCCCGAGACACAGTCAAATAATGGAGGAGTCCCACCGGTACCGCCTGCTGAAGCCCCTTCCCCTCAACACTGGAAGCAGCTACAATGGCGGAGGAGGAGGTCGGTGAGCTGCACCATCCAGTACTTTTGTCATGGCGACACTTCTATCTACTACATTCGTCCTTGAGCCACTCCGGTATCTAATGTCAGTAGGGTGTACATATTGAAATTTTCGAATACGAATCGAATACTAAAATAAGGGGAAAAAATGCTTTCCGATATCGAATATCTAATGACTAAAAAAAAAAAAAAAAACTGAATTCATTGTTCGGATTGTTTTTCAGTATTCACATGATTTTTCAAATAAAATTAAATTAAAATAGTACAGAAAAGTGTAGCATGCTGAAAAATCTGGTATAAATTTCATACACGAATATACCGTGTTTTTTTAGAGAAGGAAGTTGCATGAAACCGGGTGGAGCTGTCATATTACTCACAGTAATTATATCTGATGAACACCTGTACGATGGTTATCTGCATTTGCGATGAAACCGAAGTAAGAACGACGTTTTTTTTTTTTTTTTTTTTTTTTTTCTCAGGTTTCGCCAAGTTATTCGTTTTCCTCACAAAACGGCCCCGTCGCGTTTTGAGAATGCTTCACTGCACAGTCGACGCACTCAAGCGTTGCGATGAAGCGCGCAGTGCAGTAAAACTGCGGTGAATTTGCGAATTTTCGACGTAATCGATAATTCCTGAATATTCGTAAAATTTCGAATATCAGCTTTTTGAATATGAATCAGATAACAAACGTATTCGATTCGTATTAGAAATTTCGAATATTCGCACATCCCCAAACGTCAGACCTTTCGATAAAATATACATACAAATATGAAGCTAACATCTTCTATTGTGCGATGACATTACCCCATGACAAATGAACTGGTCTGGACATGATGCTCTTTAGAATACAATGAATAGAAAATGAGACCGTAACCTTAGACGTTACCGTTACACTACGTCAGGCTTTGCACTACAGCCTTGGAAATGTTTTGGCTAAAACGGTGAATGTGCTCCGGAATAATACTTGCTAGTATTAGCTAAACCACTGAGCGCGATTGCATATGTCCGGACATGGAGCATTCATAAGGCGCATTCATAAGTTCACTTCAGCGTGTGCTTTAGAAAGCGGCTGTTGGCACGCGCGCAGGCGGGTCGCCCGAGCAGCACCACGACCCCAAGGTGGCTGCCTACTACCGGGGTATATCGAAGCACCTGGACCTGCTGTCCCTGCCGGCGCCGGGAGACCGCTTCCAGCTCGTCAAGGTGGTCGGAGAAGGCACCTACGGGGAGGTGTACGCCGCCAGAGATAAGCTCACGGGTACGCACCAGAAAAAGAAATGGGGAGGACAAAATGCTCTGCCTTCAAGGGTATAACGTGACAGCATTAATGGCTCCCTTCTGCGGATCCTTTTGAGAATCCTCTCTGACCGCCTAATTACCAGGCACTTCATCTGGGCCTCTAATATCCTATGATATACTACTTCATTCAGCTACTAGTTGTAAGCGACCACATGGCATATAAAGCCTCGCTTTAACCATGCCTTACAAACGTACCTGCGTGGCCTATAGGAGTAGCGTGCCTGACTCGGCGTTCAAGTGTTCTCAAAGATTGATCCCTTTCCCAGCTCATATGAACAACCCGATTTGGCAGGTCATTTCAACGTAGTGACATCATGCGCTCTTGTTACGTCGCACAACCCATCGACCAATCAGTGCTCGGCCATGTCACCTGCCGACAAGCTTCCACCTGCCAGATCCCGTTGCCCTGACTTTTCGCTCACAGAGCCGAATTTTCTGCACAAGGGAGCCTTTAAAGCTTTCACGTTAAATATTATCCTAGCCCCAGCAGGTCGCCGCTCTGGGAAGTGGCAGCATTCCTCAATATCAGACGTGGTTTGGGTTATATATTGCAACGCCCAATTGAGACTCAGGCTGTGGAGACGCAGTAGTGGGCCGCGGTCGTAAATTTCGACAAGCTGGAGTTTTCAGCGTGAACTGACATCTGTGAGTATACTCGTGCCCTTCTTTGCTGACACGGTAATTCCCTACATCCACGGACGTGAGGATGCAGCGTTGAAAAGCAGCACGAAAAGAATAAAAGTGTACCGCTTTATGTGCTGTGGCGTTTGTGGCATATATTTCCTCCTATTTCCCGTCTATCTCCCTGTGCTGCTGCAGGGCAGAAAGCTCGATACTGTGGCGAGTGAGAAGGCAGATGTTTAAATCTGCACCAGCCAGGTGGCGCTACCCACTGATGGCACGCAATCGCACATGAATTGCGCATGCAGGGCATCGGCTTCTCGGTGCTACAGGCGCGCCATTTTGCCCTATTTAGCGCATCGGGCGCTTGATATGCAAATGGTGAATTTGCACTCTTGCTATTGTAATGTCACCGAAATGTTACGTCTCGAGCTTAAGGTCATCGAAAGGAACGCAAAGTGCAGGAAAAGAAACTCTTTCCACAATGACAGGGCGGCCAATTGCAATGACCTAATTGAGCCTATCAATAACAAAGTTTAGTGATGACTGATCAGTTAAAATAAACAAGTGCCCCGAACGTAGAACGCGTGGTTAATGAGTGGTAGGCGCAGCAGATCGCTGCAGGAAACACTCAAAATTCGGCCTTATCTTGAGTCTTCGTCGTCGACAACAACGCCGCGCCAGAACGTTCTCCACCCCACGCCGCTGCTATATATTATAACAATACCATTTTCTTGTCCACGAAGATACAAATACGCTATAAAATCTGTCTATGTCGGCCGGAAGTTTTCATTATCATGGCCAAGCGCTGTGCGGTTCAGCCCTTTTTAATACAATCTAAAAGGATAATGATATTTGTCTTCCTCGAAGCAGAATTTTTCTCGAGACACTTGCTACCACCACACCAGCCCCATGCCCGTCTTTGAAATGACACCCGTAATTAAAATTCACAGGGACACCTACTTATATTATATGTTGGCGATTCGATAGCACCAGAAGCGGTTATCGTGAAAAAAAAAAAAAAAAAAAGGTTACAGGACTGCACTTCAGTCTGCTTAAGAGCGGAAATGGCAAAAGCCATTTGACAGGAGGGTTTCCAGTAACTGCATCGTCATTATGATCGCTACTACTATCACCACCATCATTATCAACTAAATGCACCGGAACTGTCATCGCTACTGTCATCATTATCATTATCACTAAATGCGGCGTCATTGTCATCGCTACTATCATCTTACGCAAGGCAAGGAGAACTGTAAAGTTTCCTTTGCTTTCCCGGCTGGGGCGATGGATGTGTTCTGGTTATAATTTCTGCTCACAATTTCTGTTTACACCACGCATGAGGCAAGAAAGGAAAAGAAGGACTGTGTGGGCCAGAGCGGACGTTGTCTGAATGTGCAACTTATGGAGCGTGCCACTGTATGACAAGGGTGATGCTACAAGCAATTTGGCGCTCCATTGTTCGGAACTGCAACAATAAAAAGGGGCAACAAATGATGTTGCACGATGCTTTCGAGAACGAGCATTTTGTTCCGCCACCGGGATAGGCTACAGGGGTAAGAGGGGAAGCTTCTTTTATATCAAAATATGGGCATCCATGTGTTAGCGATCCGTCAAACTTTCTGGGAGAGAGATGTTTTGGATAATCGAATGAGAGTTGCATGTTAATATGGTTTGCCTCGTAAAGCTCAGCACGTGGTTGGCGTTGGTTTTTGTATAATAAACTCTTCAGTTGCGAGTGAACGTTTCGTCCTCTTCTAGTCGTTGTTTGAAAGGGCTTCAGTTTTTTTTTTTTTTTTTTCCGCGATGACTGAATACCAACGCCTATTCATCAGCCACAGGCGATTTTGATGTTTTTACACCGATCTTATATCGTAGTTCTTTCATTTGTGTTTCCGGAGCCCTACAGTGTATGCGAACAAAACCAGACATCTCTTCTCTCTCCGGGCCACAGACATCTATCTCTCCGGGGCCACAAAAGGTGGCAGCACAGACGCAATGAAGATGTATCGAAACGTACAGTTGTCACTTTTGGTCTAATGACGTTGCCTGCTTCACCAATAGATAAATTTCATGTCTGACGACATTTTTTTTTTTTTTTTCGCGATGAACGAGGCTTCTAATGCCTTAGCACATATTGCAGACCGGCTGGTGGCGGTCAAGATCATGGAGAACATCGCGGACAACGTGGAGGAGATGGAGGAGGAGCATCGTGTGCTGCGTGACCTGTGCGTGCACCCGAATATCCCCACCTACTTCGGCATCTTCTTCCAGCCTGCGCCCTGCCGCGAAGACGACCAGGTGTGGTTCGTCATGGAGGTGAGCATACTTCACGTGTCCGTATGCACGCCTCCCACCTTTCCACAGCTCGGCACGACGTTAATGCCGCAAGGTTTGACGAGACTCCGGAACAGGTGTTTCGCATTTATTCCAAGAATTAAAGCGGTTACGTTATCTTACTATACTCTGCGAACACACAGTGCAGGGGCTTATATTTTATATAAGTTCTTTTTTTTTTATTTCATTGCACGCTGGTGTTAAAGAGAGGGGTGACTCTCGCGCGGAGTTCACTGCAAACAAAGAGACGCTTGCACGTTAGGGTGCGCCTGCACCAGGCGCTAGCATGGCTCAGGCATCAGTAGCCGTTCCATGTAGGTACGGGTTTCTTTCTATTTTTTTTTAATCGGGAACTAACAAAACAATGGACGAGAGCTGCCCGGAGGCTTTCCGACCAGCAGTCGAGGCTAAAGAATGCGGAAACGGTGTGCCGCTGTCAGGAACAGAAACTGAACAGAAAGAACGCACTCCAGGTCGTTTGCGGTCCCCTACTGCGTCGGTTAAAAGTGGAAGCATTAGTTTAATCCACTCCCGTTTAATGATTAGTATGTCTAAGAGTGAGTGCGGCAGGTTTTCGTCACAACAGCGACGGTTATTTCGCCAACTAAAGACACTTAAATGTGCCGTTACAGTAGGTTCAGATAAATGGGCTCGCATCTCGTAATGGATTTCATGAAGGGCGGATGCAGTCTGTTTACGAGCAAACAGCATCTATGTATATCTTGAATGGCAATTAAATTATTACAAAACTCGTTCATGCTGCCGTTTGTGGGAAAATATTGTTTTTCAGCTGCGTTTTTGTGCTTCAAAAATGAGTGCAAAATGTAAGGAACTAGAAATTTTTGTGAAATGTTCCCCTAGAACGCGTGCCTATTCGTCAAAACTTGCTTTTGTACCAAGAGCTGTTAGAAGAGGCATTGTGAAGGGAGAAAATCTAGCATTTATTATTTTGCAAACTTGTTCCCACATTTTTTACGTTACTAAACAATGGATAATACGCAGCGTTTCCAGGAAGCTTTCTCAGCATCGTGACGGATGTGTCGTGCTCGGGCTCTCGCCTTTTTTTTAAATTTATGACTTTCTCCTGCGTAGGGCATCTAGAAAAAATTGCCCAGACTTTATTTAGTTACTTCTGCTTATCTGCATCACTGTAGAGGCGATCCAGGATATAAGGAATCGGGAATAACGAAATATTGCTTATATCGAACTATCAGGATATATCCTTGAAAATACCATAAAAATGTATAGCAAAGCTATTCGTGTTTATTTTACTCCTATGCAGCGGACAGTCGATATAAAAAAATGCACTCCTCAGTGCCTCTGTTCAGCGATGGAGCACAGAAAAATATGCTGTGTTGCTGTGCACGGAGCCTGAGAGAAAAAAAGTGAATTCTAAAGATACGTTTTAGATGTAGTGGTGGTCATGCCACACTTATTTCCATTTAGGCCATATTTTATCGCATTTGCAGTATCTGCTGCTTCTGTTTGTGTATTAGTGAACGCAGCCTCATTTGAAAACCAGAGCTATTTTTAACATTCCAGTATGTGCTGAGATTATAAGACCTCTGACCAGGGTCTAGGCATTTGAGCGAACAGATCAGTGCTTCGAATATGTATTGGAGGTAGTCTCTGCAAAATACTACAGCGATGCGCGCCCCTAAATGCAACGAAAATCCGAATTGAAGCCTTTTCACGTTTCCTATCGGAGAGCCAAAGATCCTCGTGCTCTGCGCTAGCGTTCGATTATCTGCGATGACGCGCCCCGCAAAAGTGGCATCTATAGGTCCCTTTATATGACTGACGGGTGAATGGCAGGCGTAGACCACGCAATGCGTCATTCGCCTATTGCGCGCTTTTCCATCGCCCGTCGGTAAGGAGAATATATAATGGACGTCGTGTCTCGCTGTTTTACCGCAGTGGAGCAGCCCCTGCAGGTTTAGCTGCTGGACCATTCTTTGCTCCGATCTGCGGCGATCGCAAACTTCCCGACGGCAACGACGAACAACGCGTAAAAGCAGCCTAAGCAGAGTTCGCTTTGCGAAGGGCTGCTCTTCCCCACTCATATATATATATATATATATATATATATATATATATATATATATATATATATATGTATATATATTTGCCGGCGCGCGTGGTAGAAAATATTTTCGTGACCTTTTAAGCTGTCCTGTACGCTGCAAGCAAGGAGGGTAAACACACCCCCTGTCTAATACTTGATGCTGTTTCCATTTCTTTGTCTCAGCTCTGCACGGGCGGTTCAGTCACGGACCTGGTGCAGAACCTACGCAAGTCAGGCAGTAACCTTCCAGAACCCATCATCGCGTACATCCTGAGGGAAACCATAGACGTAAGTAACAACAAGACACACGAATGCGAACACGTGCTGGGCGTTCTTGACGGAAAGGAAAATCTGTCCTACCCAGCAGCCACAATTCTACAGCGTTTCCGTGAGAAGAAAACGACCATCAGCGAACGGTGTAGGGTTCGTCCTCAGTTTCGAGGAAAAGCCTTACTGGCTCCTTGCTTTCAGCCTCCGGAAATGGCGTCAGTTTGGACCATCTGGTAGCTACGCAGGAATCTTCGCCTTCAAACCTGGCATCGCGTTCATTTTCGTGCTATTTTTGATCCGAGTCGTTGGCCTGTCGCGGTAGCTTCTGGAACAATGAACACCGTGAGAATCCATCCGTCACTTGAGCGAAAGAGAGAATGCTAGAACTGTTAACGAGCCAGTCATCAACTTGGCGCCGCCTTGACACCTCTCGCTTCTGAAATGAGCATCGTATCTCCTTAGCGACGAACTTCTCAGTGGCGAAAAAGAGTTGGAACGGCGTAGCGTGTTTCAGGCAGCACGGCGAATTCCTCTTTGTCTTGGGGTACCTGCTAGAGAGGAAAAGCGCAATTGAGCGTGCAGATTTCCAAGGAAATTCAGCAGCTAGCATCGTCTGTTTGCCGCCAGTGACCGATAAATCAAAAGGAATATTTTGATATTTTGAATAATTGATATTTTGAACCAACTCGCTCAACTCGCCATTTTACTGAATATTTTGCATTTATAATTTGTAGAAACAGTACTGTTCCGACAGATCCTGCGCAAAGGTGGCGATTATTATTTCCAACTCTTAATCAACACTTCAATATCCGGCCTACAGAAGGCTTCCTGTGTGCACACGAACAAGTTTCAAGGGCCACTGTAAATGAGTAGAATGTACCGAACAATAGTTCCTGCAGCGATAGATGAATGGATCGGATATATGAACGTCCCCTTAGAAACGGGGCGCTGGCAGTTGCCACCATGCTCGTTGTTTTTTTTCGTACATTCATTTAACATTATAAATCAGTCAACTATGCAATGTCGTCATTTCCTTTACAAAGCTTTTATTCCTGCACTTCAAACCTTATGCCATCTCCCTGCTTTCCAGCCACTAATCTTCCAGTCCCTTTTTGCTAACTTCCACCGCAGATTCATTTACCAGACCCCTGTCATCTCTAAACCCTAGGTCCTTCGGCAGTTCAGCGCCAATTGGTGGCAGCCGTGTCAACTATAATTCCTTGATCGCAATTTCTGGCCTTCGATCGCCTTCAGAACAAAAAGCGTACTCGTAGCTTTTTCCCGACCTGCTGAAATGATCCTCGAGCGTTTACTTGTCACCATATTTAACATTTTTAAATATACATTTGACTCATAGGAGTCGCAAATGAGCGCAAATTTTAACTGAATAATGTCATGCAGTGGTTATTACCTTTATGTACAAACCACTTTAAAAGTTTGCAGTTTTCTCGCGCGAATTCTAGCTGAGTTCTTTTCCTATCTAGAGTGCATTCTAAGATTCATGGGTGCCACTCTTGGCGTGACTGCGCAGGCTCTTCGATTCCTGCACGCCCACCACTGCATGCACCGGGACGTGAAGGGACACAACATCCTGCTCACCGACACCGGCACCGTCAAGCTGGTGGACTTCGGTGAGTGCCGCACCGAGATGGCGCAGTGTAGCATGCCGAGACAACGCGAGCATGCAGACGAGCTCAGTACTTTCCCACTCGCCGTTTTGAGATCCAGGTTGAAGTGGTACCAAATAGACGACTGCGAGTAGTACACGCTCGCGCGCAGAGAAAACAAAGAGGAATTCCACAGCCATTAGTGCTAGGAATTTTATGCCATTCGCACGAGGCCATCCTCGTATTATAGGCGCGCCTTTTAGTTTCTGAACAATACTTACAGTTCATAAGATTCACTTCTGAAATATAGACTAAAGCACATGTAAGGCGATTTAGATTGAAATCATGATCGTGGTATTGCGAAGACACTGTTCCGATCCTATTTGTTGTTACCTTATTTTTCGCCATTCGTCGCTGCTAAGCGGACATTGTGTTTAGCGATAGTGGAGTCGTAGCAAAGCCAGTAAGAAGGGATTGGAAGCGAATCGTTGTTTCAGGCGTCATAAGCAGGCGGGAAAGGGTCACATGCATACGCTTGAGGCTCTATCAGGACAGCATGGCGACTGCGTTTCTACACGTTGCGACCCCTACAACGTCATACGATAATTTATTAAAATTTAATGAGGATATATTGATACATCGAGTGTTCGCTAATGCATCGAGCACTATAGCCTGTAATAACACTGCCTAACAACAGCAAAAAAAAAAAAAAAAAAAAGGCTAACATGTGAAGTACTTCTACTTCATTGTCCCTCTTTGAGGATCCCGACATTACGACATATACTGTTGTGGCTCTGTCATATCTATTCAGAGACAATGTCATGTCACACGCTTCGGAGGTGCAGTTTCTCAAGGTAACGCGCGCTTGCTCAAACAGACTTCCGTTAAGTGAACCAGATCGAAGCTATTTCTCGTGTGCACAGTGCATGCAACCAGAGTCCTTCAGTACTTTTACTGGTCTTGGGCTTAGGCACTTTGCCTTAACTCCTGCGCCGCTGCCCGGGCGACTTCGCAGCATGAAGGCTCCCTATCTGGGCTCATCAGGTATGCGGCAGCGAGGGCGGCTGCCGTTGTACCGTGGCAAGTAAGCACGCAGTTCGTTTCACTTTCTGCCTTGTGTCGTTATGCCATGGCCATGGTTGCGTGAGGCTCTGGAAAGGTGGCATGTGCCTGCCTCATACCTGGATCGCATCGCCCGCATACAGAAGAAAACGTGTCTATATTCTGCCTACCTATTGTAACTGTAATGCTGTACTGTAACGATTGGTTACAGTATTTATATTTGTTAATTCAGTTCGGTGAGGATCATGTTTGTTGGGAATACAACCCGAGATCGGTGTGGTCCTTGCTAAGCTCCAATTCGGGGCATTCCAAATTAGTGAAGAATGGGATGATCAACACATGCTTGTTAAATGCGTTGAAGAAATCTTGCTACCACAGCACGGGCAAGAGTTTTGAAAGACAATTGACAAGAATTGCAAAGGCCGGTTATCGGGAGTCGGTTATTAATGAGGCCAGTTGCCGGGCACTGAAGAGCCTTAAAAGAACGCACAGACAGAAATCTCTGCCTATCATGGGTGAGAAGAAGAGGAAGGTTGCGGTGGTACCGCATGTGCACAGAATTTCACATGGCCTCAAAAATGTAGGCAAGAGATATGGTGTTGACGTCGCATTGACCGCCCTGCTCAAGATGAAGAGGATTTGCCCGGCCATTCAAAGGGAAAGAGAATCGAAGAAGCAAGAATGTGGGGTGAAACATAGAGGCCCATTTGTTGGATGCAAGACTGGTGTTGTGTACAGGCTTCCACTCTCGTGTGGAGCCTGTTATATAGGACAAACAGGACGATGTATTAACAAGAGACTATTGAAACACCGGAACAACTTGGAAAGTGGCAAGGACAAAATATTTCTGGTCTCACATTGCCATTCATGTGAAACAATGAAAAAGGAGAAGTGCACTCCTATGTTTGACCAGGTTAGCATTTTGTATCGCCACAAAGAAAAGATGACGAGAGAGGTAGTTGAATCATATTTTATTTCAACGGACAATAAGTGTGTCAGCAAGACTTCTCTTGCTCTTTCAAGCAAAGAGATGTTTTTTTTTTTTTTTTGAGTGACTTTTTGTGCAGCAGGTAAACCCAGGGGTGTTTCACGTAATTGTTTCGTTTTCGTCATGTTTGTTTTTACCTGGGCTTTGGAAAAAAAGACAGGCATAGTTGTGAGTCAGTGCTTGTACTGTGGCTTCCTTTTATCTCGTTCTTTGTCTTCTTGTTCACGCTGTTTAAATTAATATTGAATGTGTACCAACTCGCCCAACAAAGTATCTTGGCAATGACTGCAGCCATGCGCACCATCAATATCTGGCGGAGTCCATGAAGGACACTGGCTCTGCCACAGATTCATACCGCACCGCCGGGATGGCGCACCGGTTATGGCGCTCGGGTACTGTGCCCAAAGATGCGGGATCGAATCCCGGCCTCGGCTGCCGCTTTTCGACGGAGGCCGAAAAGCAAGGCGCCCGTGTGCCAGGTGATCGAAATTTCCGGAGTCCTCCACTATGGCATCTCTCATAGCCTGAACTGCTTTGGGATGTTAATCCCCGCAAACCAACCAACAGATTTCTACCACAAGATGCTGTAGCACATGTGCATCATGCATTTGTTGCAACCGAACTTTCAAAGGAATGATTCGACGCTAAATTGCCGTTTGTTAATTTTTTGTCAGACTTGGTTAAAAGTAATATCATTCATTAGATGCTATCAGTATTCGCGAGTATATTTAAATATATTTTTTTCTGATTCAAGGTGTGCCGTAGGGCACCAGCGGCCGCGCCGCTCTCATGCCCACAGACGGGCACAGGCTCCCCTAGAGGCTGCTCCTGTCCCTATATCAAAGTTTCGGCGAAGTGTCGCGACCATTAAAGGCATTGAAGGACTCTGGTGTAAGTGCGGATGTTGACAAAGCGGAATTAATCCGAATTACATCGAAGCCTGCCGTGCCCCTTATCGGCAGAAAAGCGTGGAACGACGACCTGCTGGTACATTTGATTTATGATACGTGCATGCGTCAATCGTGGACCCTTGCATTCTCCCGCAGGTGTTTCATCTCACCTGGACGAGACGATGGGTAAACGGAACACCTCCGTCGGCACACCCTACTGGATGGCACCTGAGGTCAGTGGAACAACCTAGAATCTTTTCGATTGGCCAAACTATGCGTTTGATTAAGGCAATCGCCGCAAATGACACCTACGGCTACGCAAGTGCAGACGAAGGAAAGTTATGTCACGTGTGTTTGCTCGTTTTCTCTCTCTCTCTCTCTCTCTCTCTCTCTCTCTCTCTCTCTCTCTCTCTCTCTCTCTCTCTCTCTCTCTCTCTCTCTCTCTCTCTCTCTCTCGCTCTCTCCACGTTTTAACTGTGTGCACAACTCGAGAGCGACTTTTCGTTTCTTTTTTTTTTTTTTTTTTGTGTGTGTGTGCTTCTGAAGCCATTCTGGTCTATTTATGCATCGACAGTGTTTCAGATATGGAAGGAATTATTTTGGCCCAGCTCATGCAGCTCCCTGGGCTTGCCGAAAGTCGAGGCGTGGTTAGCGCTGTTTTCCCCGGCTGGCCTTCGTTACTTTAGTCCAATATTCCATAAGTCGACGCAGCTGTTCCAAATGTCGTCAACATGAACCTCTGCTCAGTCAAGATTGCTTTTGTGCACAAAGGACGTGGAAAGAGCGCGCCCAGTATGCCGCCACGAGCTCTGCGATTTTCTAAGCCAATCACATTTCAAAACGGCGAGAGAAAAGCCTTTAAAAAACTTGTTTTGTTGCGAATATTACCACGTTTCACTCTTTAGTTTTCATGTATATACCTCGTATTGCTTCAAAATGCACTGCACTCTTCTGGGATTAACGAGACTCTGGTGAGAGTAAAACCATTATTCAGGGCACTCCTTTCCTACTCCGTTTATATTTCCTGCCGGAATTTCGCGTCTCGGCGCCCCAACTTTGCATATGATACTTTTTACGCTATAAAATAGTCTTTGCAGTAATACTTCTATCTTGTGTTTTTTTTTTTTTCATCTCATGAGAACGATGGCATTTTAATTGCACAGTCGACCGCGAAAGTTCACGAAAGATACTAGCACTTTCCGAACTGGTTGAACGCACGCACGCACGCACACACACACACACACACACACACATGCACGCACGCACGCACGCACACACGCGCACACGCACACACACGCACACGCACACACACACACACGCACGCGCACACACACACACACACACACACACACACACACACACACACACACACACACACACACACACACACACACACACACACACACACACACACACACACACACACACACACACACACACACACACACACACACACACACACACACACACACACACAGCCAGCCAGCCAGCCAGCCAGCCAGCCAGGCGCCCATGTACTGTGCAGTACACGTTAAAACACCCCAGGTGGCCGAAATTTCTGGCGCTCTTTACTATAGTATTCCATAGCATGAGTCGCTGTGAGACGCTAAACCCAATAAACCAATAAACCAGCACACAGGCATACACGCACGCACGACCGCGTACAAATCGGTGAGAGCAACAGCTCTATAAAAATATACACTAACAAAGTGACACAGGTGGCACCACATGGCGGCCATTTCAGATCCTGTTCTTAACGAGTCGGTGGCTTCTGCAAGAAACAGTCGGCAGACATGACGTTGCCTGTTTTATACTTCGCGAGTGACTTTTTTATGCGCAATGCTTTTAATGCGACAGCATCAGAGACCTTAGTAAGAATGTCATAACAGAGGGAGAGAATGTCATAAAACTCGGTGATTGGCAGGCGGTAAACGACACATTGGCATCTTTACTGCGTCGATACCTCACCTCAGACACCTCGCTGGAAACATCCCTAACCACAATATGAATGGCCCGAAGAGGTGTCCGCTTGCGGAAAGACAGACTTGTTGGAGCCCGCGAACACAACCGTTTATTGCCGCTTCTCATGCTATCACAATGCCACCACATAGGGTGTCTCCTTCAGTTTCACATATCTGATACAGATCTGCATGTGGTTTCCACAATTTTTTCCAACAAGAAGGTTTCGGACTCAGGCTAGACGCCGTAGTGGAGGGCTCCGGATGATTCGACCACCTGTGGTTCTTTAACGTGCACTGACATCGCACAGCACACCGGCGCCCTTTTTTTAGCCTCCACAGAAAAGCGGCCGCCGCGGCTGGGATTCGATCCCGGGTCTTTGGATTCAGTAGTCGGACGCCCTGACGCCTGAGTTATTGCGTTTGGTGCTTTCCAACAAGATTAATTTTACTTTTAACTAAACATGTCCTTATTCGTTGGCAATATTATTATTAAAGCAGGATTTCGAATGTCTGCTAAGAAGATACACAAATATTAGCGTAATTGTGTTGAAAATATTCGCAGAACCGTACCCAGAATACTAAGCGGTATACGCCTTGAGTATAGTGGTGCTTGCCGATGGATTATCGTTGCGACTATAGGTAAGAAGCGCATCATACGCGCTCGAGTATAGTGGCAACTGGCACCGATATTTTAATGCGATTGCATTTATTGCCTCAAGCTTTGTGTGACCAAAAAGCTTGACCAGAAAACGTCCTTTGCACGTGTAAATCACTGAGAGATCTGTAATGAAATAAATCACTGATACATCATATTCATAGCTATAGTCATATTTTTTTATAGGTATATTTAGTCATAGTCAAGGTTGGTCAGTCATAATCAGTCCATGACCTTGATTCTGATTTACTAACAATGACTATGAATAATTATGACTATGGTTAACTATGACTAGCCATAACTGGTATCATAGCTAACCATGATTATAATTGGCTATGACTATGATTAACCATGACTACGACTGCTACGAATACGACTATGGCTAACATCAATAACTATGGCTTGGAGTCACAGTCATGGTTACAGTGTCTAACATCATAACAGCCCAATGTAGATGGCACCACTGCATGCCCAGACATCTCTGAACACGACAGGCGTTGCCACAGTAACTGCAGTGGCGCTACTGCATACGAATGCCGCACGTAAGGAGGCTTAAGTGCCCATGAAATTTTGTATGTTGGAAAGCAACAAACAGAACCAAAGCACTGGGACCTCATACAAAGCGCTTTCAAGCCTCCAAGAGGACGCTTTTCAAAAAGTGACGATGCGATTCCCGCAAAAGCATGGTCCACAAACTGGCTGCACATGCTTTACATTTCAAAAATGAACCGCTATACTGTACGTTTCATGAGAATAAGTTTTGTTGCTAGTATTAATTTCTATAGAAAAAGATTAGCTTTACATGTCAAACCATAGTACGGACCATGGATGACGCGGACTACGAGGCATGCCGTCGTGAAGACCTTTGGAATTATTTTGCGTCACATCAGCTTCTTCAAAGCGCAAAGGAGTATATAAACACTAACATTTTGGAGAGTAGTGGCTGCGAAGATAATTATGTTTCGTTGTTTACACTGAGTAGATGCGATAACTGGAGCAAGCCGGTAAACGGCAGATCTGTACGAAGCGCGGGAGCTCCGTACCATCCGTACGTTGATCCCCTGTCCTAGAAGGGCGGGCAACACCGGCAGGTAAAGAGTAAACGAATACAGGAACATCGAGGCACCCTACAGTCAGGCTGTTCGCTACGCCATCTGTTGGCACCGCGGCGAAGCGTGGCAACCATTGCGTGGTCGTTGGCGCAACAGTCGGCGCAGCGGTGCGAGACAAAGAAGCTGCGCGGTCAGTTCGACCGTGTCAGCTTGGTGTATTAGAAAAGGGTACCTGCCGCCAAAATCATACACAGTTATTTTTGCAAGATGACTCAGTATTAATTGATCTCGTGTGAAGAGAGGTTCTATCAGCCGCCCGAACAATCTCAAGAGGAGCAAATTAACAGCACATGAGCATTTTTCAATTATACTTCGAACAATCTCAAGAGGAGCAAATTAACAGCACATGAGCTTTTTTCAATTATACTTAGATGGCGCATAGATGTTCACTGCCACACTCGGTTACGAGGCTTGTACTCCTTGTGGCGTCATCGCAGGTCGTAGCACCGGGCATCGGTCCGTTGCTGGCCTACGATACGCAACCGGCCGAGCTGTGGGGCATCTGCGGCATGCAGGAGGTACGTGGCGGAGTATAGTATGATGACTTCTTCGGTGACGAACGGCAGCATAGTCCCGTGCGCCGCCGTGTACACTGCGATAATAAGATTATATGACATCTGCGTTGTATGTTCCACCACAGTCCTACAGACGAAGGTCATGTACAAAAGGAAGACATCTATTTTTATTGCTCGGCTTTGATGATCATGGCACTCGTATTGGCGATAGTCTTCCTGGAGCGCTTTGTGAGGTAGCTATAATTTGCGAATTGTAGACAGTCGTCTTGTGACGGTTAGTGTTGCTGTCCTGAATAACTAAGTATGTAGGTACAGATGTAATGGTCGTTCCCTCATCGCGATGAAAATTTCGCGGACACGATGTCAAAGCACGATGCTCTCGGCGTAAACTGTTTCAACTTCGGCTGTACTGCAACTGGGACGGATTTCTGCTTCTATTCCGCAGGTCACGTTTGCCGTGACGTTCGATACTGAAATGGGCCAAGAACATCTATTCCGATTTGGATGGAAAAGTTTTGTGGGCAGCGCGATCGCCTTGAAAAGTGCTCCTGGGCTTATGGTTGGCATCTGTTGCCTTCGAAGATACTGGCTGATCTGATCTGAGTGTGGCTTCAGCGGATAGCCGGACGTGGCCAGCATTACCTGTCCTGAATTCTGCGGAACTGAAAAACATACTCTATATACCACCCGGTCGGTTCGTCAAGGCGAAGTTTCTTGCCAGAGATATATATCTGGCTTTGCTAGGCACAATGCTAGGTTTCCACATATCCATAGGTGCGGTATATAAAGACGGAATGAATGTTAGACGTGTTTGGGGCGACGCCATCTTGATTTGCTGGTGAAGAGTCCTAGCTCAAGAATCATTTATTTGTGAAAACATACTGGCTTTCTTCGTTTCGGCATGCGCCGTCTTCAAATTGTGGTAGTGAATCCACAAGAACTGTGAAAGTCAAGCTGCCCAGAGGTGTTATATCCAGAGTTTTGTCCCAGAAGCTCTAACAATAAATTCAGCATAAACATTCAAGATGATCGGTCCGCACTAAATGTGATGGTCACTAGCCACAAAATAAAGACCATTGCTTTGCAGTAACGCAAATAATTACTCCTCTCGACGTTGCAAAAAAGCTCGTTTCTTCTTTGAAGAGCATCTATCTTTTTAACTTCATTATCTTTCGAACCAAGATGATATCGACGTCTAGGCTGCTTGCTTTGATGTGACTCTCAATGTCGTCATTCTGACCAAGACGTCTGAGGACTGGAAGTGGCTGCATGGATCGAGACCTTTTCCTATATGCATGTTTGCAGTGTCTTTCGCGAAGATGTATTTTTACACTCGGAAACTTCGTGAGATACCGGTACATACGCGAGATGCTTTCATAATGCACCTGTAGGCACTCGCGGTATGAGGTTTTAAAAGAGCTTTCTTCTCAGTCAGCGGCGATAAATTTAATATGGGACTGTCATGTGTGGGTGCAGGGCCACACGATTTTATGTGCCCCGGCCGCAGCGGCAGTGACCACAATTTCAAGAGTGTAAAAACATGACTACCGAGAGTTCTATATATGCGTGTTAAAGTGTCCCAGCAGGCCTAGTTCAACAGACCTCAATAAAACCGTGACTCGTGTGTCCTGTAATGTTAATTTGATTGGAAGAGCTCCAATAACGAACTTATCATTAATAACATATTCTTCATAAGAAATCTCCAATGGTTTCATTATTTATATTTTTTTTTTATAGGGAGCGTCTTAACTTTGTTGTTGGCGCCAAGAACTTCTTGTACTTGCATTAATAGCGCACTTTCGCTTTCATGCTGATACTCGAAAGAGGTTTGAGTAGCAGATCGATCATTATTGCTAGTCACGAAGCGATGCTCAGCGACTGGCGTTGATACGTGCTACCATCATAATTTGTAACAGGTAGACCTTACTACATGGCAAAAAAATCCTTCGATGACATGGAAAAGGGAAGTTTGCTACCGCCGATAACGCTGTACATTACCTCCTGCCTTTCGTTTACTAGAGTACAGTTAATATACTTGTCTGGCAGTCACAATTCTTTTTATAATCGGCGTGGTCTTGGTCTCACCTTGTCACCATTGTTTTGTCACGCTTAGCTATTTCGGAAGTGCCGTTTGCGTGATGCGATGAAGGATCGTAATCATACATCCACAACAAGTTTAAAGCTGTTGGCCATGACGACACACGCGATGTAATTGCTTTAGCACATGCTTGACGCGACTGTGGCTTATAGCCATGGGCTTTTGATTCCAATAAGTTTGAAGTGCACGGGTTTTACCACTGGCGCTGCTAAGTTTTATTTCATTGTGAAAGCTACTCATTCAAAGGACAGTTAGCCTCCTAAATCTAGCTAGCTTCAGGCCTATTAGTTATTACGACCGGGTGACACGGCGTGAAGGCACTGGGTACGTATATTCGTAAGCACACAGTCACTTGCAGTGGATCAAGTCAGTAGTCCAATGATATAGTTTTTATTTATTTATTATTTATTTATTTAAGAATATTGCAGACTCCTTCTGGAGTCCGAGCAGGAGTGGCGAAACAAACATGTACAAACGAGAAATACAAAATGAAGGCAAAGAACAAAAGTTAAACGCTCATACTTTTCGAAGAGGCAATAATTCCGCTAAACCGACTAAGTACCGGTTCAACTGCAAGAGCCAATGAGCCTAGAGCCTGTGGAATTCGTCTTCTTTAAAAGGAGACGAACGCAGGACTTGTGAACCCCCGAAGACATATCCGCAATCCTTTCTAGTTCGTCTACTTTAGTGATTCTTAATCGTTATGAGCGATTCAAACCTTCTGTTATTCGTGGTGTGAAGACTCTAAAGACTCGCTTAGTGAGTTTGATTGTGTGGCGCTGTTTTAACCGGCGAGAGGACACACTGGAGTTCAGGCGCGCTTCCATCGCACAAAGGCCCTGCTTGAAGACCTTCGCGAATACAGTAGGAAATACGGCTGGTGGAAAAGTTGACCTCCAGCGAATAAAGTTTTTCTTTCTCTCTATCGTCCACAACAAGAAGACCGAGTTGGTGCAAAATTCAGGCATCCAACGCTCAAATAAGCCAGTCATCAAAAACGATGTAGCTTTTAGCAAGTCGACTGTGATATGGACACAAGATGAACTTGATGTGACACTTCAAGGTCTATAGATTTTAGCGGGCCTCGCGCATTCTATCGAGGACATCTGCTTGAGTCGCCTCCTTAGCCTCTGCAATTGAATATATTGGACGCATGAGTTCACCCTACAACTGGCATGACAGTCCAGTACCCAGGCGTGCATGGGGATGCTAAAGTGGGCAAGCTTATGAGTGCCGTTCCTGAATGTCGTTAGTGAGTGAGCGATTAGATGATGATAAAGAGAAAACGTGTAGAGACGAAGAGGCCGATATTTGATATCCCGTGGAGGTTTGTCTGGCAGGCTTCTCCAACTGGCCTAGTGGAATCCGTCGAGAATCTCAAAGGCTTGGTCTTCATGGTCTCATTCACTCGAGACGTTTTTCACTCACGAACGTGTCAAGGTCTGGATGCGTTCGCGCCACGTATACTCGGATTACAACATCCCGAGCGCCTACAGAATGTTTTAGAGTCCGCAGAGTTGTTTTTCTTTGTGTGTGTGTGTGTGTAAGCCTAGTGGTTTAAGACCGATTCTTCCTTTATTTTCCAACAGTGAAGTTTGCCATTCGAACTCCACTGCATGGAAAACAATCTCAAAATGTGAGCTCAGAACTTACTGAGTACGAAGCGCTACAAGCGATGTTGTTTGTGGACATTCAGGCACTCAGTCAGTGGTTTTTTCCGGATTTCATTCAATCCGCAGTATTTTCACTTTTATATCATTCATTCTTTCTGGTACTTTGCATGATTAACGATTAATAAGAAGCCCTAATTGTTTTCGCAATGACGGTTACTTTCTAAAGACCTAGCGTTGAAGGCTCAGTTCTCAAGAAAATCCTGCGTTGGCCTCGGCGTTGCGAGCAGGAAATTACTGGCATACCTTTGGCAGGTATAGCAGTTGGCGGGCGACATGGCACGAACAGTGATGGGTTGTGTGACGTCACGTGACCACACGATATGGTGAATTGGCAGGTGCTGCCAGTTCGGTCTGGGTCTTCTCGAATAAATATACTGGTCAAAAGACGAAGGACAGATAAGAGATGAGACGCACGTCGACTGTGTGTCTCGTCTCTTTTCTGTCCTTCGTCTTTCGACCGGTAGCATGTACCAACTGGGAAGGTTTCAATTCTCGGCCTTCTTCTTTGCGATAGCTAGGAATTGAACCCCCTTGGTCCGCGAGTCAGATGAGCTACTCATATAGGCCACGTAGACGAAATTCGTACGGCTTGGTTAAAGCGGGGCTTCATATTTACATCGTGTGGCCTTTCCCCGAATGTGTTACCTTAAGATGTGCGGTAACGAGTATGTGTGAGATTAAGGCACTGATTTAGGCGAGATGTACGCGAATGACGGTCGGCAATGGGAGCCACAGACGGAAGCCGTTAACGCTGTCGAATCGTACCCATATAATCGGTTTTTCCTTTTTCTTTTGGTGCGTGCTCGCAATTATGCCAATACCCTAAAAAATATGTCAATACACTCGTAAGCGAGAAAATGTAAGCAGGCATGGTACGGGTGTCACCATCCCCGGCAGCTTTTACGAGTAAAACACCTGCGTGGAAACCGATTTATTTGGTGCGCCTCCGAGTGGATGACACACCGCCATTCACTGCTCACTGGTGACCGCCCATTCTTTCCGGTAAAGACGTCACGAGATTGAATCGACTGGTGGAAATATGCTTCATTCCAGTTTTATCGGCGATAAATGCGTCGCTTGCTGCCGGACAAACGTCAATCTAGCCAAATATGAACAAAGAAAATAGTCACCGAAAGAAACAAGAGCATAAAGGACTGCTTTTATTTATTTTCTTTCTTAATTAGGGCAGTGAAAAATAAGTAGCGTGCCCACTTTTTACTAGGAGATAAAGATTACCCTCAATTCCCTGGCCTCGTCTATCAGTGCGACCAGATAGATCCAGACAATTTATTTTTCCACTGAAGACAATAGCTACGTGGTTTGTCATCGGTGTCCCTTGCAAGAACCGCAGGTGTTCGGAATGAACTATTTCACTGCAACGTGCCTCGTAGCGCGCAGCACTGCTTTTCTGTGCTGAGCTCATTAGCCCAAGCTGGACAGAACATTGATAAGAACAGGAGTGTGGTACAGACAGAAGTCATGCAGTCTTGCCAAACTTTTCGTATCTGTAAAGGTAGCTGTATTTTTTTAGTAAGTTAGGCAAGAAGAAAGGAAAAAGCTTAGGCGGCAAGGATCACCAGAAGCATAAACAAGAATTTTTGTGCAAGCGCATTTTTAAACCGATAGCCTCAATTAACGCCCCGTTTGCCAGAAAATCCGGCGTCGTCGACTTTGTGAACGAAAAATCACGGGCAGGCAGGTGGTAGCTGGTAGTTGTCATGGCAGGGTGCTGATTGGTCAGCGCGTTGTGTGACGTCATGAGACCACGTGACATGACAGTCACTATCAACTCAGTCTTCTCATATCGGATGGAGGGATCTTGGGCCGGGAATATGAGACGATATACTGCAATATGCGAAGCATGGCACGTACGTACGGCTTGGTTAAATGGTATGGTTAAAGCTTTACAGGTATCTATATTATAGGGTGGTCTTTCACATAATTGGATAGCTTACTGACGGCATGCTAATGAGTATGTGCGAAATAACACAGACACTAATTCGCGTCTCTCATAGCCTGAGTTGCTTTGGGACGTTAAACTCCACAAACCAACCAACTAATTAAGGCATTAGAAATTAAGCAAGATGCAGGAAGCGCATGTTCGCGAACGAGGATCTTCAAAAGGATCAGAAAACGGGAACCATTAATGTTATATATCCTTAAAGGCGGAGTTTAAATGTGCTGCTCAATTTTTTTCAGTGGAAACTTGTTTATGATCACAATGTTCTCGCATACCGCAAGATTGCAGTATGATCAGTATATTTGCAGATCCTCTCTCGGGACGACTCTGCCGCGGTGGCGCAGTGGCTAGAGCGCTCGACTGCTCTACTCAGTGATGTGGATTCAAATCCCGGTCCCGACGGCCGCTTTTCGATTGAGGCGAAACGCAAGGCACCCGTGTGTTGTGCGATGTCAGTGCACGTTAAAGAACCCCAGGTGGTCGAAATTTCCGGATTCCTCCACTACGGCGTCTCTCATAGCCTGAGTCGCTTTGGGACGTTAAACTCCATAAACCATCACTCGGGACGCTTGCATTTTTCTGCTATTTGTTACCAAAACACTCCCCATTGGTTTTCTATAGCAGTCTTAGCTATTCTATGCAAGTGCGGGACAAACTTCGAAAGCAGCGATTAGCAACGCATTAAAATGTTAGGCCACTCCCACCTAGCAGTAACGCCCAATGTTCAAATAACGCCTCACAATCAAAAGTGGTGTCCATGAAAGCTGCACGTGAGTGTTCCGGCTTTTCAACTCTAGAACAATGATAAGAATGAATGTAAACAAATTGACGGGAAGGGAGTAAGAACCGTCGGAACGACGGCTAAGTACGGGCTTGCTGGATTGCCCATACGGATGCACGCGCATATTATTTGTCTGTCTCCCCCAGGTGGTGGCGTGCGAGCGGCAGCTGGACTACTCGTACGACATCCGCTGCGACGTCTGGTCCCTGGGCATCACCGCCATCGAACTGGCCGAGGGCGAGCCGCCACTCGCGGACATCCACCCCATGAGGGCGCTCTTCCAGATACCCAGGTGAGACGAGTGACTCGCCCTGCGCAGCGCATTTTAGACACCGCGTGACTGCGCGGATCTGCTATGCGAGTTTGCCGCATTGCGTGCACCAAAGGGATCCGCAGCTCGCGGAGTTATTGCAGGAAACTTCCGGGTTTCCAGTTACGTGCAAATTTAGGCACGTTCTAAGCCTCGTCAGGGGTTCAAGGTTTCATGCTTCACATGATGCTAAGTGGCAACAACAACAACAACAACAAAAAAGCTAACTGATCCTCCTTGAAACTACGCAGGGCTGTATGACCTGACATACTTGCAGTATATGTATTTGCTCTTACTAAGGGTCGTTCTGCCAACAAAGCCTAGCACAGCGGCAATGAATAATTGGCATTTCTTTCGACATCGCCTCCTAAGGTGTTGCCGGAATGGCATTATACCACACTTTTCTTTCGTTTATCAGTATCCTTGCGATATTACGTGCATTACATAGATATTCAATCGTCACGGACAGGAGGACGGCAAGGCACAGCGCTTTACGAGGCATGTGCTTTGTGTCGTTGACCGGCTGCGCCAACGCTGTGGTATGAAACCTGCAGGCATCAATATTATTTTACTCACTTCGCAAAATGGTTTACACCCAAGCCTTTCCAGTGTGTGCACACCGGACCTTGACAGCCTAACAATCTTTTTGCAATTGCATTTTAACCCCGATATTTAATTAGGAAGTCGTGAATTAAAGTTCAGGTTTCTGATATGCCTTTTGATTGCGAGGCAGCTGTGGGATATTGTAAGCCACTGTTATGAAGGCATTCATGAGAATGGTATATGCTTCCCATGCGTAACAAAAAATATCGTTGAAACTGCCTCTCACCGAGTAGTAAGCCCATTGAAAATTAACAGACTGAGCTTTTAAAAGCAATTCTAAGGCTTCTGTCGAATATTGTAAGATACATTTATAAACATCCGATAGGAACGTTGTATGCTTCCTATGAGTAGCAACATATTGTTTTACAAAGAGCAATTCAAACCACCGTGGAAAACCATGCAATGAGGGCGATTCTTTTTTTTAATAAATAGCAAAAACCCACAAGTCCGCCGCAGGAGGATCTGTGGATATATTTCCTGATATATGGTGCAGTTATACTATAGGTATGCGAAAAAATTTCGTTCTAAAATTCTTTCCCAGGATCTATCCGCATGTACCTGGGTATTGCTTAATACCTTGCTTCCTGGACACGCGAGAATCCCCTGCACGAAGGGCGGAACTTGCAGTGAGCGTAGGAAGTCGCGGAAATTTTTATTTGGACTGCCTAAACTAAACGCCGAAATGTAATTCTCCCAAAAATGCTGTTATGCCAGGATCAGCGTATCTCCTCTAAGCACATTAAACCATTGGGTAATATGCAGTGAGCTTTAAAGGGTGCGAAGGTGCCAGAAAAAATGCTGCGAAGTTAATGAGAATGAGGGCACAGCCTGTTTAACGTAATAGCTTTGAAGACCCCTTCCTTTCTCCCTCTCTCTGTAACCCCCCCCCCCCCCCCCCCCAAAAAAAAAAAAAAAAAAAAAAAAATCCGACGTCGGCGTTGGGGAGAAAACTCATTGGCATGGCTTCGCAAGGCAGTAGTTAGCACTTGTGACCGACTAGTCGGCGGTTCACCTGACGTCATGAGGCCACATAACATGGCCGAGTCAGCAGGCGCTGCCAACTAGGGCTTCGCTTTTGAGATGGGAGGGTGAAATCGAAATCCAGCCTTACGGAACCGTGAGATACCGAGTCTGAGGCACTTCCCCTTGGCCACGCAGCCATTCGTACGCGGCTTGGTTACAGTGGAGGTTTATATCTATGTCCGTTGGTCTTTCCTGTTGTGACTGTGCGCTAATGAGTATGCGTGGGATAATTCAGAGTCACAAAGTAAATGATTGCTGATTAAACCAGTAGCAAAGTGAACTGACGCCAACGTCGACCATCAAGGAAGCCAGCAAACGGGGGCAATTGACGCTGTCGCGTCGTACCCATAAAGACAAAGCTTAAGCGCCCCCCCAACCTCCTTCATACCCCTCAATTTTACGCGCTTGGTTTTACGTCGTTACCGCTAATATTATACTGACAAATCACACTTTACTGTGCCGGAATCAAGCTCCCAACGAGTGTTTCCAGCGACAGCGGTAACTTAAGTTTCATTTTCTGCACCGGGCGCAATTTCTTCCGTAAATTTTCGCGATGAATAGTGAAGATGTTTCGTAATAGCACTACGAATTATGACGCAAATATGGAAGTTCTGGCAGTAAGCTCGAATACATACTCGGATGAAAAGTTACCGCACGAGAAGCACCTGCAGCAGCTACAAAGGCGAAGACGGGAAAAATTTCAGGGAATAGAGCGCAATATATTGCCCCTCCCAGTCCTCATTTCTTCTTTTAAGGGATAAAGAAGACAGAGAAAAAAAATAATGCCACGAGAGATCTCTGCAGAAAACGAAAACTGCAAGAGAACGCTCGTAGCTTAACTGACCAGAATACTGACGCATTTTATTGAGACGGTGCTTCTGTTTCTGGAGCCCATATATATATATTGTCATATGGAGGGCTCGATCCCGTCAGTACAAATAAGATTTAAGGATGAGCAACTTCAAAAAGAAACACAGGAGAAAAAGACGATTTAAGGGTGAGTAACTACACAAAAAAAAAAAGAAAAAAAAAGAGATGATGGTAAATGCGGACACAGGGAAGACCTAAAAACGCAAAGAGCTCAGTTATCAGGCCGCAGCAAAAGATACACTAAGCGGTGTTAGCGGAACGGCGTGAACCGTATTAAAATGACTTGCCACATTCCTACTGCGCGTTGAAGGCTGCGTTTACGTAAAGTCACGGTGACCTAAAGGGGGCACGATGAAATCGCGAATCCGTTTCGAACTGATGATTCCGTGTGCGGTACTTCTTTGTTTTGCTTTATGCGCGGTTATCCGGGTCTGACGGCGTGGAGGAAAAAAACGCGCGCGCCGGCGTGTGCAGCAGGGGAACGACGCCGGTGGCCGATCTGCTTCCAGATCCGTATACCTCCAACCATCGCCGCCCGCTAACAGAGCGGAAAGTGGTCACTGCCGCGTCTGTTCTCGCCTCCGCTCCGTTTGTTTTACGGCGAGTCGGGGATGCAGGACCACGGCGCACTGCGTCTCGTCCGTGGCGCGGAAGGCATGCGTGACACCCGCGTGAGCGTTTGCGAGTGTACAACTCTGTGGTGGCAGCGCGCGCACGAAAGATACAAATTACATTAGTTATCGCCTAGAGGAGAAGAATAAGAGAAGGAATGGAGGAGAAGAACAGCACACGTGTCTTTGCTGCACTTTCGACGGGCAAGCGAGAAAATTCCCTCACTCATCGCCTGCACCACAGTGTTCTTAGTACGAGTTAACGTTACGGAAAGTGTGACCCCATTTCGTTGCGCGCGGTGCATTCTGTATGAAATCATTAGGCTCGGGGGCCGGTTTAGAGAACATCATGCGCCCTCAGGCGTGCTGCATTTGTTACCATTCCCGGATGTGCATGTGGTGACTACTATTCTTGCTAGTGTAAGACAGGTACGTGCAGAAATAGAAATAATAATCACTACCAGTCAACCTTCGCCTGTTGCAGGACAGATGTCTCTGCCATATCCAACGAAATGACCATTGCATCTTCTTGATCCCCGCAGACTTCCTGACCTCATCCGCCCACCTAACTTTCTGCCGCCCCCTGCAGCGCTTTCCTTCCCTTGGAATCCAGTCTGTCACCCCTAGAGACCACCGGCTATTTTGCCTCATATGGTCTGCCCATTTTTTTCCTTGGGTTTCGAGTAGAGTGTCATTAACTCGCGTTTCCTCTTCTTACCAACTGTACTGACATCCGGAATCTTAAAGTTACACCTATCGTTCTCCCTTTGCATAGACCGTTGGACCTTCCTCAATTTAAGTTCCATAGTAACACACAGCAGCTATATATACTTTCCTTTTGAAGAATGCTGATATACCGTCAGTCACTCATGATCCGAGAGTGCGTGCCTATCAAATGTACTCCAGTCGGTTCTTCTTATCGTATCTGACTCTCGTGGCCCGGATCTGCGGACACTGCTACCTGCCCTTGCCACTTACAAATTCCTCACCATTCTTTTACCACTTACAATTAACGCTTCGGTGCCCATTGTACACTACCGTTTCCAACCGATACTGTTCAACACTGGACAGCAAGGCATTGTCATCAGCGAATCGCAGGTTAGTATAGGTAATCTCCATTAACTTGTATCCCCAACTCTTCCCAATCTAGGCCTTTGAACGCCTCCCGTAAACACGCGGTGAGCAGTACTTTACTCTAAGTTGAGGCTAGCAAGAGAAGAAAAACTTGCTAGCAACTAATGTATCGCTGGTGGTACTTTATGTACGCGCTTCTTCTACGCCCTGGCTCCATATATGCCTGCAAGACTGCTGAAGTTTCGGCTGCATCAAATGCTTTCTCGTATAAATTATGAAGGCTTGATATATTCTGCGCATTTCCCAATCATATGATAAACATTGCGTACACAGCCTATTTTAGGGTATCCTTTGCGGAAGCCAATCTGGCCCTTTAGTGAAATGAAATCTAAAATTGTCGCGATTCTGTTAGCGATTACTTTCGTGAATACCTTCTACTCGTAGGCAATGCGGGAGAGTAATCGGAGCGGCCTGTAATCTTGCTTCTCATCAACGCCATCTTTCTTACAGATAAAACTATGCGATACATTAGAGGTTGTGATGCGTTGCGCAAAGAAGGTGACCAATTTTTTCTAGCACGAGCCCCTATCATCGTATAATAGATATCTATTATTAAGCTTGTCTCCTGTTCGCATCGCTCCTCAAGCTTACTTTATATATATATATATATATATATATATATATATATATATATATATATATATATATATATAAAACATAACAACCGCCTCATAGGCACGGATGCAATATTGCCATTCTCTACATTCTCCTCTTCTACTGCGACTGCATAAGGCAGACTAAATAAAATAATAAAAAAAAAGAAAGAATGACAGAGGTCGACATTACTGCTGAGGTGCATCCGTCCTTCGGGCCAGGCGTTGCTCGCGTGAGCAGCACAGCCAGCTGCAGACAAGGAAGGACCGGGAGGATGCTAGTTAAACAGGGACAGCTGCTCGTTCTGCCTCCAATGGCAGGAAAAGTCAATAGAAATGGCAAAAAAAAAAAAAGCACGTGGGCGTCAATGGCTGACGACTGGTTGGCGCTGTAAGAAACTTCTTCCTTGCCTGAGCAACATGGGTTTTCTCTTCGTGCGCGAAAGCGTGCGCGTAAAACACCTTGCGAGTGTTGCAAATCATCAGAAACGGCCAATCGCGTCTGCTTGACAGCGTGAGCCAAGCAAACCAGGCATCGTAGCGCACCAGAATTATTCCAGCGTTTATAGGTTTTAGGTAGCGTATCTTTGACTATAAAGACTGCAGAGGCACTGGAGAACGAGTGGCCATCGCAAACGAAGTATTCTCTTAGCCACAGTGCATAACGGAAGCCTGCAGATTTGCTGACAGCAGCTGTGTACGAATAGACTTGGCAGCAGGCGCTGTGCTTCAGCTAGTGTGTCCAGTTAGTTTACCGTTTCAGCACCCTATGAAAGCGTGTACCGCGTACATATATATAGCTCGGGGAATAACTGGTGGAGTGCATCTGGCAGGCAGTTTCACCATTATCGTTCAGGATGAAAGTACACGAGGTGTTTCAAGGAAGCCCTTCACTAACATTTGAACATAGGCTTTCACGTATCCTCGGCACAGTAATATCAGTGTTGGCGGTCGTAAGAAGCCAGGCAAGCCACCTTAAATAGAAGTACGGTAGCTAGCTGGCCGTTAGTAATAGCAATATCAGTATTCGGAATTTCGCAAACGCCATTACCAACGGCGATGTGACTCAGCATACTTCGACTCTCCCACTTGGAGCACCGATAAAAAGCTGCCACGTTTCCAAAATTCCAAAAAATAACATGGCGATAACAACAGGCCAGCTACGAATTTGCGGTATCAACCAACCTATGAACTGTGGTATTAAAAACGATAGTCATAAGAAACAAGTTAACCAGCTTACTGCGGTTTACATGATTTATCAGTTTATTAATGCCTGCCAACACTGGTGTTACTATATGGCAGACGCCTTCTTTATACCAGAAAAACTGATATTAAATAATAGTGCAATGCTTTCCTAGATCACCTGGTATAATAGCTGTACCTTGTCATAATATTCACATGTGCAGCAGCAGCGTAGATGGTAACGGTAAGACTGGGAATTAAATTGAGGAGAATACAGTGAGCCATGTAAAGGAGAATGGTAGGCGTGACAAGAGCGGGTCAGGGAAAGAGCGCGAATTAATGACGCCCTCGATGAGATCAAGAAGGGACAGTGGGCAAGTCACGCCATGCGGAGAGCTCATAACCGCTTAGACTAACAGAATAAAATTGCAAGCGAAGACAGCCGTAGGGGGCTTGCCAGGGTACATTTGGAGGTAATCGTGGTGCTGCTGCTGATGATGAAATGCATGCTGGCCTCTCTTCCTCGGCATGTCAGACTGATGGCTCGTAGCATAGTTTCAATGTGTTCCGAAAAAAAAAAAGTAGAACAAGAAGAAATGACGCTTTAAATACCATCTTAGCACTGCTGCGCTTCAACATTGGCAGTTAGTCTCACCGCAGACACAGCCGGCGCCGGGACTGAAAATTGAGCCCCACTGGCCTCGGTTCACTTCTCCATCATCGCGAGCACCTTTGGAGACCTTGAAACCGCGGCTGAGGCTGGAAGAAAATGATCGTGGCGGCCAAAAGAAACGAAAAGAGAAGGGCGACCGCGAAAGAGCACGAAGTGCTAGCTAGGCCAGTGCGGCGGCTGTGCCCAAGAAGAAAGTCCTTGAATCGCAGCCTAATGGACTCAGAGGGACAATGGGTGAATCGTAACGGTAGTAATAATCCTCGCGTAAGACGTGGTGTGAAACTGAGAACGAGGCAACCATAGAAAAAAAAAAAAAGCAACAACAAGAAAGAAAACGAAGACAATGAGAGCAGGCAATAAGAGCAGAATCTAAGAGCAAGCAGCCAGCATAGAACGTGACCCGAGGGGTGAGGGCACTGAGAGAAGAAAGGAGAGAGACAGAGGATGGAGCAAACGCAGGAGCTTGTGGCAGGTGATGATGCTCCGAGGGAGAGAAAAGAAGCGCGAAGTAAATAAGCGAGGGAGGATGGGCTGGACCACGCTGCGTACGCGGTCGCATCTGCTCTTCTCCCTCCTCGCCCTGAGAAACGGTGGCGGCGGCGCCGCTGAGGAAGCAGGCGTTGCGAGTAATGGGTTCGCCCGTGCCGCCTCGGTGTGCAGTGTAGTGCTCGTGATGTGCGCGTCGGAGTCGCTCGCCGTTGCTGCACGGCTAAACCGAGCTGACGCCTGTGCGACCACGCAGGAACCCGCCGCCCAAGCTGAAGAACCCGGCCGAGTGGTCCGATGACTTCAACGATTTCCTCTCAGTGTGAGTACTCATCCTTACAGCTGTGTCTTCGCATGTTCGTTCGCGTTTATTACCGGTGACAGAAATAACGAACCACGAATGCGGTATACGCAGATCGACTTGATGCACAGGGTTGGCCAAACGTTTCGAGGCCAGAGGATCTGACTTTGAGGCGTGTAGTTCGGCATCCACAATGGCCCCAAACTTAACACATTTAGATATGGGTCATTCCTGAGGCTAACACCTCCAGGTCCAGGGGGTATGAAAAGTGTCATTCTCCCCTCCTAGTCCGGAGCTCAGTTGACTTGTGTTTGTTAGTGTACAGTCATTGACAGTTGTAATCGTAGCGTTGATGTGCAATGAATAACTGACACCTGAAAGATGTCCTGCTTGTTTGAAACGTTGCTGATAGTTAAAAAAAAAAAAAAAATAGGAAATGAAATCCTTGTCACGAAAGTAGCATGATCGTACTTTTGCAAACAACCAGGACATGTAGCTTGGAGTTTTGGCATAATCACTCAGCTTAAGTGAGGTCAGTAAAAGAAAGGACGAGAATAAAGAAAAGAAATAAAATCGAACATTATCGTGGGATGAAAATGTGAACCCTTATTCTAGTCCGCATAGCTCGACTCACACTGGCTGAAGATCGAGTGTCTGACATTGCTTTATCATACACCCTTTGCGCATGTGGCTCTATTTTTAATCTGATGAAGATTATACACTTTGTAAGAACCGGACACGTATTTTCTTTTTGCTTATGCAACGTGCTGAACTCAGCCAAGTTGAACTTCGGTGACGTAAGTGCGCCAGCTGGCGTCACTCGTTCAGCTGTGACGCTTGACACAAACAGGTGTCTTTCGGCCGTGGTTACCTAGTGTCGCTGTGGCGAGCAGACGCTCTCATCGCAAAAAAGCCGAATATACAGCTTACGAAAAAACCACCGCTAAAGTACTGGCCTACAGCCACAACGACCGGGGCCGTCAAGTCGCGGCCTCAACTTATTTCATGCGTTCAAACCACGGTTGAAATTAGCACGACTATGATGCGCGTATGCCGAAGTTGTTTTCCTTTCCTTTCTATTTCCGGGGTTCCTTTTGAGATGGAAAAAGAAATATATCTGAGGCTTTCTTTACAGCAGATAATGGAACGAGGGTTTCTGAAGATGTTCTCCAACTTTGTAAATTTCATTTATTGTCTAAAGTCAGCTTGTTTAGTAATTCAGGTAAATAACCTTTATTAACAAAGTAAATAACTGGGAAACGAAAATTGCCAGTTGAGACAAAGGCGAATGCCAGCAATATGCGCCTGGTTTCACACGCATACCACTATTTCTTGTTTTGTTTTTTAAGCCCTTGGCTCAGGTTAGTTGGGACATCCGGTATACATATATTGTCTAAAAGAGCGCACAGCAGTGCTGCACTGCAGTGCCATATGCACGAAAGACCTAGCTGGAGAAAATGTAGCGTACCTGCCGATCTATTTTTAACAACTACGCACCTACTTGCCCATGCTCTCGAGTATTCGCAATGCATTGGGATGAGGTTATCAGAGAAAATTAGCTTTGCCGCGGGGCTAACGCGCGCTGCTTAGTCCGCAATGAGAGGCCGCTCGCCCGCTTATAATGATGTCTCGTGCATTTTCTGCCCGCGCACAAAAAGAGCAGCGGTCTGGCGGCGGTGAGGTACTGGTTTTGTATAAAGGCTTGAATCGGGGCCACCTACTTCGCCAGTCGGTGCGGCCAAGCGCGGTTCTCGGCGGGGGACGTGTTCTTCTATGGGCGGTCTTCTTCGCACCCCTGGCCACACAAACCAGCGGACAACCGTTATTACGTGCACCGCCCATGCCTGAGGACAGTACCTCGAGATCGGTGAACGGGCGTTCGCAAACAAGATTATTGCGATGATGTTAATTCGTTGGATCGTGTGTGTTAATTCGTAAGACAGGATCGTGTGTGTTAGAATATATTCGTTATTCGGCATATAATGAAACGGTCTACAAGGTAGTAGTAGACATTTCATGCAAGCACATTCTATCTGCCAAGCATCATTTTAACAAAGTGAAATGTCAGCAACATTGGATTCAAGAAGCTATACTATCCTTCCCGAAGTCAGCTAATCTAAACTACAAGACATTTTTCTTGTTTCCTTTTTTGAGTTATTTCGCCTGACATACAGAGCAGAGCGCCTAAATTTCCTAGGTCACCTCTTGACCCCCAGTAAGTGCAGTCCTCCCCCTGACATATGTCGTCCAATGTTGTCATGAAAAATTGTAATGCCTCGTTCAAACAAAGTTTTAACTGTATATATGGGACCCGTTCGACATTCCGATGTTGAGTCGCACTGATGATCGTTGGCGTTCCAATACACCAGGTGTTTCACGGAAACCCGCCACTATTTAAAAAAAAATTTCGAGAAAAAAGGCTGGCCTTTTTGGCAACGTGATACCAGTGCTGACGGGCGTAAAAACTGTGATTCAGGGTGGCTAGAACGCAAGCCCGTTAATGTCCGCCGAAGCGCAGCCGTACGGCTACAAAGAAAAGTCATACAGATTTCTCAGATACACCGTAGTTGAAGAAAAATTTGTCCTGGTCCGGGTATCGAACCCAGCACCACCGCGTATCTGCGGCAGTCGCTTTACGGACTTGAGCTATACCAAGGACGCCGGCAGATCATTATGCCAACACTTATGCCAACTTCGAGCTGTTGATCATTTCGCTCTCGGCCCACCACCTGATCTTGGTTTTTTAACGCCTAGTATGGAAGCTCATAAGGATGTTCGAGGACTATCGCACCCACCGCTGCACTGCGGCATTTCAAAACTTTTTAACAGCTTTGCGCCATCTGTCTGTATGAACCTCTGTGAACGGTGCTTTGGCTCGGGTCAATCTGAATGAGCTGCAGAGATTCTCTACGGGTTGCGCGTGTTGAAACCGCTCGCTGCAGCTCGTACACCTGCTCTCCTTCAGCTGCAGCTGGGCGTTTCAACCCGGTTTTTCTGCACGTTAAGTCTGCTGCGGAGTGCACGTGTCAGTGCCGTTAATCACCCTTGTGTGCTTCGAGATTTATGACGATTTGCTCTTCAAATGCGGTTGTAGCATTATTCCAGACGCGTATCATGAAACTGCGATGCCGCAGTCGCTTGGTGGCGCCTTGCTTTTGTAGCAGGCACAAGTAAAGCTGGGGTGGAATTTTACGAAAAGAGAAAAAAAAAAAAACAAAAAAAAAACGAGGGGGCGGTTAACGGATTCCTTCCCTTTTACATCATAGTAAAGGCGTAAAATGACCCTCCATTACTTTTTTTTTTCCTCCGAGAAGTTGGAGTGTTAAGAGATTCTTATGGCTATAATGAAGCGAATTTTTATATATTTTATGAATTAACCCCGCCACTCCTTCATGCATGAGACATTGAATTTAGGCTGGATTAGAAACCAGGATAGTAGACGTCACTGTCACGCGTGAAAAGACAGCGTTACGTATGTGCGCTGTTGTTTAAGGCATTGTTTCTGCTGCAGCCTACCCCGGATGCGCGAAGGAGCACCATAATGAAATGCAAATGCTGCACATTTTACCTTCCCGGTGGTGTCTGGCGCTTGCGAACGATTCGTATCGAACATGTTCAATTATCTCGTGCAGGTGCTTGGTTAAGGATTACGAGAAGAGGCCCTTGATGTCGGACCTGATGAACCACAAGTTCATTGCTCAGGTCCCGAAGCACCCTGAAGAGGTACTCGGTAACTTATTTCATATTTAGCAAGCTGTATATGCCTACAAATTGATGATGTGCACAGATTTGTTTCTCCTCCACATTTACAAGGTGTGCACTCGTAATCTACATCTATATACTATTGCCCGGCCATGTTGACAATCATTTCAGAAGTCCAACCAGGTCTAGTAAATTAGCGAACAGGAATGGAACAACAGATTGAGTTTAGAATTCGCGAGCCGAATGATAACGTGCCTGCTGTAGCAAAGGCCAAGGGAAGATACACATTACGGCACACCAAAACAGCCTTTCTAAACATTAGAGTGAGAGAAGGTGCACCCCTTCAGAACTGTCACCTTTCATGTGTTTTACCGCCGTCGTCATACTGTGCCGTGGACATGTGTTCAACTCAATATGTACCAGCATCTTTACTTCCCATCTCCACTTTCCCGTTCCTCGGTCAGTCCTGCTTCTTTTACACAAATGTTGGGTATGTGGCCGCACACTTTCTTCACGCCGACTTCCCGAAGATTTATCACATTGAAGATCTTTTCTCCTCCTCTCTGTGCCTCGGGTTCTGACCAGATCCGCCAGGAACTTATGCGGATTTTGAAGGCACAACGCAAGGTCGGCTACAGCAAACGGCTGCCCGAAGTGACCACCAAGCATGGCCAGCTCAAGACCGACCGCAAGTCCCGGCCCACGCCCATCCTCATGGACGACCTGTCCGCCCTCGAAACGCTCACAGAGGTAAACGACACGCCCCCAGAGACAGTCGCGCCATCTCGCGGATTTATTGCATGCGTCGCGGTAACTAGGAGTCTTTGAACAGGGCAACGCATGTTCAAGTGGGGCTCGCCGAGCCTTTCTTTGAAATGCAGTTCCCTTTTCTTTAAGCCTTTCTGCACGGTCAGGTGGAAGCTGGAGAGGCAGGCTCGGCGTCAGCAAGGGCAACGCTAGGAGTTCTTAGACATTGGTTATATATAAATATATATATATATATATATATATATATATATATATATATATATATACTTTCCGTTCCGCGACCTCGCTTTTTGTCTCTTGTGCAAATAAACCAGCCAACGGCGCGGCATAAATCGCCCTGGCACAGCTTAAACCATGGAATGTGGTGAGTGGTTAAAATACACAGAGAAGTCGCATCAGCGGTCCCTTCACAATCTTCCCACCCTGTAGACTTCAGTACGTGTCAGCGGCCACCATTATTTCAAGATGTCGGTCGTCGCGACGTAGTGGCTTTTTCAGCGGCCGCATTGTTTCAAGCAAAGAAAACGCGTCGCGCTTGGACAGGGCATGACGACTATAGGCATCGCGTCCATTTTTAAATTACTCCTTTTGCGCAGCTTTAATTACGGCGTAGTGGCCTACTTATATCGGTAGTCTAGTTTTAGATGATAAGATCCGGTCACTGATCCCAAGACGATTTCTCATTCCTTGAAAAATGAACATACACATATCCTCGCCCCCGAAAGAACAATTTAGTCTGGTGTGCGTGAGCGCATGCCAGTTTTGTTTGTTTGTTTGTCTCTGTGTGTGAGTGTGTGTGTGGGTGAGTGGGTGGGTGTTTTACCATTCGTCATCAATGCCCGGGGAGAACTGGAGGATTGTATTGTATAGCGAAGATACCGATCATTTGATAAGCACAGGTAGCGAAATGCAAACTGCGCGGTATACGCTTCTCTCCACTATGTCTCACAAGAAGGTTATGACAACTAGTTTCGTGAGCAAGTCGAATACGGTCAGCCGTCCGAATGTTCGTTGCACTACGCGTGCATGCTTGAATGAATACGGAGTTAGTTGCGTAATTGAAGACTAGAGATGGGTTTGGGAACAGCGGAAAGGAGGGGCCGCCGCACTTCTATGAGCAGGCGAAGCTTGGCGGTACGCAGTGAGTCGCCGCAGCTGTACAGCTGTCGCTGCGACACGCATTCATTGCTGCACAATGTCACCTTTCGTCTGCTGCCGCAGGAGATCATCGTCGACCAGCTGTACCAAAGATTCATGCGAGGTCAGATATACACGTACATCGGAGACATCCTGCTCGCCATGAACCCCTTCCAGAAGCTTCCCATCTACTCCGAAGAGGTGAGCCCCACAATCTCGGCGCATTTAACGCAGCCGGTAATTAAAAATATGAAGCCGTTCTGTCAACATACAATGCCTGACACAAAGCCGTTTGATTTTGTCATGCTCTACTAGAACGTGCGATTAATATAGTTCATTAGTGCTCCATATCATGTACCGTCTTCACCACGATGCGAAAGCGTCAGCAACCAAAACGGCGTTGGGTTTCTACAGAACTGGCACTAAAGCCAACGCGACCTTGGGTATCGAGACTACAGATGACAGGTAAAAAATATTATGATTGACGCCAAACTTTACGAGCAGGTTCCTGTAACCAAAAGAAAGCATTTGACCTGAAAGAAAATTAGGCCAATTTGGTTAAGGTGGGAATGAAATCATGCCTTCGCACTGCGAGACGGCCAAGCTATCCACCGGCCACGAAGCTTCGTTGGTCCAAGCTCAATAAAGGTGAGTCTAGTGCATGCGCGACGCACTTAGGAGCTTTTCTTTAGTAAGTCCTTGGACAGCTTCAGTTCTCAATTAAGCAAAGTTTGCGAGCGCGGTAAAGTTCTTTATGAATGCGTTCTATCAGTCTAATTTTGTTAAAATATCAGATGAAGCAAGACCTTCTAGATGGCCTGCCAGACTGACAGCGTGAGTATTCATAAACTTCACCGCAGGTCTCGATGAGGTACCGGAACCGTGCCAAATTGGACAACCCGCCGCATATCTTTGCCGTTGCGGACGCTGCCTACCACAGCATGCTGCATCAGAAGAGAAACCAGGTGGGATTTCTGAGCGTCAACGTTTCATCTTTCGAGGTGTCACAGCACCAAGTTTATGACAAAGGTTACAGATGACTGCTTCGCTTTCCAGGCATCTGAGTTCAACATTCGGTCGTAGCTGTATTTTGGGATTGAAGGAAGATAGGCTAGTTTCAGTAGTTATTGTTAGGATTGCATTGGTAGACCGCTCCACACAACGCGGACGCCGACTGTATGCACAGAGTGCCCCACTTAGCTTTAACGTGTGACACCCTATTATACCGGTGTACAACGCGAAGACACAACCTGAAGCATGTTCATGGCAGCTCGGCACAGCGGCTGAGTATTCTGTCGTTTTATTTTTGACCAAGAAATTGATGAATAATAATCAGTCGACTTTACAAGCTGAGAATTTCGATGAAAACTTGTAATAGAAAGGCGCAGGATTTTCCCCGAAGGTCCTATTTATACCTTGCTATCTGTCACGAAATTGTGCTTTCCTCCTTCTTGACAAAAAAAAAAAAAAAAGAACTGTCAAATACGCAAAAAAAGGTCCTTTGACCGCCCGTTCCCGTTCCACGATATCATCGCTCTCAAACGAGCAGCTCACGAACGAATTCCGCTCCCGGTAGACCCGCTGCCGCAAGTGAAGTGGCCAGGCTGCAGCGAGGAATTCCTGCACCGCCTTTTTCTAATTGCGTCTTCTTTTTTTTTTTCGGCATCTTCAAGGTGGTTATTGCCGCCGCGAACCACTGCTGCCGCTGTGCTTGCGAAAACCGGTGGTTGAAGCGAGTGCTCCGGTATATTTTTATACGTTGGCCCAATTTACGCGATACACCCATCGTATATACAACCCCGATGCGACGCACACATCGAACTCATAAATTCAGGTCGCGTATTTCTGGTGGAAGATGCGCTACTGATAGCGGTGTGGTTTCTGCACCAAGTGTGTCAAAAATTAGGCGCACAGCCGTGGACGAAAAGACTGGCGGGAGTGTGGCGTCACGAAGCGGGCCCTCTGTTGAGGCCGTCGTACCTGTTCCTCTGTCTCTACCCAGGAAATGGCTAAGTCGGCCCTACGTGAGGAGGGTCAGACATTAACCTGGACACAAACACGCCAGCCGGAAAGTCAATTGGAGCTTACCTGCAGCTTTCATTTTATGTTATGGCCTTCAAAATTGTCATTTGACGTTTCCTCCCGAATTTGTTGTTACTTTTCTTCTCGCAAACAAAAGGCGACGTCAGCGTACTTTGAACTACCCCAGGTGGGCTACATTAATGTGGAGTTCTCCACTATGGCGCCTATCACCATAGCCCGAGGTTCAATTCGAGATGTTAAGCCCCAAAATTCCTTTTTTTCATTTATTCTATTTATATTTGTTTTTTATAGCGGTGGGAAGGAAAGCGTAGCAGGGGGCGGCAGAAAGTTAGGTGGGCGGATGAGATTAAGAAGTCCGCAGGGGTCAAGTGGATGCAGCTAGCACAGAACCGGGTTAAGTGGAGAAATATGGGAGAGGCCTTCGCCCTGCAGTGGGTATAATCAGGCTGATGATGATGATGATAGCGGTGGCGTTTTCGTGCATTCCCAACCCTTTTGCCTCAGCAGCAGCTCTTTTCGCTATAATCATGCAGCAGAAAGAGCGGTCTTCGTTACGAGGCTTAGGCGGCTTACGTCGCTGTAAAATGGTCTGAGAATATTTTTTTCGCCGAAGTTAACGCAACACTTGTCATACTGAATTAATTCAAAATTTACTCGAATGTAACGTTATATTTATTATCGCTAGTATTAGCCGTGACAAGGCAGTCCAGGCGTTATGATAGAGCAATATTTTTTGAAAAAGGAAAACTTCTTTTGTTTCGGTTATATGCCGGCAGAACGGGCGTAGCACTCAGGCAGCCATTTTTTTTGTTGTTGTTGTTGTTGTTGCGCGCGCGCGCGCGCGCGCGCGTGTGTGTGTGTGTGTGTGTGTGTGTGTGTGTGTGTGTGTGTGTGTGTGTGTGTGTGTGTGTGTGTGTGTGTGTGTGTGTGTGTGTGTGTGTGTGTGTGTGTGTGTGTGTGTGTGTGTGTGTGTGTGTGTGTGTGTGTGTGTGTGTGTGTGTGTGTGTGTGTGTGTGTGTGTGTGTGTGTGTGTGTGTGTGTGTGTGTGTTGAGGGTCCCACAGTGACTTTCTAAATAAAATAGAGGGAGGTCATACCCTAAAAGAAAAGAAAGGAGAAACGGATGGCCTTAACCTTCATTGTAATGGGGAGGACACGTTGGATACGTACCTTATCTCGTTACAATCGTGCTCGCACCGCATTAATGTAGATACAATGGTTGGGCCGTTGGTAAGCCGCCCTTGAAACCAGTAGAGTCTGCGGATGTGGCTAGCGTGCTTGATATGTGCACATAGCAAAAGCTTCTTCTACTCAGGAAACCAACTACCGTGAATGAAGAGTAAAGAGTGCTATATCCCCCTTCGGTCTGAATTAGGGGCTGTTGCAGGAGAAAGTACGAGTAAGTTGCAGAGTCGGGATTTAGCTTAACCAGGGGTTACTTAACCAAGTATACCGACTCAGCTGCAATTTAAATCTGTTGGATGGCACCGCATACGACGGAAGATATATCTGCACGCCCCCTTGCAGTGTATCGTCATCAGCGGAGAAAGCGGAGCCGGCAAGACCGAGAGTGCCAACCTCTTGCTCCGGCAGCTGGTGGCTCTGGGAAAGGTGAGTTGCAAAAAGAGTTATGGGGACGCCGTTTTCCTTTTTCTTTCATATACCTTCTTTACGAATTGCACCTCCTTCCGTCCTGTTTCCACTCTGTACAGGAGTTCATAAGAAAAAGCTTGCGTGCTTGAAAATCAACTAGCTTTGATCCTGTATTGCATGCAGAGTTGTCGTAGTAACCAAACGCTTTCACATTGCCTTTCCGAGGAGTAATAGAGATAATTGTACAGAAAACAAAATGGAACGAGCGGTGAGTGCTGTCCACAGTGAGTGCTGTGCTGAGTGATCTAGGTCTGCTTAGCTTAACAACGTATATCTTTTCTGCTGGGAGTCGTCGGCGAAACGTTGAGCTGTTTCTTTTAAGGCGAAAACCTTTAAAGCCTCATTGTTGTCAGCATGAGCTGTAGGCGAAGGCTGTCACGCTTTCGAGTGCGCACCACATAAAAATAAATATATAAACTTTGTTTTCATATCGAACCTTCATCCCTTGGATCCCCAGCCGAGTGCTTTACCGCAGCGCCACGCCCCGGATTTTTCACCACAACACACCAGCGCTTGTGGTGTCTGTTTCTATTCTTTCGTCTGTGTGTTTTGCGCTGTTTTATTTTTAAACCATGTATCACCAACTCGCCCGCTTTGCCATTCCGGATTTTTTCTTTCTTTTCTTTATTGCCTGGCTTTGGCAAACGACATAACACGAAAGAAAACTCGAAGTAGCGTGTGGAAGTTGTGGATATTACAGGGAGGTCATCGAAGTGTTAGATTTCTTTCAGCGCGTTTCTCTCTGGAATATTTGTTTGGTGTAAAGAGGGAAAAGTTGTACCGCGATCTGTGTGGTGTTGTTTTCCCAGGACCCTTGTACAATACCATATACAGTGGAGGCCCTGGTACACATGTATTAAAGAGAGTAAGAAAATGCAAGTACCGCCAGGAGCTAAGACCTTTTTCTTTAAATTACATACCGGAACATTACCAGTAAAGACGTTTTTGGAGGGAAGGGGCTTTTTTTTTTTTTTTTCGTGGGGAGCACATTGTTTAATCTGTAAGCAGCCGGAAACAATAGATCGTGTTTTTTACATTGTTGGGAAGGAATATAATTTTGGGATGCATTACAATGGACCATAAATAAGGAATTTCCACTATACTCGCACGGCATTCGATATTTAAACATAGAAAATGAGGATGGGGTTCCATTTGACGTAATTATGCTTATGGGCCTCCACTGCATTTGGCGCTTCAGAAAGGCAGGCTATCACTGTGACAGGGATGCCAGACCTGCTCGAATTTATGTTCGAGAAAGCATGGAGTGGTTTATTGCCATTCAAAAAGTGGTTGCAAAACCTCCCGAATGGCTCTCAAGGGTAGAGCCTTTGTTGTCGCTGCAGGAGCTTTAAAGCGACCAAGCCAGTCTAACACTGGCTGATCATGACATTAATTCATGTACATTGCCTTGTATGTCTTTTTTTTTTTTTTCATGTTTTGATTGCGCCACGCCCCGGGTCGTGAAACACCCTTCATAATTCCCCTTGTCTACTGTGAAGATGATAGTGGGATTCCGCGAGTGACAGATACTACGTCTTTCCTTCCCTGTAAACGAATTATAGAACACCGGTGAACTTTGATGCGTTCAATGAAATGCTGGTTGTGTTCGACAAGGGCCGCGCGATGTACCGTCACGACGTCACTAGGCGAATCACGCACAGACGAAGCTGACCCCGCCGAGCGTCCGATCCAGGCGTCCGTGCGGCACCTTTCATTTGCCGCTTCCTTAAAACGCCGCACCACACAGCAAACAAGCAGACCCAGATGCCTAGGAGGCGTTAGTACAGCAGGCATCAGCTGCATTTCAAATCGGTTTACAGGATAGAAAAGACGCACTATCTGTCAGAATTGTTGCGACTGTAGCAAGAAAAAATGCAAGGGCCTGCTACTGGCTCTGTAGCCGAGCCACCTCCGCTACCTCGTGCGGACAGAAGATTAACTGATGTATTTATAGTAAGGGAAAGGCGCGGTAACTGTCTCACTTGTTTTCTGTGGACACCGCAACCACGCCGTAAGGGAAGGGAGGAAGGCGGGAGTGAAAGGAGGAAGAGAGAAAGAGGAGCCGTAGTGGAGGGCTACGGAGTAATTTCGACCACCTGGGGATCTTTAACGTGCGCTGACATCGCACAGCACACGGACGCCTCTTCGTTTCGCCTCCATCGAAGCGCAGCCGCCGAGGTCGGGTTCGAACGCGGGTACTCCGGCACAGTAGTCGGGCGTCTTACCACTGCACCACCCCGGCGGGGCGGGACAGAAGAGAAAATAGAGAAGATGGAAAAAGAAGAAGGAGAGAAAGACGCGCGTCGCAACAGTCGTCGCCCACCACCGAAACGGTAGCGGGTGCAATGACGGCCAACAACAGATAGAAATATGGTGGCAGGCTAGCCCCCGCCGCAAGCAGCAGTGACCTACCAGTCCCAGCCCCGTAGGGCCAGGAGCCTGACACAATTCTGCTCGGACACATGTACCACGTCGTAAAGAAAGGGAGGAAGGTGGGAGTGAAAGAAGAGAGGGAGAGAGATGTGCCGTAGAGGAGGGCTACGATCCACCGGGCTATAATGGTTTTGGTCTCATCGCACTTTAGTGGTCCAAAGTGTCCTCTAGAAATTTTTTTAGTACCACAGAAAGAAATTTACTAACAATTCGTTCAATTCAAAAACTACACTGCACAAAAAAAAAAAAAACTCAATCATCAACAAGTGATGATCGGACATTTAATTGGGCGGAAACTTTTGGTGTAGAGAAGTCAATCGTCTATTGCTCCGTCCGGCAGAAAACTGTCCTTTAGAAACAATTTTTGCGGTGCGCAGAGGAGGGACGTGTCTACTTACTTAGTTGAGCTGTCAAAGCACTAAAAAGCGAAGTGGGTGAGGCAAGTAACTTCAAATTTAACATCACATCATGACCGCTAACTGATGGTCGCTCCACAACATATACTTACGCCGATGTCTTTTAACACATTAAATGATGACACTCTAGTTCTCTGATCTCTGATATTCTGCCGAAAAAGAAAATGCGTTAAGTGCAGCATGGCGAACAATGCTGGGCGGATATCTCATGTTATCCCTTGGCGGCGACACGCAGGCGACAAACCGGAACCTGGAGGACAAGATCCTGCAGGTCAACCCTATCATGGAGGCATTTGGCAACGCCAAGACGGGCATCAACGACAACTCGAGTCGATTCGGAAAGTTCCTAGACCTAACCTTCACCGAACAGGGAAAGATCACCGGAGGTAAGTCGCCGCTAGGCCTTCGTCGCCCCGTGGTCGATACCAGCGTGCCGCCGTGCTGGCACGGAGAGTCACGTGATGACAGCTAAGCTGTTATTTCAGTTAGCTACCTGTTCCTTTTTTTCGCGACGAACTTACTAATTTTCGCTCTCAAGACGACGCGGTCGTAAGCAACTCGCAAGCGTTATAGGTACACTTGCGGATCCGAACGTTGGTTTTATATGAAGAAAAAGTAAGACCACACTTAGGTTATGAGTAGTGAGGAGTGAAAGGAGAAATTTAGGAAATTTCCTTGGATGTAGTGGAAACATTTACAGCGGACGGACAAGGTTAACTCGAATACGCTGAGAGAGAGAGAGAGAGAGAGAGAGAGAGAGAGAGAGAGAGAGAGAGAGAGAGAGAGAGAGAGAGAGAGAGGGGGGGGGGGGGGGGGCCTTTTGTCCAGCTATCGGTGTACTAGACGGGTAGTCTGTCATTGCTGGCAAGTGTCCACCGATGTGCTGTTTCCGGGGCACGTTTGGCCACTGTCGATGAGAGCGTTGTTCCGCTTTTGCGATCACAATATCCTAATGCTCCGTGTATTGTTGCCGCGCTAGACAACAAATGAAACGCATTCTGTGTGGCCTGAAAAAAAGAATCCTCCTTCGCTGATACTATTTCCCCATTTACATGTCTCCATTTAAATGCCTGCAACCGTCGTTTTCTTTGTCTTCTTTTCCTGCACAGGTAAATTGTCTGTTTACCTCCTGGAGCAGTCTCGGGTCGTGTGGCAAGCGCCGTAAGTGCAGACATTTCCCATTCCACTCTCATAAAAAAAAAAAAAAAGTGCAGCACAATAAAACCGAAATATAAAGACGAATCAGCGCCAGCAAATATATATATATATATATATATATATATATATATATATTGCTTTATCATGATTTTCCAGGCAAGAACGCAACTTCCACATATTCTACTACCTGTACGACGGGCTAGCAGACATCAGGCAACTCGGAAACTACTACCTCGACACTACGGGCAAAAGACAGCATAGGTAAGCGGTTACCAGTAAGTGGTAAATATGCTCTCTGTAGCACGCATCTCAGCGTAAGCTCCCCTCTTGAGCTATGGGCGCTTTAACCTGGAAAAGCCGAACACATGTTTCTTTCTCTTTACTTTCCATGACGTCAAGTAAAAGGAGGAGGGGGCGGCTATAATAGCAAGCGCAGGTGGGCTTATGTCCCCTCCATTAAGCTAACGGAGAATCAGCTATGAAACACTCGATGGGTACAAAAAGAATAAAGCAATCACAGCAAAAACGTCAAATGACCACAATTCAAAATACGTTTTTAAAAACGTTTTTAAAATCAATGAACTTTGTAGAGTAATAACTTAATTTTCATATATCCCTTTAGGATAGCGGCATTGTTCCGAGCACAGTCAAACGCAGAGACAGAAAATTTGAGAACGTTTCAAACGACGCACGTATCGCGCGTTTAACGCTAGCAGACCATGACAAAGCGATGCGTGCGGCCTCCTGAAAGGAAAAAAAGAATTACGCGCGCGTATCATCGTGAGGCTTTTAGACGTTCCAGCAGCAACATAGATTCTGGGCCAACGATGCACACTGTCCTTCTCGCAGGTACCTGAACGGTGCAGCCTCGGACAAAGAGACCGCATCGATGCACGTCGACAGGCTGAACAACATCAAGCAGGGCTTCCAGCTGCTAGGCTTTCGGTCAGCCGTAAGTGCAACCAGCCAAGAAAAGGCGGGGAGCGCGCGCAAAAACAGAAACTAGGGCACGCGTACAAAGCACACGTCCGTCGCCTACTGTGGTTAATTTGGCTGCCACGAACCCCTGTGCCCTGATCCACGTTGTTCACTTCCATCACGACGTCACTTTCGACGGGAGGCAGACGCCTTGCGATACGAGGACATGAGTAATGCGAGAGGAGGATGTTTATTTACAAAGGAAAATGCGAGACTGGACAGCTGTATGACGACCGTATTAAATCATGCTTAGTTGAAAATTACTGTATCATGATCTCGCAGTCAACAGCGTTGCTAATGGCAGCCATGCTGAGCGTCGGAAGAAAGGTGTGCAGATCCGTCTGTCACTAAGGGGAATAACCGTATTTTGACATGTCGCGCTATCAGTAATAATGCACGCTTCGTGGTGAGCGAACTGAAGAGCGAATAAGTCATCTCATGCGCGGAAACCGCCAACGGCAAATCACAGGGTAACCTAGAGCAGTGCGTAGACTCGAAAAATGACGTGGAACGTCGCTTATCGCAGTCCCTGCGTTAATGCATGAATAAAACTCTGCCATTCGCATCAATAGCTCGTAAACTTTTGGCGTCTAACAAGGAGTCAGCCATCCGTTCTTTATCTTGAATTCTTCACGGCCACAAGTTGCTTTGTTCAACTTCAGTAAAACATATGCTGGTTCCAGATGGTTTTAAAAAATGTCTTCACGGCCTCTGCACTGCATTGAACTGCGCTGCCTTTGCATCATCACCATCAGCAGAAGCAGCAGTAGCATAATTACACCCAATGCAGAACAAAATTACTCTCATAAATAGGCTGCAGCCACGTTAGCCTTACAGACTCCATCCTATCCGCCTAAATGCCTCCCTGCCGGCCCCTGCTACGCTTGCCTTCGCATTACATGCCCTGCCTATTCCCATTTCCTCTTCTTGATAAAGGCATTTTCATTTAGGTTGAGTTTAATGTAAACTGGCGATTAGCCTCGTGCATGTGACAACTGCCTTTACAGCTTAACTACCGTATGTAGGTTTTAATCCTCAACGTCAGCGTCGTGGTTGACCAAACATATGCGAATTTAATTCAATAAAGTTTATTCACTCACTCACTCACGGACCTCCAAAGTGGCGACACACGTGTTCTTGTCTGGCTTACCAGGAGACGGACACCATCTACCGCATCCTGGCGGCCATCATGCATCTGGGCGACGTGGAAGTGCGCAAGGCGGAGACCACCTTCCAAAACGATACGTGTATCATCGTCAACGCTGAGAAGATCCCAATCGGTGAGTAGGGAGGACACGCCGCAGGGCCTGCCTGTTTATTTTTCCCTCCTCACGTGGCGCTGCTGTCTTTGCCTGTGAGTGAGGCCAAGGACACGCATCACAAACCCGCCCCGAGAGCCGCTATCTCGCAAGGCCCTGCACCTGGCTTCCGAGGTCGATATGGCGCTCTGGCTTTGTGCTGTTTCCTTTATTCACTCACGTACGAGTACTTAATTCCGCAATCTTGTTCGTCCCACCTTTTTTTTTTGCCCATCTTCTTCTAACTGCTTTCTACTGCACCTTAACACAGTTACCAATTCGGCCAAGCGAACCGAGATGGCTGCAAGCCCGTTGCCTAAGCGTGCACTGTTCTTATCCGCCTCTTTACGAAAAGATAAAAGAAGCGCACGTGCGCGACATATTTCATGCGCTCATATCGCGCGTAGACCGTACGTCTCGAGTAGTTTAAAGCGATTTGAAGAAAATCCTTCGGACACTGACCTAGCTGAACTAAACCTCGTAGGCTAGACTTTGTTCTGGGAGGCTTAGTTTATTCGCGTTCACTCCACGGCTGTTGTAGTATGGTCATCACTTCTCCTTGAAAGCAGGTCATCGACGTGATGGGCATGAAGAGTAGCACTTTGAATGGATTATGACATGAATGACCGCATTTAGATCGCCCGAGGCTATGCCGGCCGCTTCGTCTCTTTTTACTGTGCATCGCTTAAACGGTGCAACCGAACAGTGCGGCCCTCTTAGAAAATTGCAGCCCCGTTATGGTTCAATGCTCGCTCCAAACATGCACGCACTGTGGAAAGGCAACTGCTATCTACACGGTGGGCGGGTGTGTGTATGTGTGTGTGTGTGGAAGGGGGGGGGGGGGGCTGCACGAAACGGGTATGTTGAAGTGCTTTTCACTCGAGTGACAGCCCTTTACCTTGAAAATTCGAGTCGTTGTAGTTCTTTCTCTGTGTCTATTTACCTGACGTCCGCCACTTCTTATGTACCCAGCACATAAGCACGCGCCGTGTTGCAGATTTTTACTTTACTGTAGCACTTAACAGCGAAGCCGTGTCCCACTGACGTTCTTTTTAAAATCTTTGGCTGAGTGGAACCGACAGAATAAACTAACGCCCTAAATAACCCCGCCGGGGTGGCGCAGTGGTTACGGCGCTCGACTACTGTTCCCAAGGACGCGGGATCGAATCCCGGCCTCGGCGGCAGCTTTTCGATGGAGGCGAAAAGCAAGGCGCCCGTGTGCTGTACGATGTCAATGCACGTTAAAGAACCCCAGGTGGTCGAAATTTCCGGAGTCCTCCACTACGGCGTCTCTCATAGCCTAAGTCGCTTTGGGACGTTAAACCCCACAAACCAAACCAAACCTAACGCCCTAAATGGCATAAGTGGCACCAAAACGTCTTTGAGGCTGCAGAAACAAAGTAACCTCTGTCTTCTTCCGTATCGATTCTGTCGTGAATGGCAAATAAAATATGCAAATGCAATTTAAAAATGCGGAAACAGTTCCAATAATAACCTCGATCAAAACAAGAAAAACGATATAGAGAACAGATAAAAATGTGGTATACGCAGATAAAAATTATGATAGGAAAAGGAAACTTAGAAAACAGAGCAGAGAATGAAAGCGAGAAGTTTCAAAGTGACCACGACTTCAGAAGGGAGTCATTGAACTCGCAGTTAAGAAAAAAAAAATAGTTTAAAGCGCTAGTATGTCTATTTACAATGATTTATGTAATATCTGCCAAGGTCGCGATAGCCTGCCATAACTCTTTTTGCGCGCTCGGGAAACGATGCGAATACCCCCATGGACAATGATATGGCAAAGGCAGTTATCAACTGATTGTATGAAAGAAACAAAAGCTTAATAACAGTTTCTGGCGTTTTCCGAACTAATTACAGAAGAATCGTTTGCTATATCTGCTACAACTTGATTTGTGCAATGGAATCGTACCTGTTGCCAAATGTTTGGGATTACTTTTTGAAAAGCACATGTCTTGAGATCTGCTAGTAGACGCTACAACTGGAAAAACATCTTGTAGATACCTGAAGTGTTTTCAACCTTAAGACAAGTACTGCGTCCACAAAAGCGTAGGAATCCTTATTTATAGCACCGCTTGTTGTGTCATAACTACATTACGGTTATTTAGTCGCTTTGACAAATAATACCTAATAATAATAATAATAATAATAATAATAATAATAATAATAATAATAATAATAATAATAATAATAATAATAATAATAATAATAATAATAATAATAATAAAAAAGAGGGCTGTTCGAGCTATTGTTAAGTTCTTTATTCACTCTGAATTTTTTTTTTATTAATATTAGCGCCCTCCCCGAACTTCACATTCCTCCACGATGGCTCAGTGATTAGGGTGCTGCTCTGCTTGAACCCACGCACATGGGTTAAAACCCAGCCGCGGATGCCACTTTTCGATGATGGAGGTGAAACTCAATGGCGTCCAAGTGCTCTGCGATGTCAGTATAAGTTAAATAGCTCCAAGTAGTCCAAATTTCCGGAGCCCTGCACTCCGATAAACCCATCCCTTCCCTCAATCCCTAACCCTTCCCGGGATGACCCAGTATTGTAAGGCCGAGGCCTTTAAGCCTCCGCGTCAAACCTCCAAATATACAATAAACGTTTTCACCACCACCCCCACCACCTCACAGGCTTAGTTGTTTTACGTTAACCCCTATAAACTAAAGCAAGCGAAACTTCACCAGCACTCTCGAAAAGAGTTATGAAACAGGAATTTGGAGAAAAATATAGAGATTTAGCTCTTCTAAACCTAGACATACAGAGCGAGAGCTGTGTGTCCACGACGCAGAGTAGTCGCAGACGGTCCCGCTGGGCTCTCCTCCATGGAGAAAATAAATGCAGACGGCGGCTTCACCTCTGTTTATACACCCGTGTGACGCTTGGTCCCGTGACCGATGATGTACAAGACATACAACCTCGGCGCGTCATATCAGACTCAAGGTTAAAGGTCACAATTGTTGGGGCAATTGGTCAGCGCAACGTTAAACAATCTACTCAATTTAAACCAAACTGAGTTTCTGGCTTCAAGGTCAAATTGTCCCTTCGCGATGACTTTGGCGAAGCCTGTCGTAATAAAGATGTCGCTCTAAAAACAACACGCGGTGAGAATACCTTTTAAAACTGAAGGAACGTTTCGAGACCTGCTTTCGTGCGACTTGAGAGGTATACCACGCGATCGCACAAGCTATGCTGGTCGGATATTGAGCTCCTGACTTTGAACTTCCTTATCATTATACACGCATATTCTTCTCTCATTTTATTAGTACTTCGTCCAATATATGTAAGCTACTTTTCAAGTATTTAAACTTTGTCTGGACGGCTTTTGTGGCTGTTATTTTCAGCACTAGAAGCGTCACTCGCCTATTCCTTGTTTAACTCCCATCGCATCTCATTCAATATTTTGGAAGTATGCAGAATTGATTTTATTTCCCGCACCGCTCTCTGTCAAGTAGACAGTCAGTGGAGGATGCCAAGCACTGTGATGGCTTTTGTTCATCATACGCAGCGCCCCAGGCATTGGCTATTGACGCTAAAATAAATTGGATTTGATAGGATTGAATCCCGGCCGCTGGCTCCGCATTTCGACGAAGGCGAAGCTGGTCGAAATTAATCTGCAGCCTTTTACCACTGGGACCGTTCCTCTTTCCTTCACTTCTTCCCTCATTGCGGGGTCAAGGTGAGGGTCGTGAGTGATACAGTTACTGCGGTTTTCCTTCCCTAACAATTAATATTATTACCACCGTTTCTCCTGCTGATGACTTCTTTTATTCTTTTAATCGCCCGCCCACGGGGCAAATTTTTTTACAATAGCCTCTTGCGATCTTTATGGCGTGCCACGCGCACACGTGAAGAGACGTCGCACGTGTATTTCCTTGCGCCCTCGCAGTGGCACAGCTGCTGGGCCTGCAGGGCAACGCTCTCCGGGACGCGCTCACTTCGAGCAGCATGGTGATGCGCGGGGAGGTGATCACGCGCTGCAACTCGGCGCAGGAGGCTGAGTGCGCGCGCGACGCCATGGCCAAGGCGCTGTACGCGCGTCTCTTCGACTGGATCGTCAACCAGATCAACAGGCATCTGGCGCTGGGACGCATCGCCATGTGAGACGTCTCTCATCTTCACCTCTGCCTCTCTGTTTACATATCCCAATTCAGAAGCTTCTAGCAAGTGACACGTGCGGCGCGGACAATTACAACTCCGCATAACAGGATGCGGTCCCTGAGGAGATCGGGCCCTTGAAAAGAAAACTAAAATCGTGTAGCAACATGCATGTTAAATATTATCGGCGATTAAATGCACAAAAAACTCCTTAACGGCACCCAGACACATTTACACATTGAGAAGCTGCAGCACCCTTGCGCTTTACGCCCCTGCACTTGCGTAACCTATAGGGGGCATAACGCTGTTGATGTGCTCAGTGCACCGTTCGAAAGGAACCAGGCAATAAGGGCCTGGACATATAGGGCGTCCTCGACCGGAAGCTTTGCATATACTTTAGGGCTCCAGCGTTCATTGCCGCATACCTGGTGGTCGCGATCGGACGCACTTCATTCGACAGTGCCCGCTTAGCCGCTGCATAAAGCGTAAGGAGCTCGGTCTACTGAAACCCGACGTCGCCGTCGTAACGCGGCGACCGAAGAGCATTCCAGAAGTTTTAAATAAAACTGACGAATTGGGGGAGGTTCGCAGCGAATCCAAAATTGGCGAGAAGACTCCTCTAATTCAGGGTATTTCGGTAAATCGAAGTATTTCATTAAAAGCAAATTTGTCGTTATTGGGTTCGACCATACACCCTCTGCCATGAGGGGCCGCTGGTAGCAATCGCGTTAGAGGGAGTGGGACCCAACTGGTGAAGGGGATAGGCTGGATAGGCTAATAGCGGGGCGATAATGCGCACGCGCGGAATGCTGCGTTGAAAGGTGCAGCAGACTGTCGCTCCGTTATTAGCTTATACCCCCCCTAACCTGTTGTATTTACCTGTTCTTGGGGGACCCTATGGGTAAAGGAATAGGGTGATAGCAGGGCTGGAGTGCGCATGCATAGAGTGATTGCCGCACCCTGGCCCTTTATTCAAAGGATGCAGCGCACGCCTAACCAGTCGGGTCCCCCTATTCTAAATCTCGCTATTGTTAGGGATGTGTACTGATGTTACAGTAATAACTAAAAGTGAATAATATACAAGAATAAAAGTTCGTGGAATTAAAAAGGCGGTTTAAAGGCGTTTTTCCGTATAATCTTAAGGCGAAGCTTAAGCGTCCTCCTAGTTCTATTTACATCTCAGGCGATGCGCAGCGTATTTGACAGAACGAGGCATTGGACGGAGCGTCGTTGATCGAGTGTCATCCATTCAACCATACATAAAAAAGTGCTGCACGAATACAGCAGTAGAATATGCGTTTCATTTCACATACAAACTAACATAAGGCGCGGACACTGACCTTATAGCAGCGCGTGTTGTTGGGGGTACGGCAGTAGGAGAAGATTGGAAGTGCAACAACAGCAACAACAGCTACGACTTTGCAGTGGCATTGTTTCATGCAAAACATTAGTCCAAAGGCTACTACGCAGCAATTAATTTCATCGGTTCATCATTCTTAGAACCGCTACATGACACCACTTTTGTTTGCATGATCTCTCTGACGCACAGAAATCATTTGGGTAAAAGCGATGTCGTCACCAAGAAAAAAAAAGAGTAATATCAAGATGGCGTTAAAGGCCCCTTCTAAAAAAAATATGGCGTCGGCTTCGAGCGAAAAGTCACCTCTGACAGGTGACGAGGCCGAGCACTGATTGGTTAACAGGTTTTGTGACGTCACGATACGACGTGATATAACTCCGTTGGCATGTTCTGCTACCTACGCTAGCTCCTCTCAGACGGAAATCGAACCCATCGATACTCTTGGATCCTTAGGGCACGCCGGCACGTTCGTACGGATTGGTTAAAGCGGGGCTTTATATCAATAGCACCCGGTCTTTGACACAATGTGGTACCTTGCGAGCGTATGCTAATGAGTACGCGTGAAATAACAAAGGCACAAATAAGGGATTAAGGTAGAAAGTTGGGCGAGTTGGTACAGAGGCATGATTGAAATAATGCACTGCTCTAAAAGAGACGAATACTAAACACGTAATGCGCAGAAAAAGCGGAGACTCACAACTAAGTTTATTTGAACAAACATAAGAAATATATACGGACCAACAAACAGACGCACTTGCGCGGAACTGCAAGAGAGTCAAAAACCCCCGCATTACATTTCATGTCTTACCTAGATATAAAAATTCACAGTCTGCAAGGGAGACAGAAGGCTGGCTGATGCACCTATCACCCTTTTTTTTTTTCTTCTGATGAAGTAGGAATTTTTGTATCTATATAAAACATGAAATGTAATGTGGGTTTTATTTTTATTTTTATTATTATTATTTTTTTCACTCTCTTGCAATTCCGGGCAGGTGTGCCTGTTTGTTGATCCGTATATATTTCTTATGTTTGTTCAAATAAACTTAGCTGTGAGTCTGCGCTTATCCTGTTCACTGCGCGTTTAGTAGTCGTCTGTATACATATATATATATATATATATATATATATATATATATATATTTTTTTTTTTTTAGAGCGCAGCACTTTGGCGCCAATTTCTGCGTTTCGCGTCGTCGACGTTGTCCTAAAGTAAACTGCTCCGCAGCTGGGGCAGCGCGCGCTCCTCCCTTCTTTCCCCGCCCTCCCGCTTCCGCCGTGGCGGCGACCGCGCGTGCGATCCTGCCACCACCAGTCGCCGCTGGGGCCTTATTGCTTTATTGCTCTCTTCATTTCTCCGACCACAAAGCTTCCTTCAAGACTGTCAAGAACTGTTAGTGGAGTGTTTCTTGAGCGAATATGTGTGAAAAATAAAAAAAACACGTTTCTGTAATTGCACATGCACGTCTTGCTCAAAATCTTTACCTCAATCTATCAAAAAATGTGAAACAGCTGATGAGCTGCGCTCAAATTGTGCATTAGGAAGTAACGTAATCGTCGGCAATTTTTTCATATCAGGGATAGCGGACGATCCAAGAAGTAACAAGGTCGGGTCTGTGGGCACCAAATTATTCACTTTGACGAATAGACTCGAGACCTTTCCGAGGGCTTTCGTTTACCGATGGCATCAAGCGTTGTACGCTCGTCAAGAGTACTCAGGCATCATTAACGCTCACTTAGGTGAAGATGGTCCTATATAACGTGTGCTCTTGATTACTACACAGCTTAAAAGTGTATTGCGGCAGCTGAGCACGACAAGGTGCTTGACTTCGTGGCGTTATCCCTTTAGTGGCCTTCCACTGTCTGTGGCCTTGCTGGATATCTTCGGCTTCGAGGACCTACAGAAGAACTCGCTGGAACAGCTGTGCATCAACATCGCCAATGAACAGATACAGTTCTTCTTCAACCAGCACGTATTCGCCTGGGAGCAGGTGAGCATTGCGGGGGCGACCCATTAATGTGGCCACGGTGGGCCCATGTGCTGGCAACCTTCCGACGTTCCGTGCGTGCATGTCGCTTCCGTGTGCAGCAAGAGTACCTGAACGAGGGCCTGAGCGTCCAGCCGGTGTCGTTCGGCGACAACCGGCCCGTGCTGGACATGTTCTTGGGCCGGCCACTGGGCTTGCTGGCCCTGCTCGACGAAGAAAGCCACTTTCCCAGTGCCACGGACCAGTCCCTCATCGGTGAGCACCGCGCACGTGCTCGCCACGTATACCGCGGTGCCGATGCATCCTGGCTGCCGCGAGCTTGTTATAGCTGTTTTCAAGCAAAAAAAAAAAAAAAAAACGATACTCAGGAGCGGTCATCTCATTGCGGCAAGCCTGTACGGCCGAGAACTTGATAACATGGCAGTAATTATGGTTGGAAACCACCTGAGCGAAGCCAATTAAATATAATTATTACCTCGTCTGAATTCTTTCTATTGTGGGTCATTCCCCTAAGTCCCTGGACTGGTAATCTATCTTCAGGTTCATTACTGTCGCGCCTTATAATACGCGAATATGTCGTTTCACGCGTATAAGTACCTTTCTGGTAAAGTTTCAATGTCATGTATATGTCTTGAAAACATGGCGCATATTAAGACAAGGACGACAGAGAAGTACACAGGACGAGCGCTGTATATTTTGCATGTATATTTTGCTTCGAGGAAGGTCCTTTCCAAAGCCTATTAGAATGACGCAGGTTATTTCTGAAGTACGTGCAGACTAAAGTTATTTTAAAAAGTAGGAAGAAAAGACATATTATGGTATCCAGCAGACCGCAACAGGAAAGCATGCGAACACGTTCGTGGCACGAGCTGTCCTGGATGAATAATGAGAAAACCCGTTCTTCCGTATCGACAGACAGAAGCAGGACATGGGTACGAGCTGCTCACGTACGCGCATCCCTGTCACGTGTGACTACTACCTCTCCTTTCTGACCGGCCTCAATGACTTCCAAGTTTATGAGCTTTGCTTCGCCCAGCGGTACGACCAGTGTTCTGACAGCACGAGAAGTGCTGAAGAAAGCGGAAAACAGCACAAATCTCAACTGGCGATGAGCGCGCGCCCTGCACAGCCGCTTCCCTTCTAGCTTCTTGTCAGTATTACGCTTGAAAAAATGCGCTTTACAGCCACAGGCGATGCGATATGTTGAGCATCCTTCACTTTTGAGGCCACCCTTTCGCATTTATCTCCATCAAGACACAGCCGCCACACACATACCCATCCTCGAAATAGCTTTACCTCCCCGTTCTCTTGAAAAGCGAAAAAAAGAAACGCGATATATAGCCGGCTGTTTTTTATTTTCTTTTATGTGGCGCTTTTGAAAGGCGTGGGTTAAAACTTTCTTCTGTCCGAGTATTTCCGCCTCGCATCATAAAGCCGAGCAATCTTACTTACACTTCTTTTTTCAGATAAATTCCACAACAACATCAAGTCCAAGTACTACATCCGACCAAAGTCTAACGCATTGCAGTTCACCATCAGACATCATGCTGGAAAGGTAACAGTGTCTTTGTCTAACTTTGTTAGCATAGAGTTTAGACGAACTTATTACTTAAGTAGTACTGTGAGGTGCTAGTCGCGTAAATCGCAAAACAAGGAACACTGAAATAAAAAAAATGTTTAGCTCGTTTTTACGCCAGTGCTTGCAGCAGTAGCTGTTCATCAGCTTCCGTACTACCACGAGGCCTCCGATTCGGCCTAATGTATACGTAACACATGCACAAAAAATCCTTACTCGGCTTTTGCTTTTCCTTTGTCCTGCGCAAGCTTCCTTTGTCCCGCATATTTACCTCTACTCGCGCCTGTATTCCATATCACCAGTACTGCATACTGAGTGTCTGAGTATACAATAAGCGACAGATATTTTTGTGCGTACGAGAATGTCACATTGTTTCGGCTGATACCAGGAATCCGCGTGCAGAACCTAGTGGCGTTCTGGCGTTTCGCAGAGCTGCCTTTCAGATAACCCACTAAAAGTTTCAGCGAATCGTTTGTGTGAGATACCCTCCCGCATCTTGTCCTCGGAGCATCGCATCTCGCCGCGTATTTATTTGTTCAGGTGCTGTACGACGCCCGCTGCTTCGTGGAGAAGAACCGCAACTTCCTGCCCACGGAGATCGTGCAGCTACTGCGCCAATCTAAGCTGCCCGTGGTGCAGACCCTGTTCCAGTCGCCGCTCACCAAGACCGGACAGCTGTACACGCCCTCGCAGTACGCCTGCCAGAACGTAAGATCCTCTATATCGCCTCCGTCAACTGCGGAATCCCGACTGTTCAGGTGACAGACGAAGCTCGTTTTAGCGACATGGTGCATACGCCGATACAGTGGCGCTGTCTTTCACGAAGTGAGCCGTTGTACGGAGCCGTCGCAAGGATGAGTCTATCCAAGGTCGCCGATCGAGGCAGTCAGTAAAGAACGATAAGATGGGTGCCGAAAAGACAAAAAAGGGAAGCAGTAGGGAGAGAAAATGAGGGGACGCTTTCACTTAGAGCAATCGAAAGAGAAAAAGCAAAGAAAAGGTATCCGAGTCGGCTTCAGGCAAAGATCGGCGAAATCGGTGACTGGGGACATAAGTGGCAAAGCGCTATGAAAACTTTAGGATCGCTTAACATGCATCTTAACAGGGTAATGAGATAGCGGTTCGCATGTTTGAATATATACTGCGCACGGGTGGACGATGACGACGAAGACCTGCAATGTGCAGCACAAGAAAGTGGCATTTAAACACGCAGGGTGATCGACTGTGACAGCTATGAGGCTCCGTGCTCGCTTCCCATGAGGAATTATCGAGTTCGAATCCGTTCCGAAGCGTTTTCTTTTTTTTTTCCCTGAGGTCACCCTCAAAGTCAGGCAAGCAACAAGATTCTTGACTGTTTCTGATCGTGTTAAATAGCGCTTTCCAAACCCCACTAGTGCAGTGCAGTGCATCTTCCCCTTTATCACTCACGTCCATCCGTATCGCTGCTGAGTCGAGCTAAGACGTCATCACCGAGAGTTTAACAGGGCCTGTGCGTCACCTTTTTTTCCCAGCAGCAACGGAGTAAGATAGACAGGAGCGCCGGCTCCGCTGTCGGGAAGGGCGAAATTTTGCTACGTCGGAGAAAGCTTGGTGGCGGATCCGATAGATGGCGCTAGGATTTATCACCGACTAGGGAGCCTACATGTTGCTACAGTGTTTGTAATGTAACCGACTAAAAGCCCCTCTACCGAACTCTCTCCGCGCAACCACTACGGGGGTTTCGTGCTGCCGCCACGTCTGTCGTCTGCTTCTTGTCGCTGCACTTGAGTACCGCCTGCATCGCCGCGGGAATATATCCCTCGAAATCACATTGACTGCATCTTCGAGTTGCACTGAAATGTCTGTTGCTTGCCTCATTGCTGGCATATATCTCTTTCAGTCGCGTTCGGTTCACGTATCGGTGTTTTTTCCTGCGTCCTGTGGATGGAAGCGTTGCATTATGATCAGAAAAACGGTACGGGATGTCAAGTGCATTGTCTGCGGCGCATGCACATAGGCGAACAGAGGCCGAAGTAGATGGTTCTGGACCCATTTGAGCCACCTAGGGCTCTTGAATGTGCGCTGGAATCACACAGCGCAGGCGTAATCTCCGTGTTTATTAAATGTCCGCAGCTGAACGTTGTAGGTGCAGCATCGGTGGCAGGTGGATAGCTCACCGCGAAGCGAACAACTTGGTACTGCTGTAAATGACTGAGGTTAAGTCTTGCCAAGGCCATGTGAAAACACAGCGCAGAAAAAGTACTTTAATGCAGAGCCGTCGCTCAAAGCTACTGTGAATATTTTAGATTATTTATTCCAAAACAGAAAAAAGAAACCGGCCACTGCTGTGTGCACTGAAGTTCACTTATCATACTAGAACAGCGAGTAGCTAGGACGCTATAATAGACTAATATTGTGTTGTGCACTACAAGCGTCATTTCAAGATTCCCCTCTGATAATGAGCGCACAACAGCTTTGGGTTCTTGATTTTGCTGAAATACGATGGGAACTGCGCCCATGACTAGCTCAGCTCATTTTTCTTCACCAAGTAATACATTCCCTTTATAGCTGATGTAGTATTTTAGGGAAAGAAATTTATCATTGAAATGCCACGCACATACCCTCTGCTTTTGAGTTAATGCTCGGCCAACTGGGAAATGTTCCGCTTCCACAGCTCGAAAAGCTTGAATCAGATGGCGGCCGAAACAATGGGACTTTTTTTGTTTCATTTGCCGTACCCTTATTTCCAGCGAACGACAAAACACATCGGCTACCCTACCATTCGCATTAAAAAAAAAAAGAAAAAGAAACTGCACAGTAAGCGCTCCTCTTACGTCTGTCGTGATGCGTGCCGTATACCGTCTGTGTACTGGTGATCTCGCTGCGCGGTTCGTCGTCTGCATGTCGCTATCGACTTATTCTCAAGGGAAAACGCAGACAACAAAATAAAAACGCCGCTGACGGTGCTTTGTCTTAAAAATTTATACTAAAAAAAGATACAGGTTGGCGTACGCGCAACGATGACCACGATTCCACGTGCGTTTTCCGGCCAGCAGGCGACGCGCAAAGCTACAACTCCGTCTGCTCTCCGCCCGTAGTACACGACGCTCGCGGGGTCGAGCTCGAAGGCATTTCGTTTCGCAACACTGTCGAGAGGTGGCGCACCAATTTGCCTCTATTTAAAGTCCCTTGATAATTTGAAAGTAGCGACACTCTCCTCCGCGCCGCGCTTTCCTCCTCGATTCTCCTCGCGCGGCGGCGGCGAGCGCTGCGCACGACACGCTTTTTCCCCCTGACGCCCGCCGGCCGGCCGCAGCAGTGAGTGAAGCGCGAGCTTTCGGGCCAGGTCTGCGCTCCAGGATTGCACAAAATTTTTCAAAAATTGCGAGAAAAGCATTGAGAATGCCTATAGTAAAGTTCATGAATTGATTGCTTTCTTCTTAGAACTGTTTCAATGGGGAATACTGATAAACAAAGCTTTCAGGCGAGTTCTGTGCTACAGACACTTTTTAAGTCTCATGATAAGGTTTTACTTTGTGCACTTAATCTAGTACTGCCTCTGACTTTATGTTTGTTTTTTTTAGAGCGTGAAATCTGTCACCGCGGTAAAACTTCAGAAAACGATCCAGGCTGGTGCTTCGAGCTTCAAGATTAGAGAAGGTTAAAGCAGGACTTAGTCTATTTCGCTACTGTCAAGCTATCTCTCTAAGCATAGTATATGTCACGTGATCAACCATGAGATTGGATTATTGGTTAATTGTACATGTATTTCAATCAATTACTGGGCCAAATTAATTTATAGTAAATTGCAATTAAAATCTAAATTTTAGCTGCAACACCGAACCGTATACCGTTGGAAAGCTTAGGCCAAGTGTAATGGCACTGTGCTAGTTAGCGATCCGCGATAATCTGCGTTCATTAGTTAATTTTGTATAAAATCAAATTTTGAGCTGTTCCTTGCTGCTTCGAGGCAAGGAACAGGTTTGCCACGGCAGTCTTGATATGATGCTGATGGAGGAATTAAATAATTTTATGAGTACGTGGCCCCTCACTCACTTCGCTTGTGGTTAAAAGACAGCAGGGTACACTGGGAGAAGTGGTGGGCCCTATTGCCGATACACTGAAGTTCTGGGGCAAGCATGCTGTGGTCTCATGCGCTGTGTAAAAGAGCTTGATTTCATTGAACGCAACAATCAAATAAAAAAATTACAAGGTGCACATAGGTCTTCAACGTGCGGAAATGAGAAAGCATATAACTGCCAATTCATTAACTATCGCTATCCTATCTATCACTATATCTACTAATGCCAGAGACCTATCGTAACTGTCACTATCCGCAACGAACACTATCACCTCACTATCCGGGACTATTACTATAATTTACTATTATTATCCGTAACAGTCACCATCATTACCTATCACTATTCATAACCATCACTATTTAATCTGATGCCGTCCCATGACCCATTGATATACTTCAATTTTCATTGACTTACGTTGTCAGTCATATCTCTATTATCTCATAATATCTGACGAGACAACTATACATTGACTTTTAATTCGTATACTTTCTTGTTTTCTCATAAATGGAGGTGGGAAAAGAGCAAGCCACAGAAATAACTGACTACTATCAGCGCGAGGTTCATGTCTCTGTCGAGGAGGCTTCCTTTACCTCAGGACAGGTCGGTGAGAGAAAATTGATGGAACTGCGTTTGGTCTGTTTTTTTTTTTTTTGAGTTCGTGTAATATTGGCGGCTCAAGCTGGTCTTCAGTGAAATGTAGCTAGAACATAGAGCGATGAGATAATTACTCAGGCTAGGTGAAAAAAAAATCTTGCATACAATTGAAATGAGTAATATGTTACAGTGTTAAGAATTGTTGCTCGCAAAATGTTCCCCTATTTTTACATAATAACTATAATCATCATTGATTGTTTAAGTTTCGTAAATACAGAAAATTGATGCAATGATTCCGGCTGATTTGACATCGATGGGATAACTTTTCTCGCAATAAATCAATACGCGGAATCGCGCTTTTAGAGCTCCAGCTTTCAAAGCGAAGGTAACCTGCCAACGCCTAGTAGTCATGGTCAAAGAGAAGTGTGTGATCATATGAACACCTCCTGCACATTGGCCGTATCCCTGATAAAACGAACGCATATTTTTTAACCCACGCGTGCGTCGAAGCATGGCAAGACACATTCAAGAATTGAAAAAAAAATGCTATACGACCTAACTAGTGCAGATTACCCGCAATACCTCGGGTTTACTTGCCAAACAGTATTTCAGGGCCAGCATTCAATGCTCCCGAGTAACCGACGCACACTACAAGTAAAAGCTGGAAAGGCTAGCTCCTCTACAAGCCCGAATTTTGATTTTTAGTGAAGGAGGCCAGGGATCCTAGCATAATCGCGACAGATGCAATCGAGAGACTGTAATTTTCCAGTTATTTCTGACAGCAAAAAGCAGATTATAGTGCCCTGTTTCTCACTGTACAGAAGTCGAAGCGTGTTAAATGATGGAGCCTTGGAGCCTCGCAGAATATTCAGCATGCTGCAGAGGACAACCTTATTTTTATACAATGAACATGCTGCCGCCGCAAAAATATTGAGCAGCAAGCAGGAATAAAAAACGCAGCGTCAGGTGACGCGTTATTACGGGGAGTGAGAAAGGCACTCGACGTCGCAAACAACTCTGTTGTTTCTAGGAATAAACGTCTTTCGACTAATCTTGTGAATCCATTGACTCGTGCGCGAGCCGTCACGCTTGCCTTGAGATATCATGAATACCGCATAACCATCTTCAGGTCGCTTGCTGCAGTTGTACGCACAACAGCACGGCATAGAGCTTGCACGCTGCAATAAAAGCACAGCGCGCAATATTCGCTCGCCGAGACTGGGGGAAAAATGGCGCGAAGGAAAAAGAAAACACAAGGAAAACGCCGGACGCGCGTCGGTTTCCAATGGCAACGGCAGGGAGACCAATCGTCGCTCAGGAAATCGGGCGGAGAGCCGGCCTTCAGCGGAGGGGCGCGCATGGGGCGAGGAGGAGGCGAGGAGGTAGCGCGGCGGCGGCAAAGTTCAATCGTTGGCGTAACTTTCAAAGTATCAAGGGGCTTTACCTCTATTTAAAGGGACCTGATTGATTTATAAGAAGGGAAAGACGCGGTAACTGTCTCATGTTCTCTGTGGACACATCAACCGTGCTGTAAGGGAAGGGAGGAAGATGGTATTGAAAGTGGAAAGAGAGAAAGAGGAGCCGTAGTGGAGGGCTTCGGAGTAATTTCGACCACCTGGGGGTCTTTTAACGTGCGCTGACATCGCACAGCACACGAATGCCTTTTCGTTTTGCCTCCATCGAAATGCAGCCGCCGAGGTCGGGTTCGAACCCGGGTACTCCGGCTAACGCCGGACGCTGGATTGGCACTCGTGTAGCAGAATGGGCCTATGCCGAATACATTGTAGCGCGCCAGTGTCGGCGCTACTCCGTGCTTACGACAGTGGATTGGCAATGAACGGTCCGCAAAGGAAACCACGCACGGGTGCGAGCAAAATGGCGAGGAGACACCACGCGATTCGACTCGGACCGCACTCGTAGCTTCATTTGTTGGCCCATCCGCAGTCCTGACGTAGGCTGTTGGGTGCACTGGTATAGTCAAGCTCTCGGTGGTGGGGACGGCTGAGAGGGATGTTATCGCTGACACGAGTGCCGCTACGCGTTTCATGCACTCAGGCTATCTCGCTCCTAGCTTTGTGCCTTAATATCTTAACCACGGCCGCTCGATGGAAGCGCGCACGTGTCTTAACCATCCGGGTGAGTGTCTGCAACTCGGAAGCGATTGAAAGTGCTCGGCGAGAGAGGAAGCTTAGTCAAGTTACCCTCTGTTGTTGTTGTGGCTGTAGGAAGAAGGAAAAGAAAATGCACGGGCCCGCTACTGGCTCTGTAGCTGAGCCACCTCCGCTGCCTCGTGCAGACAGAAGAGAAAATAGAGAAGAAAAAAAGGAAGAGGGAGAGAAAGACGCGCGCTGCAACAACAGCAGTCATCCACCACCAAAATGGTGGCAGGTGCAATGACGGCCTACAACAGATAAAAATTCTGTGGCAGGCTGGCCCCCGCAAGCAGCGGTGACCCACCTGTCCCAGTCCCATCAGGGGAGTACCAGGCCTGAGCCGAACCATATATCCTCTGCGGGCGGCCGGAGCAATGTAAGCTGAAAAACAATTACGCGTGTATTTCGCAGAAGCGCAGTTCCGCAGTGGTACCGGTTGCGAGGGATGCTTGTCGCGCTCGGGAGGCTTGACGTCAGCGTAGGCAGCACCAAGTTACCGTTGTTAGATGGGAAGGGGACTGGACACCCGAAAACATCTTGATCCGGAGTCACACATCACACGTCAACCCATTATCATTCATCACCGAGTGAGAAGCCGATTATAAAGGTGTCGCAAGACCGAGGTGCCGCGGGCGTAATGCCTGGCATATAGAGAAAGCGCCACTGGCGACAAGGCATAAAAGCGAACCTGTAACTTCCGGGAACTGCCGTCTCTGATGAAGTCGCTAGGATGGCCCCGCCTGAACGAGAATGTACAGTCGAGCGCGATTTGAAGGTTATCGCGCGAGCGTCGACCGAAAATGTGAACAGCGCCATGGCCCAGAATTCTCTGCCGAGGCGAGGGAGGCATCAAGCCAGCTTCCCTCACTCTTTTTGCTGTTCCTTCAGCAGCCGTCACTCCCTGCTGGGCTATCAGTTTCCTTTTTTTTTTTTTTTCTTGCTTCTGCAAACAGGCAGTGATCGTAGCGCGCACGACGTATTCTTCGGTATTATCTGAAAATGGACACTTTATATCAACAAATGTAAAGCTTAGAATAGAGAGAAAGTGCAGTGAATTTGTCGCGGGGGTGATGGTTTTTGTATGGAACAGCGAACGAGGGAGAGAAGAGTGCGAAATCATGATTTTTCCTGTTCCAAAACCGGCCGCCAGGTGCCTGAAGTGAAAGGCTGGTCGACGCTCGCGCGATAACCTTCAAATCGCGCTCGACTGTACGAACGAGAATATGAGCTAGCATTGCCAAGCTTAGTTCATCACTTTTCGCTGCGATCGTACTTATCATCGAAAAGCACTTATTGGAATTTCACGAGTCAGAATTTGCACGGAGTGTGAAATTGCCGCCTTGCGGCTCTACCTAGATTTCACCCCATAGAAGCGTATCCGCACGTTTTCAGCTCCATGCACATAATTCGATGAGATGAAGTGCAGCGTCTACGAGGCTACCAATATTACACGACTGCGAACGCGACAGAAGATGAGTAGGGGGCGCATGTTCATACTTTTAAGAACTGTAATTGAACGTTAGTTAGCGAAGCACTGGAAGGGGTAAGCGACCATGTCTACTTAGAATAGGTATACTAACCGCAGATCCGGACCATGAAAGGGAAATAACTAGAAAAATAAGATTGGGACGGAGCGTATTTGCCAAGATCACGCAGATTATGACTAGCAGCTTACCAGTATCGCTCAAGAGGAAAGTATACAGCAATTGCATCTCGTACTCACCTATGGTGCTGAAACATGGGCTAACGAAAAGGCTTCTACTTAGTTGAGGATAATGCAGAGGGCTATGGAATGAAAAATGGTAGGTATGAGCTAGGAAGCGCGCAGAGTGGGTGTCAGAGAAAAAACTCGTGTTAATGACATTCTAGTGGAAATCAGGAAGAAATGGGCAGGGCGTGTAGTGCGTAGAGGACAACCGATGGTCGCCTAGGGTAACAAAATGGATTCCAGGGGAAGGAAAGCGTAGTAGGGGGGGTTAAGGGCAGTCTTGCAGAAAAACGGCATCGGCGTTGTGAGCGAAAAATCACGACCACGCTTCTGACATGTGGTATACTTGGCAGATTACACCCTAGAGTTCCTTACACTACCTAGAGGGAAAGCTGAGGGCGCTGCACTTCAGCCACCATGGGCGCGCTAAGAATCATGGGCCGGTGTGCTACTTGTTGCGGGGCAGTTGGCGTTTCTCGGGTGCACGGAGTGGCGTTACTGCGATGTTTCTTTTTCGTTATCATCATCATCTGAAGGCGCGTACATAGACCGCGAAAGTTATAGTAGCGAAGGCGCCAATAAATGGCAGACGTCGCCAATAAATGGTTTCTGTTTCCCGAAATGCCACTAAAAACTTCCTTAAGTGATTGCACAATGATAAATATTTTCATAACATTTTTTTTTATTTTAAGGTTTGCCTAGTAAGTGCAAAATATTGGTATTTGTGCTGCTCAAAACTAAGCCAATAGGAGAAAGAACCATCACTTATATTGGATAAATTTTTTGTAACTTATAGTCACAATATTCAATCTTAGGACATTATTTACGGTAGAACAACGTTTATCTTTGCATTAGTTTTGGCCAAAAGTTGTAGTTCTGCACTCGGTAGCTCTCTGGCCCATGATGCTTTGAGCGCCCATGGTGGCTGAGCTGGCCGTCTGGAAACTCCATGTAAACGCCCATAGACGGCAGCACAGCTTAAGAAACTCTGTGGATTACACGGACGGGCACTGACTGGTCGACGGGTTGTGTGACATCACGAGACCACGTGACAGGGCCAAGCTGGAAGCAGCTGCCAATTCGGGTTTCTCTTTTTTTTTACACACGCAGGCACCGCGGTATGACTGCTTAATTGGTTACAGCGGAGGCTTCATATCTATGGTCGCTGGGTTTTCACATAATGTGCTAACTTAAGAATGCATGCTAATGATGTGTGAAGTTATACGAGATGCACTTAAGGCATTCGTGTAGTCGAGTAGCAAAGCGCATGTACGCATGCGATCGAGGATATCTCCGAGAGCAGCCACACTGCGGGAGCAATTAACGCTGTCGCGTCGGAGCTTAAAGTGTTTCACCCCCCCCCCCCCCCTAACTTTTTTCCTAGTGGCTTTTTTCTCCACAACCTTACAACGCAATGACGCCTTACGTTAAAGGTTTGTAACATTGTTTGCGCAATTTTCATGTATTTTGCACAAGTTCGACGTCCGAGGCTGTTTTTTACGTTTGCACACTATATCGGGATGTCCATGGCTATTTAGCCGTCGAAGTGATTGTTTTTACTCTTTTACTACTTTTCTCCTCTTTTGCTCTTGACGATTTTCGAGCACAATGACGAGGCCTGACATTAAAGCTTTGCAACTTTTTGGCACGTATTTTATTGCAGTTTTTACGCATTTTGCACAATTTCGACGTCGAATTGGCGTTTTTGGATCTAATTGTTTAATCCACATCAACGAAATTTTGCACATCGACATTTTTTCACCCTCTACCTCTAGCCATTTTTTTTTTTTACTAAATCGCGTCATTCTTCGACAGGGACGTGTGACACCATCTGCGGACGGGCACTTTCTGCGCACACCCACGAGTCTAAAGATTTTCGCCTTAAAAAAAAGTAATGTGGCGCCATCCCTGGACGATTAATAAGTTTATTTAGTGTTTTGGTGCAATTTCTTTAGAACACGGATCCCAGAGGCTGCGTCAACAGTGATCACTGCGTCCTTTTCGGTTTAGACGTCACGAGTCTGGATCGAGTGGCAGGAAAATTTTTGAATTCAAATATCTCAACAGTAAGTTTGGCTTTACGGTTTGAAGTCCCAGACCGACTCCAGATATGAGGGACGCCCAATGCAGGACTCCAGAAATTTCGTCCTCTTAGGGTTCTTTGATGCGCACTCACATCGCACAGCACGCCGTGCTTTTCACCTCCATAGAAAGCTGCCGCAGCTGCCGGAATTCGATCCAAGTCATTGGTTCAGCAGTCGAGCGCATAACCACTCAGCCACCGCGGCAGGGCAATTTCTCAACGATAAAGACGTCTTTTCCCGTAGAAGAAATGACAGCATACCCAGAAATAGTTACAATTGATTAAGAACGATAATTGGGTGGTGTTTTCCTCTCTTTGCTTGATCGAGAATGTGAAGAGCGCGTCCACGGCGCCTTGTGCCCTTTCCTTTTCGTGCAGCTGTCGACGCAGAGCCTGGTGAGTCAGGCGAAAGCGCTGCAGACGACCAGCACCTCTTTCCGCTTCTCGCTCATGGACCTGCTGCAGAAGATGAGCGCAGGGCTGCCCCACTTCGTGCGCTGCCTTAAGCCCAACGACTACCGGCTGGCCGGGGGTTTCTCGCGAGACAAGGTGCTCTGCCAGCTGCGCTACACGGGCGTCCTCGAGACCATCTACATCCGACAGCAGGGTTTCTCGCACCGATACTCCTTCGCCGAGCTGCTCAAGAGGTGAGCACACAATCTTCTCTGCCGCTCGACCATCTTCTAAGCAGCCGGCAAATGCAAAATGTGTAGCTTTTCATCTGCGCAGGGCTTTCAAACCGTCGTGCACTAAAACTTGCTGGAAGTAATGAGTTTTCTTCTTTCTAAAAGCTACATGGCATACTCTCACATTTGGCCAATCAAAAAACAAAGTTTGAGCGTCGGGCCTATAGGGAGTTTTTAACATTTCTTTTTTCAAAATTACGAAGATCTGGTCTCAAGCAACTCATCAGGCTTTATTACCTTCATCAGAAAAGGCTATAAGGAGTACTGGCTAGATGTTGGGCTCATTACACATTACATTCTCTGCTGCCTTTTGTAGAACCACAGTGTTGCAATTGTGGCAATGTTTGCTTTTGATCCAACACTTTTTCGAAAAGGTCATCTTCCAGCATATATACGGCCCTGTATTGTGATCAATATTTGAAAAATGCTTTGGAAAAAAATATATACTGCTCTTACAATGATTCTTATCTCCAACTGCAGGTACAGCTTTTTGGCATTCTCTTTTGATGAGAAGGTCGTTCCCAATCGAGAAACATGCCATCAACTTCTCGTGCGGCTCAAGATGGACGACTATGCCATAGGAAAGTCAAAGGCAAGAATCTGCTTATCCTTTATACTGACACTCCAGAAGGATCAATATTGTGCGACACATACATACCAGCACTCTGACCACTAAGCTCTTCGGTATGCTATTAGAGTATGCACGTCACACACGTTAATTTGCAGTTCTGCACATACTGTAGAAAAAGCTTGCAATACGGTATACGTTATCACATACGGTATACGTTAAACATGATGCCAGTGTTGTCGTCGTAGCATAGTACAGGATGGCATCGGTATAAATGCGGAGACCGGTGTGCTGGTCTTGTATATGAAGTGCATGGCGTTGCCGGTGATCTCTGCCAGGCCTTCTTGTGCTGGTCGGAAGGAGTTTTGGATCCATTACCAGAGTTTCTGATCCAATATGAGCAAGTGAATATTTACTTCATCAAAGATGCGAGTAAGGATGACGATGACCGTTGGATGTGTGTAGCAGGAGAGTTTCATGATTGGCTCGATGTGTAGCAATGAGGGCATCTACTGGTGGGAGTTGGGCGAATCTGTGAAGCTCCGTTATGTGTGTATACCCGGTAGACCGGTTATAGCCCTCAAGGAGAGTTATAATATTGAGTGTGTTGTAGTTTGCTGTGGTCAATTAATTCAAAGTAAAGGTCACCATAGCGGAACTTGGCGAGCAGAACAGCGACGGTGAGGCGATACGCCACCTCCGTCCCTGCGCCGTCACTCTTGTTAGTAAGCCGTTTGATCAAGTCATGACCACAGCTGTCGAGGCAGACTTCGGCGCGCGGCGCAGCGGTAGCAGCTGTGCCGCATCACGTTGTATGACGTCACGGCATACCCCTGGCGCTTCTTCGGCTGAAGGTCAAATTATCCCCGGTGACCTTGGCAAAACAAGTGAAAGAGCAACTCGGCGATTTCTTCGCAGTGCCCTAGGGCCATAGGGCATTCGAGACTCTGCCATATTGGTCACTGGATAAGACTTTTGCGATTTGGGCTGCCTGGGCGCTGTCTATTGTTCATTGGACTGTCCTGTGCACCTCGCGCAAGCACCGTGGAAGCTGCAGCGAAACCGGTTTCCATAAGACCTTTCCATTTTGGGCTCTTTGGGCACTGCAATATTGTCACTCGACTGTCGTGTGCACCCGGCGCAAGCACTGTACAGGCTGCAGCGAAACCGTTTTCTGACTGTCCAGAGGAGAGGAATTTTAACATCTCCTTGGAAAACAGCGCAGAGTAAGAACGCGAAGATAGTAAGCCAACGCAACGGCTTCCCCGCAATACAACGCTGTGATGGGGAGATGCACCCGAAAACGAGAATGTGATCCCAGTCCATCGTTTCCATCTATGGGACCGGACGTGCTGCCAATTCTCTTTCCCATTAAGCACAACGCAAGTGCGAACTGAATTGCGCCATAAGTAAAAGAAGGAGCTGTTCATACTGTCACGATTCTTGTTGGGAAAACGAAGCAGAGAGGCAACTGCATGACAAAGCCGCTCACAACCAGCTGCACTTTTATTGGTTCCGTCAAAACACAAGGTACCCCCCAAGCTGTTTACAGACAAACATCCACTGTCTGTAGAGAGCGCTAGCAAGCTGCTGACTTCTAGTTTATGCCAAGAAGTGTTTCTCGACACTGAAGTGAAAGTGTCAATAAATGTCTCTGTACCTCATTCAACATAACATTTCTGATAACTAGGCAGTTCTGATATGCTTTCCCAGGTAACGTGTTTCCCGCATCAAAAAATATGTATCAACATGATGAAGTTTGTAACAAGCATTGTGCCGCAACCTTTGTGCAGGTATTCCTAAAGTACTACCATGTGGAATACCTTTCTCGACTTTACGAGCAGCAAATACGCAAGATTGTCATTGCACAGTCAGCTGTCCGGAGGTGGCTTGCCAAACGCTATGTGCAGAAGAGGAGACTTGCCATTGCGCTGGTGGCCCAGAGGTGTAAGTTTCTGTCCATAGTTTTCTACCCAGACTGAATGACAATAACATCCTTGGCTTGAATTGCACTCTGAAATTGCTTTTAGACCAACTAACATTAACCAAATGACAGTAATTCTGCCTGTATGTAGGAGTTCGTAACTGCAGTATTCAGTTTGCTTGATCATAGTGCTGAGCTTCAGTGTTAATAGTGATTTTACACTGTAAGCACTAATAGTGATTTTGCACTATTAACACTGCAGGTCAAATGAAGATCCAGAAAAATAAGGAGGCAGCAAACCGAAGAAAGATGGCCAACAGGTCTGCTGATCCCAATGGATCAACATGGAAATGCCTCAAGATACTGGACTTTTGTCAGAAGGTACAAATATGTGGCGTGAAAGAGCATTGCACAAGGGTTGAGGAGGAGCCTCAGTTCACAAGTGAAGCAGACGTTTCGACAAGGGGACCTGTCTTCGTATGAGCAGCGCAATCAGTGAAAACAAGTCCCCTACTTGAAATGTTGGCTGAGCTTGCAAACTGAGGGTTCCCTCAACCCTTGTTCAGTGCTCTTTCATACTGTGCAGCCATCATCTTTTTCCCATTCTACTCGAAAAATGTGGAATGATGCATTCTCTACCTGTGAGGGCATAGCTCTCACTGCTCCATAAAGGCCCTGATATAAAAGCAGATGCAGCGTTGATTTGGTGTCAGCATGTTATAAGGCATTAGTTGCACCATTCAAGCTACAACACCTTGTTTCATTATGAGATGGCATAAACGCAACTAGCAGAAGCCTAGGAGAAGTTCGAAGAGATATATATTATGCCTGTTTTTTTTTTTTTTTACCATGTGGACTAATCAGGAAAGTTGATCATGTTCATTTCTATTTTCGTCTTAACTTGTTCTATATGTTTCAGATGCTACTTTGTGAATACAGGGGAGTAAAAGAAGTTTTAAACAGGCTTAGTGCCCAGGTGCTAAGTGCACTATATGAATAAAACAGCTTATATGTTTGTTCATGAAATTACAGCAAACATACCATTTGATAGAACTGTAAAAATCCAAGGAGATATATATTATATATTTTTTAAATGTCTGTGTTGAACAAAATTTGGGTATGTTACTTCTGTAGGTGCACCACTGTCCAAGCAGCAGGAACCGATGTTTAAAGAAAGCGCACCCCAACACCAACATCACACCAATCATCATGACTTGCCACCACGTGCCTATGCCGAGGAATGGTGAAACCATTCTGGTAAGAATGAAGCCTTCAGTCTAAATGCTCCATCTTCAAGCAATCAGCCTTTCAAAGCGTGTACAAGTCTTTTACAAGGCTTACATCAAAACCTCAGATGTATTGGCATTAGTGATGAAGACGTCAGCTATATATGTCTCTACTGTTTTTGTGCAATAAAATTTACTAGGAGGTCATATCAACTACAATAAATGTACTTCATACTTATATTTCATCAGAGAAGCAAGTATCTTATTTGAAACTTCTAGATTTTTAATGACTGTCACATGACTGCTCTTTTGCCAATGCGAAGACTTCAGCTATATATGTCTGCACTGCTTCTCTACAATCAAATTTACTAGTAGTCTAAATTAACTACTATAGAAGATCTTATGCTTGCATTTTATCAGAAAAGAAAGTGTCTATTTGAAGCTTCCAAGTTATAAATGACCGTCAGTCAACTGCTCTTATAACAATGCAGGATGAGGTACCTGTACCAAGTGAGAGGAGAATCAATGGGCGCTGCAAGAACCAAGAGCACCAGCATCAGCAAAGGCCGCAACCTAAGAAACCGCTCCATCTGAACAATTTCGACTTATGCATACACAAGCTTCCTGCGGAAGACAGGTACATTGACGCAAGTACATATTCAAGCAAGTTCTTGAAACTAGTGACCACAGCACGATCTGTTTATCATAGGTTACCTTACAATGCACACGTTACACTAAGGAAATATGTTATAAGTGAATCAGATAGCACCGATGAGAGTTTACTAGTGTACAGCTGCTGTCAAAAGTAAACAGATGAAAACTGTAAACACTTCTAGGGCAAACATATATCTTTTGTTTTCTGTTTCTTGACATCCGTAGTAAACCTGACTATTCTCGTGATTTACTGCACTAGCAAACTAAAACCCTATTGGTGTGCAGGAAAAAAATGGCAGCAGAAGTACCTGTGAAGCCAGCTCCAAGGGAAGTTCGCAGTGGAGTTAATGGAATCCACATGGAGCAGAGGAGGCAGCACGAGATCGATTCAAACTCAGGTAGGCATCGCAGTTTGCAGAAAATGGGTGCTTACTAATACCATCAAGAGTAAAACACAGGCAAGCTGACCTTCTCCAGCAAAATATTTTTTTTTTCTAGCTTCTGGAAACTCAAGTAATCAAAGCAGTGGTCCCCGGCCGACAATGGTTGAAGTTGAATCCTGGTGGCAAGAAGGCTCACTCAAAGAGAATCAAACAATGTGAGCATAACCAACACACTTTTCAGAATATATCGCTCAGTAAATTGCATACCATAAAGCCTAACTGAATTCCTTGTTACAGAGAGCCCACCACTCCACCTCAAATAGACATGCCGACAGCTCAAGACAGTGACCCAAACCAAGGTCCCTACCAGTTCAAAAAGATCCTGCGGAAGCCTCCGCCCTCACCGAAGCCATCACCAAACAGGCAAACCCCCGGTGTGTTTGACTTCCGGAAGCTGTTGCGCAAGACTGACAATGCGCCTACAGAGACTCTGAAACGTTGCAAGGGCTTGTTGTCATCGCCAAGTTCAGTCACATGAGCCTCACTACAGCAGCATGCAGTGTACAAGGTCTGGTCCAGCCCAGATAACACTAGGCAGGACAACTAGTCTCTCCCCTTCCGTCCCTAAATCCCATTACCTTGTGCTGAAAACTGTGTGTTGTGCAGTGCACAAACCATACTTTCGATTCTAAGCACTGCTCCTGCTCAGAGTAAAAAACAAGCAGGAGAGTACAGTGCCACACCATTGGTTCATGGCTCACAAAAGGCCATTAAATCAGTAGCTACAACGTAAAGAAACAATGCAGCTAAAGTACAAGAAAATAACAAGAAGCAATGCAAGCACACATTTACAGTGTATCTGTGATAAAGAAAACAGCCTTTATAAGCTTTTTTTAGTACCAGTATTATACATGCACTTAAAGTGTGCATATTTGGACAACCACAGAGGCAACCAAATATCAGCTGTACGTCCACTGACATTGGTACTATGCTCTTACTTGGCAGCTTTCGCAAGTTCAAGCCAAGTAGTAATCTAAATATGTGGCCCATGCAGTGAATGAATATCGCAGAAAGGAATGAAGAGATTTAAGCGAAGTTTCTTACACAGGAAAAACATCTATTCAAGCAGTCCATAGATGCAGAAATGTACCTAACAGAGATTCTCAGGGCCCTGAAGCATCATCTCTGCTCCCTGTGGAAAAACAAGTGCATTTGCACTGTGTTAATTATTGATAGTTTCTAACAAGGAAACATGTATATAGAACAACTTGTACAATACATGTAAAAAACATTTTCAAAGAATGTGAAACTATGTTGCAATAAATATGTGATATTTCCGTGTACATATGTATTTTTCAGATTTTTTCATGTGCTGCTTACATGTAGGTTTACCTCATTGTTGCTTTCTTCTATTATTGCAGTAACACTTGTCACATTATAGAAGGCCCCGTGACGTGGCTGACAATCAAAGTATATCTTTTCTCCAATCCTTCCGTCAGAGAATCCCACTGCCAATGAAAAACAGGAATAAAGCTTTCAAGCTCTGGTCACACTGAAATATATATATATGGTCCCCACAGGTAGGTAGGCACATGGTGCTTAGTGCTCGCATGCCAGCTATGAGAAAGTGGAGTGCTCTAGGTAAACTTAGACCACCTTTTTGTTCATTAATGTGCACTGCCATTGCATAGTATGCAGGCATTTTCTATTTGTCTCTACTGAAATGAATGACCTTATCAACCAAACTTTAGACCTCTAAATTTAAAATTACCAAACTCTGCTTACGGCATTATGTTTCAAGCACAAGCTGAACTAATGATATTAAGTAAACAAAAGCTCCAACAGTTTGCAAATCCCCCATTTTACCTACAGCACAATGTTTGACAGCAGGTAAAAATTAGCTTCTGCAACATATTTATGAATTTTACACTTCTCACTTGTCAAAAAATGTGATAGTGTTCATTAAGCACAATAAATAATAATAGCGTTCACTGGCTGAAATGCAGCCTCCTTCAAATGGCATTAAGCAGCACTAGAATACAACTGAATACAGCTGAAGGCTGTGCAAGCGCATACTAACCAGGCTCGGGCAGTTCAAGGCCAACCCAAATCCAATGTGGTGCACTGGTGTCAAGGTGCCCAACATAGCATATCTTCCCCACGAGTTTTCTCCGAACAACTGCTGTATGACCTTTATCAAGGAGGTTGAAGGTAAGTGCTTTTGTTGATGCCTTGGTTCCTTGGAAAGATGTGCAAGCTTCACATAGGCAATCATCTAAGGGCACCCACGTCTTTCCAAATTGATGCAATTGCTGCAAAACCTTTTTGATGAGAAGGAAAAGAATCATTTGGAAGTATAATTAGAGCAATTAATGGGTAATGAGCTACTGCATAACTAAAGAAGTGAAAACTGGCATTTATTATACTGGGGGTGATTACAGGTTGGTGTGCTAAGTGTCTTACAAAATTCCTGAATTGTATATGTAATCAAATGCACAAAAAGTTATGAATGCAACTAAAAAATTAAATATATGCAATGTATACCATTTCTTCCTCTTGTTACAAAGTCTCCTGTCTGTCACAACAGGCAGCAGCAGAGGGTGAGCAGCCACGAAGTTTTTATGCAGTAACTAAATGGCAGAGCATGTGAAAAGTTGAAATACAATTTGCTGCATTACCTTTTTCAATTTTTGAATATGTTCCTCATACCCTGAGCAGGTTTACAAATGTGACGCCCAGCTGCCAAAGGGCAATGTATAACTCATCTTATGCAGATAAGTACAACTCCTTTTCTTTTGAATATAGATTACCTTCTAAAAAAAAAAATACAGAGTGCGCTTGGAAGCACTACTAGTGGAAGTTGGTAATGCTCACATGTGTTACACATTTATTATGATTTCATGAACTTGCTAACCTTGTATTTAGTGAGACAAGCGGGCATTAATTATGAGTGTAGCTGGAGCTCCATGCCTGAATGTAATGCCAAGAAAGAATATAGATATTACATAGAATTAGGATTTTACTTAACTGTAAAATGAGAAACGCACCTGCGGCCATGGCTATCGACAGGAACACAACAAGCATAGTACATATTCTGCGTGAGTTACATGCATGGCTACGCAATCAATGAGCACGAACTGACTACCCATTGCATTAATAATTTACATATTCATTAAACATACATTTTTGACCTGTGCTTCCGCATAAACTTTACATAGCATGAACTGTGAAGCGGTAGTCATTTGTTTTATATGAAAGCGGTATAATTTTACTTCTGATTGGCGTTTTTGTCGCGCTGGAAATAAAGACAGTTGCTTTAGGACGCTGGGCTGGAGCTGTTCAGCTTTTGCCATAGAGGTAAAAACCTTTGTACTTATCAAGTGAATTATAGTTTTGAGGGTTCACTCAGGTTAGGACCCCCTCCTCTGTATGCCCTTTCCACTTGTTTTATAACTGCATTTACCACCTGGCTGAAGGTCACTGTAGTAATTAATAAAATTTTTTATTGATACATACAGAATTCACTATTGCAACTACTCTAGAAGCTTATACATTTATGTATTCTATATGCATTCAAGTTGACTTGTGCATGCTAACAAGTTGTTGGCCATGCATTAGGGACCTGTCAGCCTCCTTCCAAAATTCCACTATTGACAAGATTGTGCATTCTCTAAAGATAGAGAAAATGCTAGTATTGAAACTATTCCTAGATTACTGATATTTCTGAACAAGTGCCTTCTTTTCAGTAGGAGGCATTTTGTAGCTTCCAATATATAACAAGTGCAATTTGTACCTAACGTGAAGAACATCACTTGTGGTGTCACCCTTTATATGTTAATAAAAGGCAGGCCAAAGTTAAGGCTTACTTTCAGCTTGTCAATGGTCCCTTTAATCTTCTTCAATCGCGAAGGCGAGGTAATGTCAGGCGGCTTCGTGTACCTTACTGGCACAATATCGGAACTGCAGGCAGGAGAACAAGGCGTACTATTATGCTGTGGTCTACTAAGGAAATGTGAAAAAAAATAATAATAATAATAAAATAAAATAAAAATAAAAAAACAGTCGAAAGATATATGAACTAAGTACCGTGTACACAAATCAATGCAACAGTGTCAAGAACTAAAAAAAGAAGGGCAAGAGCTAAAAAAGAAGATGGGGGGTGGGGGGGAGGAATTTGTTAGCATTGTTGTTGGCAATATCTAGGACCACAGTTTTGTTATTCTGCGGTACAGAACAAAAATCACAATTTCTAAAACCCATTATGGTAACGCAATGCAATAACTTACTATGCTTCATTTCGCTGTGACCATCGATCAACGGCAACCTCTCCATTGCCCAAGGGCAGCGCGAACATCGCTTTGCAAGCTTGTAGTTCTCTGGTCAAAGTTTCGTTCTCCTGTACAAGTCTACAAATGTAAACAGCACGCATAGCCATTACAATTTAAATGTTGTAGCACTATAGCACTGATTCATGCAAGACTACTCTACCTGTGTTGCTTTTCCATGAGCATGGCAATATTGGTGCAGAGGGGTACAATACCATCCTTCGAATGCTTCAAGACGAAGGCCACGGCTGCCGATGCGCAACGGCCTGACGACTCCGCGGATGCACGCCGAGTGTCGGACATTACATTAACAACCCGCTCTCTGGAAGTCGCGGGACTTAGTTCGTTGAACACAAAAGCGTTTGTCGCATGTTCACTCCACTTACAAATGACCACCAAGCTTCACATGCAACGAACACAACACAGCACAGCTCAAGCGCAACCCAACGTCCACGGCTCCTACCAAGTTCCCGCGCTACGAATGCTACGAAACGAAAGCCAGCGCCAGCGGGCCTGAGAGAAATGCGCTGCCGAAAGTATCCGAAAGCGTTGCCGGTGCTGCCACCGTTGCGTTTTGGTTTCGCTTTTCCAACGGCGCAAGACAAGAATACGAGCGCGACGGTTTTTTTTTTTTTTTTTTTTTTACAAGTTATTTTTTTCACGCAAAAATTATAGTGAAATGTTATTAAAAAATTCAAGAAGGCACCCTCGCATCGCTGGTAGACTAGATGACGTAGACGCTTCGGTTTTGAAAGGTCGGGCGTCATGGCGCAAGCTTTCGGCCCCCGTTCCTCAGGCCTGCGTGCCAGGAGCGGTGAGTAGGGGGCCTCCTAAATCGGTGGAAAATAAAGTTTTAATCAATCAATCAATTTCGGCTGGAGCAATTTGTAGCAAAAGGTGGCAGAATAAATATAAAAAGGTCGTGGGCACTGCAACTGCCTCACGTGCATCTGTTGCGTCCTTTGAAACAATGTGACTGACTACGGATGCCGAAAGTCATGTAAATAGTAATCTTTCGAAATTAATTAGCTTGGGTAACACATAAAAAAAAATTAATACAGTCGAAGTATTTCGTTATGTGTGACTTCACCTGCCTGATTACACCCCAGATTTTATAGCGAAATTTTTTGCTAGTGTATTATCCATTCTGAGGATTCGTTCACAGCACGTACTGCAATGTCATTGCATTAACAGACGAGATTTACTTGTAACTGCAGCGCGACATCTTCTATTGGATCTACTTCGTGTCGACAGTTTTATGATCTCGCGCCGTCTCATACAGGTGAAATTAGGCTTGCATGGGTTTCAGCGTACTGCAGGTGGGATTTCTATGAATTAGTCTGCGGAGTTTCTTGCGTCGTCTTCCTTCAGCGGGTTTTTCGAGTCATTCCTTTCCTTTTGGGTGGGAATGACTCACGATTCAAACAATGTTTTTTCTGCTGTCTCCAATTCACACTCCCCGTCATTTGACGTCTGCCGTCATTTGCAGTAAATGTAACCCAGAACAGTGCCTCTGAAATCATGTTTGATGTGCAACTGGTGAATTTTAAGTGTAGTATTCGTTTCCCTTCCATGTACAAGGATCCGGATGTTCACACTCAGTCATGTGTTCACTCTGCAGTGAAATATAGACTTTGGAACATTTCTTTCTGTCCTGACGCCGTTTAGCCTACCTCCGAAAACTTTCCCTGAATTTCCTTTAACAAATTTTCTGTATCTATGACTATTCCAAATTTATTCCCGTTTGGCGCTACCATAGCAAGGTAGATACCATGGGCGCTACTCAGCTGGGCTTCAGCAACGGGACGTTGCGTCCAGCGGTTGAGTCGGGAAGGATTGCCTGCTAGGTGCATCAATTTCGCTCTCTCCCTTCTTGCAGTTTTTTATCGAGTTGAAATTAAATTTTTCTTATCAGTGCGACTTCCTCGGCCATCCTATATATACCTGGTGTCGCAGCTAACTTGAACCAACGGTTTAAGAGTTTATTATTTCAGGTACGCTAGGGAAACCAGTAGCATAAAGTTGACAGAAGTCTCGCGCACCGAAGGCATTTTTTTTTCCATTAATTAATTAGTAATTCGGTTAACTTTTCTAATTTAATAAAAATAGTTCGACCATAAATGTGATTGCAAAGTTGGTGAGCACTTTGAGAAACCCCTCTCTTTATCTAGCTATCTAGCGCAGAGGAAATGCCAGGAAACACAATGGAAACACGCCATCGACTGCAAAGCCTCGAGCCTCGCGTTTTGCTTGAAGCTTTTGCAGGTTAGGTGGACGGAGTGCTCGCTTTGTGTTGACTCCCGTTACCTCTGCGCTAAACAGCTCCTTCGACAATACTCGCCATCTCGGTTCATTCGTGCTGCTGCCACAAAGAAATATATATCATCATCATCATATCAGCCTGACTATACCCACTGCAGGGCGAAGGCCTCTCCCATATTTCTCCACTTAACCCGGTTCTGTGCTAGCTGCATCCACTTGACCCCCGAGAACTTTTTAATCTCATCCGCCCACCTAACTTTCTGCCGCCCCCTGCTACGCTTTCCAAGAAATATATATAATTCCACCAAAATTATCACGACGCAAAGCATTTTTCTTACGATCTAGCACATAAGTGCGTATTAGGAAATCGATTTCACAAATATATTATGAATTTTTGTAATAACTTAGAACTCAAAAATATTGTTACGTACTCAGTACGTAACGAGGGTGTTTATTTGCAGTCTATAGCACTGCGAGTCCGCAAGGCTTTGCCAGCGTCTGTTCCCTCTTTCTTTCTCCCCAGTTTCTTCTGCATCCTTCTCATGACGCTCAAAGGCACGTGACAATATAATTAAACGCTCGATTGAATAAGATTGCTAAAAAAAAATGACAGGGTAGAAAAATAGTTAGTGTCACTTGCCTTTTTCAATAAAATTGCAAGAAATCGCGAATTTCAACTTTCTCCTGAGATGAAGAACACAACCAGAATAAAACAGGGCAATGGTTTTACTGACAGTGCCCGAATGCATCGCGCCAGAATTTAGGGCTGAAATTTGATTTTTTTCGCTGCGCGTCGCACCTGGAGCGATGTTAAAAATATTTTACTAAAGCAACTTCGTCAACAAAACTACGTCTCAACTTTTTAAAAGAAGCATTACACAGATTTTTGAATAAAAGCTTATGTACGACAATTCTAGTGAGCATGCAGCAGGGCTCCACGCGTGCAACTTTTCGAAATGGAATAAACTGCGTTTTCCACCTCTAGCGATATAAGATTTTTTTTTTTTTCTGAGAAAACTACGGCGTAACTTGCAAAACCAAGACTTATTCCTTTATGTCGACACGTCCCCCCCCCCCTCCCTCCCCCAATATATAAAAATTTCATTACAAACAAAAAATGGTCTCGTGTGGTGTGGTGGTGGTACGTGGCGGCGTGCGTGTGTGTGTGTGCGTGTGTGTGTGTGTGTGCGTGTGCGGCGTGCGTGCGTGCATGCGCGCGCGCGCTCGTTTTCTGGTAAGAACGGCAATCGAGTCCCCCATGACCATTCTTTGTTTCTAATTAAATTTTTATATATGGTGGTCATATGTCTCGACACAAAGACATGAGCTTTAGTTTTGCAAGATATGCAGTAGTTTTCTCGTAAAAAATTGTATATGACTAGCGGCGGAAAACGAAGTTTTTCCAATTTCAAAAAGTTGCACGTTTCGAGACCTGTTGCTTGCGTACTAAACTTTTGTCACCTGTTACTTTTTACTCACTAAATTTATGCAACTTTATACTTTTATGAGAACTATTAAAAACCTAGCTGTTTTATTTTTGCAGTTCATTTAGTAAAATATCGCAAACATATGGCTCCAGGAGCAACGCGCTGCAAAAAACACACAAAAAAAGTATATTTCCCACCTTAACTACAGGCATGATGCGTTGCGCTGCTTGCGCTAACACTTTTATTCTTTATTATTCAGGTTATTTCCCTAACGTCAGGCGAAGTTGGGAGCTCTACACCATTTGGTGGTTTCTGCACAACGCATAAAATTCGCCCAAAATTCGAAAACAGTAAAAAAGACGCGTTTGATTTCCATTTAAAAAGAAAACACCATCTTCGTTTTTTATAAAACTATCCACAAAGAATTCTCAGTACCTCAAAAATATTACTGTCTAAAAAGTGTTGCATTATATAGTTTAAAATTATAAAGATTAATAGAAATCTTAACGCTTGTTCTGAAAATTGTCAATATTCAGCCCAACATACTGGGGCGACTAAGTAAAGTGTTGCCATTGAAACTTTTTCTCTGTATTATCCAGGCCTTACGCTTTATGCCAGGAAACGTTGAAGCTCCAGTAGTCCGTTCTTTCTCCATGTTATATTAAAATGAGCTAATATTCAAAAGTGTAAAAAAATGGACCACTTTGAATCGAATTTAAAAACTACCGCATTTTCGATCTTTATCAAATGCTGCTAAAAACAGTACTAAGTACTTTATAAATATTAGCCATTAAAATTATTGCATTTTAATTAAAATATAAAAATAAATATAAAACTGCATACATGCTTTCCTTCTGTATAAAGTACTTATGACTTCCCCTTAAAGTGTAAGCGTCAAAAGTTCTATTTAGTATTTGCTGAATTTAGTTACATTTTAACCTATTCAGTATCCAAAGCCTTCACAATGCTCCTAAACTCGTTTTATGCTTATTGGCAGTGTTGAGGATTGCTTAAAGTGGAAGAAATTTGCTATTTCTGGCAATTTCATTTCATTTCTGGCAATTTTCTTTTCGTTGAAAAGTGAAGTGGTATTCGAACCAGTTCTTAATAATGTTATTTCATTTCTATGTTATAGCGAACGTTAAGCATACAATATTTTTGAAGACGATTTTTCTAGTGTGCACCTACATCCCACGAGAAGTGATTCATCGTGGCCCTCATGGCTACATTTTGAGCAATCTGATTTGAATTCGGCAGGGTGTATGCGGTCGATCCTGATTGAGTTTCGTTTGGAGTTGTATTTGCCTAAGCTTCGAGCTTTGGTTAGACTTGTAAGGTGGCGGTCGCGTTTGTGTCGTTCACATTGCAGTAGACACCACCGGGTGCGGGCTGCGCAGGCACACAGGTGGGGGTCTGGCCAGATGAAGCCACTGCTCACGCGCAGCCGTCATTCAGCGATTCGACAAGTCTCTGCTAATTGGTATCCGCTAAGCTGAAAGCCTCTAATGGCAGCCGTAGTCACTAAAAAAAAAAATTGGAAGATGCTTAGCTTGGTTAAGCCCGGTAGGTTGCGAAAGTATCCTTAGCAATAGGCGGCATCGTAGTCATGCGCACCGCCGTCTCTCACGGACGGCGCGAGTCGGTCATCGCTTTATACCGCTGTATAACGTCACAACACCTGTGGCGCTCCTGGCGGAGAGAGCGGCAGTTAGGCCGCCGTTCATGTGCACCGCCGTCTCTCACGGACGGCGCGAGTTGGTCGCCCAGCTTTGAGGCGTGACGTCACACAGAGGTCATGCGAAAGGTCATTTCATGTGCACCGCCGTCGCACCGCAAAGGCTTCAAAGTGAAAGTAGTATTGTTTTCGCGATAAAATAAATAAAGAAAAACATTGATGGCGCAATCGTTCAAAGAGCACTTCGTATAACTGTCGCCATGAAGTAAGCGGGGAACGTTAGGCAACGTCTATAGATATTTAATAACACTATGCGCGGTTGACGGCGAAAGTGATCAACAGTCCTCGCCCAGGTTCTCCAGCCCTTTGGAGCCGTGGGCACTAGCGACGCGCAGGATTTCCCGCACGTATGTGGCCGCGAATCGCTCCGAGTAGAAGGGTGGCCGCGGTAGCAGCCAGCCGTCGACAAAGCCCAGGTGGCCGCCACACGGGGTCACCACGGCAGCCAGCCAGCGCGAGTTGACGATCTCGTCGTCGGGAAAGGTGTCCCTCGAGCCGAACACGTCGTCGTCGGCCATGAGGAACACCAGCGGACGCTGAACTCCCGACAGCTTGCCCTGCGTGCGCCGCCGCATGCGCTCTTCTTAGTGGGTGATATTAACACGCCGGTGTTCTGTTTAGAACCACAAGCGCAATAATAAACAGTCAAGACCAGCAGACGGCTGTTTTCATTAGAAGGTTTCTGGCGATCAGTTTACACGTATGGAACCATTTTTACATGTATTTAACGTGTTTTATAAAACACACATGGAACTTTTTAGAAAATTCGTTAACCATAATAGTCATTCTGTAGCAGCAAAGAGTTGCCCCGAGTTTCAAACGGGGTAGCTGAGCCCCAGATAACTGGGGGCTCCAAAGGTGCCGACCATCGCCTTGGCACGGTCCATTAGCAACGGTTGGCTAGCGATCACGCTTGTCTTCCACGCTTACAGTCCCACGTCCTGCGAAAGTGAAAGACAAGACACTCCGAGCACGGCAGGGATCCCGCAGGTTTGCTAAAGGAGAGGGTTGTGAGTGGGGCTATCTCGGAGAGGTTCGCGCTCGCTTAAGTTCACAGGCCAGGTTACCTTGAGGCTGTAAGTCTCGTAGAGTCCCTCCGTAGAACTGAACCCGAATGCCGGAGCCGTGTACGCCTTGTCGAATTGGCCCAGCGTCCAGCAGGCGAACACGTCATCCGCGTTGACCTCGTTCTGCGCACGTGCGCGAAGGTTGGAGCTTCGTTACGTACCGGACACAAATCTCGCTCATTAATGAACTGTACACGCATCTCTTGGGAGTTAACACGCAACAAAAACCAACACTACGGGTCCGAATAATTTTGTTCTTAACAGCGATAAAGCAGTCTCGAGAGAATTTAAAACAAAATGCGCGGGCCTGCTACTGGCTCTGTAGCTGAGCCACCTCCGCTGCCTCGTGCGGACAGGAGAACAAAAGAAAAAAAAAATGGCAGTGGTTTAGCTCAGCTATGCCAGGATATACGTAACGAGAGGTACGTTTTTTTGGCTGAGCTTGCTGTAGTCATACATGTTTAGCAATGAGACAGCTTTATTTATGCCATAGGTGGCACTTTGGACCACTAAAGTGCGATGTGGTGAAAGCGTCTATTGCGCGGTAGTCTGAAGCCCTCCACTACGGCACCTCTTTCTCTCTATTTTCAATCCCACCTTCCTACTTTTTCCTTACGGCTCGGTTAAGGTGTCCGCGGAGAATTATGAAAGATACTGCGCCTTTTCTTTCCTGTAAAGCAATGTGAAACGCCGATGATGCATGTTGCCCTGACTCTAGCTGCTTCTATACGCTGTGCGGTGCGGCGTTCGAGGAAGCGCCAAATTAATGGCGCAGCATGGGCGCCTGGATCGAACGCCCTGCGGGGTCAACCTCGTGTGTGTGTCTTGGGTTGTTGGTGTGGCTTCAGGAAGAACGAAAAGAAAATGCACGAGCCTGCTACTGGCTCTGTAGCTGAGCCACCTCCACTGCGGACAGAGGAGAAAATAGAGACGTTCTCTCTTCTGTACGCCACGAGGCAGCGGAGGTGGCTTAGCTACAGAGCCAGTATCAGGCTCGTGTATTTTCTTTGCCTTCTTCCTACAGCCACACCAACATCATTGCACAGCACACGGACGCCTCTTCATTTCGCCTCTATCGAAACGCATCCTGTTCTGGACATGACGGTCACTCGGACTCCATATTTCATGCATGAGTGCCACATTGCGCCCTCGTATCTATGTTGCTTTACACGCAATGCCGCCTTTGAAGATAATAAGGTTTTAAATCATTCTTTATATCGAGATGGTCTCAGATTGTGCAGCAAACTGTTGATCTTAGTGGTTCACCGCGCTAACGCATAGAACGACAATAAACGCAAATACCACGGCGCGCTCCGTGGTGGTGTTGTATTTATTAGACAGTTTTAGTTTCACGTGCGTACAGAGTTACGTACGCAAACGTGAGAAGTCTACGTGCGCAGCGCGCATTTCGCCAGGACTACTTTTAGTTTCACGTACGTGGTGTACGTGAAGCAAAATGTATGGACCTTTCATACAAGTCTCGAAAAACTGTGCGTACGTGTTATGCCGCGCCATCTAGTACAGATGAACCAAACTAATTTTGTTTAGTCGAGCTGCCTTGAACCGAGCCACGCTGCGGCCGTAGCCAAGAGTCGGTCGAATTGGAAATTGCTGTTCTCAACGTCGTTGCTCTACAGTGAACAATTAGCAAGACGCATACCTATATGCGTCCACCGCACAGCGTGTCGCATGCAGTCTTCGAATGGATTGCATTCTCTCACGTCGCGAAGCATATCCAGATCGTCGCTTTAGGAAAAGAGAATTCGCTGGGCAACAGAACCAACAGAACTCATGCTTACAACTTCACAACCTTCTCCCTACAACGGATTGGCTCTGGTTGGCTGCCGGCTTGCATCTTGCACTCTAGCCACTTCTCGCTCAACTCTGGTCTGGCGTGACCTCGCGAGATCGTTGCTATGACGACGACAAACGCTTCTGCGTCAGGCTTAACAGCTGAAAAATCGTCCTTCTATCTAAAAAATAAAGGCTATTTGTCACTTGAAACTTTACGCGAGGGTAAGATTGGGTAAGCTTAAAGCGAATACAACAGTTTAGAACACGATATCGCGCCGAGGAATTAGCGGCGAAGCTGTTATTGCTGTGAAGCGGGCGGGCAGGGCGTCGCCATGTTGTCAACTCTACGTACGCCAGCAACGTGAAGACGCCAACGTGAAAATCCGAATCTCACGTACGTCCGTGAAACTCCCGCGGACTCTTCACGTTCTGCGCATGCGCACTGGTCACACGTAGGCGCTTCACGTACGTGAAGCTCCCACGTACGTGAAACTAAAACTCTCTATTGTCGTTCTATGTGTTAGCGCGATGAACCGCTATGAATGACTGTTGATCTGTTTAGGAATACCTAAATGCGTCACTGTGCAGAATCTGGTGGAATAAAAAAAATTCTGCAGTTCGCTGCCCCAATAATAATTGGTTCATAGGAAAGGAAAGGCGCAGCATCTGTCACACTTGTTCTGTGGACACCTGCACCGCGTCGTAAGGGAGGGGAGGAAGGCGGGAGTGAAAACGGAAAGAGAAAAAGGAGTGCCATAGTGGAGTGCTCCGGAGTGATTTCGATCACCTGGGGATCTTTAATGTGCACTGACATCGCACAGCACACGGACGCCACTTCGTTTCGCCTCCATCGTTTGCTGCCCCAACGAACGCCATTTCAGTACTGCTGCTAGCACCCAACCGGCACCGCTGCGAACGTACAACTTGCGCTGCCACACGAACTTTTTAAAAACGTTCTTTTCGTAAAAAATGCAGCCTCTTTTTTTCTTTTCGGTAAATGGCCCTTAAGAAATTAGGATACCTGAGAACTAACTTAGCTCAAGCTTCATGTTAACTCGTCACTGAGGTCAAAATCGTTTATCTTTCCCATATTTGATTATGCTTGCAATGATATGGAATCCCCACAATCTAACAGACATCTCCCAGATAGAAAGTGTTCAAAGAAAAGCTGTTCGTTTCATTTGTCGCCAGTATCGCAGGGATTTATCGCCGACGTCCGCCCTTGCTTCATTGAACCTAACATTATCTAGTCACCGGCAGGTAGAATCTTTGAAATTTATTTATTGTACTGTACGTGCTCATTATCAGCTTTTACCTACAAGTTATATTAATCCGGCGCATCGCAAGTTCATAAGGCACTACCATGAACTTAACCTCAGTCCTTACTACGATAGAACCAACACATTTAAACCGCTTTTTCCCTCGTACGATCGAGGCACGGAAAAGGCTACCTGGCTCGTATCGCCACATTCCATTGCATGAGTTTGTTAACGCAATAAGTCACTGTTTCACTGTATTCATGAACACAATTCAATTATTACTTTGTTTATACTTTTGCCTGCCTGCTTGTTTAGTTGATTTTCACTGTATGATTACTTCGAATTTTTCGCTCTGCCTCCCCCCCCCCCCCCCCCTCCCCTTATTTTTTCTGCTATAGCTCTGGATGGAGCTGCAGTATGTAGTAATAAAAAAAAAGAAAAAAGAGAAAAATTTGACTGTCGACAGACTTTCCCCAAGCGTACCCATTCCAGCTGAAAAGCACCTTTACCAGTTGAATTTCCAATTACTGCAAATTGATGAAAGTCCAGCCGGAAATTTTCCAGGTTGTCCTTGACTGCAGGTGTAACATTTCCAGCTAGAAACCAGGGCATTCTAGCTCCAGTTCAATAATCCAGCAGGAAATGGATGCCGTAACTTTAAGGTTATATGACGCGACACGTCGGCGACTCCCGTTGCGGATCCTCGTTCGAGAGTATGTACTTGCAACACGCTTAAACAGTGGTCACTAAAATTGTGCCTTCATACCTCACCCATACTGTTTAGCATACAGTCTTAAGCTACCATATCATGTGAAAGACCATATATGAAAGACACAGATATGAAACCCCGTTTAACTAAGGCATGCGAACGTGCAGACGTGTCTGGACGGGATTCAAGCGCCCCGGACAGTTCTATTTTCCTCACGCTCCAATGTCAAAAAAAAAAAAAAGCTTTTCTGAGTTGGTAGCTCCTTCCAACGCAGCCACGTCGCGTGGTCTCGTGACGTCACGTACCCGAACGACTAATCAGTGCCCGGCCATGTCACCTGCCAACTATACACCACCTGCCAGAGGCATGCTCGATTATTTTTCCCTTACAGCGCCGAAACCTGATTTTCTGCAGAACGGGGGCCTTTACCGCTACTGCGTTAAAAGTGCACCAGACAACGGAGTGTGACCCACGGTGGCACGGAGGACGTCCTCGTTGTCCTTCAGGTGCTCCACCAGATTGCTGGCCATGTAGAGAAGCACGCCGAAGTTGCTGTTCCACCACTGCTCGAGGTTTCGCTTGGCCGTGGGCAGGTGGAAAGGCGTCGAGATGGCCAGCCCGGCGTCGATGCGCGCCTGCTGGCCTAACTTGGCCAGGTACATGCTGATGAGCAGGCCGCCCAGCGAGTAGCCCACAGCCACCAGGCAGCGGTCCGGGTAGCGTAACCGCACTGCGTCCACAACCTGCACAAAGTCGGAGGTGTGCAGTCGGCACGTCGCGTATCCGCAGATCATAGCCCATGACTAAATTCCGCCAGTAGCTGCAAGCAACCCATACATGAATCCCGCTTGCGCATGTGCATTGCGGAACTGCACCCGGTCTCCTGTGACCTGTCTAGTATAATAATTAGTTTACAGGAAGGGAAAGGCGCAGTATCTGTCACACTTGTTTCCGTGGACACCTGACCCGCGCCGAAAGGGAAGGGAGGAACGCAGGAGTGAAAGAGGAGAGAGAGAAAGAGGAGTCGTAGTGGAGGGCTAAGGAGTAATTTCGACCACCTGGGGATCTTTTAACGTGCGCTGGCATCGAAGGAGGTGGTGAAGGGTGGCAGATCCTGGCCCTACGGGGCTGGGACGGTAGGTCAACGCCGCTTGCGGCGGGGGCTAGCCAGCCACCGTATTTTACCTGTTGTAGGCCGTCATTGCACCCGCCACTGCTTCGGTGGTGGACGACGGCTGTTGTTGCGGCGCGAGTCTTTCTCTTCCTGTTCTTTTTCCTTTCTTTAGTTTCTCTTCTGTCTGCACGAGGCAGCGGAGGTGCATTTTCTTTTCCTTCTTCCTACAGCCACAACAACAACGCTGACATCGCAAAGCACACGGTCGCCTCGCTGTTTCGAATCCACCGAAACGCAGCCGCCGGCGGTCAGGATCGAGCCCGGTTACTCCGGCACAGTGGTCGGGCATCTTACCACTGCACTACAGCGGCGGGGCTGACCTGTCTATACATTTCGTTTCTTCGCATATTTCGCCGTGCTGTGTTTCTAGTTTTCTTGTCCTATTTATCGCTCTGTAGATATGGAACATAGTCACCAACTCGACCAACAAATGACCTTGTCAATGTTCGCTTTTTTTTTTTTTTTTTTTTTTTTTTTTGTAGCGAGAGCTACACTACGCTACTTGCCAAGCGGAGGCGCCAAGATGCAGAGCGAAATAATAATAATAATAATAATAATAATAATAATAATAATAATAATAATAATAATAATAATAATAATAATAATAATAATAATGATGATGATAATAATAATACTGTATTGCCATCATATTTAATTACAAAACTCAACAGGCCCGTCTAAGCCACAAGCAGCTTGTAGTAATTGGCCCGGCAAGTTAGCGCGGCAATGCACAGGATTTTATTTTATTTAAAGTACAATAAACAAAAACGAAGTAACATGGAAAGGGTTTTTTGCCCCGCCGGGGTGGTGCAGAGGTAAGACGCCTGACTACTGTGCCGGAGACCCGGGTTCGAACCCGACCTCGGCGGCTGCGTTTCGATGGAGGCGAAACGAAGAGGCGTCCGTGTGCTGTGCGATGTCAGCGCACGTTAAAGATCCCCAGGTGGTCCAAATTACTCCGTAGCCCTCCACTGCGGCTCCTCTTTCTCTCTTTCCACATTCACTCCCACCTTCCTCCCTTCCCTTACGTTGCGGTTCAGGTGTCCACAGAAACAAGTGTGACAGATACTGCGCCTTTCCCTTCCTGTGAACCAATTATTATGGAAAGGGTTTCCTGTTTCTGACAGTAAAGTGAAAGAAGAAACACTCACGACAACTGACGTGAAAAAATAGACATTCCCGACAATTCAATCTAGTGGAAAAGGTTCCTATGAGACACATCTGTCAATGAAAAACCCGGCGTGAAGGTTCAAATCAAACCAAGTAGGTTTTTTAACATGGCTATAGATGTAGCAGAATAAATTTCATCCGTCAAGTCATTGAACACTTTCGGCACATACGCACAACGTCCTGCCTTGCCGTGTCTGGTGCTTGATCGGAGAACAGAAAAAACGCATCATTAGCTGCACTGCGTCTCCCGTTTATCCGATGAGGCCAAATGCAGTAAGTTACACTCCTAAAAATCAACACGGTTACGCCAAAGACGCGATCAAAAAGCAAATACTGTAATGTCACAACGATGTATATACTGTAAGCAAGTGCATGCACAGCCATTTTTTTTTTTTTTTTAACGCGAAAGTGTTACTTCATTATGTTCACGAATTTCTGTCCGCAGATCGCGTCCGAAAAATCGTGTCCGCAGCAGTTGCGGGTAATTGAGAAGTGGTAGAGGTTGAGTGGTGTCAATAGAGGCTGACGTAATGTTGCTGCAGCAAATAATTTGTCCAATAAGTAAATTAGGTAATTAATTAGAATAACTGGTTCACAGGAAAAAGGTAAGGCGCAGTGTCTGCACACTTGTTCTGTGGACACCGATTGATTTACAGGAAGAAAAAGGCGCGGCAACTGTTTCACTTGTTTTCTGTGGACACCTGAACCGCGCCGTAAGGGAAGGGAGGAAGGTGGGAGTGAAAGTGGAAAGAGAGAAAGAGGAGCCGCAGTGGAGGGCTGCGGAGTAATTTCGACCACCTGGGGATCTTTAACTTGCGCTGACATCGCACAGCACACGGACGCCTCTTCGTTTCGCCTCCATCGAAACGCAACCGCCGAGGTCGGGTTCGAACCCGGGTACTTCGGCACAGTGGTCGGGCGTCTTACCACTGCGCCACCCCGGGGGGGAGGGGGGGGGGCTGTGGACACCTGAACCGCCGTAAGGGAAGGAAGAAAGATGGGAGTGAAAACGGGAAGAGAAAAACGGGCGCTTTAGTGCATATGACGCCGAGGATATGACGTCACGCAACCGGAAGTAGAGCCGAAAAAAAAAAAGGGCATAGGAAGGCATTGGCGAGCAATTTGAAAATACCAAAGAATAAAAGGGGTAAACAAGAAGTGAATTAAGCTACTAGAAGCAACCAGAAGCAACCAACAGCAGCGTCCGTGCTTTCGCATTATTCTAATGTCGATTCTGCAGTGCTCTTTAATCTTATTTTTTTTTTTTTACTGGGAAGGGAACTATGCTTCTGCAGTGATAAAGCAACCAAGCAACACTATCAAGTCGATTACAATAAACATTTCCCAAACGAGTCTCCCAAGACATGCTGGATTCAAAAAACTTGCCCGTGTATGTTATTGAGAGGACGTACTCGAGAGCAACAATATGGTGAACATCGATTGCTATGGAGAAAATCTGAACAGTCAATCCCCGTGGTCTTATATTGCGCTGAGTATAAGCTTTACTCGTGGGAATGGGCCAATAATGCAGTTGAGACACGCTTCTTTTGACAAGTGACACAATGCCGAAACTCGACCGCTCGGAAAGCAAGCGTAAAAGTCGTTAATGCAGGTAAAACGTTGAAACCCTGCTGAGAAATGGCTGACTGACGCAACGTCCGCCGACAGAGAGAAAGAGAGAACGCACCTCTGTCAGATCTCCGACGCTGGGAATGTGGGTGATGCGATGTGTGGCAAGCGGCAGGCCCCCGCGTCCGCGGCCGTTCATGACGACCAAGGGACAGCCCAGAGACCTGGCCAGCGGTACAAATGAGCGCAAATAGTAAGCCTGGCTGTCCCCGCACAGGCCGGGCAACACCAGCAGCACGGCGCCCTGCATGTCCTCGTTGAGCCAGTCGAGTGCCAGCCGGCCGCCATCAGGCAGGGACAGGTATTCCCGCCGGTAAGACACTTCCGGAAGCCGCTTCTGCAGCGCACAACACTCACGTTCAGCGCCAGACACATAGCCATGTATTTTTTTCGGGAGGGCCAGATATAACGTTTTAGGCCGAGTTGAGCTGCTGAGGTGGTACATGTAACCAGAAGCACAGCCAAGAAAAGAAAAAGGGGGTGGGGGGGTGGGGGGGGGGGGTGGGGGGGGGGGCTGATTGATTCGATTCGAACGGCGAGGAGTGGCTATATGTCCCTACGGCTAGGTTTCAGTATATATATAGACCTCATATACAATGTCGCCGTTCTTGCAACTGCTCACCCGAAAATAGCCGGTATACCATGGTAGTGTGGCACAGAAAACCGTGCTAGCTGGTCCTTAAAATTTAAAATCCAAAACGCCGACCTTTAGAGCTATGAATGACTCTGTCCAGACGACTGGTCTGACTGCCGACCTTTAGAGCTATGAATGACTCTGTCCAGACGACTGGTCTGACTAGCCGCGACTGGTTTCGCTCTGTGTTCCAATGTCACCTGTTTCGTGTTCGTGTCGTGAAGACTGTATATTGGGCTGTAAGCATCATGGCTTGACAACTGATTTGTTTACAAAGCCTGGCAATGAAGTACGGTCTAACTTGTACCCATCCTTCTGCTTGCACAAAACTGGCCAGCCTATCCTTCAGTCAGTTCAGTCGTTCAGTCGCGTCCGACTCTTCGTGACCCTATGGACCATGTCACGCCACGCTATAGGGTTTTCTTGGCAGGAAATACTGGAGTGGGCTGCAATTACCTTCTCCAGTGAATCACATTTTGTCAGAACTCTCTGCCGTGACCTATCTTGGGTGGCCCTACACAGCAGAGCTCACGACTTCGTCGAGTTTCGCAAGCCCCTCCGCCAGGACAAGGCAGGGATCCAATCCTTAGGATTTAGCATATTCCCCCGCACAGAAAGCGAATGTAAATACGGCTATGTACGCCGCAGTCGCGAAGAGGGGGAGTGAGAAGAAAGAATAATCCAAGATTGATGCCTGTTGGACTAGTTGGCGCTCCTTCTCTTGTGTTCTATCCCGTCCTTTCTTTCTACCTGCGCTGTTACTGAAGTCCAGAAAAATTAAGTGTGTGTGTGTGTGTAGGTGGGGGGAGGGGAGAGAGAGAGAGAGAGAGAGAGAGAGAGAGAGAGAGAGAGAGAGAGAGAGAGAGAGAGAGAGAGAGAGAGAGAGAGAGAGAGAGAGAGAGAGAGAGAGAGAGAGAGAGAGAGAGAGAGAGAGAGAGAAGAAAGTGCCGATAAAAAGAACATCATAGAAAGCGTGCGTTACGGGTTTAAAACAACAGATTTTTGATCAGAACAATGGCATTGCAAACTTATTGTTCATTGTGATGATTAACCGGAGCTGAGCGCACAAAAGAAATAGAAAGGAAAGAGTAACAGCTGCAGCAAATGAAAATGAGCGATACAAATGGGATGGTACATCAGTTTTCACGTATACATACAAAGCATAAGGCCTGCGTCAGGTGCTGTATGTATAGCATGAAAAAGGGCGTACCATTCTTCCGGAGTCCTCAGAGTGTTGAAAATCTGCCACTTCACCTGGTAGAGGGAGCTGACGAGCGACTGCAAGTTAGCGCCGACACACCAGATTGGCGTGCGGTAGAAGCCCTGCAGGAAGTCGCCGAAGGTGGCCGTCATGAAGCGTCGCATGCCACCCGGCCGACAGACGAGACGAGGCCGGTGCTTCAAGACCAGTACGTAGTAGAAGACGTACAGGGCGCACGACGTGCACATCAGCAGCTCCAGCTTGCTCGGCTGGCCGGACATTGCTGCCACTGCTGCGTTCTCCTCAGACTCCACCTTCATCCTCACCGGAGAACTCAGCGCGCGTCCTTCGATTATTTCCCGACCTCTGGTGGGCGTGCCTGCCGGTCAGTAGAGAGAGAAAATTTTGAGGCTTGGAAGAACTAGCCTACAAAAACCAGGCATCTATACAGCATACTGAACCCATAAAACCTACCAGCTAGAAAGACTCAAACGTACGTCTGGGTGCGCACACATACTGAGACGAATTCGGGTAGCCGATCTCCATTCTTGGATCGTGTAAATCCAAAAGCACAGCCCTGGCCGGAACTCCAGGTCAACATCAACATCAGCACTGTCCCAATAACGATAACCATGCATCCCGAGAAATAGGACAGAAAACATGGTGCCTATCAATGGCTGTAGCTTACTGAAATATTTATTAGAACTAGAAGGAATGAGTCGAAAATATGTCAAATGGACCATTTTCCAGTATAGTACCCCACTATCGGTCACTGTGGCAAGTATTAAACGTGTCGGGCGCCTGGTCGGACCACGAGACCTTTAAGCTTTAACCAAGCCTACTGACTTCTCTCGCATCTTTAGTGCGAGTATTCCTTTACAACGATAGGGTGGGCTTATTTTGAGAGCAGGGCTAGTTTCGCTTTAAGGTTGGCGTGAGCCATCCGTGGAGACACCTTCCGCGTTGCAGCTAACCTATTTTTGATCTGTGACCACGCCTTTTCGCTTCAGTCGCTGCGATTGATTTGCTGTTCCGGCTCATTATGGGCCCACAGATCGTCCCGTTCTTAACAGAGGAAACGTCAAAGAGAAGGCGGAGCGGGTAACATAGACCATTAAGAGGAAGGGAGGTTGGTTTGGCTTGGTTCATAAGGTTTAACGTTCCAAAGAGATTCAGGCTGTAAAGGAAGGGCTGCAGAAACTCCGATCAAATGGCTGGGTTCTTTAAAGGAACAATGAAACGTCTAAAATGAGGTTAATGAAAACGGATGAAAGATGAGTATTTTCTCACTAGTCACTCCATCGATGTAAATTTCGAGCTGGCTTCATTAACGCAGGAAATATCAGCGATTAAATATGGCACTACACCTCTTCCCCCCCCCCAACTCAACTCTTCGAAAGACAAAAAAAAAAAAAAAAAAAACGTGAAGAAAACTTCGCTGATCGGCTGATGTTCGGTTCCCAGACCTACAGTTATCGCACTAGTTTTCCCAAGCATGGATTTTCTCCCTCCCACACATTCACTGGTCACTTCCTTTTTCTGCCTTCTCGGCTGCGTTGCGTTAATTTACTGGTGGTGGTGGTTAAAAAATTTATTAACAATTAAATGTTTACAGAGAGGTGTTTGAGTTAGAGACGTATCGGTCTCCTCCCCTCACAATACTAGGTGGAGCCCCTATTCCGGAGCCCCATTGGCAAGCAACGCCGCCCGCGTCCGTTGAACCAAGGCCTTTTTGAGCCTTGAGGTCTTGACAGCCGAGCAGGGCCGCCTCCCAGTCCTCTCTAAATGAACTGGGTTTGGGGGAATGGATGGGTTTTACTGGCACGCCCAGACCATGTGGAAGGTGTCAGCCACCTCCCCACAGTATACTGGCACGCATCATCAAAGGACGGGTTGAAATGTTTAAGCACCGCCGGGCACAGTACAGTATTGGTAAAAATTTTGATGAGGAGGCGCTCGTCAGCGCGATCCAGTCCCTTACAAGGGGCCGGGTAGCGTCTGTGCTCCTCCTTGTAGTAATCGGTGATGTCTTTGAATGTAAGGGCCAGATTGTCAGATTGGGAGTTGGCTTCCAAGGACAGGGAGATAGCCCGGGGAGAGTGTGCACGGGCGGCCTGATCGGCCTGTTCGTTTCCCCTGAGTCCCTGGTGACCGGGTGCCCAAATGAGGTTATGCGGAGTTGGGTCTATATATCGGCAGCTAGATTGAAGTATACGCCGGGCAAGCGGGGGAGCCCATCCCAGCCTATAATTCCGACAGGCCCCTCGCGAGTTGGTGATGATGTGTTTCGAATTGGGAATACTGAGAGCCAGAGCGATAGCAATCTCCTCCGCGTGAGTTGTGCTGTAGGCTTTGAAAGTTAGCCCGTTAACTGTGTTTCGACTGCAGCCGTATACCACCCCCCGCGGTAAGTGCCGGCAACATCCACATAATACACGTGTTGCTGGTGACCATAGTATCGCTCCAACGCTTCCGCGCGCGCCTGGCGACGACCGTGTTGCGGGGAAGGGGTCGGACCCGGAGGGCGCGTCTCCAGAGTTCTGGCACTCTCATCTTTTCCTCAATGTGGTAATCGTGTTTGATGTGTAGCGGGTCCAAGAGGCGGCGATCGGACGTGATCTATGTAAGACGCGTGTATTGGCTTAGGAAGTGGGCTTCTCGTAGCTCCCGGAAGGTGTTCACCACGTCCAGAGCCAGCAGTGTCTGGTTGGACGTGCTGACCGGAAGGCCGAGAGCCCGCTTGATGACTTTCCTGTGGATGGCCTCCAATTGATCATCATCGTGTTTACAGAGGTACAAGTAGGGTGTCGAGTAGAGGATTCTGCTCTCGTTACAAAAGCATGGGCAAGCCGCAGTGCATCCTTGCTTCGTAATCCGCCCCGCTTGTTGGAGACCCGGTGGACCATACGGCCCACCTGGTCTCCCACCATGGAGAAGTTTGGCCAGAGTGGTGTCAACCCTGCGTTGATGGAGTTCGGGGCGCGATTACTGGCAGTTACGGAAGCGAAGAGTATCGAGAGTATAAACAGGATGTCACACAACTTTCCCGATTATCTATTTTAGTCTAACAACAGTTTTGGACGGTGGACCGTCCTTCTTCAGGGTAGAATTTAGAATATATATATATATATATATGAAGGAAAGAAGCCAACAGTCGGCGAGGCCAAAGAAAGCGTTGGGGATGGTACTTTATGTCTTTTTTTTTAATGTTTACTTGGATAATCACAGAAATTAGTAGTGTAATCTGTTTAGGGGAAAGATAATTAAACACAAAGTAGAAAAAAAAACAACGTGCCGATGGTGGGAGCCGAACCCACGACCTCGCCGACTGTTGGCTTCTTTCCTTCATGTATTATAACGAGCACCCTCATTTCCCCTTAATTGATCTGCTTGTAGCTTACGAGGGTCTCGGTTCTGGCAGTCTTGAGGCCATAGGTAGCGTAAGAGGGTTCTAGCACAGCTTTCGCCCTCGCTCTTGATCACGTTCTACGTGACGCTGGCGGTAACAAAGGACGTTCCACGTCCGCCGCTTTGGCTGAGGGTGGCGCTGGTGAACACTCTCAAGGTTCGTATACAGACAACATAAATACCAAAGCAAGTAGCAGGGGGGACAGCGGCCGATGTAGCTCAGTTGGTAGAGCACCGGACGCGATATTCGGAGGTCGTGGGTTCGGCTCCCACCATCGGCACGTTGTTTTTTCTTCTACTTTGTGTTTAATTATCTTTCCCCTAAACAGATTACACTACTAATTTCTGTGATTATCCAAGTAAACATAAAAAAAAAAAGACATAAAGTACCATCCCCAACGCTTTCTTTGGCCTCGCCGACTGTTGGCTTCTTTCCTTCATGTATTATAACGAGCACCCTCATTTCCCCTATATATATATATATATATATATATATATATATATATATATATATATGTATGTATGTATATCAGTCGGCGAGGCCAAGGAAAGCATTCAGGATTGTACTTTGTCTTTTTTTAATTTTTACTTTGGTAATCACATAAATTAGTAATGTAATCTGTTTAGGGGAAAGATAATTAAACACAAAGTAGCAGGAAAAAGCACTCATTCTACAAATTTAACACGAGGCCTCTGTAGCCGCTTCATGGTCCCTTAAATGCTCACTGACATTGCATAGTACACGGCAGCTTTGCTTTTTCGCCTGCACCGAAAAGAGGACGCCGCGGCAGGGATCGAACTCGCGTCTTTCGGTCTAGCTTCGAGCACCATAACCACACTGAGCTACCGCGGCGGGAGAGAGGGATGGAGGGTATCGGCGAGGAGGGATGTCTCCAATAACCACCTAGCACCATGGCGAAACAGATCCCAGAGGCATGGACCACGTGGCATGGAAGTTGTAGCGAGAAAGGCGTCTTTTAAGGCCCAAGTCGTTACACGGAGCACACCCTGAGCTGTCGCCTGAATAAAGTCCGTCAAAGGACAGCGATGCAGAATGCTAGTGATATGAAAATGATAGGCAGTACAGGAAGGAAATGGAGTGACGCTGTCGTCAGCAGAGAGATAAGATAAAAACAAGCTTAGAGGCTTGTCCTTATAGCTCTCGCCCATCGCTGTCGGCGCCAGGCTTACCAGGGATCTTAGTCTGGGAGCTTTTAAAAAATTAACACAGCGCAAAGAAACCAGACGCGGGAAGACAACACACAAGACTGGACGGGCGCAGGGTCATATTATCCCAGACAAATGTAACGCGCTGGAAAGAGAGCATATAGGGAGAGTAAGCGTGAAGCAGCTGCCCACCGGCTCACTTCGACTGTTTATCAAGGCCGTTGCCTAGTTCAGTAATTTTTTTCTTCTTGTCCTTATCAATCAATGTAGAAACCATTTCCGGAATGCACATAGGCCAGCCGATCAGCGTTTTCCGGGAGCTTCGGGGGAATGCCCTCACAAAAATAGTGGAGGGGATTACGAGCGTGCTTCAGTCAAGCTGGCGTGGCCGATATGGCAGGGAATGTGATCCCCGTCGGCTCAAACGATCATCCACCCATCGTTCGTCCGAAGCCGCTTCCGAACAAATTTTCTGGCGACGCCTCTGTCTACCAGCGTGACACGCGTTTCCTTTATAGTATTTGACTGACGTACTATACTGCGGACGAGTTTCTAGCACATAAGAAAACCAAATTTGGTTTACAAGCACCACATTTTTTGGCGATCTCTTGATTTCAATAGCTGATGTCACAAGATGAGCGTTCGATTTTAGATAATTAATTCTATTGGCTACGATTACTGATGACGCGCCCTTGAAACTTTTCTTTCCGATAGGATATACAGGGTGTTACAAGGAAGACCGAGTAATTAAAAAAAAAAAAGAACTTTCAGAGGTAAAATTATTTTTGTTGCACAAAGTTATCAAGGGTCTGGGCGGGTTCTATAAAACCGGTTAGTGTGCTCTTTAGTCGAATAATAAACCAAAAGTAGTTAATTAACTTTTTAAGTATTACCATTGATGCATGATAGTAATTTGGAGATTGTACAGAATCATGAGTCAACCCGATATTTATCGTTGGTTTTATGAAAACTTTATTGTGCGGAAAACTGCAGCGTTCAGAAACTCAGCTCTCCAGTGGCGCGCAACGGGCTCCGCGCGGCAACTGAGCGCCGCAAAGTCACGCCCCCGTGTTGACGTCACTTAGTTGTACACATCGCATGCGCGCCGCGCTTTGTCTGTGGTTCGAAATAAAAGTGGCTCGCCGCTGCTCGGCCCAAGATAACGCGCGGGTGATTTGTACAACTGTGATTGACGTCAACGCGGGGCCGTGACTTTGCGGCGCTCAGCTGCCGCACGGAGCCCGTTGCGCGCGTCTGGAGAGCTGTTTCTGAGCGCTGCAGTTCTCCGCACAATGAAGTTTTCGTAAATCTAATGCTGGATATCGGGTTGACTCATGATTCTCTAAAATTTCCGAATTACAATTATGCACCTAATTGCAATACTTAAAAAGGTAATTAACAAATTTTATTTAATTATTCCACTGAAGAGCACATCTAACCCGTTTTATAGAACACGCCCAAACCCTTGATAACTTCGCGCAACAAAAACAATTTTACCTCTGAAAACCCATTTTTTAAAATTACTTAGTATTCCCTGTAACACCCTGTATATGGAGGCTCTACTGATACATTCTAACACGACTCTTCTACACCCTGGCTACGTAATGCCAGCATGACAGCTGAGGTTCTGACCAAGTCGAAAGCTTTCTTGGTAAGTTACGTTTTCTGCTCAGCAAAAAAGAAAAACAAAAAAGCCTCTTCCTTAGCAGCGTGATGTCCTATGTCGATCTTGACGAGCAGCATTACTCCGTAACTTCAGCGAGGGAAGCAGTGGTTTGGCACAGCCGTACTTTCGACAACAGCACAAGGCAGAGGCGCGCAGGGAATGAGCGCGGTATTGTTATCTCAACAGACGGAATATTTGCCCCTATAACAGGTTTGGCCGCCATGGTGAAATTTTCGCTGTGTCAGAGTTTTGCAACGGGTCATAGGCGTTTAATTATTATAAAATGCGATTTTTTATCTGTTTACAAACATGTACTTGAACATCTATGAGAGGTATGTCTCTCCGGTCTATGCAGGTAGGTTTTACGGTAAGGCAGAGCCTTTTTATTCTTAATTTCAAGGGGCAATATTACGTGGGAAATCGAAGGCCAGAAAAATTAAACATGAGCACTGTTTTTAAGTTTTCTTAATCGAAAGCGTGGTTAGGAATATCTAATGTCAAAAATTCGCATTTTGGAGTTCGCTGACTTGGCTTCCCCACACTGCATAATTATATATTGACGTCGTTAAAAATCGCAGTAATACATCAAAATCATGTAGAATTCTTAAATACAATCAAATATAAAAATGCCACCTATATCTTACACATAAGAAATGTAACACACACCATTTTATGAATGTGCAATGCCAAAAGGCCAACTCAACGAACTTTCAAATGAATTTTTGACGTCCGATGTTTCGAACCGCACTGGCGACTAAAATAATTTTAAAAAGGGGGTCATCTTTAATGTCGACAGCCTTCAATTTCGCTATGTGACATTTACCATTAAAATGAAAAGAAAGTTGATAAGTCAATTTAAATTAATTATTCGACTAATCATCAAGCTCTGTCACGTACATGATATCCGCCTAGCGGTAAAGCCAAGCTAAAAACCACACAGGTAAGGGTTTTTTTTTTTTTTTTTTTTACGGTTTTAAAATAAAAACTTGGTAATGACTAAAAAGAAAACAGTCACCATGTATTTCAGCGAATTTCTCCAGCCCCTTAGTGACAGTATATACTAGTGTGGAAAGCCTGCCTGGTCATTTGGTTGATTGAAGTGCCACCTGAATCTATTCACGGTTACCTTCGCAAATACTTTATGTACACGTAATACAAAGTATTTACGAATTTATACAATTAATACCGATTACAATCGTTAACACGAGCAGTATGCAAGCTGATCACTACATAATTTTTACAAGTCCGTGACGCCGCCTACCTATGAATCGCAGTCATATTCGCGTTGTTCCACGATTCCGGCATGATCGAAGTCGTAATTCTTTTCATTGAAAAAAAAAAAAAAAAAAAAAAAAACTGGCTTAAAGCATACACCTGAAATATACTGAATGAAAAGCCGGACACACGCACCTCTGCACGGGCCCGATCCCGGTCCGGGCCCGTACCTTCAAGCCAGGGCCCGGCGCACCAACGCATTTCCATTTCCAGAACATTTTACGCCTGCACTACACTGCAGCGAAACGAGATCTCGACAAGAAACCAGGGCGCACGTAATTATCATAACATTCGACCATAATTTATAGCATGGTCGACCTATCTGGCTTCGCACGCGGAAATTACCGTTTTCACATTTCTGCGAACCCCTCAAAATCGCCTCTATGGACAAGCGATTCTGTTCTTTCGGGTAGGTTCGTTTATTACTGCTTGGTGACGCTGTTAAACGGCCCTTAACCCCTTACTGCCCCACTTTTGTGCTGTCCCCTGCCATAGTTTTCCGTTCAGCATGGCACAGAATAGCATGCCGCCGCTGACGGACGTCCATTGTCCGGGAAAGACAGACGATGGACGAGCTCACCAGCATACTTGCAAGAAATAAGAGAGATGGAGAAGAAAGACCATCGAAATGACGCAACATGGCGTCCGACGGATCTCGTCTTATAGTATATAGCTCGAATTCTATCCGCGCCTTTTGCTCACAAAATCGTGCATCAGCTTTGCCAACAAATCCCGTTTTTTTTTTTTTTTTCTCCCTAATGCGATGCACCGGACTGAAGGTACAGGGTCGTCTACTCTTAGGGTGAACACGCGAGCACGTGGCCGCGTGGTCGGCAATGTGACACGTGCGGGCATGCGAGATCGCGTGCAGCCTACCATCGAATCAGTGGAAGCGCAAAAAACGAACAAGCTAACGTCACGCGCATTTAATTAAGCAATGCTCAGGACACGCACTTTTCATTACAGAGGAAAGAATCTTCGAAAATGGACGGAGGCGTATGCATACAAAGAACAAGTTTTGTGGTCTTTTGACATTCACCCATATTTACTATGAAACTCCTAACGGTTGTGAACGCACACGGTTCTCCGAACACCAATTTCATCTCCGCAAGACCTCGTACCGCTGCTTGTAGGATGGTCGCATTCCCACACGTATCTTAAGAATGAAATATGCTGTAAAGGATACCTGAAAGATAAGCTTAAGCGAAAATCCGCTTACTGGGCAGTGGTTAAAACTCACGCGCGCAATGCCACTTCTCCCGGAAAAATCCCCTGAAAAGCGAAGAGAGAGCGGGTAAACTGCGGCAGTGTTATCCAGCTCGACTATGCGCTTTGATACAACGCTCACCCGAACACCTGTTGCTATACGTAGGCCGGCGCAGGCACAACCGCAGATGTGATCCGGCCTCGGATGCCTGCGCCAAGGCGGAACTGCTCAGCTCCAGGGCAGTTGCTTGTCGCGACCAACGGAGAATGCTCCGAGTGGAGTGTCACGACTCTGCCTGTACACGCCTTTACTGGCATCTACGAAGTTAACGACATTTCGTGACAATGAATATACCGGCCAAAATGGCTTATCACTATACATTTGCAAAGACGTCCGTAATTTCCGAAGGAGATTTCTGGATGCATCTAGATCTAGGATACAATGTCAGCGTTTTCTTTACCGTCACACAGTAACAAGCCTCTACTGAAGTTGCGATTTTTAGATGATCACACGCTATCCAGACCAAGGTGAACCGATAAGAGCGGTCAGCCTATCAAACATCAGCTGCAGCGACAGACTTGGGAGAAAAAAAAAATAGAACACAGCGCCGTAATCGAGCCATCGCGTTGAAGTGGCTAGCACTCCAGCCTCCACATCCGGTTCACCTACTTCTCCATCGAGAAAGGCATCCATCATGTTATCAGAAATGAAGCTTCAGTGAAGGACAGAAGCGCAATGCATGAGAAGCCTCAGCCTTTTCAATCCAGGAGTCGACGCGCGCTCGGTCGAACTACGGTTGCTTCGCGAGAATTAAGTTGGCATAGAGAATTTACCCGGTTGATCTGGTAACAATTTAGAGCACGAAACAATACAGATGACAAAACAATAGAAAAAAGAGCACACGGGACAGGCGGACTGGCGCCAATTTTAAACTAGACTTTATTCGCAAAACCTTTCGTTTAAATAGGAAAAATAAAATAGGAAAGACAAGACATAAAAGTTGATTGCGCAGGATAAAAATAAGAGCGCTCACGCGCTTAGAAGAGCGATAGAAATGTTTATTTGACTAACTCCGAGGTTTAATTAATGCACTTGTGATGTGCAGTACCTTTGCGATATGAAATTTTTAGATCACACAGAGTGGTCCGATTCTTAAGGCTAAGAGCAGCTCTGTACGAAAACAATGAAGTGCACTTTTCAGGGCATTATAATTAATATAAAAAAAAATGCTCAGCTTTCCGCCTAGATGGACACTTTCCCACTAAGCAATTAAATTGGCGTCAGCTAAGACAAAACTGAACCATTTAACCATGTGGAGGCTCGCAGAAAGCGTCGCACTTGGTCTCGACTCACCCGGGTTGCAGGCTCTGGTGTTCTACGCGATGGTCAGCTTTCTCTTGACCCAAAGCCTTCCATTCCTCGACCGCAGCGGCTCTTGCGCGCACAATGGCGATTTCTTCTAGTGCACGAACTTGGCGAGGGACTATAGTGTTGCCCCATAGCGCCTGGCAGCTTAACCCTTCAACTTGTTCACGAGGCCGCAGAACGATAAACCTTGCTGGCGCTATATCACAACCGTAATCGGCTCGCCTCCTATCGCTATCATTCCTTCCCCCGCTTCTGTACGGCGCGCGGTTCAGGTGTCATCGCCGATAGACAAGCACAGCCACCGCCTCATCCCTGGATGGCATACACGCACGGAACGCTGCTGCGCTGTCTGGCCATCGGTTTTATTCAGTTCCTTTTTTTTTTTTTTTTAACCTAAGCGGTGAGTTACGTAGTCTCAACGTCGACGAAGGCACTCGAATGAAAAGAATGGGCCTCGTTATGGTGGTGCAGAGGTATTAAAGCGCTCGACTACTGTGCCCAAAGATGCGGGATGCAAGCAACGTTCACACGACCTTCGGAGCATTTCGACAAGGTTCACCCTGACATTTTGGGATGCATGGTCTCATCAGACGGAAACACTACCTGCTGATCAGCACCGACCGTTTTACTCGGCGGCCAGAGGCACTTCCCCTTCCAGGCACCAACAGTGAAATCATTACCAAGGCATTCGTTTCGGGCTAGGTGTCACATTTCGGCGCCGCTTTTACAATCACTACCAACCACGACTGACAATTCGACCCTTCCCTTTTCAAGCACTTCGTAGTCTTGCTAGGATGTTCCCTAATCCGTACCACAGCTTATCACACCTCGCGAACGGCGTGGTTGAATGTTTCCAACGGATCTTGAAGGCATCGTTAAAGGCGAAACCCGACACACTCAACTTGACAGTTTCTCTACCTCTTATTCTGCTTAGCCTCAGGCTACTTTAAAACCGGACATCTAGTGCACATTAAACCTCGATGCCTTCGCCCAATTTCGCCTACGCTTTCAGGGTGAGGACACCCTTTGCACTACACCGCGCCGCCGTCTTCCCCATAAGCGTTGGCCTTCCCCTCGCGGAGGCATGTTGGGTCCCACTCGACAGTTGCGTGCAGCGAGCAGTGTTGCAGCGTGGGTTCTCTGCGGTGGTGGTGTATTTGCAATAACGCGGCTCAACATGAAAAAAGACAGCATGTATTTTGTTTTTCTCGTGGCAATAATTTGAACTGGTGGATGTTCAATGGGTTCGATGCAAATGGAATTAAATCGAAAAATTATCGCGATCAAATATGCTCGACAGTGTGCTGGCTGCCCTGGAAACTGACAACGGTTACTTTTCTTAGTATTCAAAATCTCAACTATAAAGGTATCCGAACTTCATAGGGCAATGTTACACTCGTTCTACGAAAGTGCAGACTTCACGAAAGACGATTGAAAAGTGATATCAATAGCAGGAAAGCTTAGCTGCAAATAATCAGCATTTTGGTGCCATTATTTTTTGTGATTACTGTTTTTATTTCACTCTTATAGAAATAGTAAATACAGTTCACTATAGGGGGTAGGTTAATAGTACGATTCTAATATCCTTTCTGCTTTGTAATTACAAGTCGTGTTACTCGAGCAGAAATTTTATCTAAAGGTTATTTGTTGTTTACTACAAATTAAGAGGAAAAGAATGTGAAAATTATTACAAGCGACTGATTGACTCTAAAACTTGACAATATTAACGTTCATTATGACCAACAACTATTAGCTTTCGCTGATATCATGCGCTTTATAACTAAGAGTTGCCGTTTTAGCTGAAACTTGTGGGGATTCACAATTCCCTGCCTCCATTATAACGACCGCGCGTAATTAACACGCGTGATTATGCGCGCTGTTAAAGAGGTTGGCGGAAAAGGGCAAATAAATCCCCTCCTCGCTGCCGCCAGCACAAATACAAAAAAAAAAAAAAGCAACTCCAGGGTCATGCTGGCACAAATTAAAACATTCTCGGTGATGTTATTTATTAACATCTCCCTTTTACCTATTTTCCGTCTTTCCTTGGTAAACGGACAGAAGGGTGCGGCTATGCTGCAGCTTAAAATAAGTAATCCTGAATGCCCAATCAATTAGATTCCAAGCGAAGGTAAGCGCAGCATAGGGTGGCAGAAAATTAGGTTAATGGAAGAGATTAAGAAATTCGCAGGGGTCAAGTGGATGCAGCTAGCACAGGACCGGGTTAATTGCAGGAAAATGGGAGAGGCCTTCGTCTTGCGGTGGGTATAGTCCGGCTGATGATGATGACAAGTGTCGAAAAAGTATTCCTAATTTCGAGTGAAGAGGTCAAGGGATTTGCTGCTTTCGTTGCTCGAACGACTGCTCACAGGGGACCGAGTTTCTCGTAAGATGAGCGACAAAACATTGTATACTTTAACGTAACTCCGATTCATTTCGAGAGTATTCTCCGGCATCACACTATCTTGGCAGAACACAAACTTTCCGGAAATCTACGCAACAGCGGCAGTTTAGTGGCCAATATTACCCGCCACCGCAATGCAGTGGCCCCTGGTCTTTCCAGGGACCATATCATTGCACTCAATGCAGCCGAACAAGAGAGTGGGACCCAACATGCTGCCGGAGAGAGCCGTGTCTCCACCCAGAAAGCGGCGCCAGCCATCGAGGCACACTGGTGCACACAAGGGGCTTTAGTGCACACCTGCTAATAGCTCTACCTTTGCGGAGAACTGTTCGACACTACTACACAAATATCGCCTTGCTGATCAATTTGAATATGTGCTGCAACTACGTTTTGCCTGCCCTGAGCAACCTTATTGGCCCCCATCCGCACCTATAACCCAGGGTTTCTCTCTACATCCCTTCTGATTTGAAGACTACAGCACATGTGTTTGTCTGTTGCGATACAGTTCGGAAGCCTTTGCATGGCCATTACGATGCTACCACATCTCTTGACGCTGGCATCTGAAACTGCGGGCACCATGTGATGCCTCCTGCTTTTATTGCAGCCACATCGTCGCATGCTCCAATCTCTGCCACTGTTGTAATGAGAAAGCAAATATCTGTATCGCTCAGGTTCTGCCGGCCTCCTTAACTAGCCAAGTGCGCATGTGTGTGTGTGTGGAGGGGGGTGGGGACTATGTAGCAGAATCTACAAATGTATCACAACACAGGTGCTACTCTTCACAGTACAATTAGTGATTCTTTATTACGAAGAACATGCTGTGAATGTGGAGTTGCTAAATAGTTGTGGGAATGGTGTAGCCCAGTGCAAGGAGGTGGGAGGGTAGGATAGATAAGTCTGTGTTCGCACCAAGAGTGCACACAGACTTTGGGTTTCATGCCGCCAGCGCCTCTGGCGGTGGTGGCATGAAGGACTGACCTTGGCAGTTTGTTTTGGTTGGCCCTCATAGCTGTGTTGCAGACAGACTGCTTGTTTGCACCCTGAAACTTCTAACAATATAACAGACATTTTCTACACCTGCATTTGTTCATTCTATAACTGATGCCAAGCAATGCACTGCCTATAGCGGAAATTTATGCTAGATTCGATACATATCACGCATTCAGTAAGAAAGCAGGAATTAACAAACTAACCAGTGCGACAAAGAGAAATGACATAAGAACAGAAACCACATAAATAGGGTTGTTCATTTTTGGGTAAAACCAGATTTTTCCGTTTCTGGAACAACGGTGCCCATAGAACTTGTTCAAAGCTCGTATGAAAGCACAAAAGCAGAAACTATTCAAGTGATACTTTCCGATAAAGAGGTTCTTTATGCAAAGGCAGTCTTAATGAGAGAAGCACTCGAGCCACTTTTATATTTCCAGAAAACACTTGAAAGGGGAAAACTTCTGGTGCCAAGCTTTGATCACCTCGTAAACGTCAAGCTACAGCAGACTGCCGAGTTTTTCATGATGATCGGTAAAAGCGATCGAGCAAAAGGTGTTTTGTCTGTACTACCTAAGAGCAGCGACACATTAGTAAGAACTTATGAAGAGTTTTTAGAAAACTCTCCACAAAATTGGGCTGCACTCTGAAACGAAAAGTCTCAAACAAAGAAACCAGTTGACAATGTGGAAACTGAGTGCCTTACTCAATCCATTCCAGAAGTGGCTGCTGAGTCACTCATTTCATGACTACCGAACTCTCTTTATTTCTGTGACTGGCGATGTAGGCTTACTTGCTGGAAGCAAGCACCACAAATGAAAATGTTGAAGTGATGGACTATTAGAATGACGCAACTGTGCACTATTTACTCCAGGCTAGCAAATGCAGCCTTGACATTGTTGCGTCTAACTAATGGCAGCTGTGATGTTGAGCGAACGTTGACTCAGCTAAGGAAGGTACCTCCAGAGACCAGACAGGTCTCGGATGGAAACTGAAATGTTGCGCATGCAAATGATTATGTACATTAATAATGGCGTGCAAAATGTCGATGACCATGCTCACGTGAATAGAATGTTTCTTGTCCAAAAACTGATTGTTGCACATCACTGAGAGCTATAATTACGACAGAAACGCCGAATTATGAGATACTTTCTTGAAAGCAACACAAAACATAACCTTAAATGATTACCGATCACTGATTAGGAGAAACTGAAATTATTAGTTTGTAAATTTAACCTGATAAAAATACAAAATTTCGGAGTGTTCCCAAGAATAGCCCGACTGCTCCTCTATTATTAAGTCGAAAAACAACACCCGATTTTTATTCCACGAATTTGAAAAAAATATAAAACCCGAAAACGAATAACCCTAAACTCCTTTTCATACATCAGGTGCAACGCAGCGAAAGCTACGCAAATAGTTCGCAAGAAAAAAAAAGAAGGAGGCGTATCACTACGCGCTCGTTTTGTAGCCGAGTGGTTCCTGCGGAAACTGGCTCTATTTCGAGCATACACGTTTCCAATAACTTGCTTCGCATGCCTAGACAACTTCGCAGAGCGGATCTTATAGAAAAAATGCACATCGAAAGACCATTTTCTCAAAAAGAGATGTGCAGCGCGGAGGGCACAGCCAACGCCATCTAGTGGCACAGCTGGCAAGGTTGCAAGGCAGCAAAAACGCGACAAGAACGAAAACGACATAAAAAACATACAAATTGATCGAATCCTATCTTTTCTCCATAAAAAAGGTGCTCTTTATGATGTTGATGGCAAATGTAAGATGTACTAAGCTTGCAGACAAAATAACTATTATTTCCTCTCGTAATGAGCAGGTACTATTTTTCATCGCGGATGCGGAGAGCGCGAACAAGAGCTGTAGCTTTGGCAGTGTTGCACTTGATGCATGAAACGGAGTATAAACATGCACAATTACTGTATGTTGTGCTGCCCTTGTATGTCATGCTGCTTCACCTTTTACAAATCAATGAACCAACCAAGCCAAACTGCAACCCGCAGGTGTGATTATGTACTTTCCAAGGTTAGTGGCGCAATGCAATGTGCACTTGAAAAGGTAACAACTTCCCATTACAATGCAGAAAAAAAAAAAAAAGGAAGAGCACAAGTTGTGACAGTTTTGATACAAGTTTTACTTTTCTGGCCATTCAGCTAAATTGTTTATTCATTTTCAAACTTTGTCTGCCAGTATGCCTAAAATCTGTGTCACACCGAATTCATTGTTAAGTTTGCACAGATTTTTTTTTTTTATCAAGATGCAGCGCACTACAAATGAAAAATGCCATCTTTATTTTCTACTTACTCTGCTACAAGAGGGAAAAAATTCTTCCTGATATCAACCTTTGTACAGCAATACATAGAAAAATTATCACCGGTGCAAGTATCACAATATAAGGCTTTGGCTAGGGGCTAACTGAGAACATATAGGCTACCACGACATCCACTGTTCAACTCTACATCAAAGACTGCACTTGCAGACAGGTTACAATGAGCATTAGAGGAGGCGTGAGGTCACATTTTACAAAATGCACAATATATACAGTATCCCTGTTATGCAATGTTGCATAATACAATTATGCCCATAATTGAGACTAGAAAGCAACTATTGCTCCCAATAAAAAGCACAGCCATCACAAACATCAATTCTTATATTTGTTTTTGTGAACCAAATAAGAATTTCAGCATTTCAGCATTTTTTAAACTTTTTCTTCCAGCATCCACAGTTTTAGCCAGTAAGTAGCACCGATTAATGAGCCGAAATAAAGCAAGAAGCCTAAATTGCATCAAACATTGCTGCGACATCACTGCAGGTAGAAAAGCAATATTTTGATAGCCTGCACGCAAACAATGTCTTAGTCATCTTTTTGCTTCAATAAAGCCGGAGGGTTAGTTTTGTCCATGGTAACATCAAGATCAAGATATGAGTGCACATAGGACTCCAAGGACTTGATTTGTAAAGAGCACTTATTTTTTGACAAAAAAAAAAAAAAATTCTCATATGAAAAATCGCAGTTGTTTGATATTTTCGCATTATATATACAGCATCACAAAACCACTCTTTTCTGCAATACCTTCCACTTCCTGTTACAATGCTTCGGCAACATACATTGATGTTTTCAACAATAAACAACAAAGAATGCAGATGTACAAGATTCCGGAATATATACTGAAAACAAAAACAACGGCCACTGTTTGAAACTCATTAGGGAACTGCTCGGTGAGGAGAAGGAGTGCTATTAGGAGAAAAGGAGGGAGGGAGGGGGATTGCAGAGCTCGGAAAATTTCTGAGGGTGTTCTGACACTGTAACAGTCCCTCTGGCTATGCCCCTGTTATTAATGACTCCAATTCTTTCTTGTATCACCAGTAATCTTGCCTTTTTAGGAGGCAATATATGTGGATGTCAGTATATAAAAGGTTAACATTTAAAACAGGTCAACTTTTATTTTATTTCAAGATATTACAAACCATTTCGTGGCTCAAGCAGGAGTTTACTTAGATTTATCAATAATGCTTCAGTGAGATTTTCCACAGAGGAAAAAAAAAAAACATTTTGTGATATCAGAGTGGCAAACTACACTTGTTTACAAGAGAAAAAGCTGACAGTTTATAGTAGTGATGCAGCACAATGGAGGCAGCATGAAAAGAACATTATCAACATTTGAAGCACATGAGTGGCTATAAAATTAGGTAGCAAATTTTAAAAGCCCTTGCACCAACAAGAAAAACTGCAGGTATATTCGAACAACCAATAGCATTTCTTGTTTAGCGAAAATTGCTCCGACAAAGTACAAAATGTGCAAAACCCAACACATCACACATCAATGCGCCAAAATGGACTAGCATTTTGTACTCGTAGTATGAGCATGCAGGTAAAGGCACTGAGATTACGTTATGTTACTGATACATATCACTTCGGATCTAAAAACAAACGTATATGGCTGGCTACAATATCCGGAAAACTCATATGAATGTGGTGGTTGCCTTCTATATTAACAACTTTATATGTGTGGCAATTTTGTGAAAAAATGTCTGACACAATTTTTCGCTTTGCAGATGAGCCACCAAGGCCAGGAATAGCTACTAGTGCCAGGAGGTTGTTGGTATAGCCTTTGCAGTACTCTTTTAGAGCAGCACTATCACTGCGAATCCAGTGAATATACCTGAGTCGGGCATCTTTGGTGAACACATAACGGCCGTCTCCAACAGACTTGCAGCCACGTGTCATCAGTGTTCTGACATTGTCGGGTAGGTAACCTAATGCTATGGTTTCAGTGTAGATCTTTATCACCTGCTCTTCTGTATAAACAGGTGGCTTGCTAAGGTCCTTGTATTCAAGGCGCATGTTACCCTCTACCACTTCCCTGAAAACCTTTGTAACCTTGCTAGCTCGGTCATACACAGGACCAAGGGAATCAATCATCACCAAATTTTGGACCTGAAAAGCAAGAGTAAAACGACATTTGCAAACAGAACATAATTATAGAATGTATGCACAATGCAGCACTGAAAGCTTGCTGAGGGCATATAATCTAAGAAAAATATCTGAAACCGTAAAGAAAATGAAGTACAGAATGGCATTAATCTAGAAATCAAGGTTAACTTACATATACATGTTTAAAAGGCCTCTAACTAGGTCTTAAGCATTTCACGTAAACAAGTGCAGCATGCAGATTTGGTACAAGTAATCATATTTAAAAGATACTAGAGCCGAAGAAATGCAGAAGACAGCAAAAATGCAAATTAAAACCAAGCCACATTCACCTTGACCAAATTTCAATGACCAGCAATGAACTGGCCACAACCACGCTACAGAAATGGTGTACAAATGTTCAGTGGTCAATCATCTCGGCTAACAGGTAACATGCTTTCCTATTGTTAAGTAGCACCCATGCTTTTTTAGCTGCGACGCCTCTCTTAAAACCAGAGCAAATATCATTTGTTTGCTGTTAAGCTTGCTGTTTAAACTTGCTGGCACATTTCTGTGGGCACTGCCATAGTGGAGAAGTGGTGCCATATAACAGTTCATCTTGCCATGAAAGACATGCTGGCTTGCGCAGCCAGCAGCAGCTGTGTTTGGCAGAGCGGGAACAGTTATTGGCTGTGCTAAATAATCGCTTTGAGTTTGTTTGCATAAAAGGTACTTGTATTTGGGATAATACTCCTTCACCAAGGTTTATGCAGCTCTTGAAACCTTTATAAGGTGCTGCTGTCACTGGTACAGCATACCTTTCCACACATAAAATTTGCACAGGGCTAGAAACAAGTGCATATTGCAAATAAAATATGTGTAGAAACAGCAAGATGCTCACAGCACAGAATTACCAAGGCAGAAATTCTGTGATGGAATGTTGATAGTGTGTACTTTAGCAGCTTATTATGGAGCACACTGGGCACAAGAACATATATTATGGTGAGGCAGTCCAAAAATAATCAAAAGTAATATGCCTCTGTCCGTGCCACTAAGTGAGTACAAGAACAATAAGAACATATACAAAGAACATTCTTTCTCTATTCTTGCAAGTGCTTGAGCATAATATTTAAGTTGAATGTTTGTTCGGTAGTCGCCTGGTTCTGCACATGGAGCACTTTTGTTGCTCGGTGCTTCTTCCTCTAAAACATGGGTTAGTGCAACGAATGAATCTTATACTGGCAGATAGTGGTCATTTGGGAGATTCAGATAAACAGTTCAAAGTCCCAAAGCCTACATGCATATAATCAAACATTATATGTTAGCAAAGAAAACTCCGACACACGAATGCTGTTACAATTTCTTGGCACCTTCCCAAGCAAAGCATATAATACAGAATATCTTAGGATATAAAATAATGAGAAGGTGCTTGACGTGGCTCTTTATTACATGAACACTCTCCACTGACTGAACAGAACTGCATTACGTTTATGCATGCCATTAGTGTAAGGTGAAAGCAATGCAATCAGGATGAGGCAGCTAGCATCACACATATCTTTCTTTTAGGTTTTTTTTGTTAAACCTGATTACCGATCTATATCCTTGTTGCATACTCATCTGGAGCCTATGCATGCAACCAGAGGTCACGCTGGGCTAAGATGCACTAAATGTGCAAGAAAAGAACTGGTTTTCAAGCCCAGCACAGGTTGGGCAAAGCTTGTTGTGCATCTGCTGCATCAATCCTAACTCACGCTTGGGTTTTCCTTGTTTTTGGAGACATTGCAAGTACCTTTGAAAAGGCACTAAAACTTTAACATTGTTTTTTGCCTGTTCTCTACAACGAGGCCCTAATGCATTGTACCTGCTGCATGTGCGGGCAGTACAAGTACAGATGCATTCGGAATCTGCCATTCATGCGTTACTGTGCTCTGCTGCTCTTTGTTAATAATCCCGTTTTAGTACAGCATGGCCTGTGGTATGCTCTAGTGGCCCACTACTTTGGATAGGAGAGGAGATGCATGGTGTAGACATCTGCCATACTTCCACCTCTTTTTCGAGGCGAAAAAAAAAAAAAATGCTGCTGTGGAGGCTAGCTGCCGTAGCATGAGCAAGAGTGGACACAGCTGAAAGGAGCTTAGTGAAATTGCTCAAATATATAATGACTATAACTCTGCTTTAAAAGACATTTTTTTTTTTTTTGCAGTGCTCTCCTTGGACAGTGCTTCAAAGCCCCAGAGTAGATAAATTTTTATGCGAAAGCATTAAAAACCCCATTCTTCGGATAATCCAGTATGAGTGTTCTGAGCAAAAAATCACAGGCATGACTTTGGCAGGTGGTAGATGACAGCTGACATGACCATGCGCTGACTGGTCATTGGGTTGTGTGGCATCAAGAGACCACATGACCTGGCCTAGGTGGCAGGCACTCCCAGATTAGGCTTCACCTTTCAGTTGGGAGGGTGAGATCAGAATTCATCTCTTCAGAATCCTTGGATCTCATGTATGCAGCCCATAGCTTCGGATGATGCAGAGCAATGGCACGAGGCCTGGATGAGTGCTGCGCTGTGTCTGACCAACTAGCCCACCAGTTCATGCTGCCCACTCGTCATGCAGGCATGTTAGTATCGCTTGGTTAAAGCGGAGCTTTATATCTATGTCGGGCGGCCTTTCACACAATGTGGTACCTTGTGACTATGTGCTAATGAGCATGTGTGGTGTAATGGAGGTACAAACTAAATGATTAGTGATTAAGGGATGAACGCGCCATGAGGATCTGCAAGGGCAGCTGATAAATGGGAGCCATTAATGCTATTGCATTATGCTCTTAAAGGCAGAGTTTAAGTGTACTTCAAAATTTTTTTGCCATGGGTTAGTCAGTTATCATATTAGTATACAGTGCACAAATCATGAAACTCAACAACCTAGTACCACGTGATTAGGAGAGGGTATAATAACGGTTTCTCCACGGAGGTTTCTCCACGTTTCATTTTGGATGATGTGCACGCTGAACTGAGAGCACAAACTCTTTGGTGATGTCATCTGGCCGCGTCCACTCATCTAGCAGAGCTTTTCGCGATGTATACATAGGTTTAAAAGACAGACATCACCAATTTCTTTCCGATTCGATTTGATAATCAAGCTGTCTTTTTTATATCAATTTAGTATGAGATTCAAAACGTTGCTATTTGGCCACATACCCCTACTATAATTATCCAAAGGTGACAAAGGGTAAGGACATGGAGTATACAGTGCATGCATGCAGTGCCACCAACATGTGCACAGCATACGAATGTGTTCACTGTGTTCGGGTGCACTGAAATGCTCCTACAGCCATTTAGCCCAGGCATTCTCGTGGTGTGATACTGGACTGAAACAAAGCCTTAAACTGTGCAGCGCATGAGAAAGCGACCACCAATTGTGCACTCCTGGCAATCGCTCTCCAACTAGCCAGTACACCTAGGATAATTTCTATACCTGCCTACTCCTATATGTACAATGCAGCACTGCAGCTTACATGAAAATTGTGGACTTTCCAGTGTTTATTTCCAAGAGAAAAAAGGAAAAAAAAAGGCAGTGTTCTGGTGTTCTTTCTTTGGAAACCGGTCTATTTTTGGCTAGCTATATGGTGCAATCACTAAAAGTGGCAGTTATCGAAGGAAAGCGATCTCAAACGTATGAATGGGACTATAGAAGCAATATCAGGATTGCTGATTTCGCTTATATAAATTTATAAGCATGCTCGTGTTGACAGCATCAAATGTGCTGTGTACCTTATTACTTGATGCTTTAAATGATGCATGGGACATTATGAGCGTGCTGCCCACGAGTAGTTCCCAGAACAAATTAACGACAATGCCAGCACTGCATATGACTGACATTTGGAGCTTAGACAGAATCTTCCTATAAGAAAAAAACAGCGTACCCTTATGACATAGACTGAGAAAGATAGGATGACACAGTGCTGTGCTGTGTTATTTTTTTCAGTCAGTGTCTTAAATGTGCGCTGTTTTACCCAAACGTGAATTATCAATTAAGCCGTTCTACAACCTTACGAGGTAGAACCTTCCAAAGGCTGTGTTAATCCTGAACAAGCGTAAATAAATAATTGTGTGTGTCCAGAATAACCAACAAAACTACCTTGGTACTTCTTTGAAAACAAACCCCAAAATCATAAATAGTATCAACTTAACACTTTCTTGGTCTTCATATTATCTAACCACATGAATTTGAGGTGCTGGTCAAATAGACTTAAGGCAGTCATTTGAATCGGTTCAGAATAATTCTACTTGTTTCATTTGAAGTACAAAAAATATATATATATTAGTACCATGAAATCTAGCCATATGTTATCATCCAGTCACCTTGTCATGAAATGCTCTATTTTTGCTTTTTTCATAAATTATTCCGTCACCAACAATTATAGAATAAAGTTCACCATATTATGTGTATCACACAGACTAGATCAAATGCATAAGGTTCAGATTAAATTCCATAGGCGAGGTGCTTTCTTTTGGTCTTCTTAATATCCTACATACTAAACAATTGGAATTACCTTACTGCCAAATGCCAGCAGTTTTTGGCACAGCTGTTTGATGCTCTCTGACCGTAGGGAAAGCAAGTAAACAAAAATGTTGCACATACCTTTTCAGGGAAGAGGCAGCCAAAGTGCAAGCCCACGTGGCCTCCTAAACTGTGTCCTATCACAGAGAACTGATCCCATCCAAGATGCTGAACAGCACGCCAGACGTCAAACCAAAACTGGATTGACATGTATTGAACACCTTTGGGCAAGTGTGATGAAAAGCCATGGCCCGTAAAGTCCAGAGCCACTGCATTCCATCGTGGGTCCAGTCTTGGCACGAGGTGGTCAAAGCTTGCCGCATTATCTTGCCAACCGTGCAACAGGATCATGCGACGGCGTGGGTCTTCTGTTGACGTGGGCAGCCACTGCTTGGCTGCCAAGTGGCCATATGGTACGGGAATCTGCAATTCTCGTATCTCACGCTCCCTGACTGGTGCATCACTGGTGGCCGCACGGCACTGACTGATGCCAGCAGGGCAGCGAAAAGTCAAATATCTCTGCAGCTGCTTTGCAAACCTGGACACAGTACATAACACATCTGTTATATTTTGCAAACTTTCCCACAAGTTGAAGTAGTTTTTGTCAGCTCTGTGTGCCCTGTACTTTAAAAAAAAAAAAAAGGAAGCCATACAGCCCAATGAAGCAGCAGTTGATTAAGAAAAGAAGAAAAAGGAATGGATCTTGATTTTGCTTACCAAAACTATAATGCACAAGTATGACCTTGAAAAAATACTGTCTTGCCATTTGAAATGAACACCAAGAGAAGCAGCATTATTTGCACCATTGAAGAACAGAATGCGACTTGCAGCTTACTGGTGGATCCCATATGATACCAAGAAAGAAAAATGGAAGACTATTCTGCAATATGCAATTTGTATTCTCAGGAGCACAACCACTGAGATAGGAACCTCGAGATGCAGCATTGCCATCAGGTCTTTTGTGTAATTTTAATTCAGCCACTTGTGTTGTATTTCGTAATTTACTGCTTTCACATGTCTGACAGTCCATACAGAGTGCTTGCATCTCTTTGTTCTTGCTAGTCTATAAGTCTAGCATTACGACTAGGCCTTTAAGAAGTGACATTAAGTTATCAAAAACATTAGTTTTGCTACATTCGTGTTTCCAAAAATATAAACTTGAGCAAGGGAGAACTGCATTTATTTCTAGATATTCCTGAGCTTTCCCAGAAGCATCTGAAGTAAAAATGACAGAGCCACATACAAGGTAAAAGCAATCAACAAACAACCAGATTGCAATAACACTCATCAGTGAATAACAGTATCTGTCATGGGTTTTTGTATGTGATTGTCATATAGCACATGTGTGCTGTTTCTTATAGACTAGCAAGAACAAAGAGATGCAAGCACTCTGTATGGACTGTCAGACATGTGAAAGCAGTAAATTACGAAATACAACACAAGTGGCTGAATTAAAATTACACAAAAGACCTGATGGCAATGCTGCATCTCGAGGTTCCTATCTCAGTGGTTGTGCTCCTGAGAATACAAATATAGTTAGTATCCTTGAGGAGGGGGTTAATGTGCTAATGACAACTTGAGTCATGATTGAAAAGCAACCCCTTATAACCTGGTTCATTTAGTATAACGTAGCATTATAATGCAGCGGAAATTCTGATTTAGCGCATTCATATCTATGTGCACAGGAAGTACTGTGCGGAATGTCGCCCAGGGGAAAACATTTTACAGTTAAATAAGGAAGACAATATTTTTGTGCCAATAGACCAGCATGTGAAAGAGTGGCCTTCTGAAGACCTTTTATAAAATCACCTGAAGTAATATGAAAGCGGATATGGCCAGACGTTATAAATTTAGTGCCTCACTTCGCATAAAAAAGTATTCTCACTCTCCACCGTGGCTTTACGAAGCTTTGTAAGAAGAAGAAATGGGCGTGGGCAAAGCATGTAGTGTGAAGAGAGGATAACCGATGGTCGCTTAGGGTAACAAACTGAATTCCAAGGGAAGGAAAGCGTAGCAGGAAGCAGCAGAAAGTTAGGTGGGCAGATGAGGTTAAGAAGTTCGCAGGGGTCAAGTGGATGCAGCTAGCACAGAACCGGGTTAATTGGAGAAATATGGGAGAGGCCTTCGCCCTGCAGTGGGTATAGTCAGGCTGATGATGTAAGCTCATGTACTGCACTGCACTATCTTCCAATAAGAGAACAAGAACTATTAAAAAGTAGTGTGCTACCTTATTTGCTTATTTATTTCTAATAAACAAGGCATTTTCTAACATCACTATTATATTTGTTTGTTTCCCCCATTACTAAACAAAATTTATTAAATCTGTGCCAACGGCCCTATTTTGCAAAATATTATTTGTTTGCCAGATTGCATAGACAAATAATTTCATTTACATCTTGAAGGAGAAACATCAGCTGTAAAAACAGCGTACTCTCAGAAAGTGCTCGGAAATACGCAGTTGTGTAAAAATAGATGTGCTGCTATGGACAATTAATTTCTAGTGGTTTGTTTTGCAGTTGGCCGAAAAATCTTAAACTTCTCTCTGCATTCAATTTTGGTTCATGATTAAGTTTTATTGAAGCTCAAGCGAATTACATATGTCTACATATACATATACATCAACTTGTCGACGATTGATTGTTCCCTGCTTGCCCAAATGCAAAACAAACCACTGTGGATTAAGGTTATGCATAACAGCACATCTAGCTTTCCTCTTTAACGTGCGTATTTCCAGGCACCTTCTGAGTGTATGCTGGGACTGGAAATTACGTTTCTTGGAGTTGCAAATGAAATGATTATTTTTTTTTTCACCTATCAAGTACAGTAGATATTTCACAAAAAGATTAAGAAGACGCTTAAACTAAGCCTGAAAAATAGAAAGTTTTTAAATATTCTTTCTGAAATTAAAATTTTTAAAATTATTATTACTGTAACATCAACACAAATTCAAACACTTGTTACTAAGCCATATGAAGAACAATGCATTCATTATGAGCTGCTCTAACACGCTTAGCAACCATGAACCTTCTTAGCATACGTGTTGCATGACCGTCTGGCATGCAGAGGGCCTTGTTTTGACCCGAACTGGAACAAATTTATTTTAATGAATTACTTCTTTTTTCTGAAATACCCTTATCAGATAAACCTCCTCATCAATTCTGAGTTTATTTCAACCCTCCCTATTCAGTCGCTTTATTTGAATGTGGGGTGCTTGAAATTCCCGCATGAGGCCAAGTGGTACTGACATGACCCTGTAGACCAATCAGGATATTTTCAGCAGAACAAGCCCTTTTAAGCTATCGTGCAACACAGTGAGCTCGATAGCATGCTACATGATATTTTTATGCATACAGATTTGGAGAATGGCAATATTATCAACTTTCTTTCCTCACGTTGAGCGTAACGTGCAGTTCCAAAACAGAAAATAGTTCCACAATTCATTACATGTTTGTCTGAAAAATCCTGGTGTTTACATGTTAGACGTTTTAATTACTTTGAAGAAAATTTCGCACATGCATAAAAAGTTGCCTGTTGGTATCGCATTGCATTATCTGAGGCCTGGTGATATTTAGGTGGGAAAATGTATTCTTCGCAAAAAAATATAGAAAATGGCATGTGAAAGAGGTAACAAACTTAATAATTTATAGAAAAAAAACAACAACAGAAAACCTAACTTATGCTACAGCAGGCAAAAGCTGCAACATTTCACCTTCTTTCTGTAGCAATGAACAGCTTTTGGCAACCATAATGTTCCCACCCCCATATCAGGAAAAACTCACTTCCCCAAAGGCTGTAATATGGTTATCGCCTGTTTGGTCGCATGATCCCACAGGGCATATGCTTGAGAATGCACACTACCAGGCCCACATAGACAGCATATATTACTGGATAGCAGATAAACGGGGATATGCTTGGCTAGGATGGGACACAGTGATACTGAAGCAATTTAGCCAAGGAAATTTTTGTTGTACAACTATTGCTGCATAATAAGCCTAAGAAGTGCTGCTAAAATAATATAAGGTGACAGCTGATTGTGGGTAGTCCATAATGTTGGCAGAAACAGAGTTTATGCTGATTAGACATAATTAGCGCTGCCTTATGGTGACATAGATGGTTCTACAGCAGGGGAGCTAAAGAAAGACTAACAGAAACAATGCAACATAGTCACACATAGTCAACTATGAATAATATTTATATGCTGGTGGTACAACCAGGCATCAAAGAATTTAAACCACAATCATTTGTGTGAAGGAAGTTCAGCCTTCATCAGCGGAGATTCCAGACCAGAGGTCACAAGCCCAAATTAAGTAACAAAAATAAGCGATTTACAAAGAGTGATTAAAAGTGGAACAAAATAACAGTGAATTTAGTTATTTTGAAATTGTATTGAAACCATAAGCCTCGACTTGCCTCAAAGTAGCTGTTATTTGAATCATTCTAAAAAGCAGCAGGGAATCCACGGGGCAGGACGATCCTCAAAGTGATACAAGGGCAATCAGTCACTGAAAAAAAGAAAAGGCAACTGCAATGAAGCAAGACAACAAGCACTACACGCTCGAATCCTAGACAGTGACATTCAGAATACGAACCTGGTCATTACTTGTTGAAGCTTGGTGCCTTAATTTGATGCCGTAAGCTGCATGCACACACTTTTCAGACACGAGATGTCTGGCGTTGTGACTCTGAGTGCCTTTGTTCTTCTTGTATGTGACCTGTGTAACTTTTATACCCGTTGGCATTGTCAATATCATTTTCTCATTCCTCCTTCCCTCTCACCACATTATGTGAGGCAAATTAATTAGGATAGTCTCTCGCCTTATACTTTTTTTTTTTTTTTTTACTCCCATATCTAGATGGCTCAATTTTAAGATTAAGTAGCGGGAAGTACACAGCGTACAGTATGTAGTAGCGTGAGGAATAAGTGGGAAAAGAAAAGAACTATGAGAAATTTTTCCGCAAGACGGTATACAAAAAACTGAAACTTCGATCTGAATCAAGAGCCAGCACAGCTTTCTTTTTTAATGATAGTGGTAAAACGCGCAAGTTATGAGAATTCAACTGTATGCCACCACAGCACCAGCAATATTACCCCCGGCCGAACTTGCCCATCAAAATGCGCTCCAACGATACAGCTCGACAGAGCGTGTTGTCTTTCGCACGATAGAAAACTCCTGCAATTCACTTTCAAGCCAAGAACTTTCGAAAAATGAAATCACATACACGCACTCACGCAATCACACGCAACGGTCGGGCCACAGATTACGGCAGTATGTGCGCCGCCCATGTCGCAGCTCCCGGAATATTTAATGTTACGCGCTACTCCCTCAACAGCACTGCATTCTCCTCTGAACAGCAGATTGAAGTGACTGCAGATAAAGCCAACCACTGAAAGTTTTTGTATGCTAAGCCATTTAAAGTAATAAAGTACAGAACTTACGTCTATCATGCTGATGCAAAGCACGCTCCCAAGGGAATCCCGTGTACCGGTGGCGGGCGACCTTGGCATTAATCGAAGAGTATTGAGCAATGCGTGCGCAAGTTCACAAAGCACTGCTGCTGACACACGTGAGTTGCAAAATGGAGACTATTTCACAGACCGACTGCAAGCGCGTAGCCACTTCCTTTAACGCAAGAGTAGCAAAAGTGCAAGTTGCACGGAGAAACAAACGAAACTGACATGCTTAGCGGAAAGCTGCCGGTCGCGCTGCCGCTGCCGCCGGGAGCCTCTTGGCTCTGGATAGCTTTGGCAAGAGCTATGGTGGCTATGGGGCTTGGTAGCCATGAAAATGCGTTAACGCAAATAATTTTCATCGATGATGACCCACTGTAAATGTAACCATGCTCAAGTTGCGCAGAGTTAAAGCGATAAAGGATAAACCACGGCCGCGTGGTTCTGTACGCGGATCAAGCGCGGACCGTGCAGATCACGGGTTGCGGGCAGTCACTGCAGTCCACGATGCTGCAGTCACTGCAGGCATGCTGTAGACGAGCGCAGGGGAGCGCTTTGCTACAGAAAGAGTGACGAGTTGTTTACTAGAGAGAAATGTAAAGTGATCATGGTTAGGAGATGCGACCTAAAAGCAACGAAAACGTACAGTACTACTGCGCTACTGCTACTACCACGCAGGTAGCAAAAATGATCGGAAGGGTGACTTTGCAAGAAATACAATAATAAGGAGGGCATGTCTGCGCTGGAGCTATTGCCGGCAACTACATCGAACGAGTCTAGAACTAAGAACACACACCCACAATCAAAACTGGATATCTATATCCAGGTGAAAATATAAAGTGGAAATTGAAGTGGTCCTACTTGAAAGTTAGCGAGTCCCACGGAGGTCCTTTTATTTTAAAGGCAACACTAACCTGGGGGCGAATTACGTATCGCTCACAGTCGCAAACCAGTCACAAACCGCTCACAATGCCCTGTGGCTTAGGGCTGACCAATAGGAACAGGGCATTGTGAGCAGTTTGTGACTGGTTTGTGACTGTGAGCGGTACGTAATTCGGCCCCTGGTTCTTAACTGTTGGCACTTTATCTTACTAAATTGTACTCACCATTTATGCTATCACTGCAGACAAAAATGCATGAAATAACTTTGCTCGCTAGGCAAGCTACACTGGTGCCAGTATATGAGAGTGTAACAAAGAGGAAATATGGGTTGGTTTGGTTTGTGGAGTTTGTCCCAAAGTGACTCAAGCTATGAGAGATGCCGTAGTGGAGGACACCTGAAATTTCTGACCACCTGTGATTCTTTAACGTGCACTGACATCGCATAGCACACGGGCGCCTTGCTTTTCGCCTCCATCGAATAGCGGCCGCCAAAAATGTTCTTAGTGCACTAACGCCCGATTCATTTCTCGTCTGTTGTATATATGCTTATTACGTGATTGCTTTGACTTCCACAGAAGCATATGTAATTCTGTCCCATTCATCATCATCATCAGCCTGACTATACCCACCGCAGGGCGAAGGCCTCTCCCATATTTCTCCAATTAACCCAGTTCTGTGCTAGCTGCATCAACTTACCCCTGCAAACTTCTTAACTTCATCCGCCCACCTAACTTTCTGCCGCCCCCTGCTACGCTTTCCTTCCCTTGGAATCCAGTTTGTTACCCTAAGCGACCATCGGTTATCCTCTCTTCGCACTACATGTCCTGCCCATGTCCATTTCTTCTTCTTAATTTCCGCTAGAATGTCGGTAACTTGAGTTATTTCTCACACCCACTCTGCATGTTCGCTATCTCTTAATGTTACCCCTACAATTTTTCGTTCCATAGCCCTCTGCATTGTCCTCAACTTAAGTAGAACCCTCTTGGTTAGAAAGGGCAGAACTTCTCAGAAACATGGCCATTAGTGGGCTGGTCATTTATTGCGTGGTCCCAGGGATTTTGCGCACAAGGATTAAACGAAAAGAGTTTAAGAACTGGGAAGTTAATTCAACCGAGGACTCGGTAAGCGTGACTAAGCTAGAATTGATAAGCGTGACTAACGTATTTGTAAACTTTAAACTAAAGGCACTAACAGCGACACAAAGATCATATACCGAAGTGAGAAATGTATTTCCTATTCTAAAATGCTGGAGGTCCTGACAAGAGATGCCTTTAAAAGAAAAAGAAGATATAAAAATATTTGCTAATACAGTTAGTATATTGCAAATTATTGCTACTTGCAGACAGATTCTGCAACTACTCAATTGATTATCACTTCCACGAGCCCACCTTCCTTCCATACCTGATTGTATTTTGTAGGTAGGTATATCTTCCGGTAAATTCGTAAGCACAGATATCACTTTCCCTACGTCTAGCCATCTACTTATATCATCACCTAGCACTATAGAGAGCTTCTATACTAGCACCCACGACTAAACCTGAGCAACAAATTCAGACAACTCCAGCTAAATCTGCATTCAATATAATCAATGTTTAGAAGTTTGAAAATAAATTGAGTCCAGACTCATTTACCTCCAGTAGGCATGAGTGCCACATGATTTCAATGATGCCTTTTCTCCTCAGGTGACTTCGCATCTCTGTAGCACACTGATGAAGAGCAGAGACCTCTATCAAGCAACAGTTTGAAACATTGTGAAGTGCTATGCCACAATGACTGTATTTCACTCCTAGCAGTTAGCTAGATTAAGAAATGTACACATACAAGGAAGGGCATAAAGACTAGCCAGACTTTATGCCCCTGTATACAAGGAATTGCACAGAGACTAGCCACAGGAACAGTGCTCTCACCTCCAACTTTTAAATGAAGGCATGAGGAAGCAGGTTAGGATGTATACAAATTGCAGAAAGGGTACTGAAGAGCTGGATGAAAACCTCGCTCACCCAGATATTAGCTTAATTGTGTGTCTGTTCCTTGAGAGTTCTCAACATACTACCACGTGCACAGAGCAAAGGCCAAAAGTAAGTAGGCAAGATACTGAGAAAACAAATTCATCCCAGAATGAATTTTAGGACTTGAGAAATGTCCACTTGCTTATCCTGTCCCAAAGAATTGCCTTAAACAAAACACATCTGCTGAAAGAATGATAATGACTGTCAGTGCTTAACCACAAAGCATATTTTACAGGCAAGTTTAAACCTTCAGTAACAGACTTGTAGGATACCATCTGTCATGCATGCAATATTATTTATTTGGTAAGTTGACTTCAGAAACTTGAATTTAGATCCCCATAGATAATATTGTTAACCAGAAACATTTAACTTCTACACATTTATTTACATAATCTCTAACAGTGCTGCACAAAGAAACCTCTCACAGCAACAAGAGGTCAGTAGGCTTCTATAACTGGAATGTGTTATGTAAAAAAAGAATTTGAAACAAAAAGGCCAGTGATATTCAAGGTAGGTTGACAGCATAAATTAACAGGTTTATATGTATCAAATGAGCAGTCTGATGAGAACGATGAACAGTAGTTGCCCTTGCATGTGTCATGCGATTAGGCACAACCTTCTCTAAAATAGGGACAATGAGAAAAGTCCGAGCTTTTGTTCTGAGTAAAAATAGATCATGCAGCTGTTTCTGGCCATGTTGATGTTTGTAGAGCAACTAAAGATGAATTACCTAGTGATGAAATTAAGTGAAAAAATAATCCTCTCTCACGGTCCCTTTACTATTCCTCTGATCTTTTCTGCATAAGAAAGAATTGCAATGGTGGTTCAGTGGCTTTGACATTTGGCTGCTGATTGCAAGGTTAGATGACTGAATCCTAGGCACAGTGGCCATGTTTTGACGGGTGTGAAATGCAACTGTGCTACCAGCATACACTAAAATGCCGAAGCGGTTTAAATTAATCTGGAATCTTCCACTATGGCGTCCTCATAGCCCATGCATCACACTTTGGATGCTAAACCCTGCATACTAAATACCCATGCCTAGGATACTAAAGACATACTCTCAGCTAAAGTAGCATATTTGTTATAACAATGCAATCATTTAGTGATACAAGCCAACATCCATTTGTCCTCAGTGACCTTTCAAATTTACCAACAAGCCTTCAAAGAGTATTTATTTATTTATCATCATACCCACAGCACCATTGTCTGGCATTACAGTGGGGGGGGGGGGGGGGGGGGGGGGGGGTTGAAAAAGAAAAAGTATACAAAATCCACCGCGCATGCAGGTGGCTACAAAAAAGAACATTTAGATAAAAAGAACACGGAATTATTATACACAAAAAATGTCATAGCATGGAAGAAAATGAATCATTTGATAATATGGACACTACTTCCTCAGGCAGCTTGTTCCATTCCGAAATCGTTTTGGGGAAAAAAGACATTTTGAAAAGGTTAGTCTGGCATCTGTATTCTTTACCTCAAGTGAATGATCTCTCCATAAAGACATATAATCAGGGTTGACTAAATATTTCGTTATGTCTATTCCAGTTCTTGAATGATATATATTATGAAATAATTTTAAATGCAGAACTTTCCTACGTTTTTGAAGTGAGTCCCAACCCAAAGCGTTTTTCCGCACTAGTTACACTAAAATAATGCCCATAGTTATTAAAACCAAAATGAACGGCCAAATTCTGAACTCCTTCTAGCTTTTGAATGTCAGTCAAGGATTTTGGGTCACAGACTGTGCAAGCATACTCAAGTATGCTTCTAACGTTTGCATTATACAGCAGTTCTTTGTCTTTAAAGGAAAAAGTTTACCGTTACACCTCAGGAAGCCCAATATACGACAGGCTTTGGCAGCAACAAAATCCATGTGACGATGCCAAGACATTGCACTGGTTAAATAAACACCAAGATATTTAAATTCGAACATTGAAATCAATCTACTATTATTAATATTGATACGTGATATGTGATACCTTTCTTCAGCTTCATCGTCTATCACTCTGTAGTCCATCGTCGTCCTCTTTAGTGGCATATAATGTAACAATATTATAAGTGAAATTATGTGAAACCTTCTTTTTAGTGAAACACATATGTACAGATTTTTGTATATTAACATGCATTCCCCAATTCTCACACCACTGGTTACTTTACACAAGTCAAATTGTAATGCATCGCAGTCACTTTGATCGTTAATAATTCTATACCACACACAATCACAGTAGTAAAACCCTTTACAGACGTTTCCTTGAAAACTTTTTATTTATACTGTTTCATTAGCTTCACTTTTGGTTCCCCACACGGCTGAAGAGGTGGCGATTGCACTTGCAATAGCAGGGACAATGGCTACTACAATTATAAGTGATTCCAAAACAACAATATGCAACTTTCTCAAGGGAAGGGTCTCTCCATAGGCAAAAAGGATACTGAGAACATGTCAGGATGATAGAATAATCCGGCTAATATGGGCACCAGCCCACTCCTAGCTTCAGGGAAATGAGGGAGCTCATAAGCTTGCTTGCGGTCTCACCTTCTGGGTAGGCTCTGATCCTCAGTACACTCTTAGCAGAGACAGGCTAGTCAGCTACAAAGAGATTACAGAGCACTATCGACTAAACAGGTTGGAATACCCACCGGTAGATAGGACACTAAATAAGATCCAAGAAAGCATTTGGAGGCGCTTACAAACAAGGACTTTTCCGAACCCAGTCAGTGGTACCCGGAGCAATTCTCAGATAGGTGCAAACTATGTCAGGATAAGGCGGATCTGGTAAATATGATATGGATGCGTCCAGAAATAACAAATATAAATGAACAGACAAAAACGGAAGAATTTTGGGAGACTCTACTGTTGAGCTCACACCCTGAGACTCAGCTAAGTGTAATCCGATTGGCCGAACACGCCGCTTGGATCTAAGGGCTCCAGGCCTTCGTGTAGACGGGTAGGTTGACGCCTACCTTGTATCTGTTGGAAATTAAAGTTTTTACCACCACCACCTAGGTGCTCTTGTACAAACTTCAAACAAATTGAAAAGAGTTACAAAGCCTGCCAGGTTAGTCTTCAAGAGCTATACTATATTTACAAATGCTGAAGTTATTTTTATACCTTTGGGTTGTGCACATCAAGAAAATGCAATAAGACTTAGGCTCAAGATTTCCTCTTCAGTGTGACCTCTCTGACAACCAAAGTAAAGGTAGAAAAAGAGAGCCTTTCAGCTCTTACGCACAAAGATGCAAGATTATGCATGGAAGAAGCGAAAGGTTCTCGCCAGGGAAAAATTATAGGTAGTTTTTGGAGGGCATTTAGTTTGAACCTTACATTTTTTCAATAAAAAAAAAAAGCTTCAGCGTGGTTTTCCTAAGTAAAATCTTTAGCATGGGCGCGACTGCACCACGGCCTCCCTTATATCTACCTCAGGGTTCTTACTTATTATGATTGCCGAGAACCTTCTAAAAAAGGCTTTACATGGCTAGCAACTAATTCTGGATGATTCATGTGCACATGATGGTCACCCTCTAAATTTAGCATCTGAAAGCTACGGCAGTGTTCTCTGAGAATACTTATCATCCTTCCATTGTGCACAGAACAACGTCCAAAGCCTGGCACAGCATCCAGAACAAGTAGGTCACCCTTGAAAGACTTCCACCATGGGACTAAAGCAGTGCTGTCAACCCTATCCCAAAGCAGTGCCTTCAGTCGTACATCTCTGGTAAAAAGGTAACGACCATCAGCCTGTTGCCTGCAGCCACGCTTCATCAATATTTTCACATCTTCAGCATGGATGCGTCCTGAAGGTGTCCTGGCATACAGATTCACAATGTCTTCTTCAGTGTAACTTGGCTGACGACTGTGCTCCTTATCTTCAAGGCGTAAATAGGACATCAAAGTAGCTCGTGCAACATTTAAAACTTGGTTTCTAGACTCGTAGATGTCACCGAAGCCATCAAGCAGTATCATTTTTGTCACCTGAAAGATGTGCTACAATCAGTGATATCTACCACGTGAAGCACAAGAAAGATGAACAACACTTTTCTTGTTATAAAATTTTGGCACATCATTTCACTGCAGCTGTCCTATTTTCTTTGTGTGGCGATTTCATATCAGCCATTCCATGTGACCAATGTGAATGAGTCGATTATGATAGGCTAAGCAGGTCTCCAAGAGCTGCTCTTCACATATGAAAATGATCGATTCTTGAAATAAAGTTCATGGCCTGAACCTAACATTATGCATGCGCCTCTCATCAGCACTAGCTGTCAACGTATATATATGCTTGCTTTGGTCACTTAAAGGGCATTGCTTTATGCAGCACAGATGCTATCTAGCTTGAGGCTAAGACGTAGCCATCATGAAAACCATACATGTAGAGTTAGTCAGCTGCAACTGTTACTGAACAACGTAAGTGCTGCAATATAAGTGCTTGCCATGTCATGGGATCCTGTATTCTCCACCCAATACAAAACATGCTGCTGACCTCGAGCTCAACAGAAGAACAAAGCTTGATGATTAAAAACTAAAAATAAAGTAGCTTCCAGTCATATTACAACACACATTTAATGAAATAGGAGCTGGACATATTATGAACCATTATCGGCATGTGCCTACTCTGGCTAAGAATTACCACACTCCGGCACAAGATGGTAACACTGACCTTTTCAGGAAACACATTGGCATATCGGTGTGCCACAAGGCCTCCCAAGCTGTGACCAAACAAATAGAACTGGTTCCAGCCTAAAAACTTGATGGCATGAGCGACATCCGATATAAAATGTGTCAAACTGTAGATGCTTCCTTTTGGCAGGTGCGACGAAAGGCCGTGACCAGTAAAGTCCAACGCCACAGCATGCCACCTGCCATGCAAAGTCTCCAGCAATGGGTCGAAGCTTCCAGCATTGTCTTGCACTCCGTGCAGGCACAGAAGGCAGCTGTTTGGTCTTTCTTTTGTTGCAGCTGGCCATACCTTTGCAGCCAAGTGGCCATAAGGCACAGGAATTCTGATTTCTTGTGTCGAGTGGTTGACGAGGGAGCAGGCAGTTGAATTTTCCCGTAGAAAAAAATGCTGCACTATGGATGCACTCATGCCCCCTATGGTGCTTACTTTGTACACATTTCTGGAAATAAATACATTTTATCAAATGCAATAATGTAATATTCCAGTCATGTTTGCTCAACAGCAGATTAACTTAATCCATTTCAAATCTGAGCTAAAACAAAATGAAAGTACACAGGTAAACATGCTAATTCGATTGTAAAGTGGAACCAGCAATGCAATGATGAAAACTGTATAAACGTGCCTGTAGGGAGCTATTTTCAGTTGACTCATACGAGCCCAGGTGATATAGGCTGGCAGCATGTTTCTGAAAGAGGAAGAATTACAAGTGAGAAATATGAAGGCTTTTTGTTTGACATTCATTATCAGGTAAAGCAACAAAAGGTAAGGACACAAAAATATGAATGACACTGAAGCTCTACCAATAGGGGCATGATGAGACAGTGTTAATGGCTCCTGTATGGAGGATCATTCGTGCACAGGCGTTTAGCTACCCGTTTGATCGCTAATCTCTTAATATGTGCCTGTATAATGTCACATATATTGACATACAGCCGTAAGCTACCCATTTATGTGAAAGGCCATCGAACACAGATACCAATAAAGTCCTGCTTAACCAAGCCATACAAATGTGCCTGCATGGCCTAGGGGTAGTTTGTCTTAATCATCACCCAAAAGTCCTAGCAGCATCGTAAAGCAACGTGAAACACAAGACGAAGAGGAACAGGAGACTATACGAGTGCTCGTGTCGTGTCCTGTTCCTCTTCGTCCTGTGTTTCGTGCTGCTTTATGATGATTCCATTCCAACTCGCCCAGTTTCCTGTTCTCGTATGCTAGAAGGTTCGGAAGGTTCAATTCCGATATCTCAAATAAGACCTATAGTTGGCAGCACCTGCTACGTCATGTGGGCTTGCGACATCCCAGAACACACTAAACAATCAGTAGGTCTTGGACACTATCACATTTATTGTTCGACTACAGGTGAGATTTATGCCTCTGTTACTGTGCCAACATGGAATACGAGCCCCAGACAGCTTGCCTACCATAGATTTTTCCGGAAGCAGTGCAATAAGGCTGTTCAACAAAGGAAGAAGTATTGAAAAGTTGGGTGCTGAATTAAGTGCAGAGGTGGTTGTCTAGTACTTTGAAGCTGGCCCTCAGTATATCACTGGTTTCATGAAATTTATTAAACAAGTTTTGATAGACCTTGTCTTTAATAGACCTTTTCTACTCCATCACAAAAGGAAAATATAAAGCCAGAAGTGTATCTGCAATATGCTTTTATTTTCTGTTACCAGAGTATGACACAGGCATGATTCCACAAAGCATGAAAGATATGCGTTACTTTTCTGTTTACACGAGCCTGTGGTAGCCCTAACCGTTTATTATACTGAAGGCAACTTTACTCTCTGTTCACCAGTAGTACTGGCATTCTGTCTTCAGGCAGCGTAATTTTTTTTTTTTTTTTTTTTTTTTTTTTTTTTTTTTTTTTTTTTTTACAGCAATGCGAACTAAGCCGTGAACATCCATGGGATTCCAAGAATTGCTAAGAGATACCTTATGGCGTATCGAAACTGTGTGTGTCACGGGCAACTTTTGTCACTCTGGCTTGATGTGAAATACTGACGGACACTGAGGTCTATTGTGTAGACTACACGCACACGTACGTTGTTAACTGCTCTCTCGGACTACAGCGTTTAGGTATTGAGGCAATACTGAACGACTTCGTCAAGGGATTTCTGCTTCCATTTTTGCGGCGCATGCAACCTTCTTTGACGCGGTTTAACACGAAGTGCCATAAATGCGTAGGGTACGTGATGAGTACTCACCGACGATTAGCTTATACTTCAGAAAATAGTTAACATGCTCAGCGTTCAACACATTGCATTCAGTCGAGGCGCATTCCGATGTTTGCGACGGAGCACAGTGCACACACGAAGGGACGCCTTTATGCAGAATGACCGAGATAGCAAGAGATAGAGTTAAGTGCACCAACTTGGGTTGAACTGGACGTAAGCATTACTTGTAAACGTTTTTGTCGATCCAGAAGGAACAACCTTAGAAATAACTGCAAGTTTTAATATGTGCATACACCGCAAGGACCCGATGGCAAACAAACCGATAAGACTGAAGTGGCTATCGAGCACACCTCGACAGGCATTCTTGACGAATTTAGGCGCCGCTGGAGATATAGGAGTAGGAAGCCGTGAATGGACACAGCAGGCGAAGCCCCCAAACCCCAAACTACCGTACGCGTCGATGACGGAAACACGTGCTGCACATGCTTTCGGCACTTTCGGTTTTGTAGGTTTGAAGCTCAGTAATTAATGCAGGCTTTGCAGGCTGATGGCTGCTACAGTGGCATTTAAAGCCCTTCAAAATGTGAAATGTGGTCTCACTAAGAGTCTTGTCATAACATTTGTAGGTAAATATATAATTTTATCAACGTCAACCTTGGTCTAACTCTGCTCCCTGGCGACCATGTATAAACAACAACAAATTAAGACGAATCCAGTCGAATCCAGACTTTATACAGAAGCGCGAAAACCGAAAGTCAGACCGCGATTTCCCGCAGTGGGCTTTAGTCCACATAAATGAGCATAATGGTATCTAGGCGAATACAGCCCCTCATGTTCCCTTTGCGGGGATTAGAGGACAGATCTAGAGCACATCATGTTTAAATGTGAAACCATGCAACCGCCGGAGGGCCTGCAGATTACCAATTCGGAACAGTGGGAGGCCGCATTGCCTAGTTCTGATCCATGCAGGAACTCCGGAACCAGGAGGGCGGGGGGGGGGGGGGGGGAGGGGCTTTTATTCCGAGCGCTCCCCCCCCCCCCCCCCCCACCTTCTCACTGCTCACACTAAAATCACTTTTATGAGCGCTGAAATTCTAGGACGTTAAAGTGTAGACTGTGTTGTAAATGAGCTAGCATGGACTTCCACCATTTTGAAAACTTTTTCTTTGCGTGAACTAAATTAATACTCTAAAAAAAAAAACAAACAAGAAAAGCAAGTATTGAATGACTGACTGGAGCAGCAACAGCAGCAGACGCAGAAGCAACAACAGAAGAAGGGCGGCGTTAAGGTGAGCTGGGGAGCGGGCCCTCCAAACTCACTGTTTACGCACTCGGATCAAAAGAATATTACGCGTAACTCGGAAGAGGTTAAAGCTCTAAGAGAGGAGGATGCATATCTCCGTAAAAAAGTCAATGACCTCATTAAAGAGATGCAGGCTCAAAGAACAGGGCAGGTACCGTGGCCCCCGATCCCGCCGGTCGAAGTGCAACGACCCCCGTCCGCCTTAGACGTGAGCCCCGAGGAATTAAGAGCTTTCATGCAGCACGTGGAGAATTTCACGGTTCGCATCAAAGAAGAGTTTCGCCAGACTCATGCAAAATTAAATGCTATGTATGTCAAAACCAACCTATTAGAACAGAAAGTCACGTTAATAGAGCAAAAAGTTGCGTGGCGGGACCACGTCAATACGCGACGAATAACAAACGAGGCCCGGGACGGGCTCATACAAGAGCGCCGTTTCGTCACTGAAGGCTCCAATCCGAACAACGCCCAAAGCCATGGCTAAAAAAACCCCACTAGAAATCTGGCAATGGAACTGCAGGGGGTACCGCCAAAAACAGGGACTCCTAATGCAGTTTCTACTCACGCAAGACTCCACACCCGATATAATAGCTTTACAGGAAACTAGCACGACGCCGACACTCAGGGGATATACGTGCTACGATACCGGACGCATGACAACCCTGGTGAGCAAAAAGTTGGTAACCATAGCCCATGACCCGATTCCCAACACGAAAATTGAGCACTTAGTGACGGAAATTATTCCCAAAAAGAAGCACAAGGAAAAGAGTGTCTTTCTCGTAAACCTCTATAGCCCGCCTCACCAGCGGGACGCGAATTTTCATAAACTCTTTCTAGGGGCCAGCAAACTTGCTAAAAGCAACACGCTGCTCATTGTAGGTGACTTTAACGCTCGCGGTCAGCAATGGGGATACCCCACAAATAATCAGAAAGGTATAAAGGTCGAGGATGCGGCGGAAGCGATCCAATGTACCCTCTTAACAGACGAAACTCAACCCACGCGCCTTGGCAATTCTGTCTGCCAGGATACGTGTCCGGACTTAACTTTTGCCAGGGGGGCCAAACATGCAACGTGGGAGAACCTGCTGGAGAATCTAGGCAGTGACCATTATATCTTGAAGATCACGATAACAGCCACCAACATCAAGCGCAAGCTCGGCACGGCCAAGATCACCAACTGGCCGGCCTTCCCCAAGGCATGCATGCACGGACCTGGAAGGGGGGATTACTTCCATAAATGATTGGTGTCAACAACTCAAAGACATCCAGAAGCAGTACACTCAGGAAGTGGATCGCACCGAGCAAACACCAGAGGTGGACCCTCGGCTCCTCAGGCTATGGGAGGCACGCCGAGGGCTCAGGGAAGAAGCAGCGTTTTAACAGGAAACTCAAGCTGAAGATTGCAGAAGTCACCAAGATAGCGGAGGAGTAAGCAGCCCAACTGGCCAGGCAGGGCTGGCAGCAGTTCAGTAGCTCGCTGGACGGGTCGTTCGGCCAGAAAGAAGAACGACTGCAAGCAGCGGCTACCTGCGTAGAAGAATATGTCCATGCACGAGGTCTCGCCTGCTCCACAGAAAAATCCGAACTCTTGCGAGTTCACAAAGGGCAACACAAAGAAGGGACCCTCAATGTCTCCCTCGAAGGACAGCTACTTCCCGAACGAAACAAGATACGAGTCATAGGAATGTCGCTTCAGAGCAATCAGCGATGCGGCCATACGCTCGGCCTTCTCAAGCAATCGACCACTCAGGTCGCCAGGATGATCACGCGTGTGTCGCAGAAGCGGAGCGGTATGCGAGAGGGGGATACCCTGCGCCTGGTTCAGAGCCTGGTACTCAGTCGCGTAGGCTACGCCCTCCCGTATTTCAACCTGAACAAAGGAGAAGTGGAAAGTGCAGATATCATCACCCGCAAAGCTTACAAGACAGCCCTGCACCTACCAATGAACACCTCTAACGCAGCCACCGTATACAAGTGTGCCATTGTATACGGTGGTTGCCATGTAGTAAAGTCTGTATAAATTGGGGCGATTTTTTTTTTGTTTTTTGTTTTTACAAAATGTCGAGAATGTTCTTCGCTGCAGGCAGTGAAAATAAGCACAGAAGGGCAGACTTGGGTAATAAAATAAAGATAAGTTCTATTCTTACATGACTCCTTTATAAATCAGTGCATGCTTGATGAGCTGCGGCCTGTCACGCTTGCCTCCCGCAAGCGTGACGGGATTAGGACATGTTAGCCTACTGTAACAGCTGCTAGAGAACTTTGGAAAAACCTCGCAGAAGATGAAATCTACAGCACCTGGCTGAATATTCACATAGTAGTGGAGAAGGTGAGCGTCTCAAAAGAAAAAAAAAAAAAAAAAGGGCGCAAATGTTAAAACATATAAACACAAGCAAATAATTACCAAACTTGTTAAATCGTGATGCGACTTGCCTGGGAAGTTTCGTATGCATCAAAGGTCACTAGCCTCACAGAAGCTAAACGCTATTGGTTATTGCTATCCGGAACAAGACAGAATGATGCTGCAAAAGGCAGTGTTAAGGATGAAACCATAGATTCGAAACCAGCAGAAAAGTCATGCGCAGTGGTCGATGCAACACTGTGTATGTATGTGATGATGGAGCATGCCGCCTAGTCACCATGGAGTATCGCAGCGAGTAAGGAAATTGATGAATGGATAAATGCAAATAGAGCCTAACTCTTACTATCGGGCTGCCGCTTGCGCTATGTCCTAAACGTTTGGGTGAGAAGCGCAGGGTAGGTGGCGATTTCGGCATATATTGTTTTTTCCCAGAAATAACCACATTTTGTCTGGTGTAGTCATTCGTGCACCTGGTCACCAGGAGCTCTAAAATTTAAACCGGACTTGCAAAATTTGCTGTCGAATTTCACAATATAGAATTTCTCCGCCGCAGTCGTCGCAAGAGAGCCTTCAGAGATCCCGCGGCGCGTGACTTCACCCCCAGTGCCGCTCACTCAGCGATCTCCGCTTGAGCCGGTGCATGTAGGGACGTTTCGGTCATGAATAACGTATACGCTAGGGACACCGACGATGCCTACGACGCTGAGTTTTCTACGGCACGAGGCACTTGCACTGTCGAGTAAAACTCGCTTACGGAGACTCTACCACCACGCACCAACGCATGCCTTGGGAAGCCTGTCAAGCTGGCTTTGCCTCAGCATAAGCCTTGATGTGGAAAAGCCACTTCACTGCCACGCTGCTCTGCCAAGCCTGCCTCCCTCCCTCCCTCCCGCCCTCCCTTTACCAACGCAAATGCCAGGACGAGGCATGTTTTCGCGCGAAGATTTAAAATCTGATGACTTTAGCGAAAGCGGCAATAACATTTTCACGCGCATATTATTTAAATTTTTGCAGAAATTTTTTGTATTTATGTCGGAAGGATTTGCAGCAGCCTAGTTTGGGCTTAAACTGAACATTAAAAAGACGAAGATCATGGCGTCTTGCCCTATCAAGTCCTGGAGCATCAATGGACAAGAAATGGGAGCTGTGACAGATTTTCTGTTCTTGGGCGCCAAGATTACCTCGGAAGGAGACTGCAGCCATGAAATTAGGAGACGCCTGCTTCTGGGAAAGAGAGCAATGGTTAGCCTTGACCGCCTAGTAAAGAGCAGAGACATTAGTCTGCCAACCAAGATCCGTGTAACCCGTGCTATGGTCTTTCCAGTTGTGATGTATGGATGCGAGAGTTGGACTGTGAAAAAGGCTGACCGCCGAAGAATTGACGCGTTTGAATTGTGGTGCAGGCGAAGACTCTTAAGAGTTCCTTGGACTGCCAGAAGATCAAATCAGTCGATATTGTCGGCCATAAACCCTGAATGCTCATTGGAGGGTCAAATTCTAAAGTTAAAGCTCAGCTACTTTGGTCATCTGATGAGAAGAGAGGAGTTGCTGGAGAAAGATTTGATGTTGGGAAAGGTTGAGGGTCGCCGGAGAAGGGGTAGGCAGCGAACGTGATGGTTAGATGGCATTCTCGAGGCATTGCAGATGAAGCTATGTGATGTTAAGAAGATAGTGAGAGACCGGAAAGCGTGGCGTGACATGGTCCATAGGGTCACGAAGAGTCAAACACGACTGAACGCCTGAACTGATTACTTATTAGCGGGCGGAATACAGCGAAACGTAAGCTGACTGGTTAGAAAAAGTTTTTCGTCGTAGAATACGTTACCTAAACTTCGGTCACAGTGACAGTTTGCAACATGAAGACGAAATTTGAGGACGCAAAATCGAACTGCTGTTGATTGTTACAGTAATGCCTCAGATCACAGTGTACTCATATCTGAAGTGATCGTACTTATTTGTATCGTTTTAACTTGAACGTAAAAGTGAACAATAGCGCAATCGCTTATTCTGGTAGTATAATTTAATATGATGTATACATCTAATTTCATACTACTGCAAGGATTTATAACAATATTTTTCAACCCATGTAAACTTCTTTTCCACATTTAGATGAGGTCTTGGTTTTATTTCCTACTAGAGATTTGGTTTGGATTTTGAGGGATTTAACGTTCGAAATCGACTCAACAAGTAGCACGTACCGACGAAGAGGACTCATTTTGTGCGCTGTAAAATCTGAACCCGTGTTCCGAGCTTGCGTTGTTTTCAGAGATGTTTTCGCCGTTTTCACCCTCATGTGATTAAACATCGGAACCGAATAAGTGAATGTGTACTGTTACCGTCGGTTCCGCCGTTTCCACCAATCGTTTGACTCAATATGAGGGCAAAAACACTTTTGAAATCTACGTGAACTCAAAATAAGGGTCTAGTAGGGGTTTTGAGAGCGACATACAGTGAGCACGCATGGCGGTTAACTTAGCGCGTAGCGCCTCGCCATCGGTCTCCTTCCTCGAGCAATCGCGGAGGGTGAGATCATTAAAACCACTGCATGATTCTATAATCTATCACCTATTTTTCGTGAAATTTACGCATATACCATAGAACATAGTCTCGTTACCATAAAAGTTAAGGATTCCTACCTTGAGGTTACAGCTTTCACGTATTGTCAGTGTGTTCGTATTAGTCACATAGTCCATGAACGGGAACAGTTCGGAGGGGTATCCAAAAGTGCCTGCATAGATTTTTAGGGTTTTTCTTGCTGGGAATGCCGAGTCCTCCAGGAATCAAGACACTGTGGATTAAGCATATGTGAAGCGAATTGCAACTTCTCCTGTCCTCTCTTTCGGCATCGTCACACATTTGACAAGGATAGTCCAACTCCTACTTAATAGCGTACATATAGAAGCATTGCACTTACACGACTTATTACTTAAATACACTCCCTTCACCTCTGACGGAGCAGAACGTTTCTTTCTGGCTCAGTAGTGTTCTTGAGTAATACTCGCCGCGCATTGAGAATATTTGAAACATAATTAATAAAATATTTCACGAAATATTGCCGCGAATTATTCAAAACTGTATTTCTTCTTTTTGTACAGCCGCCGATATTCGGCCTTATCACTGCGATTCCAGCGCATGAATCGATTATGTATTCTTTGTTCATTTCTTTTGCCATGAGATCTAGCCTTATCATTCTCTTTTTCATGCAAAATGCGCCGAAATGCATTTCGAAGATTCCAGCCATTCGCTTGTGTTTCTACAATGTTTCAGTATAGGCTAGTCACCGGTTGAGATTTTATCTCGATTTTTCATCACAGCCTTTAAATCGATCGCTTACGCGTGAGACGGGCATTCTTTGTTCGACGACCGCCGAGCACAATTGTTGCTATCGCAGCCGCCGATTGCTTAGTTTTTTTGCGGGCGCAAGTAAGCCCAATAAAAGTTTCTTCAGTGCACTCCCAGACTCTTTATTTATTGTCATCGGCCTTAGCACCACCCCGTAACACCTGGTGGAAGTGCTGACCTTCGAGTCCCGGTTTACCCCTTGAAGCCAAGACCACAGCCCTGCTCCTGTCGCCCTGGGGAACCAGCCAACAGGCCATCGAACCAGCTGCCGACTTCAAGGGCTCCAACCCGAACACGGTCTGCTACCGGACCCCGTTCGACCCCGGAAGGCATCAACATTCACAATGGCCAAGTCTACAGCACCGGTTGTCTCTGTGCAGCCCCGGGAGGCCTCCATCTTAAAAGGAGAGCTCACCGAGGATGCGGAAGACTGGCTCGAGCTGTTCGAACGCGTGTCAGTGTGCAACGCCTGGGATGAGGAAACGGAACTGAGGCAAGTGTACTTTGCTCTTCAGGGATCCGTCGGAATCTGGTTTGAGAACCGCGAGTCTCTTTTGAACGATTGGGCTACTTTCAAGACAGAGCTACTGAACGCTTTTACAAGTACCATCAAAAAAGAAAGAGCCCAGTCACTCATTCAGTCGAGAATCCTGCTCCCTAATGAGTATGTGCTCAATTACGCAGAAGAAATGAAGTGCCTATTTCTCCACAGAGACGCTGAAATGAGTTAGGAAAAGAAAGTGAATTTTTTAATGCGAGGCGTCAGAGAATCCCTTTTCGCTTGCCTCGTCAGAAACCCACACCAAACAGGGACCGAATTCGAACGAGAAGCATCCCCAGTAGAACGAACCTTAGCCGCCCGGTCGAACGTTCAAGGTAGTAAGCAATCACCGCGCGCTCTGCTGGCTTGTCAGTTTGGAAGCGCTGTGTTGTCGTTCCCTTCCTGTGTCTGTGTTTTGAAGCGCGCTACTTTGCTTTCAAGATGATTTACCAACTAGCCCGTTCTTCCACCCTTGGAATACCCCTCCGGCCGCCTTGCGCGATGGAGCCTACGCCTGCAAGAATTTGACATCACGGTAGTGTATAAGTCTAGTCGTGAGCATTGCTTGTCGCTGGCCTCAGTTGACGCGCCTCCGAAGAAAGACGACGACGAAGCCTTCTTGGGACCAGTAAGCACCATAAATTTTGCACAGCAGCAGCACTCGGACCCTCTGTTGAGAGACCTGGTGGATTACATAGAAGGCAAGACGGCTTCTGCTCCTGCGGTCTTCAAGCATAAGCTGTCGTCCTTCGCGTTGTAAAACGACGTCCTTGTGGAGAAGAATTTCGCAACTAGATGATGCGTTGTCGGCAAACCTTGTCATGGCCACGTGATGTCATCACGTGGTCATGACAACGTCTCCGGCGGGCTATAAAAGGAGCTGCCTGAATAAAGCGCTTGTTCTTGCTGCGTCCTACCTGCGTTATTTATTTATTTGATCATACTGCAGACCAAGTGAAGGGTCCTGGCAGGAGGGGCAACAATTCCAAAAGAAAGCAGAAAAGCATAAAGTGCAAAAACATGAACATAAAATTTACACAAGTACAAGCAAGACAGCAAATCAATGCACGGCCTTTTCTAACGAATCAAAGTCCTGAAGGGATGACAATGCTCTATGACAGTGGCGACGAGGTAGTGCGCTAGCGCTAGACGAATTTACCTGCGCAAGAATGAGTGCCGGACGCCCACCGGAATTCGCAGATGCAGAATGTACGTGGCTTACGCATCGTGTTCGGCTAAAGGCTTACTTCGAAGCCCATAGCATCGCGGAACTAACGAAGAAGCGAGCGCTGCTCATAGCTTCGCTCACGGACAGTGCGGTGCGAGTGGTGCACGGGCGGTGTCATCCAAAAATAGTGGATGAGCTGAGTTACGAAGAAGTTCTCCGGCATTTGGAAGACCACTACGCTCCACAAGTTAATGAGATCGCTGCAAGTTATGCTTTCTTCATGCGCTCTCAAAAGGAAGGGGAATCTGTCCATGACTTTATTGCGGAAATTAGACGATTAGCGGAGAAGTGCAACTTCGGAGCAAATACGTCAGCATATTCGTTGATCAGCTGTTGCAGTCCCGTGCTGGCAGCTTTTATCTCGACCGGTTGCATAGTCGCGACCACACGCGACATTGCCACCCCAGCCTCGCTGAATGTTTTGATTGTGCCTTTGCAGCACAAAGATGGTCCGACGCTGTCGACCACTATGACCGTACCCTGAATGCCTTTCCCGTCGCACGTAGCAGTCATACTGAGCTGTCAAACAACTGGTAGTTCGCCCAAGAGGCAGGATAGCTTAAGCTGTGATTTGCGCAACGGCGGCCACAGCGTCTCGTACTTCTCCATCTCAGCGTCGAGGACCCAAACAATCGTGTGTTGCCTACTTGGGTCTGTTCCTTCTGGCCGGTCGGCTAGGAACTTGTTTGCTGTACGATTAATTCTGTTAACGGTGGGGTCTACAACCGTTACAATCAGCTTACGCATCTAGTTCGCCGCATAGTCAATAAGCACGCCGGGCTACGTGAGGGTCAAGTCAGGCAGCTTGTCCACGCATTAGCACTTAGCAAAATTTTATATACAACTCCTCACCTCACTCAAACCTATCGCCAACGACATAAGATTGAGGTTGCGCTTCATATATTGGATATGGTATATGGTATATGGTATGTACGGTGTATATTGTGTATTGTATATGGTATTTGTTACGACCAAGCATCCGCAATTGCGCGCTCTATTGTTCGCCTGTGGGCATGGATAAGTTTTGTGAATATGTGGTGATGGTCCAATGGCTCTAAGTGAGCCTGTTTCCAGGAATCCTGTTTTGTAAGCATGTTTTGCTTTGTGGACAACCTGCAAATGCCAAATTGACCTTGTCAAGAGAACGTCTGGAAAAACACAAAGAAACGTCCCCCTGAGGGAAATAGCAGGAAGTGCTTTCTTTCTTTTGTTCACCCTTCCAGTCGAGAAGGGCTATCGTCCAGTGAGGAATGTCTACTTTTCAAAGGAGACGACAGAGTGACTTGTCCGCTGACGTGCAGGACAAGAAAGGAGCATGACTCATACGGCCATTAAGTGATTTCCCGGGAATGCAGGAAAGATTTGCAATTGTCGAAAAGGGACCATGTTGGGAGCCCTATGCGGCGCCACGTGCACTCGGGTTTCTGAGAAGTAAAACCCCTTGTCAGAACCAACCTGTGGTTTCTTTGCTGAAGAATAGAAATGTACCTCCTCTCCTCGCCGTTCCCAAGCTTTTCCCGCCAACAAGTGATCACGCCCAACGAATGAATGCCGGACCAGTCAGTGCTTCAGACCATCAGTGCAGTGATGTGTTCGATTGGATGCCGATACCTGAGGGGCGTGCCCTGGATTTGGTTGGTCAGCATCTTCAGAGAGGGGCTGGACATAGGGGGTTTTTAAGGACGCTGCAGAGCACGAAATGTCGCTCTGAGCCCTGGGTAAACGGCTCATCCAGTCGCTTCTCGCTATGAACCCTTAACGCTTGCCATTTTGCTGATGTACCCTTCTTTTTCGTGTAAATATTGTAAATACGTTTTCTCAAAGTGCCAGTAAACCTGCTTGTACATATTTTACCAACTTCGAAGATTCAGTCCTTCTTCAACCCGGAGTCTCTGCACGCTACCAAGTGAAAGCCGGGTCGCCATAGCCCCAGCGTCACGACAACTGGTGGCAGCGGTGGGATCTGAATCTGCAAGCACAACGACTGGTGCCCAGCGTTGGGATCTGAATCTACAAGCCACAACATCTGGTGATTGGAGGTGGATCTGAAGCTACAAGCCACAACACCTTGTGATCGGAGGTGGCATCTCAAGCAACAAGCAGGAGCAACAATCGGCCAAGAGGGCAGCTCGGAACATCGATCGCATGTGTGGGTGAGTGCTTGGCTTTTCTTCTGATGTGGACCAGGTTCTAGAACAGGGTTAGATTTTAGAACTGGTAAAGAGAGTGTGGAAACGCCTTTAGGTTGGTAGTTTGCACAGTTGTTTTGGAAGTAGCCGACACTCGGAGCGATCATGGACCTACAAAAGCTGCAGAAACCGGACCTGTTGCTATTGTGTGAGGAATTGGGAATTGATACAAGTGGTTTGGCACGAAAACCTTTGATTATAAAGGCAATCACAGATTTGGGAGCCGATGATGAGGAGCTCAGTGAAGCATGGAACCTCATCGCCCAAAAAAAGGAGGAACAGCTCAGACAGCAGAAAGAGCGGGAAAAAGAGGAAAAGAGGCGTGAGCGTGAACTTGAGAGGGAAAAAGAGGAAAGGGAGCGCGAACGTCAGAGGGAAAAAGAGGAAAGGGAGCGCGAACGTCAGAGGGAAAAAGAGGAAAGGGAGCGCGAACGTCAGAGGGAAAAAGAGGAAAGGGAGCGTGAACTTGAGAGGGAAAAAGAGGAAAGGGAGCACGAACGTGAGAAGCTTGAAAGAGAAGAAAAAAAGCGGGAGCTAGAAATTGAGCTCCGGAAATTAGAAGTAGAGTTGAGCAAGAGGTCGGGCAATTGTCCCCAGCTAGCGGTACCTCTTCTCAACAAGGAGGCAGATTTCAAGATGTCAAAGTACATGCAGCCATATGTGATATCAGGGGATATCGGTCTGTATCTGGGTAACTTTGAGCGAACTTGCGAAGAACTGTCCTTCCAGCGAGACACGTGGTCTCAGAGATTATTGACGGTTCTGCCCTGCGAGGCAGCGGAGGTTGTCGCGCGGCTAAACAAGGAGGACGCGGACAACTACGAGAAGGTCAAAGCTTGCCTTCTGATTTTCGGAGACAGAGATGTGCAGGCCTTAACACGTTCAAAGGCGCGAGAACTAGCTACACTGCTCATTTCAGAAAAATCAACAGCGGAGGAAACGGCAGTTAAAACAGTGGTAAATGCGGAAAATAGCGGGCCAGAAAACTTTGAGAGCGAGGCATCTCAGATAAGTCAACATGAAAGTGAGCTTGATAAGACACGGAATGAGGACGTTCTTGAAAGTAACCTCTTGCCGCCAGTGTCTAGTAATCTCACGAGACTTTTAAGTGGAACCCGAGAGGACTTAGCTATGGAGCAAGCCAATGATCCCAAGAATAAGCTCGAAGTACAGTGGGAAGGACCTGCTAAAGTCGTTGCAGAGCTTTCTGACACTAACTACGCAGTGAAAATCCCCGATAGGCGTAAAGCAGTGCGCATTTATCATTGCAATCTTATGAAACCTTATGTGCAGAGGGAAGCCGTGGTAAATCTAACGTTAAACCTTCCCGAGGAGATGGGGGACAACTTGATTTGCCTCAGCGGAAAGGGAAGCAACGCTCAGGAGCTTCTCAAAAAGACGGATCAGAGAGGAGAACTAAAGAAATCCCAGCTGTCCGATCTGGGCGAAATAATAACAGAGTTTGAGGCCTGCTTCGTGGACAGGCCAGGCAGGACTGATTTGACTGAGCACGATATTGAGCTGACTTCAGACGTGCCAGTGCGATCAAGGTGCTATCGATTCTCTCCAAGGCAAAGAGAAATTCTGGATAGGGAAGTAACTCGCATGCTGGAATTGGGAGTAATAAAACCCTCGGAAAGCGATTATGCTTCGCCTATGATCTTAGTAGAAGCTCCAGGTAAAGACCCTAGGCCTGTGGTAGACTACCGAAAGCTAAATTCTCTCACCAGGGATCAAGTGTATCCTATTCCGAATATTGAGGAGAGAGTAGAACAGGTCAGTAGAGCGGCATATGTGACTACGCTGGACCTTACTCGAGGATACTGGCAAGTACCGCTCACTGAACGCGCCAGCAGATACGCGGCTTTCGTCACTCCGACGGGCAGCTACCAGCCAACAATGATGAGTTTCGGGCTCAAAAATGCTCCATTTTGTTTTTCCCGACTCATGGATAGGATTTTAAAGGGGTGTGAAACATTCGCGGTGCCTTATTTAGACGACATTGCGGTTTTTTCCAACTCATGGGCGGACCATATGGTACATCTAAGAGCTGTACTGAGCCTTTTGCGTCAAGCTGGACTAACCGTAAAGGCCGAGAAATGTTGCCTGGCAAGGGCGACCGTGGACTACTTGGGTCACAATGTAGGTCAAGGTTTCAGGAAACCCAGCGAGATTAAGATTTCTGCGGTAGCAGACTATCCGCGGCCGAGCACGAAGACGGAAATTCGAGCATTCCTAGGTCTGACGGGATACTACAATCACTACATCCCTAACTATTCATCTTTGGCTAGCCCTCTGACCGACGCTCTCCGCAAGACAGAACCGACAAATGTAGTCTGGGACGAACAAAAGGAAGCCTCCTTCGTAAACCTGAAGGCTGTGCTGATTAGCCGTCCGGTATTGCGAGCTCCAGACTATGGCCGAGAATTCACGGTCCAGTGTGATGCCAGTGATCGAGGGTTAGGTGCTGTTCTCTGCCAGAGAGATGACGACGGTAATGAGCACCCCGTGCTCTACTTGAGCAGAAAACTGAGTTCTAGAGAGAGGGCTTATTGCGCGTCAGAGAAAGAATGCGCTTGCATTGTATGGGCCATTCAAAAATTGCAGTGCTATCTTGGAGGGGCCAAATTCACCGTAGAGACGGACCATTGTCCCCTGGCTTGGCTGCAAACTGCGACATCGAAGAACAGTCGCCTTCTTAGGTGGAGCTTGATTTTACAGCAGTACAATTTTGAAATAAGATACAAAAAGGGGAAGTTAAATGGGAATGCGGACGCGCTTAGCCGCTCTTTCTAAGCGGTCCGAGATGTTCCTCACCATGTATCCAAATTGATAATCAGGTTTTATTTTTTTTTTTTTCTCGTGCGCTTGTATATGTGTGACTATGTAAAGCAGCACGTTTGGTTTTCTAGGAATACGTGGGTCCTGAACGTCTTGAGAGTGGGCTTTTCTCGAACAACAATGGCAGTTTTCTTTTAACCTGGTCTCTTCAGACGGGAGCCGAGTGCTTGTTTAGACATGTGGTTGAGTTTCAGACAGCTCGAGCAATTTGGCCTACAACAATCAAGACAACGCGACAAGCAACAGCGAGCTTCAAGCGTTCACGTGCAGGCCATTAAGTCGTCTCTTCATGCAGCAGCTGCGGCTGCTGCCCTCCGAGTCTCTTCTGGCGGGGGAGGAGGCTGTTACGACCAAGCATCCGCAATTGCGCGCTCTATTGTTCGCCTGTGGGCATGGATAAGTTTTGTGAATATGTGGTGATGGTCCAATGGCTCTAAGTGAGCCTGTTTCCAGGAATCCTGTTTTGTAAGCATGTTTTGCTTTGTGGACAACCTGCAAATGCCAAATTGACCTTGTCAAGAGAACGTCTGGAAAAACACAAAGAAACGTCCCCCTGAGGGAAATAGCAGGAAGTGCTTTCTTTCTTTTGTTCACCCTTCCAGTCGAGAAGGGCTATCGTCCAGTGAGGAATGTCTACTTTTCAAAGGAGACGACAGAGTGACTTGTCCGCTGACGTGCAGGACAAGAAAGGAGCATGACTCATACGGCCATTAAGTGATTTCCCGGGAATGCAGGAAAGATTTGCAATTGTCGAAAAGGGACCATGTTGGGAGCCCTATGCGGCGCCACGTGCACTCGGGTTTCTGAGAAGTAAAACCCCTTGTCAGAACCAACCTGTGGTTTCTTTGCTGAAGAATAGAAATGTACCTCCTCTCCTCGCCGTTCCCAAGCTTTTCCCGCCAACAAGTGATCACGCCCAACGAATGAATGCCGGACCAGTCAGTGCTTCAGACCATCAGTGCAGTGATGTGTTCGATTGGATGCCGATACCTGAGGGGCGTGCCCTGGATTTGGTTGGTCAGCATCTTCAGAGAGGGGCTGGACATAGGGGGTTTTTAAGGACGCTGCAGAGCACGAAATGTCGCTCTGAGCCCTGGGTAAACGGCTCATCCAGTCGCTTCTCGCTATGAACCCTTAACGCTTGCCATTTTGCTGATGTACCCTTCTTTTTCGTGTAAATATTGTAAATACGTTTTCTCAAAGTGCCAGTAAACCTGCTTGTACATATTTTACCAACTTCGAAGATTCAGTCCTTCTTCAACCCGGAGTCTCTGCACGCTACCAAGTGAAAGCCGGGTCGCCATAGCCCCAGCGTCACGACAGTATTGTATTGTATATGGTCCTGGCTGTAGCTGACAATCAAGCAAAGCTGCTTACTTCCAGCTCTATAATCACCAATTCCACCACAGAGGCAGAGGAGGCAGCCTTTCGCTTGCTCTCATCTCTACATCTACCACAAAGAGTATCTCTGACTACAAATCTGCGATTCTAAATTATGCCAACGGCTACATATCCCGCACCGCTGCTCGCATATTATGCTTCTGGCAGCCCCGGCATCCCATAACCCTCATCTGGACGCCAGGACGTGCTGGCCTCCCCGGCAACGAAGAGGTTAATTCCCTAGCCCGAGGTCTTACTTTCCGGGCTTGAGGAATGGAGCCCCCTCTACAGGCCGACGAGCGCCTGCTCTCCTTCCGCGATATTCTCTAGTACTACCGGGATAAACGAAGGGAATATAAACCCCCAGCCCCCTCTCTCACCATAGCGCAGGCCGTACACTGGCGAAGCTTGCAGACTCGGACTGCTCCATACCATACACTACTACATGCCCGATACCCAGACCAGTTTTCCTCATTTGCAGACTCTGTAACAAACCAGGACACTTCCTACACATCCTTCTCACATGCCCCACCTTTCCTCATCCCCCATCACCGACCTTAGCAGAGTCCTACTGGGAGTCTCTCATGAAGATCACCTCAAGTCAAGACCAACGGATCATCATTTCCAGTGCTATGAGGAGGATTGCTCTTCAAGGACTTTCTTTTGCCTTATAAGGGTGTCTCCCATGTAGTAAGGGAGCACCCAAGTGCCATGTAGGGGGCTTCGCCCTCAATATTTGTTCCAAATGGCAATAAAATGTTTCTACCACCACCTCATATATTGTACAAGGCTGCACTTAACGTCATTGGCACAGATCTTGTTCCAATTATTGCGCGTAAGTTTAAGGGCATATTCGCTGATTTCTTTATTGATTTGTGCAATTCTTTCTTTGAGCTTCCTGTTATATTTGTACTTTCATTCATTCATTTATAAACCTTTATCCATGAGGATGACCTGAGGCCTAGAGGGGAAGGGGGTGGGTTATTTGTGCTTTCTTCATCGTTTGGTCATCCCCCTGCGTGCGTCCCATAGATGGAATAAATATGCGTCTACAATTTGAAAGTCTTCCTTGGACGTGACTTTCGTTGTGTTCTTCTTATGGGCTTTTCTAACCTCCTCTGCCCATTTTTGTAAGCTGATGATCTCTTGGTCCTCTGTTGTTTGTTCTCTGAAATTGTGCCAATCGGCGATTTTAGCGTTACGTGGTAGTCTGCTCTACTCCGTTAAGTTTACCTGTGTTTGGATAACGTAATGGTGGCTACCAAACTTTTCGTTGGTGTTGGTCGATATACACTCTACTATTCTACTATATTCCGGATCATGTATTCCTGGAAACACTGTTTCCTCCTCTTGTACACATCATATAGACATGCCCAAACATAATGCGAACACACCAGGAAGAAAGAACAGAGGCCTCATGGGAGGTTCTGATGCTAAGCTTCGACTCGACATTAGTTTGCTCTCATCCAACTGACTGAAGACGCCGCCCGGACCCCAGAGCTCCGAGCCGCTGCTTAAGGGGATGGGTATCCCCAACCCAATCTGCTGGAAAATATCAATTCGCCCCACCTTTCTTCCCTTATGGTGCGGTTTAGGTGTCAACAGGGAAGTGTGCAGATACCGCGCCTTTCCTTTCCAATAAATCAATTTACATTTAAGGAGGAATGGCCCATTTGCCGGAATCGGTATGACTGCTATATTATCATCATCATCATTATCATAATCGTAACAGCGGTGGGCAAAGAAGCTTTCTGGTATACAATAGCTACCCGATTTTTTCCCAGGTACACAACCTGCGCAAAACCTATTGTCACAATAAAAAAAAGAGCACCGTTTCATTGTTGCTTTGCTTAGCACTGTACAATTTAGTGCTTCAGTGGATGAGCGCATTCTTTTTTTTTTTTTTTTAACGTCTTTTCTAATCATGGAAAAAATAAAAAAAACTAATTTTCAAGAAACACTAGAAGAATTGGGGTAATTTTTTTTTTATGCCAGTATCCCTTGCATTTTAATCCGTAGGTTTGCTTTTACTAAATTATTCAGTCACGTGCTCGTGCAACGTGTCCATCCCGTGAGACCTTGCGAACACGTTCCTCACGCGTTGAATTAGTATTCTATTCACTATACGCGTTTCGCTCTTGCACGGCGGGTGGTTTTTTCCGCTCCCTGGACTGCCAGCACGACCGCCGCAGGGTAAGAGAATCTCTTTATTGACTGCGTTATTATTATTAGCAAATATGTCCTCTTTGTAATCTTCAGTGCTCTGCGTCCCGGACTTTTATCATTTGCACATTCTGCGGCTGTACTTGGATAATCGTGGTTGACCACTTCCTGGTCGACGATGATTTTCTTCACGTCGAGTTAATGTCATTTGAAACAGCTTGTAGCGGTCGAGCGATACTCTCGCGTTTTGTCACCGCCTTGCTGGTAGAGATAGCCTAAGCTGGAGAACTTCCACCAGGCTAGGTTAAGCCTAAGTCGACGAGATTGTATCCACCAGATGGAAGCTTATCCTTTTGCGTTAATCACGTTAAAGAGAAAAAAAAAAAAATCTACGCCTTGGTAATTGGTGCCTGAATCCAAGAAACTGTGCTTTGAATAGTGATTCTATCGATTGAAAACGGAAGCCGATGTTCGCCGATGTGCGTCTGTGGATAACTACTCGTCGATACGGTAACATATAAACCGGAAGTCGCTCAGTCTACGGAGCCCTCCACTTTGGCGTCCTTAGCGTGCTTCGCTTTAGGACGCTAACCTCTAAAACGAAGCCTTTTCTCATTGTGTTCGCATTCCCTTATTACACATGTTCTATGAAAATAAGCGTACAGCCAGCTAATTAATATGCCCCGCCGGGGTGGTACAGTGGTAAGATGCCCGACCACTGTCCGGAATACCCGGATTCGAACCCGACCTCGGCGGCTGCGTTTCAATGGAGGCGAAACGAAGAGGCGTCCGTGTGCTGTGCGATGTCAGCGCACGTCAAAGATCCCCAGGTGTTCGAAATTATTCCGTAGCCCTCCACTGCGGCTCCTCTTTCTCTCTTTCTACTTTCACTCCCACCTTCCTCCCGTCCCTTACGACGCGGTTGCGGTGTCCACAGAAAACAAGTGAGACAGTTACGAAGCCCTTCCCTTCCTATAAATAAATAAATCAATATGTGACCGCACCGCGGGGAATTACTTTCTGTGGCATTCGGCGGATAGAGGAACGCGATCACCGGATTGAATACTTGCCCGGGCGTTCCCTTACCCAGATATTTTTCAACTGTTTATAAATGCCATCCATATGCATATCGTATTATTTCGCTTTACTCAATAATCCGCAGACATATCCTCGGGAAGGTTGTAGTGTATGACAACTAACATTTTTGCTGTCGTTAAAAACGCTCCCTATTGCTTTTCGGTGCCATACAAAGGGTTAGACGTGATAGTGGTTCACACACACTAATGTAGTTTTCTCAGTTTCAATTTGAGGCCGAGCGATGACGTCAAACGTAAACTCGAACGCCGCTTCTTAAAACTTGCGTCCCAGTGCACGTTCAGCGGAATGCGATGTTTGCGTTCGATGAAACGCCGGGGGGACTCCACCGTTAATTACGCAATAGCGTTTCGCACACACGCAGGATGCTCCCTATTTTATTTAATTAATAATAATAATTGGTTCACGGGAAGCGAAGGCGCAGTATCTGTTACACTTGTTTTTGTGGACGCCTGAACCGCGCCGTAAGGGAAGGGAGGAGAGTGGGAGTGAAAGTGGATAGAAAAAGAGGAGCCGTAGGCGAGGGCTACGGAGTAGTGTTGACCACCTGGGTATCTTTAACGTGCGCTGACATCGCACAGCACACGGACGCCTCTTCGTTTCGCCTCCATCAAAATGCAGCCGCCGTGGTCGGGTTCAAACCCGGGTACTCCGGCACAGTAGTCGGGCGTCTAACCACTGCACCACCACCCGAGGCGATTTCATTCATTGCGGGTTTTCGCGTTACAACAATGGATAACCTTTCTGCGACACCTTACGCTCTCGCGTTAATAATGAGGGGGGGGGGGATAAGGATAACTAGAACCTAGTTATATGGTCCAAAGCTCTTTTAAGCAAGGTTGTGCGTGGCTTGTTAGCGGTGTTACTTGTCTGAATTAGCTTCACCTTAAGAGCAGTCACGATAGCTCCTTTTGACGCCTACTTTTAATTCCATGTGCACGATTTCTTTATATTTTTAAAACATGATATCTACTCTTCGCACTCCAACTCCAAATGTCATTAACTTGCGCGTTTGATCTTGAGCCAAAAGACTCCACAGTGGAGGGCTGGAGGACGGGACTGGTCGGCGGTTTGAGAGAGCAGCTCTTTGGCGTCCGTTCCTGGGTTTCGCGTCGGCGTCGGCGTCGTCGTCGGCCTCGTACCCAGCTCCGCCCCCCTTTCATCCCCCCAGCGCTAGCAGCGACCGACTGATACCGCTGGATGCCGCTGACGCCGCTAGAGAGTCAAGATAACGTGACTGCATAGAACACCGTCGCCGCCATGCAGAAAGAGGAAGGGAGGGTCCCCCCCCCCCCCCCCCCCTCCCCCCTGTTCCTGTGTGGCGGATAGGGTGCTGTTCAGTTGCCGACGCGCCGGTTATTTCACGTAGGCCCCGGCACGTCGACGAATACGTGACCACCTTCCCACGGCTAGACCTGGTTCTTGGCGCTGCGGAAGCGAGGGTATCATATTGTTTGCGTCGGCATGGGCAGCATTGTCCCTGAAACCAACTCCGCAGCTGGGGTTGACTCACTATCGGCGTCAGCAGCATCAGTCAGTCGCTGCTATCTCTTCCCTCCTCCCTTTACCGCGTTGTCCGCTTGCTGCGCGCGCTTCTGCCCCCATCGTTTGCCGCTGGGTGTACACGCCGCCCTCCTCCCCCCCTCTTCCTGCGAGTCTCCGGTTGTCAAAGCGCCGGCTCGAACTTAATTCCTTTCTTCGCTCCTCCTCCAATGCAACCCCTGTGCGGTGGCCCGTCCATCGATCCACACCGATGTTAGTAGTGGGGGAACTTTAATGTTGACATAAAGACAAACAGGAATTTCTTCACACTTATGCGGGAGAACATCCCGTTCCTCTCGCTCGTAACGCATCCCACGGCTGTGACAACCTCGCGAGGCACTTGTATAGATCTCGTCTTTGAGAATCAAGCATTGGTGTACCAAGTCGAACATATATCAGTCTATTTCTCCGACCACAAAGCTTTCTTCATGACTGTCAAGAACTGTTAGTGGAGTCTTTGTTAAAGGAATACATGTGAAAAATAAAAAAAAAATCCTGTGATAGCGCATACATGTGTTGCTCGATTTCTTTGCCTCAATCTATCGAAAAGGTGAAACAGCTTATTTGCTGCGCTCAAATTTCGCATTAGGAAGTAACGTAATCGTCGGTAACTTGTTTATTTCACCAACGCTTGGTTGCACCATCACGCCATGAAGCTTTCGCTCCGAAAATGGTGAGGACGATTTCGACATTAAATAAAAAAAAAATGTGCTCTAAAATGGAGTCAGAGGCCCGCGGAGTACCTAGGTATACGCTCCAGTGGACGCTCCTGGGTTCTGGCGGGAACGCTGAGGTTGTGCATCCAGTTCCGCGGATTGAAGTCTCGAGGGTCAGCACTTTCGCCTGGCACTTGCATCTTCATGATGACGATGGGCTTGGAGGCGGCATTAGGATCAGGCCTAGCTCAAGCGAAGTGGCGGCTCAAGACGAAATGGCCCCCATTTCGCCTTGGGTCCCGAAAAATGGTTAAATTGGTCCAAAAAGTGGTCTGCGCGCGACGCTCACCTTCACAGAGCTCCTGTTGGTTATATATAGGACGGTGGTTCGGGCGGCTGGCGAATTTCACCGTCTTAACACGGAGCCGACGTGAAGCGCATCCGAACTCCACGCAAGGTGGAACTAGAAAATCTCCCCCCCCCCCTTCCCGCCCCCCCAATCAATACACGAAACGTAAAGGCGTCCCTGTTCATCCATACACGAGACACAAAGGCGTCCATGTGCTGTACTACGTTGGTTCAGGGAACGCGTGACTATGCTAGAAATGCTTCCGACACCTGAGCAACGAGAATGGTGGCTAAACGCGAGGCTTAATTTCGCGGAAGCGAGTCAGTGTATCGAAGCGGCTTTGCAGAACTAAGTACAACAGAACCTTCGTTTACTATAACCAGATTTAAATTTCGTTAAACCTTCGCCATTTTTGAAGCATAAGCTTCACTACGCCATGTATCAGCCAAGGTCAACCTGGCAGGCTGCTTGACCTTCCACTGCCAGAGGTCAAGTGTGGCTTATAGCTCAACCATGGTGCCACATATGGTGTACCACGACTTTTACCGCTGACCTTGACCGTTGACGGCAGATACATCATCACAATTGACGGCGTCCTCGACTCCATAGTCTCTGATATTGCTGCAAAACTATCCTTGTCTAGACCTAACCAAAGCAAAACCAAGCAAAATGCCGCTTTCGCTTCACCTAACTATGTTTAGCAGGGTGAAACCTCAGCTATTTTTTTTCTCAGGTGCCTTTCCCTGTTTTTTTTTCTTGACCTGTTATACCGACGTGTTCACCTATTGCCTTGAATCGCGCCACATTCTTCATTTCAGAGTCATCTGCCGCCATTGCTCCTTTCAGCGCTATAGCCTGGAAGATCGCTAATCGGCATGTGTGGCGCCGCCATCATAGATTGCAGCGTCGGCCTCCAACGTGGTCGCCGAGAGGCCGAAGAACCGGAAGACGCGCTACCTGCGTCGGCCGCGCCCGGCACTGCAAGCACCAGGGCGCGCGATAATCAGCTTCCTGACGAGCACTCCAGGGTGCGCTGTCTTCGCTCTCAGATCAGCATTGGCGATGCGGCGATGCAGGTATGCGATGCACACGCATTCGGTGTTGCGCTTTCATGGTGTATAGCAAGCGCGTCGCTGTGCATGTTCAGTTGTACGACGTTATTACCTTCAGACATGCTTAGAAGTAAATCTATGACCTAAGTGACACTGAAATGAGGCACAAACCCTATTTAGGACACTGTAGTTAAGCCCAGTGTTCAAAGGGATACTGAAAGGAAATAGTATGTCCGGTTTGAGTGATAGGTTAGCGTCACCTGGTAGCCAGAAAGTTACGTAAAAGGAAGTACCCGTGGGAAGCAAAAGCAAGTACCCGTGGCTTCATCTCTGACGGAATCGCGCTGCTGCAGTGAGTGGCATAAATAACAGAGCTCTCAAGGAACTATATTTAGACGTCTCAGTGGGTAACGACCGTGGAAATCTGAAAGCAGCAGAGTGGCGAGCGCAGTCAAGAAGGTGAAATCATATTTACAACAGCGGCAAGCAGACGACAAGAGAACAGCTGTCACAAACACTGGCGATTAATGGTTCTGTACTTGTGGTCGGTGCATGAAGCAACTATTTCAATCGACCTAGTGCTTGCATAGCTTTTAAAACGCTTGGTTTTCGGTGAAGAGTTCGCTTCATGCAACCTTAAAATTTGCAGGCCTTTTTATATACTCCATGGTAATACATATAGCTTGGTTTGAAGCAGGAAGCGTTTGTAGGTTCAATTGGGCTGATAAAAAAAAAAAAAAAAGACGACAAATACGGGCTCATGTCAATTTTATTTAAATCAAGTAAACGCATCCGGCTCACGTTGTCCATCTCGCTATTCAAAATGACGACACAACCATTCGGTCTTGAACGGCCATTGTTTTGGGAGCCTCCTGTAATGACCTCTCTCCGCCGTTTAGTCCAAAGCGTGGTTTGAATGCAATATCACGCGCATGATAATTTCCTTTTCTTTCGCAGACAAATGATGCACGAGTAGTCGGCCGTCTAGAGGACGTTTATCGAAGTGGTGGAGCAGCATCGCAGCGGCTTCGGGGGTTCATCGGAAGTATCGAGCCTGTTCATAGCATTCATTGCACAGCTAACGTCGCTACTGGGACAACGACGCATCCCATTCAGGCCACAACGCGGATGAACGACACAGCAAATATGTGTGAACCACTCGGTGAGTGCCCCATATGAAGTTGACGTCTAGCGCATTCTGTTCCTCAAGCCACACTTGTTCTTATATACGCTGCTTGTGCGCTCGCCTTCAATCATGTATTTCAACAGGAAGTTGAGTAGGCCCTGAGGAAACCTACATCCATTTTTTTTTTAATCTTAAGTAGCTCCTGTTTCTGGCACAGGCGTTGGAATTGTGGCAATATATGTAAGAATTATTCGTAAAATAGTATTTAAAATCTTCCCCGCCGCATGATTCCAGCTGCCGACGGGTCCAGACCGGAAAGTACTCCGTTATGATTGTTTGGAAATAATAAAGTTGCAGCATAGATTTGTCACATTGCAATTTCGGTTGCGACAACAGCCGGTAATTAGATAGCTGAGTTTTTATTTCTGCACCTTGTACTCAATATAAATGCTCCGTTTTCACTGAAAGTACGCCCTGTCATTGAAAGGTAATGCCAGATAACTATCATCCACATTGTCGTAAAAGCCAATAAAAAAGGACAGATAAAAAATGTGCTGGGTCCCCAGCCACGTGGGGATGAGGGAGAATGAAAAAACGGACGAATGTGCATCACGCGCACCATAACACTGAAATAAATCACGTCAACATACGCCGTGAAGACTGCACAAAATTTATAATAGCTAAATAATAATAATTGGTTCACAGGAAGGGAAAGGCGCAGTATCTGTCACACTTGCTATGTGGACACCTGAACCGCGCCGTAAAGGAAGGGAGGAAGGTAGGAGTGAAGGTGGAAAGAGAGAAAGGGGAGCCGTAGTGGAGGGCTACGGAGTAATTTCGATCACCTGTGGATCTTTAACGTGCGCTGACATCGCACAGCACACGGACGCCACTTCGTTTCGCCTCCATCGAAACGCAGCCACCGTGGTCGGGTTCGAACTCGGGAACTCCGGACAGTAGTCGGGCGTCTTACCACTGCACCACCCCGGCGGGGCTTATAATGACTAAACTAAGAGCTAAATGGCAGGCTTCATGGGATAATGAAACAAATAACAAGCTACACTTAGTAAAACCTATAGTTCAAGAATGGAAGTCATGGAGTCATAAAGAGCTCTTTTTTGAAGTGATGCTGTGTCACCTCCGCATTGGACATAAACATCTCACTCACAACTTCATACTCAACGGACAAGAAAAACCTACATGTGAGACATGAAATGAACAACTGACAGTAAACCACGTTTTAATATCATGCACGAAATATGAGGAAGTCAGGAGGAAGCATTTTTTTTTTGTGTTTCTATAATGAACATATTCCATTTCGTCCAAATCTTTTGCTAATTTCTTTTATTTTTTATTTTTTTTAAAGAAGTAAAGCTAATAAAGACTATGAGCTATTTTTAAGAACTGCTTTACCCTGAGTTTGGTGCATGATGGCCTTAAATTAGTTGCCTATGTGCCACAAAACCCAACAGAACACAACACTCATTTTGCCTTTGGTGTCCACTTCAGGCCCTTGTGCTTCAGCCCACGCCAACAGTTTTGTCAGCTGTAGGAAACGTGTATAGTGGGGGAGTGTGAAATGTTCATTTTGAAAGCATCTAACTGAGCAAATTTACCGGCAAGCGTTGAAGTAGCTGTTCTGCAGAAAATTCGCCGTTGTGAGAGAAAACTCGTGAGAGCACTGATTCGCTGATGGGCTGTGCGACGTAATGAGACCACGTACTACAACAGAGTTGGCAGGAGCAGCAAACTCTGGTTGCTCACTCGAATTGGGATAGGAATCATCCTTCCGAGGCTCTCGGATGCGATTCAGGCTCGCTATTCTCGGAGCTCGCTTGGGCACGTTCTTACGTTTGGTTAAAGCGGGCGCTAGAACGTGGGTTCCTGCTGCTTTTTTCAAACAGCTATAAATTCGCCCAGAGTGTGGATAGTGTTGTACTGATTATCCCAGCTAAATAATAAAACGTCACACTCGACAGAGAACGCAGAAGCAGGCCCAATTTTGGCTGGCCTTTTCCATTTTGAACTCGGCTATGTCTTCGTGTAACGAGTGTATACCTTGATAAGGCATTCGTTACATCCATTCCCATTTTCTAAGGCCATCGCTACAGCATCCCTAATAGCCTATGTTGTTTGGGACCATAAGTCCCATAAATCGAACCATACCAAACCAAACACCGATTTATGTGCTAGATGTACAGGTGCGGACATAAATAAACGGAGCATGTTTTTCTGTTCAAATTAAAATCACGCTTCCTTCACTGGAGATATGAAAACTGAGTGTCCAAGCGAAAGGTCACTGGCTTCTAGTAACGGTTCGCGCATACCACGACTGCCAATTTCAATTATGCAACGCGTGAAAAATCTTAGAAAGAAATAGCGTGCTTGGTTTACTTTTGTCTGCACCGGTACATTAAGCAGCATGTTCAGCGAAACGAATGGAAATGACGTGGAGACAAGGCTTGGCCCAGCAGAGTCGGCAACCCGCACCTTATCTGAAAAGCTGAGCATTCGGCGCTGGCGAAATTTGACTTGCGAGCATTGAATGTAGCGGTTCTTTCAACTCGGCAGCGTTAAGGGTATCACTTTACAGAGCGAAAAATCAGGAGCGCGCCTCCGGCAGGCGGTAGTCGCAGGTGGCGGTGAAAACGTTTATTGCATATTGGTAGGTTTGACGCGGTGACATTCCTGGCCATTGATTGGTCTGTGGGGCTTGTGAAGCAGTTCAACCTCACAGCCTCAATCCATGCAACCTTTAGGCCACGCATGAAGTGACGTTCGGATGGCTTATTCATACTTGTTTTGGGCTCGGTATCACTTGATATGATAGCTGAAGACAGTAACTAGGTATGCTTGGATACTATGGTAAATGAGTCATCGTCATCATCAGCCGGACTATACCCACTGCAGGGCGAAGTCCTGCAGTTGGTATAGTTTGGTATGAATGAGTATGGGGGGTGCAATAAAACAAGGAACATATTTGAGTACAGCAATGAATAACCGAGTAGTAAAAGTGCGTCAACGATAACGTAAATCCCAAGGTGGAGTCTCAAACTGGCACCACTAACGCGGTCGTGCCATACCCTCAAAAGAAGACCTTGTGTGAGGCGAAAATTATCCGCGGCGAAATATGTCTGCGCAGAAGAGAAACGCTTCCGTCATCCACGCGCCGCGAGGTCGATGAAACATGCCTTCACCGCAGATACCGTTCAAAGAACAGCCAAAGCATCGAGGGCTAGTCGAACGATGGTTGCGCAAGAAAATGCAGGTTGGCTCTAACCCCACATACGCACAAAGATGTCTTTCATACGTTCTTCACCTCAGTGTAACGCATGGCTAAAGAAAATAATTCCGAGAGCACTGCAGAAACTGCAGTGAAGAAATGCGAAAGCTTGAGCGTTGCTGCTGCACACGGTACATCGCGTGTTCCCTGTCGAACACTACCAGCGTTCCGTGTAACGCATCGAAGTTCACTGGCGTTCTATAATTGGTTTACAGTAAATGAAAGGCTCAGTATCTGTCACTAGCGGAATATCTTTGACTTCTCGCGGATAAATCTCGACGACGCGAGATTTTGACACTCAAAGCACACTTATGATCTCTATCACGCATATATTAGGCTCATTAAGTCGGAAACATATCCACTTCTGGTTGGCGTGACGTCACATTCCTTGGTCATCGACATTAATTGTATAGCTACTTCGACGTCCGATTGATATTATTTTTACATATTTTGTTGTAATCAATCATCCTATTAGCCTAATTTTTTTCTGCAGCCTCCTCTCATCACCCTCTCTTAGCCACAACCATTCGTTTGATCCTAACTCTAAGATCGGCACAACGGCTACGGACACGCTCTGTACCCGCGACCTTGCCGGCATAGCCTAGTGACAGGTCGTATTAATAAATGAAAAGCTGCACTCAATTTTCCCATTACAGATTATCATAACCATCGGCCAATTTTCTCAAATTTCAGTTGGCTGTATTTATTACACTCCTGCATTGTTCAAAATTAGCATAGGGTAGCCTTCCTTTCAATATGGCACCGAGTTTCGACCGAGTTTCTAACGCCTTGCCGCTTAAGGACCTCGTTCACCGACAATCCCAGTGTCGGCGTTGGTGTCGTGAACGAAAAATCACGAGTGCGCTTCTGGCAAGTAACATGACTGAGAACCGGTTGGTCGACAGGTGGTTGTGTCACGACACCCCACGAAAAGACCAAAGAGGCAGGAGCTGCTCATTTTGGCAGCACAAGTGAGATGGAAGAGCGAGTTTAAAATCGAACCCAGGACCCTTGGGTCCCGAGTAAGATACGCGTTCGTACCCCTTGTTTAAATAAAGCAGGCCTTTATATCCATGTCGAGTAGTCATTCACATAATGTGTGTCATCTATATGCTTCCTTCACTTGGAATGGATTCCCTGTTTCGCACACAGGTCAAAGAAATAAAGAAAATATTTAACAAAGCATCGCGTTACAGAAAGTACAGCCGCCCTGATTTTTAACAATATAGCGCGAGCATCGACCAAACTGCTGGTCAGCGCCTTACAACGGCGATAAGCGTGCAACACGGCGAGAGTTGGTGCATGCGCAAGAATGTGGAACGTCGCAAACAGATATTGTGGCAGGGCGTGTGTCTTTGTGATCTGAACAGTGTAGCAGATGACGCTCTCCCTTTGTGCGCGTGCGCGAACTCTCGCCGTGTTGCACGCTTATCGCCGTTATATGGCGCTGAGCAGCAGTTTGGTCGACGCTCGCGCTATATTGTTAAAAATCAGGGCGGCTGTACAGTAATCGCACTTTGTCACTCTGAGCTCTCACGAAAAGCGCACACACTTTCTATCTGACACGGGCACGCGCTCAGTTCTTACACCACCACCCTCTCGAAGCCTCTCAAAGCTCCACCACTATAGGGGCATGAAGGGGGAAAAGTAACTCGCGGGAATAAAAGAAATAAATCAAGTCTCTAACATGCGGTAGCTTACAACTGCATGTCAATGAACACGTGTGAGATAACAAAGGCACACATAATGAGATTAGCGATTAAGCTAGTAGCAAGCATTCACACGAACGAGGATCCTCAAGGGGACCCGCAGATGGGAGCCATCAAATATGGACGAAGCCTAAGCGTCCCCAGTTCTTTATTACTAAATCAGCTTAACTCGTTTGTTTGGTTGCAGCTGGAGCGCCTGAAGACGAGGGATACATCACGAAAGAACGAATCTGGTAAGTGTCTGGATCAGTTCATGGCATTTCAGCTGTAACCGAGTGTTGTTAATTATTATACATGATCACATTTTTTAAATCCCTATATGCCCGATTAGCAGTGGAACCTAGTGTCGGCGTGCGACCGCAAAGGCGCTAACGAACGACCTGGCGATGGCGTTGACCGCAAAAAGCGGTTACAAATTAGACGGTATCTGTTCACAGTGTAATCATCGTTTACACATAGCGATAGTTAGTAATAGGGGTTTTTAGAGACGTCATATGTTGAGACTTTACATGCTAAGTCGAAAGTGTTATTTAACACATTACCACTGGAACCCGGTGTCGACACTGGCCGGAAAAGTCTCCACAAATTATTCAACGGCTATGCACATTGGAAACGTGGTGTAAACATTGTGATAGTGACGCCATTCTGGATATCATAGGCTGTGACAAGCTAAGGCGGAAGACTTTGTCAATGGACATATGCACTGCCCACATTGTGTAACCCGTGATAGTTGCATGATAGGTAGCTACGACGTCATTTCTTGTATATTTCCGCCGATTAAAGATGGATTAAGTTTCATTAGGGTGGCGGTTTTAGGTGGATTGAGTCGGGTTTCAGTTGGATTAGGATGAATTCTTATTGATTTCTGTGGATCACGACTGAGTTCTGGTTTCTTCCTTTAAACTAAAGTACGCCTTCGGAGGAAACATTGCAATAAACATGCAATAGGCAGCGAGAGAGAGAGAGATATATATTTTAATGGCAACAGGAGATGTCTGCCTGGTGGTAAGCCTAGCATGCTACTCCTGATGAGGGTTGAGGGATGAGGGTGACAGATTGTGGGAGGGGAAGGGGAAATAAATGAGAAAAAAAAAGAGAATCGGTGTCGCACAATTTCACACGCACATAAGCACACACAGATGAGTTTTAAAGGGTATTGATCAACCCTGTGTCCTTAAGAAAAGTTAACTTTCACACGCACATAATCACACACAGATGAGTTTTAAAGGGTATTAATCAACCCTGTGTCCTTCAGAAAAGTTAGTAAAGCCTTGGTAGCCCTCGCAGCAGACGATCCGTCGCACCAAGGACCCAGGACATGTTCAAGGCGCAAGGTTGTTTCTTTAGGTAAGCTTAAATTATTGCGCAGTGTCCTGCGATGTGCAGTAAACCGTTGACAGGAGGTTACCAAATGTTCAAAATTTTCACACACATCACATGTAGAGCACAGAGGCCTGCTCGCTATGCCTATTTTATGTAGGAAGTAGTTTGTGTATGACACATTTAAGCGGATTCTGTGTAGACAGTTTCGATGCCACCTGTTCAAATTGTGAGGAATTCGAAAGACGCAAGTGGGATCTATTCGGTGTAGAGGTCGATATTGATGGTTCGGGTCACACCACAGAGAGCGTTGCAATCGCCACGATTCAGTTGCTACAAGTCTTGCTGCATCTCTTCGTGAGAATGGTATTGAAATTGTCCTTGTGGAATCTTTTAGTTCTTTTGCAGCGGCGTCTGCGAGGTCGTTGCCCGCGATGCCGCAGTGAGCAGGTAACCACTGTAGCACAATGCTGTGACTCAGGTCATAAGCCTCTGTGTGTAGCTTATTTATGTCAATGACGAGCTCTTCCTGAATCCTTGATGATTTAAGCAATTGTAGTGCAGCGCGACAATCGCTGAAGATAACCCATGCTGCAGGGCGTTGTTGTAGAATATATATAATTGCTTCTCTCAGAGCTGTTAACTCAGTAGCCACAGCTGAAGTGCGATGACTGAGTGTTGCCGAGATTGTGGTGTGCATTGATGGTATCCGCACGCCGATGGATGAAGAAATAGCTGTGACAGAGCCATCAGTATAGATGTGGCAATGATGACTGTAGCGTGCACAGATGTGCTCAAGGGCGAAGTATTTAAGTGCGGGTCCTGGGGTGTGGGCTTTTCTTTTGATGCCAGGTATAGTTGTCGAAATTTGCCATGAAGCAAACCTCCATGGTGGGAAAGATGAGAGTACTGCACGTTGATATTGCGCAGGCAGTAGATTGGAGAGTGATGTCATGCTTTGCTCTAAAAACGGGTGGGTAGGTTCACGTGCAAAGCGCAGCTGGGCGCGAAGCAGCTCCTGCGGTATCAGCACGGCTACAGATAGACGTCTGCTCTCCGCCAGAGTGCCCACTGTGGAAGTGTTTTTTGGAAGACCAAGGCACACTCTTAAAGCTTTGGCCTGCATGGCTTCAAGTAGTTTAATGCTTGACTGCGAGAGGCCTTGAAGAACAGGGAGGCTATAACGCAGAAGACCTTCACAAAGTGCTCCATAAAGCCGTAATAAGGAATCGGTAGAGCAGCCTCTTCTGGTCGTTGAGAGCATACGGAATATAGATACGTATGAAGAGAGTTTGGTCATGCCCACCATTTAGTGGGGCATGGCCTAAGAATGTGCCCACCGAATGGCAGGCAGTGGAAGAAATTTGGCTGCTGTTGGCTGTGGTAGCCCAGGTTGGTCGCCGGCCAGAAAAGTTATTCAATAGGCAGCGAGATACTAGATGCAAAGGTCTAGGGATCACCGAGAAGGAATATACTTGAATTGAAGACAGGCATAGATCTATTGTTCGAAAAATGCTACATGTAACTTAAGCGACAGGAAGCGCGCAGAGGGGGTCAGGAAAAAAACGCGAGTTTAAATCAAGAAAAGGGCACACAATATGAACGCAAGATAACCGTTGGTCGCTGAGGGTGACAGACTAGGTTCCATGGGAAGGCAAGCGTATCAATTGGCAGCGCGGTTGAGATTGGGAAGTTTATGTTAGGTACAACAGGCAAAAGAACGGGTTGTCGGGAAAGAAATGGGAGCGGTCTTTGCCTCGCAAGTGGTGAAGTCTGGCTTATAATGGGGGTAACTAGATTACAATAGATTAAATTGCATTACGACTGATCTCATTAGATTAACGTGCATTAAACCAGATTGCGTGGACTAAAAAAAGTGGTTCTGATGGATTGCGGTGGAACAAAAATAGTGATTTTGCCTTCGCATAAAGCACGTAATCAAGTACTATTAAGTGTCTTCCTCATTTATTTTTTCTTTTTTTTCATACTAGCCGTGGGAAGTCTCGCCGCCAGCCGCGCAGTTTGGACGACGACCATCACTCATGGTTCAGGCTCGCTGGCCGTCGACGCAGTGAGCACCAGGCGATGACAGTTGCGCCGTGGGTATCCATCGAAACTCTGCACGGCACAAGAGGCGCACCCTGTGCGCTGGTTGCGTTGGAAGTCACTCCACCAACCGTGTACTGCGAGAGCTTGTTTTTCGAAGTTTCGACGGCCGAGCTTTTAATACTTTCGGCTGCTCATTCGGAGCTTCCCCGTAACCAGGTAGGGCTATATACGCAGCTTTCCTTCAGTATCAGTTTCATTCTGCGCCGTGAAAAAACTGGGTGCCTATATTAGTCATGTGCATCGGCACTGGTCATTAAGCAATACTGAGAAGTCAAGAGAGGCTTGCTTCAAGCGTCTTCCATATCAACTGACAAGTAAGCGATATGAGTTGCAGGCAATTCGGGATTGAGTTCGATTGCTTAAGCGTATGAACAGCAATTCAGCAACAAGCGGGCCTAAAACCCTCAAAACTGAGTAAAACAGCAGGAATTGCTGAGAGAATCGAATTCGATAAATTCACTGCATTGTCAAAATGAGTTTACTTACCTTTTGACAATGCAGCGAATTTTTACCGCGTGACACTTAGCAGCGTTAAATGAGTTTACTTACCTTTAACGCTGCTAAGTGTCACCCGGTAAAAATGGTAAGATTTGATGTAAGCGTACTGACTGAATGTCGAAAGCTTGGAAGCTTGTGGGCCTTTTCGAAGCGAAAGCTTCACTACGCTATAAAACGACCAAGGGCAACCTTTCCGGCCACTTGACCGTCAAAAAGGAGTTAAGTTGGCCTGATTAAGTGTACGTGTCCACCATTCCGTGGTGTCAACCCAAAAGGATACTACAACCTCCTTTGCCCACATTATATCTTAAGAGAAGATGCGGGGCTAAACCATGCAACTTTCACCAAAAAACGTATTTTTAAAATTTTGTCTGTTATTGTGCAGGTGTTAAACTTCACACAGTTTGATTGTATTAGCGTAGTCGAAAAGTTAATTTTTGCAACATGGGGTGCACTCACCACTGAAAGCGCCATGAAAGCGGAAAGTATCTCAAGTTAGAATGCTTGATTTTAGCGCTCTCTAGCTAAAAAGGACCTTCCAACGAGGGTACCCCAGACAGCTAAAAATAAAAACAAAAATAGAAAATTAGGGCACCACTGGGAGCCTGGCTAACCAAAGTACTCGACAAAATTGAGACAGAATATGAAGCCTAGACGAAGAGGCCAGCCCAGGAAGCAGCTAAGGAAAACATTTCACGGGCGCAGACAAGGCCGCTAACAGTTTTAAAGCTGAAAAAAAAAAAAAAAAAAGGAAAGGCCCTCTTGAAGTAATCTCCACAGAGCAGTGTATTGTTGAAAAAGGCGGCCCAAACTTATGTTCCAGACCCCCTTTGATTAATTTAGGTGCTAAATTTGGATAGCTTATTCCTAAACTAATTTTTCTTCGCACGTTTTGCAAGAGCCCAGCCGTTAACAAAATTACCATTTCCAACCTATTTAGCCAAAGACGGTTCAAGATTGTTTCTGGACTAACATTTTGTTGGAAACAAGATATTTTTGGTTTCCTAATTATTCTCCAAGAAGAAATGTGTGAAATATGTGACAACATAAAAAATAAAGTTCGGTTACAAAGTGCTGATATATGTCATAAATGTCAAAAAAGTCATAAAGGACCCACAGTTGCTGTTATTCTGCGCAATGATCTGCCTAAAATTTGACGTGAAATCATATTATATATTTGTTGCACTCTTTTTTTCTGACACGCTCGAAACGATGCGAAGTCAGCGGCGTCTTTTAGACCGCGAACAAGTTGTGTACGCTGTCTCGTAGAATTTATGTAGCATGCGCTGCTCCCCACAAGACTGATGCCTTGCGCAAGGACGTCCCTACAGCCCATGTTGCTTTTCAATGTTCCGCCACATTTGCGACGTCACGCAGCACCACGCCAGGAAACAATACACCAATAGACCTGCTGGTGCATGTTAGGGAGCCTATACATGCTGCGCCTAGCTTATAAAATAGACGCAACAGATCGACGTGACTGGCTACTCACTCTTGAAGTTGTGGGTGGCTTATGACCGCCCGGAGCAGTTGGCTAAGTAACGTTCTTATGCAGGTACGGCGTCATTCCGGAGGGCTGCGAGTGCGGGCAGCGGCTTGACATCGCCGGGCGGAACACCTCTGGCCCGAGTGCGAGCGCTGTCTGGAGTTGGGCCGGTGCAATTTAGAGTTTGAATTGCCCTTCTCGAAGTTGCTGCGTTAGGGCGACCGCGTCGGGGTGCAGGCCGCTGTGTTTTCGGTACGACGTCAGGGACAGCCAGCAACATCTCCGAGCAGCGGTCGCGGTCACTCGCGGTCAAGTGTCCGCTCTGGGTGAACCTCTTCAACCGACGTACAGGAAGAGGAACTCGCCCCCCACTTCGCCGCTTACAGCGAAGTAATTGTCAGTTAATTATCATGAACGTATTATTAAAAACAACGTATTCGAAATATTGAAGTTATTTCTTCGCACCAGCAGCTCCTAATCGGCGAGAAGTGTTTGGCTGGCGAAATGTCGAACCATCGGAAGACGGTAACGGCCGCATAGCGTTGAATTTTTACTGGGAACGCTGTACTGACATGGCCAGTAACTGCTGCACTTACCATTGCGTTTCTTGGTCAAGTTCGACTTTGTGTCGCTTCCATTGCGCGCAAGGTGCGCTTTTTTGTACATTTCGTACGATGGGCGCGTGAATATAATTTCCAGTGCTGAAACATTTAAGGTAAGCAGGTAAGGCATTGTAACTGTTTTAATTAGGCGAGCGGTCAATATTCGTTTGTAATTTCGATGAGCTCAGCCTGTGAGCTCATAGAAAGTGATATAAAAACAGCAAGGAAGTGACACGTTTCTCAAACCCGAAATTTGGCTATGCGCGATCTTGTACGCGCGGAGCCACTTAGGTGGCTCTGCGAAGGTGGGGAAGGGTGATGTTCAATGTTTTCTGTGAGCGCCAGCTGAGAGCCCTAAAAAAGTATTGGCAAGTTAGTCAACGACATTGAAAGACACACACGCCATTTTTTCAATTTAATGCCACGCATCAACTAGTTGGTTTACAGGAAGGGAAAGACGCAGTATCTGTCACACTTGTTTCTGTGGGCACATGAACCGCGCCGTAAGGGAAGGGAGGAAGGTGGGAGTGAAGTGGAGAGAGAGAAGAGCCGTAGTGGAGGGCTTTCGCTTTCACTGAAACGCAACCGCCGAGGTCGGGTTCGAACCCGGGTACTCCGGCACAGTAGTCGGGCATCTTACCACTGCATATCTACCGATTGTTACTTTAGAAACCATGAATGCCGTGAATTAGGGGTTGTCATCCGAACCCCAGGTGAAATGCATTGGCCGTGGGACCTCAAATAAGAAAGGCGCGATAACTTTCGAACAGGCCCCCTCCCAACCCAGTCGGATATGCTTAGTGTTGCGAGAAAGTAGAGGTTAGTGGAGCAAACTTGTATGTATTCAAACTAAGACTAGCGTAGTGCGATGTATGAATGCCCCGTAGATACGAGAAAAGACCAGCAGCGCAAAATCACGATCGATGTGGTTTGGTTTGTAGGGTTTAACGTCCCAAAGCGACTCAGGCTATGAGAGGCGCCGTAGTGGAGGACTCCGGAAATTACGACCACTTGGGGTTTCTTAACGGGCACTGACATTGCACAGCACACGGGCGCCTTCCTTTTCGCCTCCACCGAAAAGCGGCCGCCGAGGCCGGCAGATGCTAGCCGGAACAGCCCGCTTTCTTCGTCTCTTCTGTAGTTTTCTCTCTTGCGGAGCCACCATACCGAGCAAACCCAAACACGCGGCCGGGATTCGATCCCGCGTCCTTGGGCACAGTAGTCAAGCACGATCGAGGGCGACGGCAGAGACATAGGTATTGGCGAGCTGACAAAGAAACGCTGCTCCACGTGTCGAAGACGCCTCACAAAATATATCTAGCGAAGTTGGTTTGCACTAGAAATGGGAAATAGGCATAATGAGAAAACTGGAATTGAGTTGGTAGCCTGCCGTCTCGAAGCTAATACTAACAAAGCAAACTCTAAAGGACGCTGCAGCGTAAAGCTCCCAATTAGTATAGGCCAATGGGGGATTCTTTAGCCATTGCTAATATCGTACACAATACGGGTACTTTTTTTACGTTTCAGCTCTAGCAATGTGGGGTCTCTGTGGCCCGAAACATAACAGCATGGGTTGAGTGGCTCGATGCGAATGCCACTTGGATATAAAAGCGACTTGGGAGGGAAATGAATGTTTATTTTTTAGAAAGTGTAAGGTAGAGGATCTCTTTATTGAAAAAACAGATTAGACGGCTCTCTGTTGCTATTCTTCGCGGGGACGGGAACTGGGGAGAAAGAGAAAACGAGAGGATAGTAAAATATATTTCCGAAAAAAAAAATGCATGGCAAATAAAAAATTTGAGGTAATTGAGTTTGGGGAAAGGAGCATTAAAGTAAGAACCGAGAGAATAAAAGTGGCACTCGGAATTCTACTAATGACATTACGAAGTTGTCTGCATGGGGAGCGGGCTATGGTGACAAATATGGTGATCCTATGGTTTATAGGATTAACGAAACAAGACCCACGCAGGCTAAGGAGGAGAAAGGCCGTGTTCCGCTGTTCATCCCCTCTTCATATCTCGCTGTAGCGTTCCAATGCAATCCCACAAGTCGATTCAGTAAAATACTTTGGAATGATTTACAACTCAAATATAGACTGGCGCCCATAAAGTGCATACGCTTAAAGGCGCGCATGTCCTTGGTAGTTTGGTGTGACTTGCTTCCTAGCTCGGACAGCTCTCGCACGAAAGCGCGAAAGAGCATCCTATATCGAGTGAACATGTGCGAGCAGCTGCGTATACACGAAAACGCAGCGGGTCAGTGGGGTCGCCTCCAGCCACGGGCTAGCGGCCATGTAGTACGTCTCTCCTTCGACCTGCTCTGAACACAAAATGACTGTTTTACAATTCAATTGGCAGGTTGGTAAGAGCAGTCCAGAAAAAAATCGGTATCTGTCGCGACTTTGACCTTTTCTACAAAACGTATGGATGACCGACACTTAATTTGGTTGCATTCAATTTTTTTTTTCTCGAAGGGGCACACTACAACCATTGTTTGAGAGAGACGTGCTACACTTGTAGGCGGGGATACTGGATTTAAATTTTTACGTGTAAGCTACTCACTGTCCTAATATTTTTATGCGCTTTAGATCCTGTTCCTGGAATGATTAGCTTAACTTTTGCAACGAAGCTGGATCTTCTCTGTTAATATTTGGTTTAAGAATAAGTTGCCATAGACTGTTCACTGATCCTCTGCTGTCGAAAAGTTCGTTCTCAATCATTTCTATACAGTCTCAGTTAACACTATGCGACCGAATGCTGTTTCCTACTTAGGCCTCAAGCTCCCAGGAAGTGAAGAATTTGCCTGCCAATATATTAAATGGTCTTGTACATAAGTATGTATACAACTTTTACATATACGCCAGTTTCACAGATGTATGTATAACTTTATTAGAGAGCCGGCAAACGACGGGTTAAAGCGTCGTGACGCTGGCCAAGCGTCTACCCGGGGTTAAGCCCTACTCTGCACTACCTCATTTGGCCCGTTTGTGATGGATTGTGAGGCTTGTGCTTTTCGAGCGCACCCCGGGCCTGCTGGACGGCCCATAGTTGAATGTCCTTGTCTGTATTCTGCACAGCACTCTGAAGTTCCGGCGGGTATGTCTTGGATGCAGCTTCGGTCGGGAACCTGGCATAGTCCCACATGACGTGCAATTGGTCCGCCGGACCCACTTGACATACACTGCACATATCACTCGTGTAGATGTCTGGGTGGAGGACGTGTAGCATTGCCAGGGCTAGGAGTGACCCGGTTTGCATTTGCCTTAGGATGACCGCCTCCTCCCGACTAAGTGCCGGGTGAGGCGGCGGCATTGGCCGTCGAGCTAGGCGGTAAAATTTTGTCGCTTCCTCGTAACTGGTCATTCGGTCTTTTGTTTCGAACCACCATTCGGAATGGTCCCTCTCGGGGGCGCGGAAGGTAAGCGCTCGCGCCGCCGAATGGGCCGTCTCGTTGTGATTCGGTGAGGATGCACAATCTCCCGCGTGCGCCGGGAACCACTTGATGCGGATAGTGTTGCTGCGGTCTTGAAGCTGGAGCTTACTGATGATGGCGGCCACCGGCGCGCACACTCGCCCCCTTGGCAAAGTTGCGCACAGCGTTCCTCGAGTCTGAGCACGGTGCGACACTCGGCCTCCGAGATCGCCAGAGCGATGGCCTTGATTGTGCCCGTATTTTGTCGCTTAGTTTCCTGTGGTTATGATGGTCTTGCCAAAGGTTCCCTGCAACGCCGCCCAAGTTAACTTGCTTACAGCTTTTCTCTTTTGACAGCGCTCGAAGGCTCGAAATACAGTGTTCTGAGCAGTCTCGATTTCTCATTCCTCCGCACGCGCGAAGAAATGTTTCCACTCGGTTCCTAGGTGTTGTGGAATGTTGTACCTAACAAGATAGCTGAAATCCAGTTGTTGGTGTGCCTTTTATTCCCAAGTTCTAAACATGGCGCACTTGATAGTCGCACACATGCAACTTTTTCCAGCATGCTTACCATTTACACCATGATTCTCTCGTTGCAGGAGCGGAATTTCAACATTTGCAATTCCCCTGTGGTGTTCGGTTGTGCAGTTCATGACAGTCCGAGGTGTCTGCGACAACTTTACGCTGTAGCATACCAAGACTGAAGATTTATCACGATCAGGGTTCCCTTCCGAGCCTTCGAGAGTCGCCTGGCGAAACTCAGTTTGCTTGATCCCTTTCTCCTTTCCTGCATGCAGTTTGATTCGTATCCACTTCGCTAGATTAGAGCTTTTTCTTACTGCTACTGGGGTAAGTGGCGAGAGGGATATTTTGAAGCTAGTTCGAGATTGCACAGTGTTTACATGACCCCAAGCAGATCCTTTTTTTCGTTATAATTCTCTTAAGTTAACTCTAGATTTATTCAAAGATCGATCAGCTTGTTCATGTGTGTCCGCTGTTCGAATCTGCAGTGTACGCAGGCCATACCCTCACTGGGAAATACTGTGCTACTTCGTCGTCTTTCACTTGTCTCTGTCTATCAAGTAGCGCAGTATTCCCCAGTATGATCAACCAACTGGCCCCCGTGTTTGCAATTGTTGGCCATACCCCCAGTGTGGGCATGAGTCACCCAGATAAAGGTGAACTAAACATCACCCTCTCATCGCACCGTGTAAATTCTTTCGGAACGCAGAACACGCATTGGCATGCGAGAACCAGAACTGGACACAGTTCGTTGCTTTGCACAACATGATTTCACACTTTCTACTTTTCGCCGGTTTTTAGTCCCTCCGCGCATGGATAGAACTTCGGGTGCCCGGAACGTAGACCCCGTCTCTCGCGTACGAGGGAGAGCTAGTGTCGGAGCAGCTTGTCTTGGCAACAGCCGGAACCAATGACGTCCAAGCGACTGATCTACAGCAGCCGCTGGAGACCGGCTTTTACCTTCATGCCGTTGGCTAAGAGCCACATATACAGCCAGGTCGGACTGCAGCGAAACGGAGGCGGCTTTTCACCTGAGCACCGCTGGACGCAAAAGTATCCAGTTCGTTTTGCTTCTAAGGTTTAGTGTCCAAAGCGACTCGGGCTATGATGGCTGCCGTAGGAGAGCGCTTGAGAAGCTTCGACCACGAAGGTTACGTGAACTGAGATCGCACAGCACCTTTGGGTGTCTTGCTTCCTGCCTCTATAGAAAAGAGAGTCCTTTGGTTCAGCATTCGAGCTTCTAACCAGTGAGTCACCGAGGCGGGACTGAAGCTAAAGTGATCGTGCTGTCAAAAGACTAGTTTATGCTCAGAGACTAACCTGTCCAGCATCATGCAAGCAAATAAGGACTTTGTGAAACTCTCGCTTCGAAACTTGGCCTCACGAGCATTTAGATTTAGTTGGGCTACATCCTTTACTCGCGGACATTACGGGGGTCGGAAAGTCTCTGGAGGCGCTTACGACACTCAGCATACTAGGCAAGGAAAACCACTTTCCTGCAAACATGGCCATTCTGGATAATTCCTACAAAGACGTTATGCACAGGATTGAGGCTGGCACGTCAACTTAAGAGTCTCTCCGCACCACTGATATTGGCGAACCGCAACGCATCCTAAGAGATCGAATAATGACACAACTACCTTAACACTTGAAGGAAAGCGGATCTCACGCAACGCTATGCTACCATGGCGTGCGCCACTGATCACTGACCGTAGTCTTAGCCTTGCCACATCTCCCGTGTGCCCTTTTCTGCCCCAGCTCACACAGACTGCTTCTAATGCTGGGCTCTCACTCATCAGGAACACATTGAATGTATGGCCAGTTGAGTACGTTAACCGCCAGGGATCATGCCCCAGCCTCATCTTTCAACTTTACTGTAAGAGGACGACTATAGAGGTGGCCATGGAGGCGAGTCGCTGTGTTCAGCATACAGCGACGAGGCCAACAACCACAATGCACTCTGAGCGGAGCAGACGGCGCGAGCAGTAGCACCCAACCATTCCGTGGAAGCAAGCAGATAGCACAGGCAGAAATCAACAAGTGTGACCTGTACCAGTTCTGGACATCTACTCGAACTTTCTATTTGTCATCATTAGTCCACCAGAGACTGCGTTTCTGTGGCCTATGGCACGCTAAAGGGCAAATATTCACTGCTAGACACAACTGGATGTGTGACTTTTCAGGTGTTTGTAATCCGGATGTTCATCGGCTTACTCTGTATTCAGAATGTGGTGTACTGTAGCAGTTGTTGCAACTCGCACGTTTTCCTTATTCTACTCGGAACTATAAGCTCCAGGGCTGTGACAATGGTAGTTTGCAGGTGAAGTGGCCACATACTGATTGGTCAGCGTATTGTGCAATGACACGAGACCATAAAGCGCAGGAGCGACCAGCTTGGGTTTCTACTTTCAGATGAGTGGGTCAAATGGAATTTGAACATTGCGGGACCCTTAGGTGATGAGTACACTATCATTAGGCCGCACAAACACATCCGTATGGTTTCGTTAAAATGAATCATTATAAATATGTCGGTGGTCTTTCACATAACTGGGTAGCGGATGGCTGCATACTCTTTTTGCGAGATAATAGAGGCTCATATTAATAGGTTAATAAATAAACGAGTAAGTATGTGGTTATTATTAGACATCAAAAAAGGAAGGAAAAGATTTTGCCAGCTTCGGTGTCTGCTATCTGAAGCACCTGAACTCGGGCGGCGGAAATAAAGGGATAGTGAGGAAACGGTAGAGGAAATCGTAGACCTGAGCGACAGTGAGAAAGGACAGGGTAGGTAAAAATAAGGAAATATATACACTATGGTACAATATGCAGTAGGTTGTTTGAGGCCCGCTCGCAAATGTCATAGGTTACTGAACACTCGGCACATCGGGCGGGCCTCCAGAATAGCTGTCGCAAATAAACGGGCAATAATTTGGATATTTTAGAACGAGGTTCAGCAATAGGAGACGCAAACCGGAGTCATTAGCAGTATCACGTTATCCCCTAAAGGCGGAGTTTATGTGCATCTGCATTATTTTAAGGCGAAAACCTTTCTAGGTTCATAGAATAAAATCCCATGCGCGAGAGGTGAGCGCGATTTGTGCGCGAGATTTGTGCGCGAGATTTGTGAGCGAGATCTGTCATATTCCAAAAGATTCCACGAGATTTGTTCTTGTCTAGCGTTCCTGCCATCTGCAATGCCACACTTGAACGCGCGCCAAGGGACGCCGCACGACAGGAGCGATGGCGTACAGTCCAAACACACTTGCCGGAGAAAGATACTGCGCCTTTCCTTTCCTGTAAACCAATTATAGGGGTGGGGTTGTGGGGTTTAACGTCCCAAACTGACTCAGGCTATGAGAGACGCCGTAGTGGAGGGCTCCGGAAAGTTGGACCACCTAGGTTTCTTTAACGTGCACTGACATCGCACAACACACGGGCGCCTTGAGCGGCCGCCGAGGCCTGAATTCGATCCCGCGTCCTTGGGAACAGTAGTCGAGCGCCGTAACCACTGCGCCACTCCGGCGGGGTAAACCAATTATAAGTATTATATATAGCACTGCAACGAACGTCGGTAAGAGGCAAATGATGACAGGCAAATGATAGGATGGGTAGGCTTTCGCCATTCTCCTGTTAAGAGACATCTAAGAGACCCTCTGAGTTTTTTATTGTAGTGTACTGGCACACAGAGCAGACTCGAAATATAAGGTCAAATGGGCAAAATCTGTAACAATAACAAGCCCAGTGGTACCACGGAACAGAGAATATAGTTGCGCGGCAATAATTCTTCTTCGCCACAAGCATAAGACTGTTGGCGAACCAAGGCAGACAACCTTGCCGGGTAAATTATCCGCAAGCAGTCCAGTGATGCCCAATATTTCAAATTCTGCTTTTACGCATAGGTACGTTTTTGTATAAATTATTTTTAAATACATTCATTCCACATATGTTTGGATGATTCGTAGGCGACTAATTATAATAATTCATTATATCGTATATCTTTCGACCTGCGGTTACGCTCTTTTTGAGCCAGAGCAGCCAAGTGCATGTAGGCAAGGAGAGGAACGCGGGGCAATTAATATAGAAGGGGGTCCGCGTCGAAATGCCGCTGTTCGACCAGCTCCTTCCACAGCTCGGTGGCGAGCGCTCGAGGATACTTCTCGGGGAGCAGCAGCAGGCCGTCCACGGTGTCGCAACACAGCACCCTGTGCTCCGAAGCCACAGCCTATAGAAACTGCGCCACCGAACTCGATGAGTGCACAACGCGCGCCGGGTGGCAGGGGCTACAATCGCAGACACCGACGGGATCACACCTGCGTAGAACGAGCTTGTCACTCCAGGCACCTCTAATATAAATGCACTTACAAAAAGATCTGATCTGATACCCTGAAGCTGATCTTTTAAAACGGTAATTGTAGCAATTGTAGCAACTGCACATGTCTGGAGGCAGAGAAGGATCTACTCGAAAAAAAAAAAAAAAGCAGAAGAGTGCCAACGTAAATAACTAGAGCTATACATTGCCCACATCACGAAAAAAGAAAAAGAAAAAGGCAATTGACATAGCCAGTAATATGGCAGGCGCTCAGTATTGCCGTGTTTTGTACCAAAACATGTATCTAATTTAGAATATTTGCCATAGTACTGTGTGACATGTACAGTAATGAAGTCAGAAACTAGGTCTCAAAGCGGTCAAATTTGGGAATGACTGAAAGTTAAGAATTAAAGCAGCATTAAAACTGGAATATTTTAGTTGAATTACACTGATGCCAGCGCAGCAAATTTGAATAGAATGCGCGATGAACGCTTTTTGAATGTATCAACGTACAATTTGATTATTCTCCAGCGCATATTAGCGCGTATTTCTATTGGCATTCTTGTGACAATATTATTTGTACCCAACTGTCCCTTCTTTCAGATTTTAATGCCGAAGTAGCTGGACACCCAAGGCAATCAAAGCTTGCATTGAAATTCAGCAAGCGGCTTTGCCCTAGACACTCCTATTTTGTCTATACAGCAGTGGCCAGCCTCACGAAGTTTGAGCCTAAACTTGTGAGGTGTCCCGCAAATCAAACCAGCATTTTCGATACTGCAGCAATAAAATTAGATAGGACGTTCGTCAATCTGCTTCGCAGTTGTAGCCTTCAATGAGGACTAAAATTTAGGAAACATAACAGCGCAATGACATGCAATCACAAGACACACAACGCGACACGTTGTGTACTCTCTTGTATGGTGGTTGCATGTATTTGTGCTGTTACGTTTCCTAAATTCAAGATGCACCAACTCATCCTAGAAGTTCTAATGAATGGCAACTAAGGAAATGATTCTTAATGTTGCTTTTATAGCTGCACACTATTCGGAACTCTGGGATATCGATTAACAGAAGTGAGGAACCTTATGAGGTTTCAACCTGACTTTATGAGGCTGCCCACCTATGATCATATGCAGTCTGCTCACTCACCGCGGCTACGCAGGCCAGCCCTACGCGTTCCGCCCACTGCTACCTCGACCAGCTCGGTGAGCCTGAAGGTTGAGCGCAACATGTCGATGACGGCGAACAGCTGGGCGTCGCAGTGCGGGTGGGATGATTCCTTTTTCCTCCTCACGAGGCTTCCCGGTCTGCTCGACAGCCTCGCTTGCAGTAAGACAGCCCGCCTGCGTAAACGACGTCGTGGCTTCCATGACGTCATACCACTTAAACTATGGGGTTCTGACGATGACCCGACGCTTGCACTTTCTCGCATACACAGGAGACCAAAAATGACCACATATTTATTAAATGCCAATATACATTTCCTCTAAAAAACACTCAACCTCCTCAGCCGATCAGGTAGCTCGAGGGTACATGAGCCGAGCTTCCTCCCAATCGGACGATCTACCCGAGCGAGTCGGCCCTACGTACTCAGATATTCTGAATTACTATAAGGGGGTACGGATCCGCTATCCGCCGCCTCATCGGGATCTAAAACAACAAGAGGCAGTGTACTGGCGAAGACTGCAGACAGGAACATTCCCTAACCTGCATATCCTAAACAAAATTTACCCGTCACAATATCGGGACACCTGCCCATGGTGTGGTAGCACACCTTCGTTATACCACATCACGTGACAACGCAGAAATAACGACAGCTTTCGTAAAGACCCGAGTGCGGAACAGTGGGAGAGCCGGCTCTCCAGCGGCGATTTGGATTGCCAACTAGGTCTAATCCAGCACGCCCAGCGAGCAGCGAAGCTCAGCGGAGCCCTGGAATAGGGGCACCGACCCTGTGAGAAGGCGGAAGATGGAACTCTTCTGCTACTAGCACAAGACCCTCCTAGCGAAACTAACGTATTCCTATCCTATCCTATCCTATCCTATCCTATCCTATCCTATCCTATCCTATCCTATCCTATCCTATCCTATCCTATCCTATCCTATCCTATCCTATCCTATCCTATCCTATCCTATCCTATCCTATCCTATCCTATCCTATCCTATCCTATCCTATCCTATCCTATCCTATCCTATCCTATCCTATCCTATCCTATCCTATCCTATCCTATCCTATCCTATCCTATCCTATCCTATCCTATCCTATCCTATCCTATCCTATCCTATCCTATCCTATCCTATCCTATCCTATCCTATCCTATCCTATCCTATCCTATCCTATCCTATCCTATCCTATCCTATCCTATCCTATCCTATCCTATCCTATCCTATCCTAATCCTATCCTATCCTAATCCTATCCTATCCTAATCCTATCCTATCCTATCCTATCCTATCCTATCCTATCCTATCAACCTCCTTCGACATACTGTTGAGGGCAAATAATGCACTTATCCAACTTCCGGCTGCTTGAAGCATTTCTAGAACGATTCTAGCTTGGCGCTGTAAGACGCCTCCTGCGAAGCTATTTAAACCCCCTTAATAGGAGCAACTCTCTTCCTTTCACTGTTCTTTGCACTGTCTGTCGGAAATTAATAAGAAAATCGGAGAGCGCGGTCCTGTGAACGCAAAGAAGTGGATAACAACAGAATGTCCAAAGGAAGCCAAATACAGGATAACGCGAATTTCCACGATTTGGTCTTCTCACATTCTCTCTCAGTTGACTGAAAAACCTCATCATTAATTACCTTTTAGGAGTCTGTTTAGAGGGAACAATTTTTGGTGCATTGCTTCCCTGGCATCGAAAAATGATCAGCGTTTTTTTCACGTACATTTGACCTTATGTGCTTTGCATTTTTGGTCTTGGAGAAATGAATGCCACCTGTTTGTTGGGAGCGCTTTGTTTCGAGTATCCTAACTATAGCACCAACATTCACCCCCTCGTGATGATCCGAGAAACTTGGGTCACAGTACGATAGCTAAGGAAATGACACCCGCTTTCTTTGTCGTGAGCAGTCGGGGAGCACACATAGCAGGAATACCTCTCAAGTTGAAGAAAATGGATTTTCGACGTTCTCTTCAGTGCGACTCATTTAAGGGCGCCCAGACTAGAGCCGATCTTCAGTAAGCACGTGTCTTCTTAATTGTAGAAACCATTCGAATGTTGGAGAAGGCACAGGCGCTATTGATGTCTACATGCGGGTTATTGTCATTTCGTGCACTTTCCGCGAGTTTAAAACACTACAACTCGTTCACTACACCTGCCTTAGAACTGCTTTATTTTCACCATCAGCGATTTCTTGGAAGCTCAACCTTTTCTCGCCTTATTTAATTGCCAAGGCGAGGCCGACGTAACGAGACTAGCGTAAATAGTTTGACATGACCATACAATCATTGACATAAAGATGTTTTAAGCTTTGCCTCACTTCATTCACCCTTCGTCCATTGCCCTGACTATGTTTGCCGAACACGGTACAATAAGAAAGAGTACATTTAAATAAAACGCACACCAAATGAAAAATTGTAGTCGATATAGCTAAAATGGGCCAAATGCGAAGTGCCTGCGCAGGCACGTCACTTAATTTCGCTTTCGGTTCGAGACTAGCGTTTCAAGGCCAGGCTTCAAGTGAAGATTAGTGAACTGGGTTACTGGGGATCTTAGTCATAGTGCACTATAAAATATTGGGACCGCTTAAAGTACATTAAGAGGGCAATGCGATGGCAGTGTATGGATACATTACGCGTAGATAGATGCTGATGAAGACGACAAGCAACGCACAACTTGAGTGGAGTGTACGATGCATAAACAAGCTGGGAGATCGGCTGCGGCTATAGCTATAGGGTAGAGTACTTGTTTTCCACAAGAAATTCCTGGCTTTGAGTTCGAAATGCTCCGAGGAATATTTTAGAGCGCAGCGCTTTGGCGCTCATTCCTGCGTTTCGCGTCGTCGTGGCCGTTGTCCCTTGTAACCAACTCCACAGCCGGGGCAGCGCGCACTGCGGTCGCCATCGTTCGCCGCTGTGTGCCCCCCCCCCCCCCCCCCCGCCTGTCGCCACCGCACCGTTCGCAGCTGCGTGTACCCCCTCCCCCTCTTCCTGCGTGGCGGCGACGGTATTTGAGGTGTCCACAGAAAAACAAGTGAGACAGTTACCGCGCCTTTCCCTTCCTATAAATCAATCAACCTCCAGTTGCCGAAGCGCCGGCTCGGCATCATCGGATTACGGTGCGTGCATCCCAAGCCGAAACGCGGAGCCGAAACGCGTTCGCCACTGCGAACCGCCTGCCTAAATGTCTGTAATTGTACATACATGTCTTGCTCGAATTCTTTGCCTCAATCTATAGAAAAGCTGAAACAGCTGATAAGCTGCGCTCAAATTTCGCATTAGAAAGTAACGTAGTCGTCGGCAATTTTTTTTTTTTTTTGTGAAGGTCAAATGACAAAGCTTCCCACATATACCACCTAATTTTCCAATTTCCCCAAGATATAGTGACTTCGCACAATTAAAGTTTTGGGCTACGACCACGTGAATAAGTACTCAATATTCACTTGCGATTTCGAACCTATTAGGCCTTCTGACATTAGTCACTACTGTCTGGCAACCTGCCCGCTGCTTTTGAGCTTCCGTTGGAGCAAACTGGACCATTCGCTCATTGACGACCGGACCATTCATTGGCTACATCGGACAGCCAGTGGAGAACCGGTGCGCGCGGAGGTAGGCGATGGCATGAAAGAGGATGGCCGCGATTCCACCCACCCCTGTCAATGCACGTGCGTGGGAGAAGTTCGGCAAACCGGTTTACATTACTCTTGTGTCTCCGCCAAGCGGAATCTATTAGCGCTGTAGCGTCATACCTTTAAAGGCGGAACTTAGCGTTCCCAAAACACTTGTGGCCTTTTTGAAAGTTCGCCTGTTTTGGCGCCGTCACAGAGTCAGTATAGGAGATCAAAGTACCTTATATGCCGGGAAACTACTCGAGAAATTTGCGGAGGGCGTCGAAGACTGCACTCTGTGGTAGTCACCGGCCGAAAAGTTGACTGCGCGGGCACGTGCTGTGCCGCGCAGAGTGTCGTCTCGTGCCCCCAGCATAAGGTCCATCGTCTGGTGGACACAGCGTTTGCAGTCAGCGAGCGAGGGCAGCGGGTCTTCTCCGCCGTGTAGATAGGAAAAGAGCCCGCCTCCTGGGCAACTGTCCTTGAACTGCCTGTCCATGGATGCTTGCACAATCTGAGGGTAAAAAAAAAATTCCGACATCACCGCAGAATCTGCACCGGAGAAACGCGTAAGCCTGATATCTGCTGGGCCGTCCGCGAGATGTTTGGTTTGGTTTATGGGGTTTAACGTCCCAAAGCGACTCAGGCTATGAGAGACGCCGTAGTGGAGGACTCCGGAAATTTCGACCACCTGGGGTTCTTTAACGTGCACTGACATCGCACAGCACACGGGCGCCTGGCTTTTCGCCTCCATCGAAAAGCGGCCGCCGAGGCAACGCCTCCTATAACTTCCAGGCCTGCGCCCAAAAATATGACGTCACATCATGCCGGCGGTCACTTCGCCATGCTCATAGAGAAACATGCATGCTCCTCTCCGCTGCCGCGCCGTGCAGTCGGTGCCTGGAGTGCTTCGCCGCCGGTCGCAATGTGAACGCCGCTGTTGCGCTCGACCAAATCGCTCGCCATCGGCGTTTGTGCGCGTTTTCCATGTGCGTTTATCGACGGCTGCAATGCCTAACAAGTGTTGCGTGCCGGTTTGTTCCGGCAACTATAATGTTGAGAAGAAAGTTCAAGTGTTTTCTTTTCCGAAGGAGAAAGACACCTTCGAGAAGTGGTTGCGCGCTATTCCGAGGAAGAATTTCGTGCCAACTTCATATACCAAGGTAAGAATGCTCTCAATGATTCTTTAGTTTTCATTTTCCTCAAACTATTTCGTTTCACCAAGAATGTCATGCGTGTGAATGGTCCGATGAAGCGTTGGCATGTGTGCTGAGAGAAAGTATTAATTTTGTTAGCCGTAATGTCCGCTGTATGAAGTACGGCTACAACCTTCTCTGTTGCCGCTGCCTCGGTTGACTCATTTGTAAAGTTTATGTAAATATATTCCCTTCGCGTTACATTATTTATTGCGTGGTCAATATGTAAGCTCTCAGAGGTGCAGGAGTTTTTGATGCAAAATTCCTCAGTGCAGAAGGTAACCTGAAGGGGAAATAAAATTCAGAGGGCTTAAGGCTGCTTACGTGCTAATAACGCGAAAGCATCGGTGTGTCATCGTGAGCGTTCGACCGGAACGCTGCTTGCGCTCTGAAGACGCTTCTCCGAACGCCGATTCCACAAACGCGTTTTGTGTCCAACGAACTATGTGACAGATACTGCGCCATTTCCTTTCCCATATCCACAATTATTATCAAGAAAGGTAAGGGCGCAGTACCTCTCACATCTCGACATATCGGTGAACATTTCAACCGACATTTTTAGGAAAGGATGGGTGCAGTAACTCTCGCATCACAGCATCTCGGTGGACGCCTCAATCGCGCCTTTCATGCAGCGTCCGATTATTTCCGACGTGATCGTGCGAACTACAACGCCGGCGGCTTTTCGGGCGAACGAGTTGTATACACTTTCGCGTAAAACTTTAAATATGCGGCACGTTGAAAAAAGCACGCCGTTGGAAAGTTTTAAATTTTACTACCGATGTATTGCCGTTGTTTGAGCAAATGTTGCCAGGTTTACTTTCAATAAGGAACCAGTAAATTGCTTATTTTTTACACAAAGGTCACATTTGTGGTAGTAAACTTGCCAATTTTTTATATGAGTGAAAAAGGGAACCTAAGAATGTAATGGTAGAAATTCATAAATTGCTGGTTTAATTTATTTGCTTGGGCATTTGCCATTTACGAGAGCAATTTTCTTGCACTGATACTATGTCCCTCACACGCATATTTTGCATTCCTGTAGGTCTGTGCTGTTCACTTCGACCCTTCCTGCTTGGAACGAACAACGTCGTATACTGACTGGAAGACAGGAAAAGTGATAGAGGTGTCATTGTCTGTGCCACGCCTGCGACCTGGGTCTGTGCCTAGCGTGTTCCCTGGGTGCCCTACATATCTCACGAAGAAAAAACAAAGCTCAAGAGTACCGCCAGATATCAAGAGATGCCGACAGGAGTCCTCAGGACTTGCTCGGGCTCTTCAAGAATCTGTTGCGTCATATGAAGCGGAAGAAGAAAGGCACCATTTTTCAACACGTCAGCAGATGAAAGCGTGCCTTCAAGCTGCATCAGTTTCAGATGTGTGGACTATAATACACAACGACAGGTGCACAATGTTTCTGAACATTGTAAATGAAAGTGAACCATATTTGAATTCATCCCTAACGGTGTTTGACAGTCTTAAATTAAGTGCCTGCTATAAGGGAGCCCCTATCAAAAAGTTGAGAGATATTAACTGTAAATAAACATTGCTTGGGTCACCCTGTTATCCACGTTTGGTTGTTTCATAGCAAAAGGGTATCGTAATCTGCAGCATCAATTTAGCCCTTCGAGAGCTGTGATGAACATTTTTTTTCCACCTGCAACCATCTCCTTGACCCCCGTGCTTATCTTTCCTGCCTGAAAAAGCATATGTCAATCTCTCAAAAGCTACAACAATATTAATGGTACGTGGTCAATATAATGAACCAAAATAAAGTGGTAATGGTGCTTGATATGATTCAAAATCATTTAAGATTTACAGTTCACAAATAGCGTTACATTAGCAGTGCTTAACAGACGGCACTAAATCACGTACCAGTTCCACGAAACAAAAACGTGACCATGAAAAAAAAAAATAACCAGCATCCCCCATTCATGACCGATCGCATTAATGGGCTGCTCTTGTCAACAAAATAAAACTACTCAAGAATGCGCACTGGCGCATACATGATGCATTCATATGACGCAGTAATAGGCCACATGCAAAATTACTCCACCCGCTTCGCGATGTTCGTTGCGGTAAATAGAAACCAGCTGACATTCATAAATGCATGGGACATTCTTTCGTCGTTTACGAAACTCGCACCTTCAGACATCGCGCCTGCCACAAAAACGATGGGAGCTACAAGCGCAGCGCGACGCAGCCCGCACTACGCCGGCGACGCCACGGCCACGAACGGTAGGAGTGCCATCAGCCTAGGCTACGTCACGTCACGTGACGCGCAGGCCTGGAAGTTATGCCGAGGCTGGGATTCGATCCCGCGTCCTTGGGAACAGTAGTCGAGCGCCCTAACCACTGCGCCACCGTCAGCGGGATTCGCGAGTCATAGATACTGCGCCTTTCCTTTCCTGTAAACCAATTATAGAACGTTCGTGAGCCCCGCCGGGGTTGTGCAGTGGTAAGACTCCCGATTACTGTGCCGGAGTACCCGGGTTCGAACCCGACCGCGGCTGCTGCGTTTCGATGGAGGCGAAACGAAGAGGCGTCCGTGTGCTGTGCGATGTCAGTGCACGTTAAAGATCACCAGGTGGTCGAAATTACTCCGTAGCCCTCCACTACGGCTCCCCTTTCTCTCTTTCCACTTTCACTCCCACCGTCATCTCTTCCCTTACGGCGTGGTTCAGGTGTCCACAGCTACAAATGTGACAGACACTGCGCCTTTCCCTTCCTGTGAACCAATTATTGAGGACGTTGGTGACTTTGATGCGTTCAACGGAACGCTGATCGTGTTCGACAAGGGGCGCGCGATGTACCGTGTGTAGCAGCAACGCTCAGGCTTTCGCATTTCTGCACTGCATTCAGCATTGCTCTCGGAATATTAAGGCGAATTTTGGTTGGTAAACATTTATTAAAACAGTCAAAGAGCCGAAGGCCAAGCCTTTAATGCCTCATCGTTGTGAGCAGGTGTTGTCGGCAGAGACTGTCGGCAGAAGGTGTCACGTTTTCGAGGGAGGTAGTTAAAATTAAATATTTGTCTCTACCGGGAGTAGAACCTCCATCCCTTGGATCCCCAGCCGAGCGCTTTACCAACTGCGCCATGCCCCGGATTGTGAAACGTTCATCATAATTATCTTGACTACCATGAGGATAGCGGGATTCCGCAAATGACAGAAACTGCGATTTTAATTTCCTATATCAGAATTATATAACGCCGGTGAACTTTGATGCGTTCAATGGAATGCTCCAAAGTACGCCTGCTTTAAGAATAGCTTGGAGTTTCATATTCAGGTAGAGGGCAAACCGGTGCCAAAGGATGATCAGATCAGGATTCTGGGGATGATCATCCATCTCACGGCCATAACGAAAAGTCCTGAAGAAATTAGAAAGTTACGCGATGCAAACCCTCGGGCTCTTGAGGAGGGTCGCCACTAAAGGAAGAGGAGAGAAACCTACTAAAACTATTCCAGGTGTACGTAATAAACGTAATCTGTTACGCCACGCCGTACCTGCACATCAAGGCCGGAGAAAAGGAGAAATTAGACTGCCTGATCCGAAGATACATTAAGAAGGCGCTAGGACTGCCCATGAGTACCTCGAGTGAACGACTGCTCGAACTCGGGGTGCACAACACGTGGGAAGAATTGGCAGAGGCAGTGCGAGTCTTCCAGTTAGAGAGACTAAGTACGGCCGAGACGGGCAGGGTGATTCATTACGGCGCCGTCATGGCCTGGGTCGCTTCAGAACGTCTAACGCCATACAATATCGCATATGTCAACGTACAGAGCGTTTTCAAGGCGAAATCTTTTATAGGCCCACCAGCCGAGCACCACACCGCCAGTCCCACACTAGAATGTGCACTGCAAAGAGAGCGTGCCAAGGGACGCCATGCTACAGGAGCTACGGTGTAGCGTCCAATCTCACGCAGGAGAAAGGGACATACTGCGCCTTTAATTTCTTGTAAACCAATTACAATTATATATATTGTCACGTACATGGTGACTAAGGATACTAATGATAGCAGTGGGTAGCCCAGACACAATGGCAACAAGCAGCGCAAACGCACAAGCGACACTTCGTCGTCCTTTCAACTTCGTCCTCCTTCCACACCTCGGCCCCGCCGGGATGGCGCAGTGGTTACGGCGCTCGACTACTGTTCCCAAAGATGCGGGATCGAATCCCGGCCTCGGCGGCCGCTTTTCGATGGAGGCGAAAAGCAAGACGCCCGTGTGCTGTGCGATGTCAGTGCACGTTAAAGAAAACCAGGTGGTCGAAATTTCCGGAGTCCTCCACTACGGCGTCTCTCATAGCCTTAGTCGCTTTGGGACGTTAAACCCCACAAAACTAACCTTTCACACCTTAGTCATGCGCCACCTGGCAACGCTAGGTGGCAATAGCACTGCAACGAACACGCACCAAATGAAATTTCCACTGCGGCATGAGCCCCGGCCTTGCTAGCAAAATATCTACAAGGGGTGCACGCTACACCGTATGCAGCAGCAACGCTGACACTTCCGCATTTCTCCAGCGCAGATTATGCAGTGCCCCATTTTTTACTCAGAGCCTGGAGGGCTTTCTTTTAGAAAAAGTGACCAAAAGCTTTGAGGAACAAGGTACGCTTACCCTGCGAAGGTCGCCTTCGTAGCAGCGTGAGCTTAGGACAAGAGCGGCTGTCGTGCACGAGTGGAATGCGCGAGGAACGTGGCACCAGAACGCGTGATTAGCGAGCTGCTCGAGCAGCCTGGGGAACGAAGCAAATAAGAAAAAAAAAAAAGGTGCGAAGAAAATTCTGAGACGGCAATTTGAACAAAAATTCCCCCATGCTTACTCAGAGATTTTCTCTTGTCTTTTTTTTCCTTTGCATGTCCGTTAGTTGATAGTAAAAAAAAAAAAAAAAAGTCAGAACGCCGAATTAAAATTAGTGTTTTATTCTGTTAGTTGTACAGATATGCTGCAGCAGGTAGTCATACGAAGCGTATTAAAAACGCAACTCTCCAGTCAAATTTAGTGGAATCATCGTTTGAGCCGCTTGTCTGTCATCGCACTGTGAATGCATGCCATTAAATGGCCCTGCGAATTTTATAGCGATAGCTTTACTGAGTGCAAAGGCGCAGTTTCGTGTCGGTGCGAGAATTTGACCTTCCGTAAACATCACGGTCAAACCTTTAAAGTCAATCAACAGCATTATGCATGCTCACAAATGACCTCGACCCATGAACTTTGACCTTGATATTGTAGTGCAGCGAATCTTGTGACATGGCATCGAAAGATATGTGATTCTTTTCTATGAAGAGGCTACTGAGCCTCTCACTAATCATGAATCAGGGCCCGTATTCTGAGTTTGCGTCGTTATAGGTGTGTCGCTATCCCACGTGACCTCGAGTGATCTGATTGTTCGAAACGCCGGAACCACTACGGAACCGGAAGAGGTTGCAACATCATTTTCCGGCGTTTCCATCCATCAGATGACTCGAGGTCGGGGAGATAGCGACATTTTTGATAACAACGCAAACTCGGAATACGGGAGACGGAGTCGGAGCTCGCAATGTCACCATGGCAAAACCTACAGCATTGCCACGACGAGCACTCGACATTCGTTTTAAAAAAGTTCAACGAATGTTGATTCAAAATAATTTTGCGCTGATTCTTTTGATACTGCTGCTGCGTGGACGTCTAGTGGGTGGAGGCCTCGTGGAAGGTGTGAGTCAGGCGGTGCCTTTCGCTTCCGCTAGGAAGATGCATCAGTCATCGATGCTTCACGCAGACGACATTTCTGCCAGGAGTCATTAGGACTGAGTAAAAAGCTGCTGCCTGCTCGAGGAAAAGCACGAATGAGGAGCAGCATAATTGTTACACTGTGCCATTCGCTTGCGAACGTGTAGCTCTTCGGGAATCTGTTCACTACATATGTGAAAAACCACCTTAATAATGGTGTATATTCAGGACTCAACGACTGCATTGCAAATTTTCGAAAATTTCTTACGCCACACTGCTTACCAGTCTCTGGCACTCAACATCACGGAGCTCCTTACATCTGCCCGAGGGCAAGGCCGCAAGATAATGTTTTAATGGATGCGAGCACCCTCGGCAGTGGCCTCCAAACAGCTGCTCCTTTTTCAAGAACGGATACCACGTGTATTCTAACGAACTGTATGAAGAATGCTACGGCAGCTTACTGGGTCTACCAGAGGCCTGAAATATCCGTCTGAAGACTCGATCGAACACTGTCATGCACCGCGTGATATTCCGCGTCATCATGCATGCTTGCTACATAAACTTTGTTTAAACGTGGCATTCACGCACACGTACTTGTACTTAATTGGACATGCTGACTCCGCAGAATGTTCAACTTGTGCCATCACAGAGGCTGTGGACCATATATTATTTCGTTAACAATTAAGCCTAACTTATTCGTCCAAAATTGAAAATTTGATTCTTTGTGCACTTATATCAAGCTGTGCTCTGAAGTGAAGAAAAAAAATTACCGACGATTACGTTACTTCCTAATGCGAAATTTGAGCGCAGCAAATAAGCTGTTTCACCTTTTCGATAGATTGAGGCAGAGAAATCGAGCAACACATGTATGCGCTATCACAGAACTTTTTTTTTTTATTTTTCACAAGTATTCCTTTAACAAAGACTCCACTAACAGTTATTGACAGTCATGAAGGAAGCTTTGTGGTCGGAGAAATAGACTGATATATGTTCGACTTGGTACACCAATGCTTGATTCTCAAAGACGAGATCTATACAAGTGCCTCGCGAGGTTGTCACAGCCGTGGGACGCATTACGAGCGAGAGGAACGGAATGTTCTCCCGCATGTGTGAAGAAATTCCTGTTTGTCTTTATGTCAACATTCGTCTCGCTCATGGCTCAGAAAGAACTGGCAGATAATTTCGCAGTGGCGAACGGCAGCGGCAATTTCGGCTCGGGCGGTGCACATATACAGATCCGCCGCCACCGATCTGGCTCTCTGATTGCCACCGCACAGGGGTTGCATTGGAGGAGGAGCGAAGAAAGGAATTAGGTTCGAGCCGGCGCTTTGACAACCGGAGACTCGCAGGAAGAGGGGGGAGGGGGGCGGCGTGTACACCCAGCGGCAAACGATGGGGGCAGAAGCGCGCGCAGCAAGCGGACAACGCGATAAAGGGAGGAGGGAAGAGATAGCAGCGACTGACTGATGCTGCTGACGCCGATAGTGAGTCAACCCCAGCTGCGGAGTTGGTTTCAGGGACAACGCCGCCGATGCCGACGCAAACAATATGATACCCTCGCTTCCGCAGCGCCAAGAACCAGGTCTAGCCGTGGGAAGGTGGTCACGTATTCGTCGACGTGCCGGGGCCTACGTGAAATAACCGGCGCGTCGGCAACTGAAGAGCACCCTATCCGCCACACAGGAACAGGGGGGGGGGGGGGGGGACCCTCCCCTCCTCTTTCTGCATGGCGGCGACGGTGTTCTATGCAGTCACGTTATCTTGACTCTCTAGCGGCGTCAGCGGCATCCAGCGGTATCAGTCGGTCGCTGCTAGCGCTGGGGGGATGAAAGGGGGGCGGATCTGGTTACGAGGCCGACGACGACGCCGACGCGAAACCCAGGAACGGACGCCAAAGAGCTGCGCTCTAATAAAATTGTGCCATTATGTTCGGTATTTATTTATTTGACATACTGTCAATCCCAATCAGGGATTTTCTCAAAATACACCTTATTAAAATTTCTTTTTCATTTATATCATGCAACAATGACTGCTAAAAGGATCTTAGTTCATGGCACAGGTCATGACTTTGTGCCTATACGGTGCAAAAGCAATCTGCCTTCTGAGGAAATGAGATACTAGAGGGCCCCGCCGGGGTGGTGCAGTGGTAAGACGCCCGACTACTGTGCCCGAATTCCCGGGTTCGAACCCGACCACGGCGGCTGCGTTTCGATGGAGGCGAAACGAAGTGGCGTCCGTGTGCTGTGCGATGTCAGCGCACGTTAAAGATCCCCAGGTGGTAGAAATTACTCCGCAGCCCTCCACTACGACACCCCTTTCTCTTTCCACTTTCACTCCCACCTTCCTCCCTTCCCTTACGGCGCGGTTCAGGTGTCCACAGAGTAAGTGTGAGAGATACTGCGCGTTTCCCTTCCTGTGAACCAATTATTACAATTATTATAAGATACTGGAGGTGGTATCAAGGTGCAGATGTTGCGATTTAAAAGTAAACGAACATTGTGCCCCCTCTTTATTGGGCTGCATACTTGGTCAGCACAATTCAGGATACGCTTCCAGAGCTTACACCTTAACATGCCCGCAGGAGAAAGAGCCAACCTTTCGCGCTTATGAAAGACGGGTTAATTTTCCCTATGGTGTCCATATGAAATAGTGATCTTGCAGCCACTGATTCACCAGCGATGCTGCTCTACTTCACTCCGCCATATTGGAGCGTAGTTCTTTCCAATTCGTGACAGTAGACGTCTATATGCCAGTTACTGAGCACGTTTTTGAAACGATTGCATATAAAGTGGCAGGAAATGCTGCCTACCTGAGAAGGGCTTCCTGCTTGATGGCTGGACTTCATCCAAGCTGTACTCAAACGGAATATGCAAAGCCCTATGCACCAGCCTACTGTCGTCCTAGAGTGTTGAGGATGCTTTTGGTAGACTCACCGAAAGTTTAGCGAGGTAGGCAGCAGGCATAACGTACCAAATAAAAAAATGCGTACCTTAAATTGAGAAGCTTTATACACAGAGCATGTTCAGGACAACTTGCCATTCTGGATGTCTTTTTTTTTTTTTTTTTTTTTTTAGTGTAGCGCGCTGTTCGTGCACTAACCCATGTACGCGCAGGGAGACACTGGCGCTCAGGGTGCTGCATCAACACCATAAGTTAGAAAAGTAAAGCCAATATAACCTGTCAATTTACAATACAAGTTAAACGACAAGGGAGCGCGTAACATGTATTGCATATGAAGCCAGATATGAAACTTCGTCGTGTAGTATCGCAGATTAGTAACCAGATATGTTTTACGAAAGTTTATCGTGTCGAAACAGTTGAATCGATGCTGCTTGTTAAACCAAAGCGGAACGGCCGCGCTTTTCTTACGAAGTCCGCACATCACTCGCAGATCTTTAGGGGACTTTCCGCTTATGACTTGTCTTTGGAAACAGTTCTCGGTATAACGACATATGTGTGTTCTATGGAGTACGAGCTTTAGTACGTGTGCTTACATAGAATTGTTCAGCTTTATTGCTTTCGATGCTTCGTGCATAATTGTTCGCATCCAATACTACGAGATTGGTTGCGAGTTTGGAAATAGCGTGCTCTATAGCTTTGCTCGAGAACCAGATAGAGCCCGTTCTTTGAGGAAGGAATCAGTGGAGTTCATCGCAGTGAGTGTCGAAGGAAGAGGTTCATACAGAGCGGCCACTTGGGTGCGAGTGGCCGCGATCGCTTTAGTCTTTCGGGCAGACCATCTGTAGCATCGTCCCGAAACAACCGCTCGTGCCTGCACGCCGAAAAAACTGATTTATTTATAGGAAGGGAAAGGCGCGGTAACTGTCTCACTTGTTTTTCTGTGGACACCGCAACCGCGCCGTAAGGGAAGGGAGGAAGATGGGAGTGAAAGTGGAAAGAGAGAAAGAGGAGCCGTAGTGGAGGGCTTCGGAGTAATTTCGACCACCTGGGGATCTTTAACGTGCGCTGACATCGCACAGCACATGACGCCTCTTCATTTCGCCTCCATCAAAACGCAGCCGCCGAGGAACCCGGGTACTCCGGCACAGTAGTCGGGCCGGAGTACCCGGGTTCGAACCCTACCGCAGTCGCCCTAGTGCAGTTGAACAGAGCCCGAGGAGTGCATTTCGTCCTCCATGTAGCGGGAGCGCCACTCGACCCAGCCCACGCAGGCCGGCTAATGGCGTCGTTCTGCCCAGGCGATCAAGATGTGCCAGGCGCCCGCAACCTCCAGAAGCAATGGGCCGCCCAAGCAGCAGGCCTGTATCTCGTAGTATCTGCTCAGTAAAGGTACTCTGGCTCGTGCTGCAATCAGCGCCTTTATCGGTACTCTAGAACCAACCTAGCCAGATGCATGCGTGTCCTAATCACTGCGCCCTAACCCCTCAGCCACCCCGGCGGGGTCAACATGAAATGTAATCATAGAGATACGTAAGTGATAACAATAGAAGAAAGCGCCTTACGCCACCGGCACGATCCGAATAAACAACCTCCGAATCCGTGGGTTGTGATCCCAATAGTTTCGATGGAGCCGAAACGAAGAAGAGTTCGTGTGCTGTGCGATGTCAGTGCACGTTAAAGATCCTCAGGTGGTCGAAATTACTCCCGACCCCTCCACTACGGCACCCCTTTGTCTCTTTCTGCTTTCATTCTCTTCCCTTACGGCCCGGTTCAGGTGTTCACAGAGCAAGTGTGCCAGATACTGCACCTTTCCTTTCCTGTAAACCAATTATTAGTATATCCCACAAGCGCGATGGGCTTTTTCTCTTCCACTCCTACATTAGCTCTATGATTACATTATTAGTTCTCATCGATCAAAGCAAAAATGATAATATACCGTTTTCTTCTTGGTTTACACGCGTCGTCACTCAAATCATATTGCTCCGACCTACTCCCCTTTACCCCCATTCATGGCCATATATGAGCCTTCCTATTCAATAAATGATGTTCAATCAATCAATCAATCTCCTTGGTTTCAGCGGCTGTTAGCTCCCTTATTAATTGCAGATATATGTAATTTTAAAAAGTGGGTTTGCCTTTGGAGTGATGGCCTTCATTTGCACAATGAAGGACCCGCCGGGGTTGATGCAATGGTTAGGGCGCTGGACTACTGTGCTCAAGGACGCGGGACTGAATACCGGCCTGGAATGGAGGCGAAAAGTAAGGTGCCCGTGTGCTGTGCGATGTCAGTTCACATTAAAGAACCCCAAGTGGTCGAAATTTCCGGAGTCCTCCACTACGGCGTCTCTCATAGCCTGAGTTGCTTTGGGACGTTAAACCCCACAAAGCCAAACCAAACCATCAATTGTGCAATAAGATGCTGCGGCTTAAAATGAGAAATAAAGAGCTAAATGAATACTTAATAATTCTGTAGGTAGCTGCGACGCTTGGTCAATGGGTTGAAAGGGTGAGGCTACAACCCAGAAGTGTAGATCTGGCTGCCTGATCGAGCACTTGGCGACCGCTTCGAACGATGCAAGTTTGGACGTCGGAACAGCTTGCATTTGGAATTAGGAAGGCGTCATCGGATATGCCCTTCAAGATGCCGATTTTCCCGGCTTTTGGTATCGGTGGATCGCGACCTCACGTATTAGTAAACATCATGTTCAGAAATTGCATGCGATCGCTTACACTCACGGGCAGTTTAGGTCGGCCCTTAGCTGGTCGCTAACTTCCTCCCAGCTCGACTCGATGGCCTCACGGATAGAGCGCAACTCTTCTTCTTCTTCTTCCTTGATATTTGGCACATACCCACGAAGGGGGATTGGCCAGGAGCGCAGTTCTCCGCTGAAGATGTCGCACCCGATGCCGATGATCTGGTCGGCGTCGTCTTCCTTGCGCTCCTCAAAGTAGATCGGCATATATAGCATCCATGTCAGTACTTGCTTCCAAAAACAACAGCGAGGTACACTGGCGGGTATATATTAGTACTGCGTCAAATTACCATAAAAGCATTTGCAGCAGTAGCAGAATACAATCTAAAGCAGCAATTTATAAGACGACCTATTTTCTTCTGTTTTGCCTTCATTGAGCTGATAACGCTCTTTGCCGGACACCGCCTAATCAGCATATAAAATAAGGTGACCGTTGTTAATAATAATAATCAATCAATCAATCAATCAATCATTCAATCAATCTTTATTTAATGTGCGCAGGAACAACCATGTGGTCTTTGTGCTGCAGCACAAAAAAAAAAAAAATGAAAAAGCACAAACATGTTTACACACACAGAGAGAACACAAAAAAAAGAAATAAATAATACATGAAATGAAACTGAGACGAAAAGTATCACGGAAATTAAGCAAACAATGAGTATCATCACTTATATACACAGTGAGAGAATTTTTTAGCACACCAGGAAATAAAGAAAAAAAAAAAGAACGGTAGGTAGAAGAGAAAAAAAAAAACAGATGACTGACATTGATTATAGTAATATAGAAATATACATAAAATAAACAACCATTCCAGGCGCAACAAGTGCAGGGTACTTAAAACACAGGCTAGAAATACAGAATAATACAATAAAGAAGTAAAATTGGACAAGGGACAGTAAGATTCGAATATAAAGTTTAAAGTTGAAATATAAGCAAGAAACGGATAAAAAGTAGTTCAAGATACAGACAGCATTGAACAGGAGAAAAAGCAAAAAGTGAAGTAAATACAATTTAAGGCTAGAAAGTGGGAGTTATATGTGATAAAGTACTATTTAGAATACAACGCTACGAACATCCAATGTAAATGAACAGAGCGAGTTTTGGAAGATGTCAAGGTGAGGACAAAAAGAGTTAAATAACCACTGCATCCTGTCCAGAGGGGAGTGGGAATGAAGAGGGGAAACCTGAAATGGTCTGAATTCCCTCATGCTCTTTCGCGGAACGCGCAGTAGGATGTACTCTAAGAGCTGAGGGCACATAATGTGGCCATGAAGGAGTTTGTACAGAAATATGATATCAAGTCTGATACGACGGCAGTGAAGGGAAGGAAGATTCAGTTGGGCGCTCCTGGTTGGAGCGAGAGGGGGAAGTTGCGAAAGGAAAGCGATAATGAAATATCCGTAAAAATTTTTTTTGTACTCTGTCAACCTTGTCCAAGTTCGATTTGCAAGTGCCGGAAAGCGAAAGTGCAAGGAAAGTGCAAAAAGCTATGTGTTTTACGAGTAAAGGACACAACCCTAGTTTTGGAAGAATTGAGGGTAAGTCGATTCATCGCACACCAATCAGAAAAAGCAGATATGTCCGATTGCAACAACACGCAATCTTGAAAAGAATGTATTACCTTGAATATTTTTATATCATCAGCATAAAGAAGAAACGAGGAGTTCTTTATCGCCGAGGAAACATCATTAATAAAAACGGAGAAGAGAAGCGGGCCTAGTACTGAACCTTGAGGAACTCCACTAATAATAATAATAATAATAATAATAATAATAATAATAATAATAATAATAATAATAATAATAATAATAATAATAATAATAATAATAATAATAATAATAATAATAATAATAATAATAATAATAATAATAATAATAATAATAATAATAATAATAATAATAATAATAATAATAATAATAATAACAATAATAATAATAATAATAATAATAATAATAATAATAATAATAATAATAATAATAATAATAATAATAATAATAATAATAATAATCAATCAATCAATCAATCAATCTTTATTTAATGTGCGCAGGAACAACCATGTGGTCTTTGTGCTGCAGCACAAATAAAAAAAAAGAAATAAAAATGAAAAGCACGAACATGTTTACACACACAGAGAGAACACACACACAAAAAAAGAAATAAATAATACATGAAATGAAACTGAGACGAAAAGTATCACGGAAAGTAAGCAAACAATGAGTAGCATCACTTATATACACAGTGAGAGAATTTTGAGCACACCAGGAAAGAAAGAAAGAAAAAAAAAAAGAACGGTAGATTGAAGAGAAAAAAAAAACAACAACAAATAACTGACATTGATTATAGTAATATAGAAATATACATAAAATAAACAACCATTACAGGCGCAACAAGTGCATGGTACTTAAAACACAGGCTAGAAATACAGAATAATACAATAAAGAAGTAAAATTGAACAAGGGACAGTAAGATTCGAATATAAAGTTTAAAGTTGAAATATAAGTAGGAAACGGATAAAAAGTAGTTCACGATACAGACAGCATTGAACAGGAGAAAAAGCAAAAAGTGAAGTAAATACAATTTAAGGCTAGAAAGTGGGAGTTATATGTGATAAAGTACTATTTAGAATACAACGCTACGAACATCCAATGTAAATGAACAGAGCGAGTTTTGGAAGATGTCAAGGTGAGGACAAAAAGAGTTAAATAACCACTGCATCCTGTCCAGAGGGGAGTGGGAATGAAGAGGAGAAACCTGAAATGGTCTGAATTCCCTCATGCTCTTTCGTGGAACGCGCAGCAGGATGTACTCTAAGAGCTGAGGGCACATAATGTGGTCATGAAGGAGTTTGTACAGAAATATGATATCAAGTCTGATACGACGGCAGTGAAGAGAAGGAAGATTCAGTTGGGCGCTCCTGGTGGAGCGAGAGGGGGAAGTTGCGCAAGGAAAGCGATAATGAAATATCCGTAAAAATTTTTTTTGTACTCTGTCAACCTTGTCCAAGTTCGATTTGCAAGTGCCATTCCAAACAACCGACGCATACTCCAAGACCGGCAAGCATATGGACAGGTACAGTTTTAGGAACGGAAGTGGAGTATGGAACTCTCTCGAAAGTCTGCAAACGAAAGTACACCAAGGTCATTAATTTCATCAACCCTATCCAACAGCACAGAATTCACAGAATAATGGTAGAGAAAGCTATGTGTTTTACGAGTAAAGGAGACAACCCTAGTTTTGGAAGAATTGAGGGTAAGTCGATTCATCGCACACCAATCAGAAAAAGCAGATATGTCCGATTGCAACAACAATCAATCTTGAAAAGAATGTATTACCTTGAATATTTTTATATCATCAGCATAAAGAAGAAACGAGTTCTTTATCGCCGAGGAAACATCATTAATAAAAGCGGAGAAGAGAAGCGGGCCTAGTACTGAACCTTGAGGAACTCCACTCGTTGCAGGGTAAGCGAAAGAAGTCTGTCCATTGACACTGACAAAGCAGAAGCGATCAAGGAGATAGTTGCGTAGGAGGGCTACGAGGGAGACTTCAACGCCAGAGAGTAGAAGTTTTTCAAGAAGTAGTGAGTGAGTAACAACGTCGAAAGCTTTGCTCATATCACAGTACACAGTGTCAACCTGATCCCTCTGAAGGACTGCTGCAGAGACATACGTCATAAACGTGACTAGGTTGGTAGAAGTAGAGCGACCCGACATGAAGCCATGTTGATTCAGTACTATGATATGTTTGAGATGGAAGGAAAGTACGTTGTGCAAAGCTAATTCGAAAAGCTTAGAGGTTGCACATAGAAGAGAAATCGGACGATAGTTGGAAACATCAGATTTGTTTCCAGACTTGAAGACAGGAAACACGCGTGCCATTTTCCACACGCGAGGAAAGGCAGCATTTTTTAAACAGTTATTAAATATGGCAGTCAGTACTGGTACGAAGATATAACTGAAGGCTTTTTTTATGGCAGCTGGAATGCCATCAGGTCCAGGAGACAAAGATGGTCTCAGACGCTTAAGACTCTCAGTTATCAACTCCTCGTCAAAGAGAATGGAATTAGATAGTGCATCAGATGGGAGGCAAACGGAATCACAATGTGGATGTTTGTAAACGGAGGAAAAATGTTGTGCAAAACTGTCGGCAACATCTCGAATTTCCGAACCCTGAGAGTCAACTAAGCTGATACTTAAATCTGATTTAATGGAACGCTTGCGAACGTAACGCCAGAACTGACTAGGACGATTTGAGGCACTTCTCTCTAAAGACTCAAGATAGGAATCGTAGTCCCGCTTGTATAAGCGTTTGCAAAGAGAACGCACACGGCGAAACTCATGTGCCCAATTGTGAAACCCAGGGCGTTTCGCTTTACGATGGGTCCGTTCCTTGAGTTTTAACGCCGTTATTAGTTCCCTTGAAAACCAGGAAGGGAACTTCCTAATAATAATAATAATAATAATAATAATAATAATAATAATAATAATAATAATAATAATAATAATAATAATAATAATAATAATAATAATAATAATAATAATAATAATAATCAATCAATCAATCAATCAATCAATCTTTATTTAATGTGCGCAGGAACAACCATGTGGTCTTTGTGCTGCAGCACAAATAAAAAAAAAAAGAAACAAAAATGAAAAAGCACAAACATGTTTACACACACAGAGAGAACACAAAAAAAGAAATAAATAATACATGAAATGACAGACGAAAAGTATCACGGAAAGTAAGCAAACAATGAGTAGCATCACTTATATACACAGTGAGAGAATATTTTAGCACACCAGGAAATAAAGAAAAAAAAAAAAGAACGGTAGATAGAAGAAAAAAACAACAACAAATAACTGACATTGATTATAGTAATATAGAAATATACATAAAATAAACAACCCTTCCAGGCGCAACAAGTGCATGGTACTTAAAACACAGGCTAGAAATACAGAATAATACAATAAAGAAGTAAAATTGAAAAAGGGGCAGTAAGATTCGAATATAAAGTTTAAAGTTGAAATATAAGTAAGAAACGGATAAAAAGTAGTTCACGATACAGACAGCATTGAACAGGAGAAAAAGCAAAAAGTGAAGTAAATACAATTTAAGGCTAGAAAGTGGGAGTTTTAAGTGATAAAGTACTATTTAGAATACAACGCTACGAACATCCAATGTAAATGAACAGAGCGAGTTTTGGAAGATGTCAAGGTGAGGACAAAAAGAGTTAAATAACCACTGCATCCTGTCCAGAGGGGAGTGGGAATGAAGAGGAGAAACCTGAAATGGTCTGAATTCCCTCATGCTCTTTCGCGGAACGCGCAGTAGGATGTACTCTAAGAGCTGAGGGCACATAATGTGGCCATGAAGGAGTTTGTACAGAAATATGATATCAAGTCTGATACGACGGCAGTGAAGGGAAGGAAGATTCAGTTGGGTGCTCCTGGTGGAGCGAGAGGGGGAAGTTGCACAAGGAAAGCGATAATGAAATATCCGTAAAAATTTTTTTTGTACTCTGTCAACCTTGTCCAAGTTCGATTTGCAAGTGCCATTCCAAACAACCGACGCATACTCCAAGACCGGCAGGCATATGGACAGGTACAGTTTTAGGAACGGAAGTGGAGTATGGAACTCTCTCGAAAGTCTGCAAACGAATCCGAGTGTGCGCATAGCCCGCTGAGCAATGCGTTTAGTGTGAGAGGAGAAGCTGAGGGTGCGGTCAAAAAGTACACCAAGGTCATTAATTTCATCAACCCTATCCAACAGCACAGAATTCACAGAATAATGGTAGAGAAAGCTATGTGTTTTACGAGTAAAGGACACAACCCTAGTTTTGGCAGAATTGAGGGTAAGTCGATTCATCGCACACCAATCAGAAAAAGCAGATATGTCCGATTGCAACAACACGCAATCTTGAAAAGAATGTATTACCTTGAATATTTTTATATCATCAGCATAAAGAAGAAACGAGGAGTTCTTTATCGCCGAGGAAACATCATTAATAAAAACGGAGAAGAGAAGCGGGCCTAGTACTGAACCTTGAGGAACTCCACTCGTTGCAGGGTAAACGAAAGAAGTCTGTCCATTGACACTGACAAAGCAGAAGCGATCAAGGAGATAGTTGCGTAGGAGGGCTACGAGTGAGACTTCAACACCAGAGAGTAGAAGTTTTTCAAGAAGTAGTGAGTGAGTAACAACGTCGAAAGCTTTGCTCATATCACAGTACACAGTGTCAACCTGACCCCTCTGAAGGACTGCTGCAGAGGCATACGTCATAAACGTGACTAGGTTGGTAGAAGTAGAGCGACCCGACATGAAGCCATGTTGATTCGGTACTATGATATGTTTGAGATGGAAGGAAAGTACGCTGTGCAAAGCTAATTCGAAAAGCTTAGAGGTTGCACATAGAACAGAAATCGGACGATAATTGGAAACATCAGATTTGTTTCCAGACTTGAAGACAGGAAACACGCGTGCCATTTTCCACACGCGAGGAAAGGCAGCATTTTTTAAACAGTTATTAAATATGGCAGTCAGTACTGGTACGAAGATATAACTGAAGGCTTTTATTATGGCAGCTGGAATGCCATCAGGTCCAGGAGACAAAGAAGGTCTCAGACGCTTAAGACTCTCACTTATCAACTCCTCGTCAAAGAGAATGGAATTAAATAGTGCACCAGATGGGAGGCAAACGGAATCACAATGTGGATGTTTGTAAACGGAGGAAAAATGTTGTGCAAAACTGTCGGCAACATCCCGAATTTCCGAACCCTGAGAGTCAACTAAGCTGATACTTAAATCTGATTTAATGGAACGCTTGCGAACGTAACGCCAGAACTGACTAGGACGATTTGAGGCATTCCTCTCTAAAGACTCAAGATAGGAGTCGTAGTCCCGCTTGTATAAGCGTTTGCAAAGAGAACGCACACGGCGAAACTCATCTGCCCAATTGTGAAACCCAGGGCGTTTCGCCTTACGATGGGCCCGTTCCTTGAGCTTTAACGCCGTTATTAGTTCCCTTGAAAACCAGGAAGGGAACTTCCTACGCGTAGGAGTATGCAAAGGTATGTACCGACGCATACCATCAAGAACTATTTCTGTAAAGCGACTGACTTGTCCATCTGAATCATTAATGTCATTTAAAAGGGACCAGTCGACGGAAGAGAAGAAATTGAAAAGACCGACATAATCACCACGTGCATACGCGAAACGGGGCGAAGTCCCCACCCGATCTGAATTAGTAGAAGGTGAGGCAGAGAGAGCAGTAGTAACTAGAAGCGGAGGGTGAAATTTGTCACAGCGAGTCAGCGGTATGTCTGAACTCGAGACTCGAACACTTTCAAAATTCGATAGACAGATGTCAAGAATATTACCGCAACAGTTTGCAATGAAATTGTGTTGCTGCAAAGAGTTAAAGGCTATAAAATCAAGTAGAGCGTTACACTTACTTAATATGTAATGATTGTTGTGAGAAGAAATAAGTGAGTTCCAGTTGATACCAGGAGTATTAAAATCACCTAAAATAAGAAGTTTGTGTTTGCTATGACGGGTTATAACATGTTCGATTGAGAGCAGAACATCATCATAGGCTGAAGGAGGTAGATTCGGAGGAATGTAGAAAGCTGCAAGTAAAAGTTTTTCATATCGATTTAAAGTGAGCTCGAGCCACACACATTCTTCAACAGTTTCCAGATCGGAACGTCGAACACACTTCACAAAACTGTCAATAGCAATGAGCACTCCACCTCCTCTTGATTTGGGACCTGTTTCAGGCCGGTCGCTACGAAAAACAGAGTAATTATTTGGAAAGAAATCATTGGAAGGAATATCACTTGACAGCCAGGTTTCGGTAACCACAACAGCGGTATAACAAGAGGACAAGACGCTAGAAAAAAATTCTGATCCCTTAGTCCGAAGACCTTGGGCGTTTTGATAATAGATATCCAAATTAGGGGCCACTGCAATTTTGCGTCAGTTCAGAGGGATGAAGCATATCGTCGTAAAGCTTCCCACGAAAGTCCTTGTATATGCAGCCCATCGGCCACATCGAAGGCTCAACAAGCTTACTGTAGGATTCTTCATCAATTTCAATATGGAAGGACGAGTAGGAGTCGTACCTTGTTTTCAGCTGCCGGCAGGAAATGGGAGTAATATTCACTGATTTTAGATGGTTGGTAAGGTCTACCGATGTAGTATCGGGACTGAGTTTAGAGACGAAAATAGTCTTCGGACGCTTCTTTTGGTAAATGGCAACGTTCAGGACAGATGTGCTCGATGCGCCAGTAATGGCTCGACTTCGGTGCTTCTTCATCGCACTGGGTAAGTCAACCGCACGGCGAGGAGCAGAGGCAGAAGATGAACAGGTAATATCTCCAGGAGTCATCCCTCGATGAAGAGCGGCGGAGTAGTCCACAGATGGCTGCTCCTCACGGGTAGGATTGCCCACGGAGACAACGAGAGGACGCTCGACGAGAGGACGCTCACACTGCGAAGCAGCGCACCGCACAAGCTCCTGGCGTAGGCCGTGAACATCGGAACGTAGAGAGGCGATAACCTCGGCTTGTTGTACGAAAGCCCGCGAGTTCTCTACACGAAGGCGCTCGTTCTCTTCCCGTAGCTGGGCAACCTCATCGCTCAGAAAAGAGATTCCCTCAAGCGCGTCGAGGAGGAGAGCCCGTAGCGAGGCAAACTCACCGCCATGTTCGCCGGTCGCGGCTGAAGGGGGAAAACCGGTCGGGTGGCTGGGCAGGAGCGGGTCACCAGGGACTCTAGCACCACCGTCGCTAAGCCTAACACCGTCAGGCGACGACGACGCACACAAATTACACAAGAATGGCCGAGAGCCGGACTTCAGAAGTTGCAGCTCGTCATCCGCCCAGGTGACGCACTTCGTGTGAACACGTTTCGCACAGTCGGCACATCGTAAAAACTGCTGCTTGCCAAAAAACGGGCGGGAGCACAGCGCACATGCGTCCTTACTGGGCGCCAATAATAATAATAATAATAATAATAATAATAATAATAATAATAATAATAATAATAATAATAATAATAATAATAATAATAATAATAATAATAATAATAATAATAATAATAATAATAATAATAATTATTATTATTATTATTATTATTATTATTATTATTATTATTATTATTATTATTATTATTATTATTATTATTATTATTATTATTATTAATCGCACGCATGCCGCGCTTTATCTGTGGTTCGAAAGAAAAGTGGCTCGCCGCTGTTCGGCCCAAGGTAATGGGCGGCTAGCCTGTGATTTGTACAACTGTGATTGACGTCAACGCGGGGCCGTGACTTTGCGGCGCCCAGCTGCCGCACGGAGCCCGTTGCGCGCGTCTGGAGAGCTGAGTTTCTGAACGCAGCACTTCTCCGCACAATAAAGATTTCGTAAATCTAACGATGGATATCGGGTTGACTCATGATTCTCTACAATTTCCGAACTACAATCATGCACCTAATTGAAATACTTAAAAAGTTAATTAACGAATTTTAGTTAATTATTTAACTGAAGAGCACATCTAGCCCGTTTTATAGAACCCGCCCAGACCCTTGATAACTTCGTGCAACAAAAAGAATTTTACCTCTGAAAGCCCAATTTTTTAAATTACTTAATCTTCTTTGTAACACCCTGTATATATATGGGTGCCATGGGTGTCGCCGAAGCCCAAGGATTTTCGGCCACTTAGATCGGCTTGAGGGCCCACCATCTCCCCCCCCCCCCCCCCCCCCTTTGTCATCACCTAACTCAGTCAATAAAGTTGTTTCCTCCACCTCCTCCTTACCGGCGTTCTATGATTGGTTTACAGGAAAGGGAAGGCGCAGTATCTGTCACACTTGTTTCTGTGGGCACCTGAAGTCCATCGGAAAGTTCAAAGGGCAAAGCAGTTCAGACATCGTATGACATCGGGTTTTTTGGTGGTGGTGATGGGTGGGTGATGGGTGAAGGCCAAAAATAAACGAAATCATATAGCAGCATTGCAGGCAGCCTCCGGGCTTCCAGCGCGTTGTGGCGTCCAAGGCACGTACGCGCGCAGGCACAAACACACAAGCCAGCGCACCGCGGGCCGAAAGCCGAAGCCGCACCCCCTGTCACGGCTACAGTGCTCTACCACGGTCAAGACAAAAACGGGCAGAGAGAGGGTAGAACTTTTATTTACACCAGCGGATGAAGCAGCTCCGGCTTTCCGTCGCCTGGGACGGATGCCGGGGCGCCCTGCCAGGCCGGCAGACGTTTTTTTGCCGGCGGTGTCCCAGGCCGGCTGGATGGCAGCTAGCTGGAGCCCAAGGTCCGAACAGCACAGCACATTCTCACATTTGCGACATCAGATTTAGGCCCCTCCCCGGAGAAAAGGGGCAGTCCCAGATGATGTGTTCGAGAGTCCCTCTCGAGTCACAGTTCATACAGAATTCGGACCTTTCTCGTGGGAGCATATGACTCACCAGGATGGGAATGTCCCAATATGAAGGTGACGCCATTCGATTTGGCCCTCCTGCAATTAACAGTAGGGTCTGGCGCAGGAGCCACCTGCCTACTCAGTCGTTAGTGCTGTAGAATTTCGCTGCCAGATTTGGCACACTTTTCGTTCTCCGCTCCAAGCCTCTCTGCCGCCAGCTCGGAGGTAGAGCCCTCGAGCGAGTAGTAGTGGTAAGTGGTTCTTTATTATAATAGAATAAAATAAAAATAAAGGAAGGAAAATATTTTTGCCTGCCCCGGTATCTGCTATCGAAATAAGCTGAAGCACTTGAACTGGGGCGGTGGAAATAAAGTTATAGTAAGGAGACAGGTAGGAGAAATCAAAGAGGTGAGCAACAGGGAGAAAGGACAGTTTAGGTTAAAAGGTAAAGGAGTATAATACAATATTGCACCATGGCCGGATTCGTTGTCGGGAATGCCAGTGGGAGCCGGTGTCGAAATCGGCTGTACAGCTCGCGAGAGTGAAAATTGGTGTAATATTCGATTCGCCGGGGGGGGGGGGGGGGGGGGCATCAACCCACTTCTGTAATATCGTATGACTACGAAACGCGCCTTCGTCTGGGTGCAGGCTAGAGCTACAGCCACTACATCAGCTGTCTCCGGAGATCTGGTTTTCAGTGCGCTGGTCGACCTACCCGACCCGCCCGTTACCGCTGCAACCATAAAGGGGCTTGTCCTTCCGGCAGCATCGACAAAAGCTACTTCCTACGGTGGCAGGCAGCTAAATTTCCTACTGAACATTTGAGCTCTTTTTCCGACGTTTCTTATGGTATTCGGGGTGAATGTTTTTGGCAGCGGGGGTATCCATAGCCTGTCCCGTACAGCCCTGGCTATTTCAGATTTTGGCTGGGTGCCTTCGCAAGTGTCGATCCCTAGTTTTTCCAGTATGGGCCTGCCTGTGTAGTTTAGATGGAGCCGCTCTACCTGCGAAGTACACACCGCTTCCGCGAAGTACCGCGATCTCGTCCCACGTGTTATGAATACCCAGTTGCCGGAGGCTAGCGGTAGAAGTACAGCGCGGGAGACCTAGGGCGCTTTTAATATTTGTGCGAATGAGGCTGTCAGATTTATCTCGTTATATTGCCTTAAGTGGCAAGTATGGCGTAGAATAGCTGATTCGACTAATGATAAATGCCTGGATTATGCGCAGAAGCGTCTTTTTCTCCCCTGCCTTTGCTCGAAATTCAGCGGAAGATGCTAACTGAGTGTAAACGCAACGTCACAGCCTGAGGGCTTGTACGTACAGGGTATAACTATGGTCCCCAGAACAATAACAGTCCTCCATTCATCTCAACGCTTCTGATTGGCAGTTGCGAATTGTGACATGGCGTCGGCAGTGGCATTTTGCTCCCCGTTTGGTTTTTTGTTTTTTTACCTCTCTCAGGTGGCCACTACCTTACGGCTACGGCCTTGACTCTGCTTAGATTCGCCTGACAATTAAATTTTAGAATTAGTTATGTATCCAGTTCATCTGTTTACTTCCTTGTCCTATGTTTAAGCTGGACCACTCAGCACGAGAAATAATGAAGGCAAATGCTTTTTCGGAACAACGCTCTTTAATCGCTTGCCGGAGCTGCTCAACAGGTATGTTCTCGCCAGCAAACGATGTTTCTGGAAGTCAGTTTTATGTCGTGACTGCAATCGCTGGCAATGAACATCGGCGAAGATATCAAGCACCTGGAAACTAACTACTTGAAATGAGCCGATGCCTATATTGTTGGAAAAGCTCGTCATTTTCATAGCGTGCATGTGTGCGACATACAGAAGCCTTCGGAATCCAGCCCGTTTCGCTATCGAATAACAAGAAGAAGAACAATTTAGAAATATGCATTCGATGCCACAACAAACCTTTATTTTTCTGGACATTTCTGCCATAGTCCGAGAAATAATAGCAGCGATAAGGCAGACCTGCAAGCTCGTTGCCAGTATTCTGCAACCATTTAATATTTTGATAACTTCAACCACCTCATAATATATTAGGCAGACAATGACGCTTAAGTTTAGCTTTAATCGCGCTTTGCGATTTGATCAAAAATATTTTAAAAATGCCAGCCTAATGTATAAGCCAATAAATGCTGGAAAAAAGTAAACAAGCGTCTCGGGATGCCTACTTTAACGTACAGATGGGCACACATGACAGATGGGCATTAGTCATTATTACAGGAATATTCCGTTTCAAACAGTGTATTAAACTCAAATTGTAACTAACACAGATTTTATCGCCATTATGTGAACATCTATTATAGAACAAGTAAAAGTTGCGTGAAGATGGGCAGTTATGAACTGTCGTTGTACTGATGCGAAGTAAAGGCCGATTCGTATTCTTCACTTCGGCCGAAAGCTTCGAGTGGAGGAGATGGTCATGAACGATGCGGTCACCACCTGTGAACACAAGCAGGAATGCGCAGAGCTAAGCATTTCTAATACGCAAGGCAAAGCAGTATAGTCGATAGGCGAACAGCAATATGCAGGTTATTACGAACATGTTTTTTACAAATAAAAAGTGCAGCTTGCGAGTAAGCGTGTTATCAGTATACGAAAGACGTCTCCTGGGGTCAAGTTGTGCAGCTACGGCCCAAGTGTATTGCGTCGCATATATTGTGGTGTGTTGCGCCAATGATTTGAGAATGGTTTAAGGGTTAGTTATTATCTCAGGTGCCCTGACATCTTACAACGCAAGGGAAATTTTGGATCTCACATTCAACGAGACGCTGCCGGCATGATTGAGGTTCACACAAGCGACTTGGATAGTAATAATGCAAATCTTATTAGCCGGTACAGAGCCACTCTTGAGAGGTGCAGTTGAAATGACCTTTGACTTTAAATTTGTCTTATAAGGCCTGTATTGTCTTATTGTCTTATTAGGCCTTTGACTTTAAATTTGTGTTATAAGGCCTATCTTATAAAGCCTGGCCACCGCACCCAGTTAATAGATCCCTTCTGTGGTCTTAAAACCCTGGCCTGTGTATTCGGAAAGCGAATTCCGTACTGCATAGGGTGCTATCAATAACTACTCACATGTATTGCTACATGATTGCTTAGTTTTAGAAAAAACGAGATAAGCGACACAGAAAAAAGCGCATGCAGCGATAAAGTTCGTGCTGAAACACCAAATGACCGAAAATACTCGTCAAAACAGCACACAAAGATCGGCACAGCGACACCGATTCCCAGCACACAGCAGCGCGGGGTGTAAACCACATGTAAAAAGAAAAAGAAAGCGTATGTCGCTTCGAAGCAGCGCATAGAAAACAATTTGTGATGAAAAAACAGGCCTCCTTCGTAGGACGATCGAGTGTGCGAGCGTGTTATATATCATTAGATTGCTGATGTCGAGATAGCTACACGGGGCTAATTCTAGGTACTAATTAACTACTGTTAATTATTGAAGTGTGAATAAAAATCAAAATTCATGCTATAGCTACAAGTCATATATCGTTGAATAGCTTATGACGAGTATAACTGCACGCATATTTGATGCTAATTGGCTATTATTTTTAAGAATTAATTTTGATTAATAATTGAAATGGATGCTATACTTCCAAGTCATATGTCGCAGCGTAGCTTATGTCCAGTATGCAAGTCCGCCGCGGTGGTGCAGTGTTAAGACTCCCGACTTCTGTGCCGGAGTACCCAGGTTCGATACCGACAGCGGCGGCTGCGTTTCCATGGAGGCGAAACGAAGCGGTGTCCGTGTGCTGTGCGATGTCAGGTGGTCGAAATTACTCCGCAGCTCTCCACTACGGCTCCTCTTTCTCTCTTTCCAATTTCGTTCCCACCTTCCGCACTTCCCTTACGGCGTGGTTCAGGTGCCCACAGAAACAAGTGTGACAGATACTGGTGCCTTTCTCTAGCTGTGAGCCAATTATTATTATGTCGAGTACGGTTGTACTAAACTAATTTCATTGCACAGGACTACACCATGGTCTTAACTTCTGATGATTACCAATTGTGATTCAAATTAAACATTATGCTACAAAGTCAGGTCATATATCGTTGAAATGGTCTCGATGAATAGAATCCAAAATCAAACGCTGAGCAACGCAAAAGCCAAGCAAAACAGCTAATGCTTGTCTAATTTCGTTCAACTGAGTTAGACGACCAATTTATTTATTTATTTATTTATTTATTTATTTATTTATTTCAGTTACCCTCCTGGCCCGGTGGGCATTATAGAGGGGAGTGGGACTTGGTAAAAAAAAAAAAAAAAGAAAAACATTTCTTTCCATTTTGGTTTGGTTTGTAGGGTTTAACGTCGCAAAGCGACTCAGGCTATGAGAGACGCCGTAGTGAAGGACTCCGGAAATTTCGAACACCTGGGGTTCTTTAACATGCACTGAAATCGCACAGCACACGGGCGCCTTGCTTTGCCTCCATCGAAAAGCGGCCGCCGAGGCCGGGATTCGATCCCGCGTCGTTGAAAGCAGTAGTCGAGCCGCGTAACCACTGCGCCACCCCGGCGGGGTTTTCTTTCCATTTTAGCCATTTTAGCATCACCAGTATGCGGCTTCCTCGACTATGTAATGAATCCTGATTTTACATAGAGATCTACAACACATTTAGAAAGCTTGTAGACATGCTTTCTCAAGTATCGTAATCAATGAGATGCTGATTCAACTAAGAAAATATATTTTTCTGTGGTGGGGACATGCTAAGCACTTCTAGCACTAGGTACTTTGTTTTCAAATAAATTGTCTGAATGATTTCAAATTCTGCCTGAAACCGATGCAGCCCCTTCTCAGTTCGCATAGTTACCAATTACTTAATAGTTTCTTTTAAAGTAGAGCGCTGCTGCGTACGTGCTGCATGCAAAATCAGTTCTTCAAATATCGAACTTAATCTAGTACGATCTAAATCACCTTTAATATAACTTAATCCACATTATTTCAACATGGTCCCCATTAATGCAAAGTAATTCTTCTTAATCCAACGTGCACACCCTTATTAAAACGTAATCCGCTATAATCTAAGTTAATAAAAAATAATCATCTTTAATCCCTCGTAAACTACCGTATTCCAGCTGAAACAACCTTAATCCAGCTTAACCCGCTATAATCTAACATAATAGCGCTTAATAAAACGTAATACGCCCTAATCGCCCCTTACTGACTCATCGTTAATATAAATTAATAAAACTTAATCTGCCTTTTTCCACCTAACCCTACTTAATCGACCCGTAATCCAACTTTATCCACACTTTATTCGAATTAACACGTCATTCATGCACACAGAGTACGATGCCACTTCCTCACAAGCCCCGCCAATGCCTCCATAATTTTTTCGACACGCTTATTTTTTTGTGTGTGTGTTTTTGAAATGCTCGGGTACGGCGAGAGCTTTTCGATCGAGCGAGCTGTATACGCTTTCCGTAATAATCGCGCTCAGAATCATTAACCATCTATTTTTTAACACACGGAAGAAACTATGTGGAGCCTACTGATCGCGCATGATAGAGCTGGCACAGAGTGCATTTGTACCAGCGCTGTTTGTCCAGTCCAGTCAGGTAATTCTGGAGTAAAATGAACCGAAGGCAAGCGGCCTCCGCCTTTTCCTCGTCAGCCCTCGCGGCGAACAGCCCGTTTCTAAAGTGCTCGCGCCTCAGGACACTTTAGAAAACTTGCAGGAAAGGAGGACCACGTACGCGCCGCAATGCGAGGTCAGTTCGGAATGAGCCATCACGTGCGCAATTTGTGAAGTGTGGCTTCTGGTGTCGTTTTACACGGTTCGTACGACCGTAAGCCATGCATGAACCAACAATGTTTGTTTTGATCGGGTTACATACCGCGCACTTCATCTGGCTCGCTTTTCTTCCCCCCTCAAGATGGCGTCACGGAGGCTTCACTCGACGGGCGTGCCTTCCACTCAGTTCTTTTTTTATATACAGGCATTTATTTATGATTGCGTTCGTTTGTAACAAATTACGCTGCACTGCATTTCCTGTGTACTTTTCTGTCACTATGTCATACTGAATATGCTTAACCCTCTCCCCCTCCCACTGTAATGCCAAACAAACGGCGGTGTAATATGATAAATAAATAAATAAATAAATAAATAAATAAATAAATAAATAAATAAATAAATAAATAAATAAATAAATAAATAAATAAATAAATAATCTTTTTCACGTTTAAATAAATAGATAAATGAGCGAATATCGTCAGTATGTTTTCGGAGGCAGCGCTTGTATGAGGCGCGTAGATTTATTAAATCGGAACAACTGTCTCACGCGTGCGTGCATCATAATACTTAAACATGCTGTACCATAATAAATATGTCAAGAAGTTAACTCAACATGGCAGGTTCTTACGGCAGAGGGCTTGGCACAACATATCGATATTGCTACGTACTACTCTGCACGATGTCAGGTCAGAGCACCATTTACGTCTTTTCTTTCTCTTGCAAGCTGAGATTTGCTTTCCAGTACAAATACTGCTACTGGTATCAAACAAATGGTTAGGGCTAGAACAGGGTCCTTACCCCTCCTCGGGGATCGTCTTGAATGCTGAAATGAGAAAGAAGAGGAGTGATAACCTAGCTGAACACATATCTCTATTATTCTCGCCCTGCAATACATTTGTAGATGGTAGAATTTATCGCACTGCGTTCAGTTCGATAATTACAAGATAAATTATATCGAACGCCATATACCTCACTATTTAGTTATTTCGCACAGAGAACGCCCATTCAGGTTTAAAATATATAGTCATTACACTAGTTTGATTTACTAAACAAGAATAACTACTACTGTCAATCTGCGAAATTGGCTGACATGAAAACATTCTTCGAATTGCGAACAAAATTATCACAGATGCTCTTGCACCTTCGGATAGCAAAAGCAACTTCCTATAGAAGCGTATTCTTCACTGCACATGGATTTATCTACATGCTACAGACATCGTAAATGAATGCCTGTAGTTGTAAAACTGCCATTTGTAACCGCAAGAACTAACGTACTACCGAACAGAAGCTAAAGCAGTTAAGAAGCGCAATTTAAAGAGAGTAAAACGAAGAATGCCATTGTTGCACTCACTCTCCAAGTTCCATCCTCTGAAGCTTGGCGCCTGGTGGTATTTGACTGAGAACAAGCAGAACAAAGTAAGAGTTTGATAAGCAAGGTTAAGTTTATCGACTGAGGTCCCTAAAGCATACACATTGTTAAAACCTTACCCAACTTGGCTTCTCCTTGATATTCCGGAAGAAAAGGAAGTGAGAATATATTTTAATAGTGCGTGCAAGAATATCTTGATGTACTTGCAAATTCCTCATGAGGTTTTCGTTAGAACATTTCGTGGCGTGAATATTGAATAGCAAATTCCCGACATTTTTTGCCATTGAAGTTCATCCCTGTTGATTGTATACGATTCTTTCGAACACGTCACAGCGGGGCGGACGTCGCGCCATTGTAGAGAATGCCTTACCGTCTTCCTCGCCTATGATGAAGAGAAACGAGAGCGTGGTTAGGTCACACCGTGGTTTTACGTCCCGGTGACCTTGCTGCCCGGCAAGGCGTTTTACCTTACCTCCATTTAGGCCCTTTCTCAATCCTTCGGCCTTCAGCATCCAACTCGTCGCTGCAATATAGAACCTCCTGTTTTAAAGCTTTCTCAACATAACACGCAAAGAACTCAAGCATTTCAGCGCAGTATATAGCATTACTAGCCGCATTTACACATTTCCCAGATATGCGTCTGAAGCCGATTGACCTTTGACTTTTACAGGTGCCGACGAAATACGAAACTCGCCGCCCCTTGGCATTGAACATAGGTCCAGGCAAATAGGTCCGCTTCTCTGGCCTCTGCGTTAGAGCACTGTGCTTTTCGGTAGTCGCGGTTCCTTTGTATGCTAAACTGTAAGCCTTTCACGCTGCTGTTGCCTTCATCTTCCCTGAGAAAGTTGCAATAAAGACAAGAATGGCTGGTATTCATTTTGAATGTGCAGCTACATTGTGACCAGTGCTTAATGCTCGACTCAGTCGATGGGGTCTGTTAACATGTTCTTGCTAATAGCCTATGATAACCGCTGAGGTCGCACGCAAGCAAGGCCTCAATTGCTGTAAGCAAACGCTGAACAGCATGCGTAACTAAAAAGAGAAACTATAGCGTCCAACACCTTTACTGCACTCCTCGGACATCTTCATTTAACGGGGTTTGTCTCTTGATTCTCCTCAAAAGTTTGGCTGTCGTAGAACACGCATCTCAAAGAAGATGCGGTTGTCAGATAAAGAAATAAAAGAGAGAAAAAAGAAACTCACGAGGTCGATCTCCTCACAGCGTCAGGGCCGGCGCTAACGTCGCATTCGCTCTTTTCGCCCCCTTCGGCTGACTCGCCTTCGGGATGAACTTCCAAAGCCTTATCGGCGTGGAGTTCGCATTCAGACCTGTCGCAGAGAGAACGCTGGTTTGCGTGCTGCAAGACGGCACGTTGACAAATGCGCACAAAATGCACATCTAAGTCACATTTTATCACACTGGACTGAGTAATATATTTAGAGGCTTCAGTACGTCTGAGGTTATACTGTGGATGCAACGCTTCCGCGAGCGTAAAAAAAGAAAAGAAATCTAAGCGCTGCTGATTCGAGCGAGCTTCTTTTTGGCCATCTGGCCAATCCCACCCGCAGCTTGCTTATTTTTGTACGCCCATACTCAGGAAACAAGTTCGGCTACAGCCTCACAGCGAGTGGTTATCAGTGCTTCGGTTGCTGTAGCCTAATTTGGGAATGGTGTCATAGGAACAACTTGACATTCATGCGCTGCTTCGCTTTATTTTGAAGGCGCACACATGCATCTCCCCGCCATGTGACTATTGTTTGGAGAAAAATGAATAATGGAGAAAAAGTGAGAAAATTTAATTATCACCTAGGCAGATAAAAGTAATTGTCACAGTTTCAGTCTTGCACAAGGAAAGGTTGTAAAATGCAACCAAAGACGACCGGCTTTTTATTATACACAGTCCGAAGCTAGTGCCTGTGAGAAGTTTTCGATGACTTATTGGACGCAACGTGACAATGCCTACGCGTTTTTAGGAAAAATTTTAACAACAGTGGCGGGTTCTGAGGTAATGCTTCATGATTCATGTGGTTAGGGTTCAAAGAAACTTACTTGCCTTCAAATATCAAGCACTTGTACAGAGAGGTACCAATGGTCTGCCTCTCCATAAGACAGTAGAGTTTACTAGGGATAAAATTTTCAAGCCTAATGAGTTAGGCCAGTCGGCCAGTTACGGCTGGACTGAAAACAGGTGATGAGATAGAATGCGAGCACGAAATACGAGCGCTTGACCTGTACGGTCACTGCTATGTCTCCTGCCCCGTGTATCTTGTTTGCAATGTGAATTCACGCCTAGTTTGCACAATACAGTTGAACACCTCGGCAGTCAGGTTCGTTGTGTCCTTTCTTCCCTGCTTCTGCACCTCTTCAAGGTGTCCGTCGATCTGGCGGGCGACGTGTAGATCACACAACAGAGATATGAAGGATGCCGAACAGCTTGAATCAACAGACGAGGTAACTTTAGAAGCAATAGCAACACGAAGCTCAGAAAGGTATTTACAAAAGATTGAGAAGCGATTGTACTTGTACAAAATAGGCTGACTGAAAACTAAGCGCTGCTCCACGAGCTGCCACGCTGACACTCGAGCTCATTATCCCTCAACCTCCTCAAACTAGTTTGAGGGAGTTCAATTATCAAGACTTCGATAAGCCGGGGCTCGCCTGCTAACGCTGTCGGAGCTTCCTTTAAAGCCGGCGATCGTCACGCTGTGCGGTCTTATATGACCGCGATCGAATTTTCTAGAACGGAGAAAGGGAGGCGGAGAAGGAGCGTAAACACCGCAGCGCTCACAAAGCGATGGTCCTCCTCCTCGCTCTCACATATTGATATCAGCGAACTTTTCACATTTTCAGCTGCTACTTCAGTGAGAGGTTCCAAATAATAATTAGTAGCACATAGCGCCTCTATATGCGGCTCTAAGGCTTGTAAGAAGTACAACAGTCGTGTGCTGGAGGAGGAAGAGAATCACTCACGTGCTTGTGAGAGATTCAACTTCGGAGCCGTCGTAGGTGTAATTCTCCATTCGGAGGAAATATTTAGAAACAAAATGTGACAGGGTCCCAAGAAAGGTGAACATATAGAGGCAGAAAGCCAGGGACGTCCAAAATGAGTTCTGCGGAAAGAATGGGGAAACTTTATTATCCGGAGCAGAGAAAAAGATTCTGTCTCATAACATGAGACCACATGTGCAGGCGGTCGTTAGCATCAACGCATGCACATTATATTTATTTAACAATACTGTCGCTCTCAACTGAGAGCCTAGAAGACGGGCAAAAACATACATTTTATGTACATGAATACATAAGAAAAAGTGAGAGAAGCAAAATAATTTCAGCAAATGAAAAACAAAGTATACATTTTTGTGAAAAACAAAACCGAACAATGCGTACAACATCATGGTGACATTTCCTAAAAAAACAACAACAAAACTTTCAAACTTTTAGTAGTATGCAACAATAATCGGGGTACACATTATTAACCCTGCATTATCGGTGTGCGACGTCACGCGACCACGTGACATGGCCGATTTGATAATGTCTGCCAGCTCTCTCTTATGACTCACTTAAAAATGAAAGCGTTAAGAGAATCGAATCCTCCAAGAGCCTGGCATTACTAGTCGGACGTGCTACCCCTCGACCACGCAGGCACGTTTGTATATCTTGGTTAAGCAGGGCTCTATATCGATGTCGGGTGGTTTCTCAGACACTGTGGTAGCTTACGACTGCATGCTAATAAGTATGCGTGCGGTAATAGATGCACCAATTAAGGGATTAGTGACTAAGCGATTGACAAAGTCTACGTACGCTAACGGATCCGCAAGGAGAGCCGCGGACGATCGAGAGCCGTTAACAATGGTCGCCAGTGGCGCGGTCACTTCGGTCCGCACATCGAACTTGCAGCGGAGCTTCATAATTGAAGGAAACTGGGGATAGTTAACCGTGCGTTAGAGAAAAAGGGTCGAAAGCTAGGAGGTAAAAAATAAGCCCTATAGGTCCTCACTAGGAGTACCGCGACCAGCAGGTCGGTAACGACCCCTGACCCAAGTCACAACCACACGTGCGTCAGAGAGCAGTTAGGGTAAAAAGCGAATTGTAGGATAGCCTAACAACAATGATACCTATCAGACTTCCATATTACGACCGTATGGTAATGCGTATGTGTGACATAATAGAGGCACTGATTAAGAAAAAAGTGGTTAAGAAAACGGCAAAGTACGTGTGCGCGACCGAGGATCCACAAGAGGAGCCTCACATGGGAGCCATTCATTAACGCTGTCGAATCGTACAACAGCGGACCTTAGGAGTCCTTAATAATTGGTTAGTCAGATGTAAACATTATTTACTCACGCGGGAAAAGAAAAACAATTGGGTGTAAGGTTAGGCTCCGCCTTTTATTGTACCCCTTCCCGCATAGAGAGGCCAGGGGAGGCAGCCCTGCTCAGCTGCCTCAATCGTTAGAGTCCCAACGGGCTCTGGCCAAGCGAGCAAGAGCGGTGGCTTTGTATAGCGGGTTTCTAGACTAGGTACTCCACTCATGGAAAGGGCCCTTTTATGTCCTATCACCGCCAGCACGGTTCGGCCGAAACGCCATCGCCGTCAGCGTCGCCGTAATCCAGAATTGAGAAAAACAGTGTTGGAGAGAATATGCACGTGATTTCGTAGCACAATTTTGACGTAACTGTACTTTATGCAGCAGCGCTCAGGGTGATGTCATGCCAGTTCGTCTCACATTATATCAGTCTTCAGGTCAAGTTGGAGGCTAGTTTGAGATGAGGATTCAAAGCGAACACATATGCCCCTATGAAGTGTAGGTGTCCACTGAGAACTGAGACTGCGATTTCCTTTCCCCGAAAAAATAAAACAAAAATACGAAAGTATTCGCGGAATGAAAATGCGATGTTAAAGGCGTTTCGTGTCTGCTCTTAAGGCAAATCTTGAGCGTCCCTCTAATTTTTGGCACTGAGAGATTGGCACAGAGTTTGACAAAGAAATATCTTTAGTTGCTTCGGATCTTGAGAATGGAAAACGCAGTACCTGTCGCACTTCTCGGTGAAAACTGCACTTACAAGGAACGGCATACAATTGGAGGTACGTGCATATGTAGTCCGTTCGAATCCATATCGCAAAGTAGCCTCCAACTTGGCTCGCAGAAGGTTGCTAAGTGGGAAACGAAATGGTATGACATCACACTAAACGCCGTAAAGCAAACGGCTGCGTCACAACTTCCATCCAATGTCAGGTGTGTATTTTTCCGACACGTTTTCCTGAATTGTGCGTTACTGTGACGGCGACCCTTTTTCGAAAGAACAACCTGTATACACTTCGCGTAAAAACTGAGTCTATCAGCAGATGAGAAAAACGTACGACGTTGCGAATGATTCCTTCGCATATGTAGCCAAACGATCGTTCGTAGCCATCGTAGGCGCGAAGGCAGTCCGGGTTGAACTGCGAGAGAAGGCGCGCAGGGAGTGCAGGAAATTACCTTCTGGGCTTATGGGCATCGAAAAGCATTCCTAGTTTTAGGTGTAGTTTATCCGAAGCAGTATTAACGTACATAACTGCAAGAAACCATCTCTAGCCGTGGCTGAACACTATCTGTCCTTGGAGATCTGTTTATAAACACTCCTCAAGTGCATCGAAAAAAAGGACATTTAAATTGACGCTTTCGATGGGTGTTTCGTTTTTTTTTGGTGATTTGTTTTACAACAGAAGAATGTTTTCACTTCCTTATATGCTACTCGTAATTCGGCACATGCCATTCAGATGGGAAATTTCTCCAAAGAAATGAGAAACTTTCATGCATATTACTTTGATATGGAGCCGCTCCGGAGGCGAAAGAAGTAAAAAATTTAGAGATCCTATCAATCGTTTCGCCTGCCTCTCAGTAAGGAACTATAATACTTCATTGTTCCCGAAGCTACTTTTGCAGGGAAGTGCGTGCTTTAATGGCATCTTCTTTTCTAAATAGAAAATTGTTCCAACCAAGCCGAGTTGTAACTTTACAAGGTAGTTGTGGAACCCTCGGTAGACGAGGAGCTCGCCAACGGTATATATCAGTGGAGCGTGGAATTAAACTGATTGAAAGGTTCGGCTAAAAATCGTTGCATAGAGAAGAAAGCGCCAAGTTCCCTTACCTTTGACAGATTTGAGCGCATGTAGATGGCACCGCGTGCTAGGGATTTTATGTAGCCTTCGACCATCTGCGGGCGTGAGAATTAGGCTTATCATTACGCTGACCATCCTGACCCTCTCAACCCTCCTCCTCCCCCCCCCCTCCAAAGGAAAGATAAAGCAACTTTCTCTCTCTCTCGCTGTCTAAATGTACACACACACACACACACACACACACACACACACACACACACACACACACACACACACACACACACACACACACACACACACACACACACACACACACACACACACACACACACACACACACACACACACACACACACACAAATATATATATATATATATATATATATATATATATATATATATATATATATATATATATATATTACATTATTACTCTTTGATGCATTGTGTATTTAGGCAAAGTAAAATCATGAATAAGTCATAATATATGATGTGATGGCAGGGACCATTCTGTGCTGCTCTAATTTTGTATGCCGGTTGATCGGCAGCGTGGTACACATGTTAGTCATTCCTTCTATAGTTTACCAGCTGTAAGTTGGTAATATGTATTATACTTACATCGCCAACCTTGTCCCAGAGCACCTGCTTCATGCTATCGTAGTAATTGGCGAGCTCAGGTGGAGGAGTAGCCTGAAAAGCAAAAGGGCATTGCTAAAGAAACAATCGGCTTTTGGTTGCCCTATTCTGCTGGGGTTAGTCGCCCGGCAAAAACGATGGATTTCATATACTATATGTATTGAATCCATGTTATACCTGAGCCTAACGCCTTCTTTTTGTACTAAGAAATTGGGCCCTTGAATGGCATGAAAATACAACCACATTCAATGCCGAAACTAAGCCACGAACAATTACTGCATCGTTGCCAGCACAATGCTCAAGTTTAGCCTATTTTCTCTGGCAGGTAATATGTACCGGTTTTGTAGAGAAGTAAAGTTGGACCACGTGTACCCTCGTGCTAATTTAATGCGTTCAAATTTCATACCGGTTGTCACGAAAAGTGTCCGGCGTCAGAGTTGGAATAGGTATCCCCGCGGTGAGAATGCAGAGAATAGGGGCAGACAAAAAGTGGTCGGAAGGCAATAGAGGAATGGAGTCGTCAATCAAAGTCAATGTACGGAGGAGTGGATAGGCGGTACGGTGCGTCGCATGGTGCGCATTCGATTTTCAGTGCCGGAAAGTCCCGTACTAGTTGCCGACTCGATATCCGCATTCATTTTTCACGGGCAGCCCAAAAGTTCCGCCCATCGGTAAAGCGCCCGGAAATCTGCGCCAGGCTGGCGGCCATTGTGGGTTAAACGTCGTGTTCATTCTGAGTATTTTTCACGTTCCTGCACACGATATCATCTTTAAACCTTGACAAACGAGCTCCGTAGCTGGACTCTGATACTTTTCAATCTAGCATCTTTCCTTTAGTGTCTTCAAATTCACCACACAAGGACGCATTCAGAGCCGCGAGCAGGGATTGTCTGTTCGTGCTCCCCTGACGTTCTTTGCTCCTATCGCGATTTTGTCAGCGTGCGGGTCTGAAAGCCTCGCAAGCGCACCACTCATGAGCTGGAGCAACTAATGCTTGTTGTAAATGTCTTCGAAAATGTTTTCGCCTGCTTCTCTATTCTACCCGAGGGTAGCGATTTTGGCTACTCGGCCTTGGGCGAACTTCTTAGCGACCGTTCAAACTTCGGCAACCGGATTTTTTTTCAAAAGATTCCGATTAAGCCATGTCGCTGTCCGTTCGCGAAAAGAACCGATTGATTCACGCCTCTGCTCTCCGTATTAAGTATTACGCGCACGTCAGGGGATAAATGCGCGAGCGGCGTCACTGCGAAAGAACTGCGTCGTGGTGATCGATGGCTTGCATCAGCAGCTTTAGCAGACGACGACGGACAGTCACAATAATGTGGAGAGAGCCTGCAGGCAGCCTCTAGGATTCGGGTCATGCGTCCGTGACGCTGTTTTCTGTCAGTGCTGACGCTGGAATGTGTCAGTTATAGTAGACCGATACTGAAAAATCGAATATGTTCACGGTGATCGGTAAACCAGATAATGTCAACTGCTCACACTCTCTGAACACGTAAGCGGCTGCTCCGTCCAGAGGTGAACGCCAATGTTGCAAAATGAGCACAGCAAAGCGTCACGACCGGAAAGGAGAGACAAAAGCGCTCGTCTTGTCTTCCTTTTTTGTCGTTCATATATATATACACACATATATATATATACACATAAAGGAAAGAAGCCAACAGTCGGCGAGGCCAAGGAAAGCGTTGGGGATGGTACTTTGTCTTTTTTTTTTTATTGTCTACTTGGATAAGCACGGAAATTAGTAATGTAATCTGTTTAGGGGAAAGATAAATAAACACAAAGTAGAAGAAAAAACAACGTGCCGATGGTGGGAACCGAACCCACGACCTCCGAATATCGCGTCCGGTGCTCTTCCAACTGAGCTACATCGGCCGCTGTCCCCCCTGCTACTTGCTTGGGTATTTATGTTGTCTGTATACGAACCTTGAGAGTGTTCACCAGCGCCACCCTATATATATGTATATATATATTTGCTCTAATTTTACAGTCACTGAAGATAACCAGCCCAACTTCATGCGCTGACGGACTGATGAGGACATATATTCTGCGGCTTGAAACGCACTGATGGCCTGGCATTACTTTTAATGGCTATCTGAAATTGCTGGACCGGGCATTTGTTCTACCTACCCAACGAAGCTGCTCGCTCACGCCAGTTGCCTGAACCGCCACGTTTAAAAAAGAATAGGAATTCGTATGTCAATTAGTTTGCTAATGAAACGTAAACTGCGTTTATGTAAGAGAACCTACATGGAGGAGCGGTTGCTCTCTTGCGCCACCTGCAAGATGAGCTGCAAGTGGAGCTATAGAGGACTTCAGGTTTGTCAATCCGTCTATAGTATAGTATTCTGCGGAGTGAGCGTCGCGCAGGAGTGCAAAACGCTCTCCGAGATGAATCATCCACAGGCGCTTGAGGATGTCGATGTGTGTACCCGTGAATGGCCATGTCCGATTCATATTCGGGCAATCCACCTTTCATCCGAGGGTCTAAGGGTACGGGATACTGAAGCACGTCAAACTACGTATATTACGATATACGAGCACTACACGAAAAAACACGATTACTTATGCTTAACGCCAAAGTCACCGTTATCTATGGTGTGAAAGCAAGCAATTTTTCAAAAAGTTAGAAAGTTCAAGGGAAATCCTTAGGTGGTTCATTAATACAATAGTACCTAATTTGGTATCCAATGTAATTAGAGTGCAGCCAACTCTGTGGTGACATCCAAGTTGGCATGGGCCATCCCAAAACTTTTTATCCCTGGACACACAAAATTTGATCTCGTCTGAAAGTGATCAAAAATCGATGTCTAACCTAATTCGAGCATATAGCTAATTCAGCGGTGACCTCCAAATTTTACCTTAACACACAGCTTATTTGAAGATTACCAACAGAGCAGGTATTAACTGTGGTTTATTACCTATCTTAAAAAGTCATGGCTTCACAGTATGCATGGCCAAAAAACATTAAGGAACAGAAACAGGAGAGCCGCAGTCAGAAGGTGTTGTTAAGGCCTCTCTATGTCCTATATTATAGAACATAAATGTTTGAATAAACGAATTTACCAGTGCAAACAAAAGTTAAAAAGGAAATAAATGGAGTAAAAACGCCTAAGACTTCTTGCTCATGTCATGTGTCACCGGGCGCCAACAAGAAATAAGGCAAAAAGAAAAAAAGAAAAAAAAAACCCTTGAGGTAAAATTTGCAGTAAACCAGTGTTTACGCACTTTACCCATATTGTTATGCCCGGTGGGAAACCATTAGCAGTTTTTAAATTTATACTGCGCCATAGGACCGGATAGAAGGATATGTTAGGTTCTTGACTTCCACTTCGTGTTTAAGTCAGTGTGGGTGAAGAGTCTTTGGAAACCTTTGCAATCGTCCACCAGCCTTATGATCTTCATTTCGCTTCATATAAAAACCCCTCCGCGATGGTTCAGCGGTTAGGGTGCTCGACAGCTGTACCCGAGGATGCGGGATCGAATACCGGCCGCGGCGGCCGCTTTTCGATGGAGGCGAAAATCAAGGCCCCCCTGCGCCGTGCGATGTCACCGCACGTTAGAGAACCCCAGGTGGTCCAAAATTTGCGGAGCCCTCCATTACGGCTTTTCTCATTACACGAGTAGCTTTGGAACGTTACACGCTACACAACAACCCAAATGAAACATCATATAAGCTAATATTGGGCACATCGTCTAGAGAAAAAAAGTATATCGAAAGCTAAGTCGCTACTGCTTAGCGTTGTGGTGCATAGGAATATATGGACATGTCGGCTGATGAGTCTGTCAGACAGTTAACTTAGAATTTCCAAAGAATATCACAAAAGAGGTTGCAGTTCTGCCTATTTATTTATAATATCAACAGCTCCCTACGTAACTGGTTCAGCTTGCGGACGAAAACTCCCCGTTTTTGCCTGTGAAATAACGAATACTCTATGCAGCCCATTTCGTTCACCCCACACCGACTGTGCGTAGCTTTTGGTTTGGACGTCATTAACAACGATCACACAGCTCAGCTGTGGTTGATGTCTTTCCATGGAGCTAAATTAGACGTTCCTCTAATTCTATAAGCACTGATATGAGAAATGAGTTCAAATCGCTGCCTAGAAAGGATTTAGTTACTTACCGGAAATATCATGCGAGGATCGACAGTTATAGAGATCATCAGGTGGTGGAGGTTGTCCTGATCAAAACAAAGAAACGAGTTATCGATGGCGTGCATGCAGGTATAAAACCTTGTAGCTCACACATAAGCTAACTTGACGTAAATGCCGCAGTCTATCTTAATAGTACAGCTTATGTTTAAAGGACAGTGCGCAAACATGGACATAAAACTAGATGGTAATAATGGATGTCATCCCGACTACCATCGGCTGTTTCCATCTCTTTCTCGATTTCAGACACTGTATAGGCAATTCAAAGGTTTTGGTTTTGCTTCACAGCAGCCTGCTAACATAGCCTTCACAAGGGAATCCGCGCGGTGTTCCTGTCCAGCCATAATGTCTGGCCGTCGCCAGACACTGAGGCAAACATCATTCGCATTTGATAGGCAAACTCACCAGAAATTCGTCGTATCCATCCACCGCGAGCTTGTAGTCCGCCCCTATGACGTCGAACACCTTGCCTTCCCGACATATCCTGCGAAAAACACGAGTGAGACCTGGATTTGAGTGAACACAAGACTTAGATAATCTACACGTGCTCTAATTAAGAAGAGCTTCATTAGGATAGCAACAATATGTTTCTGAGCGTAAATAGTTTATTTTTTCTTTTTCGCGAGTGGGTTAAACTGTCGCGTTAGGAGGACCATATGCAGCCCGTTTTACCGAATAGTTGTTAATTCACCTGGGCCCCATTTTAATAGAACACTGAGATCTACTGATAAAAAACTAAGTTAAGAATACATCTGAAAATGATTTATGGTTCTTTCTGGTTCATAGACGTTTCGCCTGCAGCAAAAGACGTATCTGTAGCTTAAATACTTGAATTTAAAACTGATTCACGCAGTTCGATTACGACTCATGAAGTCTACGCCAAAAATTGCTGGCTTTGTAGATTCGTGATCTCGCCTCTTTTATCAGCGTCTAAAGATGGTTGCCGTTCTATCAGTCGAACAACTGGCCAGCGTAGGTGATTACTGTGATTTTCGCGATGGCCTTTTCTGTAAATACTCCGCTTGAAGTGAGAGCGGTCTCTTTGTGATCTGAAACACCGTACTGAATCAGAGCAGGCCAAATTTATTAGGTCCCCAAAGTTGTTTCATACCTCGATAAGTACGCTAATATCTGCTTTTAAACTGCTTCTATTTTTGGCAGCTCCTACTGTCGATTCCAGAAACCTGTGCGCACAGCATAGCATCGTACCCAGTCGAAGACTGCTTGGCGTGTTGGTAGCAACGGCAGCCAATCTTTATGTTCCTTTCTCTGCTTTCTGAGCGTCAAACATTTACTCATGAGGATACATAAAAAAGGCATTTAAAAGACGTTAGTGGATATATGTCTTTTTGGGGTTATGCAGTCGCGACAGGAACCGTAGAGCATTTTCTTACTGCCCTAATTCTTTGTAACTTCAGCGAAAGCCATAACAAATAACGTTATTATTTAAAAAAAGCCCCTGGAAGCAGATGGTCGAGTGACTCACTGCAACGTCGTCCCGGCAAGGAAGCTGCCAAACCAGCGCCCTCTCGACTGTCTCGGCCAGAACAAATCGATCGTCTGCGTAGGAAAAAGGATTTGGTTGCCCAACAGGTTGGTTCGCTTTGTTCTGCGCAACAAACATTCAGTTTACAAATTCCAGTGCCGCACCTTATTAACTTTAGAAATTGCCGAGAAGAGAAAAGTGCATATTTCAGATAAAAATATAGCTGAAGCTGCCAGTTTCACGATTCTCAGTTACAGCTGTCCAATGGAGGCGGGAACCATATATTACGCTGCGTGATAATTGAACTGCACACTACAGAGTCCTTGAGGTGTTACGTTTCCTGAACTGTAATTGCTGTGATTCCTTAAACAAGTGATCAAACATATGGTGCGATGATGATAAATGCGTCCACGTGCCTGCGTGTCCCAGGCCTATTCATGCATATCAGTTAGCACACTTAATGCTTTGGTATAAAAATTCCTTCTTACATCTGTTCGCTTGTAGAGGGAGAAGCTGTACGAGGGAATTTCGACTATAATAAACTGCGCAGTCATATCAGTTGTAGTCGGTGTATTACGTCGTAACCGGAATATTCTTCCTTCCTTCCAAGTGAACTGTCATGCGGGTGCATCAGGGCGGGGTGGGGGGTCAAATACATTTCAGCTTTCCTCTCATAATTTGGGTATTATTGACAGGGCATCTCAGATAGACAGGTATAATTCTACACACATTGTTTTCAAATTAACTTTTCTTTGTCGATATATATTACAATTTAGCTATGGCTGCAGCCTTTTAGTGCACTGTCCTTGAGTTTAAAGAATTTGTAAAGAAGTTAAAACGTCTACAGCAACTACTTCGGCACAAAAGAAGACAAATGTTAGCTTTCGTTCTTACGAGAATTTTATAACTGAGTTGGCGCAGCCAAGGTTTTCTTCTATGTGTTCACTTCTTGGCAACTCTTTGGCATACGCAATGCGTGGCCGCGCATTCATGCCTGTCGTGTCAAGGCTGCCCTCAAAAATGTGTAATAAGTTTGAACTTATGCGAGTAACAGTTGAGCCCCATCATATGCATGGTTTTACTTGCACACACTGTATTTGTTGCATTGTGCGGAGCAACCCGCGCAGTGTACATGAACAGGTTAATCATATTCGATAGGATGGTAAAGAGGAGGAAGTATCATAAGAAAGTATAAAATACCAGATCCTGCGAGCCCTGGGGCCCCGATTCTAGAAATTGCCTTCGCCTGATAGTAGCATACTTCTTGTCCGATTTGTCTCTCAAAAAGATCTCTCAGAGTCGCGTGCTTCCAACTTGTGGCGAAAGACCACCAGTTTAGTCCACAAGCCACTTTTACATTGGCCTTCAAAACTCAGTTTCAGGACCAGCTGCGCTCGAAAGTCCCCATGCTGAAAATAACTTTTCAGTACGACGTCATTTTGACATCAACGCAAAATTGGCTTCTTAATCTGTTTCGTGCCACAAGTTTGAAGCGTGCGACTTTTACACATTTTAAAGTTGATCAGAGAGGCGACATGGCCGCTTTTCGAGAATCGGCCACCTGGATGCCGATGCTTTTCTGCAGCATGGTTCCACGAGACTTTCGATTGGCCAGAAGACCAATCTCACATGCTGTCCGACAGAAAAACTTGCGCTGGTGCGGGCCACACCCACAGGATGTGGAGACCTGTCGTATTCACGGCCATTTCAAGATTTTCTTTTGGAATCCGGCCTGTACTTATACCTGCCAACAAACATTTTCTACTACAAGGCAGACTGTTACAATTAGAGAAAGGAAGACGAGAAGACTAAACAAAAAATGGTAGGGGTTTAAACATGGTTGGACCTAGATATACGAGCGAGCGCCTTTAAGCATGGTTTTGCATGGTTTAACAAGTTGTACACGGTGTGACTTTGATTAAACGTTATTGCTTTTCAAATGATGTGACGTCTTTGTTTATCACGTGAATACCACGTTACCACCGTACTATCATGTCACACATCACCTAAAGTTCAGAGGTCAAGGTCATATGGACTGAGCGAGGCGGAATTCGAAGTTGCACCACGAGTAGTAGAGCTTCTGCTCTAAAAGAGCGTGGAGTGCCTTACGTCGTCCAAGACCATGGCGTCGACAGTGCTTCCGGGCCAGTTTTTGACAATGTTCTCGTACGGTCGACAGCCAAAGTTGGTGATGCTCAGTGCCAACAGCATGATGGTGTTGCAAACCAACATCAGCGCGGCGCACACCGGAAAAGAGAGGACGATGGCACTGGGATATGAGCGCGCACGTTTAGTGTGGTTGACGCAATGGGCAGGTGAAGTCAGTAATTTTCGAATTAAACAAATCCGAAGCAAGACACACAGCAAAATAAACCTTATCACTCCATGCTTCTGTCAATTAAGCTACGAATAGCTGTGATCGAAAAAGCCAAGCACATTGCCATGGCGCTTCCTCATGAAGATGACACAAAACCGTGCATCGGCTTTTAGGCGTCGGTTCTCAATTCATGCTCAGAAAGTGCTGGTTAACACGGACCAAGAAGATGTCTTACGAAAGTGCTCCGAAACGACTTCTGAATTCAGCTTTCGTGTAGTTACCGTTGTATAAAGGAGTTGCGCGACGCGGCTCGTGATTCAGGCTCAGCAAGTGAGGCTAATGTGCCCGGATTGACTAACGCCGTCAACTCACCGATTCACTAACTTCATATTGCAAGATACCCTTCAAAAGCATTCCCGAATTTTCCTGCTCCGTCAGATTTTCTGCATAAAATCTTTCAATTGAAGGATTCAATCGGCACCTTTCAATTCTCATCGCCGTAATCATCAACAAGATTTCAGTGCCCCATCTTAACGCAGTGAAAGCGCGCGGTCATATTTTCAGCTAACGCATAAAGCACAATTCTCTAATAGCATCATTAGGAAGCATCTATGAGTCCTCTTCCTTTAGAAATATCCGTGCAATGTGACGACACACAAGTACCTTAGCCCTGTCGGTGTATGGGTGTCTTTTCTTGCGCTATAACATTCTAGTGCATAATATGCACCAACTTCCCCAGAAAGAAGTTTTAACTGACTACCTAATTGCCGCTTTTGTATAACTGTTTCATTGCTGATATGATTTACTGCGCTCCCATGTTGCTGCTGTTCATAAACTATTTTAATATGCCATTCTGAGTTTAAAATAGATTGCTAACTGCATTTTTCTTCCATCTCGATCGTTTGATATTCTTGTATAAGGTGTGCTTTGAAATTTTCTCTTTTTATTTTATGACCTGCTCTTGCTGTTCTGAAATGTACACTGTACCTTGATGGCATCACAATATTTTAAATAAATGAGGAACCCGCTGCATATACGTAGACGCCACGTATGCAGCAGTGCTACGTTGCATTATCATTAAACCGCAAAAGCGCACTCACACCAGCATGGCGGTGCCAGCGTAGTTGGAGGCATCGGTCCTCTTGGTGGGCGGGATGTCTTCGTTGTAGTGGAACATCCCCAAGATGAATGAGCCCGTGTAGAGCAGGAACAAGAGCAGGAAGCTGCCCAGAACCAGGAAGACGTACCAGTGGCTGTAGGGTGTGGAAAACGACCGACGCTAATGTGAAGAAGATTGCACTTGAGTTGCGACGCTTTCGTCTCACAGAAGCTGCACCACCTGGCGGAGCTCCTGAAGCTGAATTTATTTATATTTCGTAGAGCCATGCAAGCTGCAGAAGATGCCAAAATAATTTTTTTTTGCCACGTCACTAGCTTACGTTTTATAAGGGCTTACTGCAGACAGCCAGAAATTGTGTTTTCATATATCCGCTTAAGCTGTCTTCTCTACATGTCTTATGCTGGACTCTATTATTACCATAAGTCTGCAGCTTGCGTTAATTTGTGACGGTTCACGGTAGCGGATCGCGGATCACGGTGTGCTAAATCTCTCTATTAGAGAGATTTAGCACACCGTGATCCGCGATCCGCTACCGTGAACCGTCACCGCGCGTTCCATTGCGCATGCCCAGATCACTTTCATGCCGATAGATGGCGCCACATACTTGATGTCGGCACATTGACCTGGCGCATCGGAACCAATCAGCTTGTACGCCCCGCCCACGAGCGGTAGAGTGTCACGGTGGCGGATCGCGGATCACGGTATGCTAAATCTCTCTAATATGTGTGTAATGCTCAAGACAACCACCCGCTGGCTGAGCTGCAGATGGTGGCGCCTCACGCGGACGTTCAAAACGAGTGTTTCAAACGGGGCAGCTTTTCATTAGCAGCATCGCGCATATTCAGAGAAATTTCCCAAGCTTTGCGCCTTTTGCAGCGTTCTTTGTTTTGGTAGAAAGTGGAGAGGATCATTGTGGTAACAAATCTTCGTCTGACATAAAAGGAGCTTTCGGTGCCTAAGACACAGTGCTGTAAGGAAAATATTTCATATTTGGTCGAGCAAGTTCAGCCAGCAGTCTCTAGATTTCAAATTTGCGACGCTGAATAAAAATATTACTAACCCCTTGCTGCGAAGTGTTTCCAGAATTCCCAGCTGGTCAGACCTCACCATAGATGAGGATATGTTGACGAATGACCGGGAGCTCTGAACAAAGGCAGGTGGGATAAGATCACCATGTAAGCAATAAGGCATTAGACATTTGCAAATAGTCCAAAAAATGAGCTCAGTCTTAGTTTTTGTTTTTTTTTTCCTCACCTTATCAACGTCGTTGACGACAGCTTGACAGAATTTGGCTATGCGGTCTGAGCCATCCTTCGCAAACATGCGACATTCTGTAATTGATCGATCGATTAATAATGCAGAAATCTCTCAGTCTGAATCTTTCAGAACTTTATTTTCAAGCAAAGTATCTCATGCGATCAACATTACCAAAGAGGGAGTCGTTATAGACGATGCCCACTTGAGTAGCAATCAATACAGCCATGGCTTGCTGTGCCTGAAAAAAAAAAAAATTTCTCGCCCACCATTCGTTTGTTACAATTCGCTCGGTTAATTAGCGATACAATAGGCTGACGACTTGTGCTGTTCTGCTTCTTCAACTGTTTGCGGGCGGCAGTGAAATAAACTAGCTGTGCTTGGAAATGCCGAGAAAATGCCAAAACGAAATGCAAAATAGTGGCCCGTTGACAAGCGCAATCCATTTATTTCTCACACAATAAAGGCATCAGTGTTGTTGTTTTCACCTAAATTCAAAAGCTCGGCTTGTGACTAGCCGCTATCTCCACCACAGCCCTTTTGATGACCGAAGAGGTAGACGGCGACGAGGAAGGCGGTTTAAAAAGGCCAGGAATAAGAAGAAGAAGAAGAAGGAGGAGGAGGAGAAGGAGAAGAAGAAGAAGGAAAAGAAGGGGGAGAAGGTGAAGAAGGAGAGGCGAGGGCTGTTTCGCCAAAGACCATTATCCCATAATGCATTTTTATCTGCACAAGATGGAATGAATGACACGATTTCCAAGCATATCTGCCAGAAAGGAGCCGAGCACCAAGCCAAGAGAAACCTGCACTCTAGTATCGTCGGTGGTTATCACTCATTTCAATTTCAATTTATTTTTCCATGTAACCATTGTGAGGATCGAAGGAAAAAAGCCAGAAATCGCGGCGGCTTGACACGCCCCTCGGCAGCTACATCACAGGGTCCCTAGATTGCGTACACAAGCAACATCGCGAAATGCACACAATGGTTGTCAAAAAACGGCTGCCGCATCCTTAAAGAGAGAGAAAAACAAAAAAGGAAGTAAAGCGCACAAAAAATGATAACAAAAAAGCAACAGAAAACACATTTCATAGAAAAGCAGGTCTTTGTTCACTCATAACAGGTCAACACTTCATGGATCGAAATAGATCTAAAGAGTAGCATATATATCCTGTATACTTTTGCGGCATGCTCGCGATATATCAACTTCTGCAGCATAGAACTTATTCAAAAGACCAGGCAACGTGTTTGCTAAGCTATATGTACCATATACTGTGTGGCATGTTGGAATATGCCACAGCTCGCAGTGTCTGCTGCGGTAAAATTGTACATTTAGCGAATTGTGTGCCATGTCACGAAAGGAATTCACATTTTGTTTGATATCTTTGTTGTACCTCTCTGCCAGCCATACATTATACATTTCAGATGCTTTTAAGGCATTGAATTGGCGGAATAGATCGCATATGTTCAAATCAGAACAGGCGTTTAGTGTTGCACGCAGAGCCTTGTTCTGTAAAAAGTAAATCTTACTTTTATTTGTGCCTGTAGTCTTTCTCCAAACTAAGTGCGCGTAGTTTACCTGGGACATAAACAGTGAATGGCGCTGGGAATTGAGCCCTGCCCATGAGGCAGACTTGTTTGAATTTTATTTTATTCTCAGACCGCTATTTATCTCGTACCAACTTTTCATTTCGGCTTTGGAAGTTAGATCATCAGGTCCGAAATAATTGACTTTGTTTATGTAGAAGAGCGAAGCACAAGAGAAAGCCTCACTCACCGCATCTTTGTTGGCGTCCTGCCGGCTGCTTTCGAGCAGCTGACTATCAGCAACCTATGCACAGATCAAGGAGAGGTTTAAGTTTAGGCATCTATTGCCAGAAATGTATTACAAATATTAAGATGTGTTAAACTGCATGAGCAACAAGAGAAACGACACTTAAATTAAGAAAGAAAATTTAACAGTGTACTAATTATAACTTTGCTAATAAAAATACACCAATTAGGAAAAGGGCTCACTCACACTCGCACCCGCTAGCACTACGAGCGCCAAGGAGAATGTGGAATAGACGCAAAAGCAGCGAGATAGCCCGACGACAAATTACGGAGGCAGGGAAAGGACAGACGAGACGAGCGCATTAAGGGGCAATCGATTGGCTTTAGACGTTAACGGCTGAAACGAAACTACAGGAGAAAGTTGTAAACTGTTTGGCCGTTACAAAACTATGGGGCAGTCTCTAGTTAAAGAGAAAGGGTTATCTTACATAAATTGACCTCTTTTTACACCTTCATCCATGTACTGCATGTTGTTGGGAATTCCACCACTAGTACTTAAAAATACACTTCCTGATACGTAACGCAGCCTGTGTGCGATTACGTGTGGCTCCGTGGCGCCAAGAATTCTGGCTATTATGACTTTTCCAAGATAATGCGCCTCTGGTGTGAGCACAGAAAGCACACACAGAAAGGTCAACCTTATGTGCAAGTGTCACGTCACCTTCTGTGTCTCATACCCACTGTGTGCCACGTGGGCAAATAGACTACACCAAACGACAAACGGCGTCCCGGGTGAAACAGAAAAGTCCATCTACTCAATAAAGTTTTTCACTCACTCACTCACTCACTCACTCACTCACTCACTCACTCACTCACTCACTCACTCACTCACTCACTCACTCACTCACTCACTCACTCACTCACTCACTCACTCACTCACTCACTCACTCACTCACTCACTCACTCACTCACTCCATGCGACAAGGGCGTCGGATGTGTTCTGGCGCAGAGTGTCGAATCAGAACTTAACCGAACCTAAATCCAATGCATGAACAGGAGCCGAACCCAAATATTTTTCGCTACCTAAGAACTGAACACAAGTGGAAGAATTCAGAGGAACATGTTCTGAAATAGTTCGAGGCACGTTTTAGTGCCTCTTTTGGGGCACCACGACGTTTTCCTCGTCTTTTTTTTTTTCTTTTAGGCCTCATCCGCCCAGACACAGCCACCGAGAACGGGGTTAGTGCAAAAATGGCGCCTTATCTACAACATGAGAAAACGGGAGACAAGAGTGACGGTATACGAAACAAACTACACGCTTCCGGAATGCACCCTTGCGCGCCATAAAATGTTTTGCAGGTGGCCTTTGAGCTTAATAGTCTCTGTATTTCACTTGTTTGCTCAAAATTATAATCAGTGTAAATCTTATCGCACTCAGAAGAGCTTTTTTCCAACTGCTCTTACTACCAAAATTTGTCATTGCATGCAACACTCGAGCTCATTTTGAAAGGTTTACGTTCGAAAGCAGTCATTATCTCAGATAGCATTGCTATATAATAAATTATGTATTAATCAGGGTAGCTTTATACAAATTCCCGGGAGAGTTTGTCTCAGGCTAAGCCATCACTTCTCACCTAAGCTGACGGTTTAGGCGTTTGTCTTCTGAAAATTTAGAAGGACCATGCAGTACTTGTTTCATTGCTTCTCTGGCGAAAGATGCAATATCTGCCGCATCTTCAATCTTTTGTTCCCACTGCGTTTCAGCTTGCCCGCTCATTTCCCTTCTTTTGGCTCCCTTCCTATGTATCTCATAGCGAAACCCCTCATCTTCCCTACATTTATTTGCTAATTAGCTTACAGAGGGCTTCGAGTCTGGCAGCCTCGGTTGCATATAGTAATTTGAGAGGTTTATTACACAGCTACCACACTACTCGTTCGGTCACGATCTCAAACGAGGAGGGCTCTTAAAATGAACAAGGCATAACAGCTGCGGCTAGAGACAAGGACTCGGAAGGGAAGCTGAGACGCGTAGCGCTGAGCATGTAGCGCTTAAAAGGAACCCGACTGGTAAAGGCTCGGTGCTCAGAAAAGAAGTGTTAGAAAAGTTGCACGATGGACATCAATTAAATTATAGAAGCCGAGCATTGGCTACAGAGTTGGTTTGTTGGCCAGGCCTCAGGGAACAACTTGCACAGCGGGTGAAAAATTGTCTAACTTGCACGCGATGTGCAACTCAGAATGAAGGGGAATCGATGCCCGCTACTACCCAGAATTTTGCGTGAGAAAGAGTTAGTATCGACTTGTGTGTTATGAACAATTGCCACTAAATAGCGGTGGTTGATTATCTATCTCGCTACCCGAAAATTGAGCGCCTACTCTACGACTCTAAACGTTATACAAATGATGAAGATCATTTTTGCTTGTCATGGCAATCCGGAGACGGTAGTGACAGATATTGGACCGCAGTTGTCATGCGCCGAGTTTGAAAGTTTTGAGGTTGAGTATGATTTTAGTAACGTAACTGTAAGCAAGAGGCACCCACAAGCTAAGGGGGAGATGAATGAGATGAAATCAAGGATAAAACGATTCGTCCTTAAATAGAAGACCATACCTCTCGCCAACAGGGCGATACCCGGCTTCTTTAGCTATACTCTTGCAGAAATCCTGATGGGTCGACTCGTTACATGATACTGTTCCGATGGCCCCACAACTGCGGTTCCCAATAACATAGAGGAACGTCTGATGTTAAAGGTAAATATCATTCGATTGAAAAATCGCAAGAGCGTTACTAAGATAGACGTAACCCTGTTGGAGATCTCGTTCCGTTGGAAGGCGATGATCCTGTCTGGGTTGAAGACATGAATACCAGGGCCACAAAAGTTTATGCGGCAGATGCCCTGGGGTCCTTCATGGTACACACGGAACAAGATGTTATACTGCACCGTAATCGTCGAGTGTTAAACGTCATGCCGGTTGCTTGAAAACCAGATGGAAGCTACGAGTTCTTCTGTGAACTTAATCAGGAATCAGCTGATATAACTAGGAACGAGCCGTTTAGAGTAAACGACCGGCCGGCCAATGTAAACGTGGAACTCCAATTTACTTCGACTGCAGTCATGGTGACCAACTGGGGAAGAGTGGTATACCCACCCTTTCACTGGGGACATGATGATGGTCCTTTCTATGTTTGTCGTATTGTTTTCTAAAAAGAGCCGCAATGTTGTTACCTGTTTTCAGGCTTTGCTATAATCTGCATGTTATGTACTT